>NC_057923.1:50861592-51486592 GCF_018873765.1 Telopea speciosissima
GGGCCGAGCTAAGGGGACTCAGGATTGGGCTAGGGTTTTAAAAAGCCCGACCCAACCCGACCCTGTTGCAGCCCTAATATTACATCTATCCCATGACCATTTCCATGATATTCTCATTGTGAGCTTTGGAGAACATAAATTTGTTTCAATCCCCGGAAAAAAAAAAAATCTGGTAAAATTCTTTCATGCAATGGACGAATACATAAAAATTCTTTCATGATAATGTATCAATTCCTTACCAGAAAAAGATAATGTATCAATTGATAATCATATATTTTTTTATGATTGGAGAAAAGGATTTGCACGATGTCAATGTCCTGTATACACCGTCTTACATCCCATGATTTTAATCCTCTATGGCTATGCAGCCAAGCGGGTCCACGCCTTGCCTATGTGAGGCCGCACAATGGCCAGCCGACCGTACAGAATCCAAAGTGTACATCCCACCTATGAGTCCTACACCCTTTCTACTCATTAATTGATAATCTCTGGATTATTCATAGCCTTTTCCTCATTAGTGTAGAACTGTAGAACTGCACCTAGCGTTGAAGGGGATTCATACCAAAAAACAAAAAAATTTACAAACTACCTTGATTGCAGGAATTTTCCTGGTAACTAAGCTCGCAGCCAAAGAAATGAAATGTCGAAGGATATTTGATTTATTCTATTTCTTTGGCTGTGAACCTAGGTAGCAGGAAAAATTTTTTTTTTTTTTTTTTTATGAAAGTAGCAGGAAAGTTCTTGCAACCTATATTAGCAATAACATTTTTTTTCAAGAAAAGGAGAAAGAGTTAAGAGACGCGTTGGGAATGTCCCATAAGGCCTCTCCTACGCTAGCGTTTCCATGGAACTTGGGATTCAAGTGCTAATAATGTGTTAAGAATCACATTCCACCAGAGAATCTAAGGACCTCCTACTAATTCGATACAACCTCAACCACAATTGGTGGGTGTCACATGGGGCGATGCCAAGGTCCATTCTGATGCTAACAAGTATCCATTTCCCTTTGCGTTTAAGCAGGCAGACCTACACAAAAACTTTGTTTGCTTATTCCTCTTGCAAAAAGACAGGTAACAAGGGATACCATAATTACTCCAGGGTTCTTTGAGCAAACGACAAAGGGGAGTGTGCCCCAATGAGGTGTTATAAAACGGTATCATAAATTGGAGGGCACTGAAGTCACTTCATGTGAAAAAAAAAAGAGATAGACATAGAAGTGCTACTTACCAAGGGTGTCAAATATAACCGGAATCGAATGTTGAATTCAAAAAATCGAGCTGAATTAACCGAAGCAAATCAAACCGAATTAATTTGGTTCGGATTTGAATTGAACAAGCAAGATTTTTATTCGATGTAAGAACCATCGGTTCTAACCGAAACCAAACTGAATGACCAAACCTTAATCCCTAATTTTTTTAGTTTTACAACTTTGTGTTTGACAGTTTTTCCTTTAGGCTTTAGGCTTTATTCCTTCATTCTTTTGCCGCCTTTAGAGTAGATTCTTTACATTCCAAGTTCCAACTTTTTATAATTTTTAAAAGGTTTTACTATCTCTACGATTCTTCGTCTCTCCCAAGTCCCAATTTCCAACTCTCAACTCTGCAGTTTGCATCTATCTAAGTCTCTCCATCCTGATTCCTTCAGCTTTCAGTACAGCGGAGTAGCGGTTCACAGCCTCTTCAGAGCCCTTTTGCTGGACTTTCTCAAGTACATGGTGTGGCGTGGTGGTTCTGCTTTTTCTTCTAGCCAAAAAAGAAGGTAGTGGCTTCAACCTTTATACTTGATAATCTCTTTTTTTTCTTGTACGGTTGTACCCTACCATACAATTACAAACTACATTCTTGGGGAGGAAAAGAATGTATTGTACATAAAAAAGCATGGCAAGTTTGATAACCGAATTGGAACCGTAATAAGAGCTGAGCTATATAACCGAATTAAAACCGTATCTAGACCCGAATTGGAACTGTATTCTATAATCGAATTGGAATCGTAACGGAACGAGCAGGTTCGGATTTGGATCCAACTCTAGAACCGAGTCGGTTCTCGGTTCGGTTTTGGATCACACTATCATTTCATGGAACCGAACCGAAACCAAACCGATTGACACCCTTAGACTTACCTTGCACTGGCCATGGTTCAAGGAATTGGTATTGCGATCTGTCGTATTGGTATCAATAGAGACCAACCCCTGACCAATACGACACCGATCCAAGGGTAAAAATGTAAATAAAACCAAATTTTCTTGAAAGTTAGGGGTAAAATCATCCAATCCAAACCAATACAGACCAATCTGGATCGATATCGTATTAGTATCAACTGAGACCGATATTGATCCTGATACCGATTACTAAAACCCTTGCCTGACAATTCCAAGAACCTTTTCCCTTATTCCAATATCTTTGACACTATTCTGAGAATCTAATTCAATCACCAAAAGTGTTAGACGAAGAAGTTCTCTCTTCATGGTTGATGAAGGAAAATTCGATCCTTTATATTGGGAAAAAGTTTTCCGTCAGCTATCAAAGGTGAAGAAAAACTTTATTCATCCAAAGTGATTTGATGCTATGATTGAATTTTTAGAATGGTGAATGTCATCATCACTTCAGAACCTTAGTTGCGAAGATTTGAAATAACTTTTTCAGTCCAATCGAATGATCAAATCCTATGGATTAAAATATTCTTTCATCATCATGTATGAAGCGAAATTCGGTCCCTTTTTTATGTCTAATTTAGTAGATCCTTGAGAGGAAATGTACTCTACGGTTGTGTTTTGGTATGTATTCTTATAATAGACTCTGATTCTAGAACACATTTTGAAGCCCGATACTTTTCTATTTTCTTGATTTTATAATGCGTTTTCGACCCAAAATCTATTCGATAATAAATATCAAACACAGCCTAGGTGTGTAATCCACATTTTATTCATTTTCTATTTTGGTTTTCTTTCACATACATCAAAACCCGGTCTTTTACTGGAAAGTGCCCTTTACATCAGACCACCAGATTAGTTATTATTTCCATGTCAAGAGGCTTAGGACTCCTTACTCTAATCATTAAGAATGTTATTTGAGTTACATATTGGTAGGGATGTAAATGGATAGCCGAAAATCCGTATTTGATTCGTGTTTTCCAAATCTGGAATATTGGTTTCCGAATAATATCTGAATCTGTCCGAAAGATAATCGGATTCGGATTCGGATATTTCCATTTCAGACCAAATAATATCCGGTTGTAAAATAGTTTATTATAGTTTCCATTAATCTCTCTCTCTCTCTCTCTCAAGAGTCCATTGTTGTTTTGCTTCAGAAATCAAACTCCATTTTTGATTTGCTTCAGAAGTCACAAGAATTGAACCCAACAGTCCCCCACTGTGTCGCTCTTCTCTGTAGGTATGTCTCCCTCTCGTTCTTTACCTCTTTCCCTCCCCCATCTCGCATGTATTTTATCTCGTGGGGTTTGCAAAGCCAACTTCGTTGGTCAATCGTGGACAACTTGGATCTAAGATTTTGGTCCTTCTCTCCTATTATTACTTCAACATATGTTGTATTTTTATTTCAAAAAGCACTTTTTGAGTCAATGTATTATTTCAAAAAGCACTTTAGAGTCAAAGTTTCAAAAATGTGTCTTTTGTTCATTCCCTCCTTTTTTACTTCCCTCCATTTTTTAGTTTGAATTTGTTGTGTTCTCTTGTGTGCAAGAGGCAATATTGAGCTCAAGTATAGTCCCACATTGGTTGAGAGAGAGTAACTTGAGGGGTATATATATATGGTTGGTTCTTTAAGGTGTGAGCCTTTTGGAGAGGTAGTCACCCTACTCTTTAGTGTTTGGGGGGGTCCTTGGGGTAATTTTGAATCGCGCACCGAATCGAGCCGGGCTGGGCCGTGGCCGAGCTCGGGGTCGGGGTCGAGGTGTGGGCAAAACCTTATTTTTAAAACTCGATTTGGTTCACCCATGGTTCATTTTGGTTGAACCGTACATGCCTATTCGTACACTTATACAAATAGATACACCCATCCCTGTACGTGAAGGAAACACATACTATCTCACTTGTATTCATACGGATATATCCCTTCATGAAAGGGTACTCCAGCACTATAAATACACCAAGTCATGCCTGCCATTATATACACACAACGGATTTCGTTTTCCATCTCTGCAATTGTTCATTCCAAAGACAGTTTTACCTTACTGTATCTTCTATAAACAGAGTGATAGTACAGCCGTTTGGTATCCTTAGTACTCGTATCAGGTTCTGCAACCTATACGTTTAGGAGTTGTTTCATCTTGGAGGGTTAGGTGCAAGGTCAACCCCATTGCAGAAGTGGGGGCATCTAAAACCTTAAGGAAAGTATCTGTTAGATACGACTCAACTCACCTAGTTCGTGTCTCTGATTCCTGTTTATGCTGTTGTAGTTCTCCTCCCTGGTTCGTGTCTCGGTACTGATAACAGGTATTTTTCTTATTATTGTGTTACAGATTAGTCTTACAGTATTTGCCTTGTATAACAACATATGGCATTAGTTTAGTGTTTATGTTGCTGATTCATTTTAGTTTTGCACTTCTGATTTGTGCTTTTATTTTGATGCTTATGCCTTTAATCTGAATTTTAATTCAAAGTTTGCATGATTGATCGATTAGATTTTAACTTGCTATGAAATTCTCTGTGATGAGCTATTATATTCCCTTTCCAAGTTTGGCTTAATTTGATAAAGGATTTTATTGAGAAGTTTATTTCTTATTGATAAGGTTAAAAACTTGATTTCTTGTAATTCTAGCTTAGCCTACAGAGAACTTATATTTTTTTCATGGGACTTGGATAGACGTTGTATGGTTATTACGGTTTAAATTCTTTGATTTCTCATGAAAATGTTGGGTTATAGTTGCAGATATGAAACAATCATCATGGTGGAAGAATCATTGTCTGATCTAAACATTAAATTGTTAATAACGCAGGTAGCAACATCCGTTCATTGTTTTGGTTATTTAAATTCCAATAGAATAAGACTCTTAACATGCAAGGTTTTGATTGATTCTATTTGTATTTTACTTTCTGCCCATGTTCTCATAATGGATACTTGAGTTTCCCTTGTTGTACATACTCTCTTATGATGAATATATGAGTTCTACTTGCTATACATGTTCTCTTATGATGGATATCTGAGTTTTAATTGTTGTACATGCTCTCTTATGATGGATACCTGAGTTTCACTTGTTGTCCATGATCTCTATGATGGATATCTGGGTATTACTTGTTGTACATGCTCTCTTATGATGGATGCATGAGTTTCATTTGCTGTCCATGTTCTTTTAAGGTGGATATCTGAGTTTACTTGCTGTCCATTTTTCTTTATGATGGATATTTGCGATCCTCTTGTTGTCCATGATTTTCCATAATGGATATTTGTGATACTTTTGTTGTCCATGCTCTTCCATAATAGATATTTGTGATCCTCTTGTTGTCCATGCTGTTATGCTCTTCTCACTTCAATGAGATTCAGGTCAAGTCAATACTAAGAATCAATGGGTTCAATTCTCAAAGTAACTTATAGATATTACTCCTACCATTTTATTGAAAGTTTATTAATAGATTGGAGATCAAGTTGATAAAACATTTGTCAAGGTTTGTCATATTTCTATTGCAGGCAGATGGTTTCCAATTTTCACATTGATTGGAGCTGTTATCAATGGAGCTTCTTTGTTTGAAGCACAGACTAATGACAAGCTTGCAAAGTATTTAAATTTGAAATTCCATTTACAAGGGTACTAGTGTTATCATTTATCTCTGGTAATTCACTTCAAATTGCAAAATACTATGGTGTTTGTCTTTGAGTAAGGTTTTGCTAAATTTTTACTTTGAACTCATGTTTAAGGATTTGTTGGACTTGATCTAGGTTATGTTTGTATGGTGTCTCTTGCCTTATGGAATATCCTCGTTGGTTGACCCTTCTCATGTTAAGGGACGAACGTAGAGCTTTTCATAATTGATTTTAATCAGTGAATGGGTACATCTCATGGAAGTTTTGAATGTTCTCTATTCTTTAAGTATATCGCCTTTGTAAAATACATGAAGAGTATTTACTATTTACCATGAAATTGTGTAGTTTTCAGATGGCAATGGTATAAAAAGCTTCATTTTGGGGTTTGATTTGGAGATCACAAGTTCAATCTATCCATTATTCCACCGTATAATAAATGTTAATCCAATGTATAGAAAAAAACAACATCTTTTTAAGAATGGGCAGCAGTTTATTTCCAATTAAACCAGTAATCGAAGTCAAAAAATTGGTAATCAAAGTCAAAAATCGGTAATCGGAGTCAAAAATCCGAAATCGCAAGGTCAAATTCGTTTACTAATCGGAGAGTTTACCGGATTGGATAACATCCAGATATCCGATAAACTCCTGGATTCGGCTATGATAATAGTTTCTAAAATTCTTCAAATCTCAGATCAGATTCAGATATGTCATTTGGTAAACGGATCTAGATTTAGATAGTAGTGAATTCGAGTCGAATTTGATCCATATACAGCCCTACATATTGGATCCCAAACTTGTAGTCCATAATTGCCACATTAGGAAATTTTGTCCGACAGATTGAGCACATCGCCTGTTGTAGTATGCAGACGGTCTTGACCAATGGGTGGGGTGGGGTGGGAGGGGCAATGTGGTCCTTTCTATGGGGAGAGGGGGGGACAAACACATGGCGGGCACCACGGTGGCGTGCTCACTCTTTTCCCTTAGTTTAAAATATTTTAAGGGAAGAACTTCTCCACGACTAATGAGTGCAATTTCCCTCTCACATGAGTTAGTGGGGCCTGTATGATAACCCTTATGTTTCTCTATTTCTCTGCTTTTTTGTTCCTGGGAACAAAAAAATAAAAGAAATCCGTTTGCTAACACTGGTTCATTTTTTTGTTCTTGAGAATGAACCGAGACAAAAAAATTGCTGCGAAATAGAAAAAAGAAGCTCCAATTTGAAGCTTCTCTATCCCAGAAATAAAAGAAAGAAATAAGGGGGAGAGTTGCTCTTTAATGAGCACATGCTTAATTTATGGGCAAAGCAATAATTTCATGTTCAAAATAAAACACCATCTCCAATAGGGGTGTCAATAAAGCCCGGTTGGCCCGAACCCGCCCGAACCCGCCCTGAGCCCGGCCCGGGCCCGACCACCGATTTTTGACCACAGGCGGGTTTGGGTTTAGTTATAGTCCGACCCTGCAAGGTCGGGTCGGGTCGGGGTTTAGATCCTCGGCCTAGCCCGGCCCGACCCGAATCACCGTATTAATTATAGGTATATAATATTACATATATATATATATATTATATACTTAATATAAGTATTTTCTTGACAAAAAAAAACAGAAGAGAATTGTACAGAGATAACTACTAGCTTTGTCATCATCATGAAGTGGGAACCCATAAAAAGAGTAGATCATCTACTATTTTGATCGGGGACCATAAAAAGAGTCATGACATGATTGTTATTTAGTTGTAGCCCCTATAAGCTTCCGGGCCTATTGAGGGGACACGTTCAAACCGTAGAGAGAGAGTTTATACACACGCCATTTTTTTCAACATATTTATTAGTTGTCCCATAGGTTGAGATCCTATGTTACAAAAACATGGTCTAATGAGACACGTGGACGGTGCCATAAATCAAGACCAACCCGACCCGGCCCGACCCAGGGGTCGGGTCGTGGTTGAGAGTTTCTTGACCCTGACGGTGGGTCAGGGTCGTGGTCGGTTAAGGCCTCTAGGGTCGGGTCAGGGTTTAGGCAGGCCCGGCCCAACCCGACCCATTGACACCCCTAATCTCCAATGCAACTTCAACCACCACGACCACTATTGATGCCGCCACCACCTCCACCTCCACCATTACCAACACCACTGCCACCGCCACCACTACCACCTCCACCTCCGCCATCGCCTCCACTACCATCTCCACCTCCACCACCACCTTCACAGTCACAGCCACCTTTGCTACTGGCACCATTACCACCACAGCCTCCACCGCCACCACTACTGCCAACTCTACTACCACCTCCTCCACCATTGCCACCACCTCTGCCCCGCCACCACTGCTTCCACCGCAGCCACCTCCACCACCACCGCTGCACCACCTCTGCCACCGCCACCCACCACCACCTCTACCACCACCACCACCTCCGCCACCACCTCCACCGCCACAGCCACCACCACCTTTGTCACAACCACCACCATCATTGACGCCGCGACCAGCTCCACCACTACCACACCACTGCCAACACCACCTCGACCTCCGCCACGACCACCACCTTCACCACCACTGCCACCTCCGCCACTGCCACTACCTCCACCTCCACCTCCACCAACACCGCCACCAAAATTTTTGAGTATTTAATGGCATTTTTGAAAATTTATTGAACTTCTAGAAACAGAACTGATTGTGCATAACAAACGCGTATCGGTTTCTTTTCTGATAAAGAAATAGAAATTATTATGCGTTACCAAATGTGTTTTTTTGCCCAGAAATATGGCCCAGTAACATAAATAAAAAAAGTCATTTCTAGAATGGAATCATATCCCAGAAATAGAAGTGTTATCATGCAGGCCCTTTATTATTTTCTCTCTTCTACTTTGAATATGTGGTCCCATGTGAATGATACATTTTTCAGGATATCCCTTGGTGTGGCATGTAGATTCCTCCCACATTAGTAGCCTAGGGAATTTTTTCCCTATTTCTAAATACAGTAATCTTAATTTTCAAATAGATCTCTTAACCCTATCATATATTCCCATTCAAAATTTCAAATAAAAAACTGTTTAAAAGTGAAATAAAATTAGCTACTATTTTTTTTTATGAGAAATACTTACTAAATTTATTTAGAAACCCCTCTCCTTTCAAGTAACTTTTTATTTTTATGAGGCCCAATCAAATTCGGAATCCTCTAGGTAACTAACACTAAAATCCCATATAACTACATTTTTTGTTTTATTTTCCTCCCTTTCACTTTCTTACCAACTAGGTGCAATCTTTGTATGTTTCATGGCTTTTTCTTTATTTATTTTTTGCTTTAACTGAAAATTCATTAAAGAGCATATAATTACAGTGTACCAAAAATTTCCATCAACCAATAAGTGAAAGACCCTTCCCTGCAAGAGTCCCCATCCACTACCGTAACCACCAATCAATAAGATGAAGAGCCATAGAACGCGTTGGGCTCCTCCCCAGGGATCCCAACACTCAGGGAGTGCCTAGCGAGGCATCCAACAGTGTTGGGCTGCTAGGTGTGCGGGGATGTGTGCCCAGCATACATCCTGATGCACCCAGAAGCCCAACGCCATTGGATTCCTCATTGGGCACTCCTTGGGCACTGAACTCCTTGGAGAAGAGCCGGATCCCGATAGAACCCATCCACCACCACCATCACCTTCAATTTGTAACTAAAACTCTCAATGCCATCAGATGAGAATATACTTTTGTTTTTGAAACTTAATTTTACATTTTTTCAAGGATTGAGGAAGTTTCAATTTTCTTTTTTCTTGAAATATGTAAGACACTGGTAATGCAATGAATCTAGAAAGTTTAAAGCAAAATGGCCTTGTCTAAATAACTAAGATTATCAAAATAATTGCCTCATGAGGTTAAGATAATCATTTTAACACCCACATCCAAACTTGTAATTGTTGTGATTGCCATCTGATACTAATCTAGTGGTCAAAATTAAAGTAGACCCACAAAGAAACAAAACTTGTCCACTCAATCAATAATTTTTGTACTACACACTTTAGGGACCATTAGATAGGAAGACAAATAAAGAATTTGAAAAGGTACTTCCACTAATTTCACATCATGGAGTAATGGTTATGCAATAATCTCTTTTTCCTATGGGATTTTATTATTTAAATCCTTAGCTGTTTTGGTTTATCTGATCATTTAGGTTTGGTCCATCCTTACTAGGAGCTTTATAATTGTGTTAACTTTAGTCCACCTAACTGAAGTGGTTTTGTATCATAATTTTATCATCTTAACACTAAGTGGACATCTTTAAGAATCAGCATTTCAAATATCTTATTTTTTGACCAAAGTTATGGGGATAAGAAAGCTAGGGAAGTCACTACCTTTCTTGACCTTGCACTATCTCTTCCAAGAAATTTTGAATCTCAATATAGACAAATATATGAGTGGAATTTAGACCCTTTTAGAACGCTTCACAAGGATATAGCTCTACATGCCACATTCAAAAGGAGGAAAAAGACATCATAGGATTATTTAATTTAGGAGAAAGTTTTCCTTCACCATGCTGTGAAGGCTCTCCAACCCATCTTAGGTTTCGTGAACCCTTAAAAGGTTTAGTATAAATCCTAAAATATCCTCCCAATATCTTCTCACGCCCATACTTCAGCTCATAGCGAATGGATTTTCATTACTATGTTCTTTTTAGTTCATGCGAAGGGGAGCTAGTCCAAGATCGTACTATTCCTCTACAAAGACAACAGACGCCCTCAACTGCTAGGCGCCACTCTCTTTCTGAGCTGAAAGAAAACTCAATACTTTAATTTAAGGGTATAAGATCACTGCGTGCCTTTGTGGTCCCTGCAAAAGCACGGGGGCTAATGATAGCCTATGCATGGGCATCAACAGGGGTGGGATTTTTCATTTCAGGGGAAGAGGGCTGTCATTTCATGCGGCCTTGTGTCTAGGCTCAAGCTGCATGCAACCTGGCAAGGATCTTTTTCGCTTTAGTTTAATTACATGTTTAGTATTTCATTAACTAAAAATACCCTTTTGATTATTTCTGCTCATGCTTGAAAATGGTTGGAATATGCATGTCAGGGGCTGTTGGTGGAAGAGTAAAACACAAGGAGAATTTATCACACGCATAGGCTATGTTTGGTTGCAAGGGTAATAAAAGGGAAAAGATAAGTAAAATTAATTTATTATAAAAGTAGAAATATACGATGGTACTAGCTTCAAAACATTAAAAAAATTGGTTATTAATTTTCACTCTATTTTCCAATCAAATTCCCTTGATTTGAAAAGTATAACAAATTTTACATTATGAAAAAGTATAATTACCACAAATGATTAGAGTTTTAGGTAAATTATACAATCATGAGTAAAATATTTTCTTTTCTTTTCTTTTTTTTTTTTTATCAAAAGTGATTTCACTTCCCTTCCATTCCCCTTACTTGAAACCAAAGGAAACCAATAATGGGAATATGATTGAACCTTTGAAATTTAAAATAAGGCCAAGCCATAGAGTTACCCTATCTATCTTATAATGGTTGAAATGCAAATTCACCTCTCCATGTGGCACAAATTAGGTGGGCCATCAAAAAGACCTAAGTATTTTATCCAATAGAAAAAACCACAGCTTGGTGTTTTCAAACTTTCAACTAAACTATTGGTGCCCTCCATCTTGGGGAGCACTAGCCAAATCCAAGCTTATGCATGGGACACCCTTGGCCCAAAGACTAGGCCCAATGTATAATGGGCTTAGACTAGTAGACTACTATTAAAACATAGCTGAGGTCGTGATTTAGCTCAATGGCCTGGCCCAAATATTATTTGTTGGTCTGGGCTAGGGCTTAGGATTGATGACCAATATAAGCAAGCTTTAGATTTGCTTGGATCTTAGCTTGAACAATGTGAATCCATGGGCGTGGATTTAGTCCCACATCGGGTGTGTGTTGTATATATTCGACATTCCACAGTCTAACTTTTTGGGATTGGTGTGTGGTTTGTGTCATTACATTATCAAAAAATTCTGGATACGCGGGTTTAGTCCCACATCGGGAGTGTGGTGTGTGTTGTAAAAAAATGTTCAGCTGCAATATACAGGGGAAGTGACAAACCTTTTCTTTCTTTTGAAATACTTTTTAGGATTAGGGGTTTAAATATCTAAGCAGAACTTGGGTTGGGCAATCCAATCCAAGGTTATAAAGAATAATTATCACCTCCAATTCAAGGGCACCTCCAATTCCTCCAATTCCTCTAATAGGGGGAGTGGACCCCACCTTGGGCAATATTTTCGGGCAGGAGAGAGGATGGTCATTTCCGCCTCCATGTAAGGAATTGGAGGGAATAACCATTCGGTTATAAAACCCATTTGCCATTGAAGTTCTAGAATATGAGCTTGTTTTTTAATGGACTAAACGGTCAAGAATGGTTCCACCGAGTTGCCTGCACCAGGAATCTAAGAGAGTAAGGCTTATGACCTGTCGTTTCGAATTAAAGAGTGTTTATCAGTTTGGTTCCAATTAGATGGTTTCTGTTTTGATTTGATTCGTGATATGTTCCAAATTTTCAAATCAAAGCTGATTACCATTCGGTTTGGGTTATTTGATTCTTATTCAATTTTTATTAAGGTTGATTTTGACTTCGATTATTCAATTTGACTTTAGTTTGGTTATCAGGTTTGAATTCCATTTCAGTTTGAATCCGGTTTCATAAGTTTTGTAATAGCGTTAAAGAAGTTGAAATTTACACAATTAGAGAGATGCATTAAAGGCTTTTACTATATTTAACATATTCAATACCATATTAAGTGTAATCACACAGAAATCTAAATATATAGGGATCAAACAAATATATCCAAATGACTAAATGAGTATAAAATATAAGGCCAAATGTTTTCTGTGCCGGGGGCGTAGATTGTGCTTAGACACAAGGGGTGGGCGAAATGATCACTCTGCCCCCTCAATGGCAGGCCTATGGGTTTGGATACAGGCTGTGCTGCGACACAAAGAACATTAGCCCAAAATATAAACTTTAAGACATTCTAAACTATTAAACAAATTCATCATGTAAGTCCACAGATGCCTTAACCATCTCTACCCTCAACTCACGATTGAGGAACAAAAAGATAAATAGATCAAAGAGTACAAAAGGGAATAACTCTCAAATTTGATTTTTTTTTACAAATGGGCACCTAAAAATACTCATTTATCCAAATGCCCCCTATAACTTATCTAATTGCAAATTCTCCTCTATTTTCAAAACAGTGTAGCACTTTGGCCCAGTCCGTTAATTTGGGATGTTAGTGGTTAGTTTCAGGGAATCTAATGACCAAAATGCCCTTCTGATAAAAACCCACCAAAATTAAAAAGTAAAGTGACCAAACTGCCCTAATCTTCCCCAAATCGTTTAAGATTTGAAAAAGGAAAAAAAATTGCAACTTTATAATTCTGCATTTAAGAAAGGTTCAGATCTGCTCAAACCCACTATGCCCAAGAACAAAACTTCCCAACTCATTGTCACCAAGAAATCCCAAACCCTCACAGAGAAGAAATCCAGTGAAGCTAAATCCAAAAGCCAAGACAAGTTGCGGGCGAGTCTAAATCTAAAATCTCATACAAGAAGCAATCAAGTACCATTGAGTCCAAATCCAAAATCTCTTCTTCTTCTTCAAATGAGCAGTTGACAGAGGCAAAGAGCCAGCAACAGAAAAAGAGCAAAAAACCAACGAGGTCCTATTGGATGGATCAAGACGATGACGAAGATTTAGTCTCAGAATTCAGAGACCTTCCCTCAAAATTCCATCAATAATTGATACCAGATCTATAGAGGATCTCAACAAATTCCAGAGCTTATCTTGCCAAAGCAAACAAGATCAAGAGAAGGGCAAAGAGAGAGCAAGATATGGTGGAGAAGCACCATGTTCAACGGTAAATTTGACCTCACTCTGCAACCTCCCCACCCTGTTCTTCCGCCCTTTATTCAATCCTCCCACTTCCTTTTCTTCTTCGCAGAACACCACCCCCCCCAACCCCTCTGTTCTTCCTCCCCTACCCCTTTCGCAACCCCCATCCTACTATTGCTGCAACCCCCTTCCCTAATGTCTTTTAGCGAACTGTAATTTTGTTTCTAAGGAACTCCTAGAGAATCTTTTCTCTAACACCTTTTCACCATGTAGCCACTTAGGCTGCGTTTGGTAAATGTCTGAACAAAGAACGGTCGTTCTTGACTAGAAACGTTCTTTGGCGTTTCTGGTCTAGAACGGCATCCTGAGATCGAAAATGACTGTTTGGCAACGGTGTTAGACCCCCATCCCAATAAATGATAAATTACAAGAAAAAGGGGTGACTAGGACGACAGTTGTCATCCCAATACTATCAGGATCACAGATGCAGTGTCCCAATCCGCAGCCTACCCAATATCAAGGCCTGATGATGTTAGGGTACGTAAACCAATGGAGAAATCATTCAAAAATAAAGAGATTTAATTTAGCGGAAGCGTAAATCATTTTAAAATCTAATAAATACAAGGTGTCGGTTCACTAATGGTATCATATATTACAGTTACTATATCCCGTATCCATCCGGTAGACTTCATAAATTTATACATGGAGTCTGTACATGACTAAAGATGAATACAAAAGTAAATATTTAAATCACACCACAAGGGTACCACTCTTGGGTGTACATTGACATCCAAGTCCAAGTCACCGGCTCCATTCGATTCGCATCCATAGGAGCTCATCAATAGATTACCTGCATATCAACTAAAAGAGGTTGCGCAACGGGGTTAGCTCCACAAGCTAGTGAGAGAGCAAAGGGAAATGCACATACATGCAAACATACAATTTGAAATCAGTCCATGATGCATGCACATGTTAGATTTATTTTTCACCTAACACATAATTCTAAGTCATGTGTATGCTATTATGATAACTTGGGAGACACTGTGGGTCACTTAACTTATCGCCACAATGAAACCTCAGTTATCACAAGGGAGCCTACGCCGGTCGAAGCCATCAGACTACCCAGTGGCAGACCCCGATAGCCATCACTACCCCTGACCTGGCCTCTCTCCCCCACAGGCAACAATTGCTCAGACTATTAAACACATAAACCCCTGTTGGTAAGGGTCGTAGCATAAGGGAACAAGAATCCTAACCACAGATATACTACATGCAAGTCATATCGTCCCGAGAGGTATTTCGGGTGTATCAACGTCCCATTCCATCTAGTATCTGGGTACCAGCACGGCATGGTGCATACAGGGCAGGATGAAAGTCAGCAAGTTTTATAATTAATTTTGGAGTTCCGGTACCGGTACACCCGTCACCGTGACCCGATACAATAATGAGACCATTACACATCACATTCATACCAGTTCACAATCAAGATAAATAATGCAAATACGCAAGATGCTTATACATCATATAATAGCATGATACTAAGTATTTAATAAATATTTAAACCCAATCAAATCACCCAAAACCCACTCACCTAACTCGGGTATCACCCGGCGTGGTTGACATGAATCTCACCGGTGCACATTCTTTCCATCGAGTTGGGTAGCCTAAGAATGTGAGAGTAAGTGTTAAAAGATGTATAGAGGGGTCCTATGTTATGCCCCCAAAGTTAAAATTGGGTTTCAAACAAAATAGCACGAACAGATTCACAGACGGAACCAACAAGGTGAGTTCGTCCCTTACTCCGTTCAGGCCAACAGATCAAAATATGAGAGACGGATCCACGGACGAAACTTCCACCTGAATCTGTTCCTGCATCCGTTCAAACCCTGAGACACACCCGAGAGCGAATGGAACTACGGACGGAACCTCTTTATAAATCTGTCCATGCATCCGTTCGGTCCCTGAGACATTCCCGAGAGGGAACAAAACCATGGACAATGGCAACAGAGTAAATCCGTTCCTGGCTCCGCTCAAACCAGCTACCAAAATACACTGGACGGTCTTACGGACAGAACCACTACGATGACTCCATTCGTGCATCCGTCGAGGTTCTTTCCGAGATTTCTTAAGGTTTTTTTCTCCACCTTGGAACCTGGAGTTCACATAGCCCTCAGGGTCATGGAGGGGTGTCATAGGTCTTCTTAGGGTCACTAGAACCTAGCCCTATCTCATGGATCCAAGATCACACAAGGATCTAACTCCTATTTTGGTCTAATATAGGGTTTGGGATTTGAAAACCAGGGAATTAGCAACAATGGCTGCAAAGTGGCTGATAGGGGCCTCCATTAGAGCTTGGTCTTCATTAATAGAGCCCCATTCAAGGGCTGAACTCCATGTTGAGTCCCAAATGGAACCCTAGGTCAGCTCAAATTCAATAAACCTACTCAAACTCTATCATATCGGTATTGTAGGTTACTGATCTCCGTTCCGATATTGTGCACTAAAACCATAGAACAGATCAACTTTTTTCAAAGCACCCCACTTCTTCTCTCTCTTCGTATTTTTATTCAATTTACTTTTTGCTATTTTTGAAGAGAGCTGATCTGCTCCATGGTTTTAGTGCACGGTATCGAAACGAGTATCGGTAACCTGCAAAATTGATACATTATCGATATGGTATCGGCCTAGATTGACTGTATCGGGCAAAATTACTCTTGAATCTCCTTAAAAAATGAGTTTTTTGACCATTTTACCCTTGTCCGTACCGTATAGTATCGGAATCGATGACTAGCAAAGCCGATATCGAACGATACGATACCGATACTTAGAACCATGATCTGTTTGAAGAAAAACGATGAGGATGAAATGTTGAATAAAAAATTAATAAATAGAAAAATTGAAGAAAAAAAAAAAAAACAAAAAACGAATGGAATTAAACATAGGAGAGAGAAGAAGCAAGTGGGTGCTTTCATGTTTAACTATTTTAATGAAAAAAATAGTAAAAAATAGAAGATGAATGATAGGTTAAATAGGTTACCAGGTGAAAAGGATGGGTATTTAAAAACATGAGGGTAGAAGGAGATGTAAAGGTTTAAAAGCAGGGTAGTTTCAGAAAAAAAGTTTAAGGTAGGGTACTTTTAGTAAATATAGTCTAAGCGTAGGGTACTGATAGTAATTGCCCCTTCGATTATCTGTTGTCACCCTTATCCAACATACGCTTTCTCTCTCAAATGACATCTCCAAGTTATAGCATCACTCCATGGTATATGTAGAGCTGTTCCACATCAGGGCCTGCACGGTGTACACTGTGCAAAATTTTATCAACAATGGCGACCGTACTGAACACTATTTCTTCAATTAGGTTCTTGAACCGTACGGGCGACCATCTACGTACCAATAAGCTTCTGGCATCCACTTCTGTTTCCCTCACCCGTAATTCCATTTGCTGAGTTTCAATTCCGCAGATTTTAAACGCTCGGATCCTTTCCCTTCTCTTTACTAACACTTCTACAAATTTCTCAGGACGAACACTTGTAATCAGAGCAGCAGAAACTGATACTAGTGAAGGTTCTTCAAACTTTTTTTTTCATTACTCTCTTTTATACTAAATTCTTCTGTTTTTTTTTTTCTTTTCACCTGCAAGGAATACTATCTATCTATTTGGATTCATGGTATTCAGCTTTTCTATTTGTTTTTTTGCTCATATGAGCATCAGTTAAATCTCAAGCTCCGGATAAGGCACCGGCTGCTAATGGTTCGAGCATCAACCAGTTGCTTGGCATAAAAGGAGCGGCTCAGGAAACGGTAGGCGTTCGATATAAGTTCATATTTATTTGTTTCTTTATTGGGAAACTTGACTAAAGATTTTGTAGTAGTTCAGGGTTTTGATTAAATTTCAAGGTCTGTGATATGTTTGTTAAAAAGCTAAATGGCCTCGTGTGTCACTGAATATTGCACTATAGATTTATCCACTTGTTAATATCCTGCAAATGCAGGGCTGCAAAAAGCCTCAAGTCTGCATATTTACTAATAACTGTAATGAAATTGAACTTTTATATATGACTGGTATAAAAGAGAGAGGATAGAAGTAATTGAGAAAAAAGGAATCACATAAGATGCCTAATGCTTAAAGATAAGGTTTTCTTGGGCATGCTTAGCTGAAAGACATTTTCCTTTTTCTAGTGATAGAGCTTATTCAATGCATTTTCTTGTTTTCCTCACAAATGCGCTGATATTAAGGTGTAATTGCAGAATAACACTTGAGGTTTTAAACTGGAAGTTGATTATATCAATTTTAATTTTCAGAACAAATGGAAGATTCGCCTTCAACTTACAAAGCCTGTGACATGGCCTCCATTGGTCTGGGGAGTGGTCTGTGGAGCTGCAGCTTCTGGTATGATTTTCTCTGCTTTATGAATTAGTGCCATAGTGGGGGAGCCTTGGTGCAAAGGTTAAGTTGTGCTATTGCAACCATCAGGTTGTGGGTTTGAAACATGGAAACAGCCTCTCCACAAAGCGGGGGTAAGGCTGCGTACATGTGCCCCTCCCAGACCCTGCAGTACCGGGAGCCTCGTGCAGTGGGACTCTCTTTTTTTAAGTGCCATCTATAAGCCCAATATTTCTATTCACAGTTGTCACTGTGCTGGTTAGTTCACAAATTCATTATGTTAATCCTTAAGAACAAAATCTAAACATGCCTGACATTTATAGCTGTTCTGGAACCACCATTGAATGGGTCTTGCACAGGAGACCTCTAAGGCCAAATCAAGATGTTTAGATGGCGTTGACTGTTAGTCTGAAATGCTTGTGGCAAACCTTTCTATTTCAAAACTACTTGGGAAAAGTGTGACTCAAATGATTGAGATCATCCACATATCCTAACTTTTGGCCCTTTGGAGCTCTTAGCTAGACCCATTTAAAATTTTCTGCTATTCCTCTGGATGCACATATCTGCAATTTGTGCTAGAGGATATTTATTATTATGAAAATTTTAGATTGGAAAGGCTGTCTTTTGTCATCATTTCATGAAGCAAATTGCAGGTTTAATTCTTTTTAGATTAGCCATCAACAAGCTTGCTTAGCTATGGAAAAGAAAATTGGATGCAAAATATTCTTATGTTAGAAATCTATAATCAAGGGGCATTGCTCCACTCAACTTATGGGTAGGTGTGTGGGTGTCAATTATTTGACACAGGCATGAGGTGTTGGACTTGGCTAACTCAAGAAAATAGGATTTGAGATTCCAGGGGAGACAGTATTCAGCAATTATTTTTAACTTTTAACATTTTATGATTGTTTTCTATAGGTCAATAATTATGTTAGTGTCATCAAGGAGATCAAACAATTTGTTCCTGAACATGTATGTGTGTGACACGATGTTATTTGATTCTCTATGCAGGTCATGTTAGGGTGGTAATAATTGAAATAGATTATTATGATAGGTTGCCTTGTAGTAGTTTAGTACATTCTTTTAGCCATTTTAATAGGTTGGATGCTTATTAACTGAACACTTTAAATCTCTTTGTCTCCTTCCCCTTTTTGAACCTGTTATGTTATGGACACAGCGTACACATGTTCTCTGCTGTCTCAGAGTTTGATTCTGTGTTCTCATGTGCCAGACCAAACAGATAATCATAACCATTTGTGATTTCAAGGGTTTGGCATATGCAATTTAAGGGTTTCAACCCTCTCTGCGATTTTCTGTTTTTGGGTTTTTTTTGGCTGATGTCTTTGAGCCTTGTGCCTCTGGTTATTGTTCCTATTGCTGGTTGTTGTTATTGTTGGTGCCTTTGGTGATTATTTGCATCTGATTTATTCTCTGTGGTGGAATTCTACTATCTACAACATTATGGCTGATTCTAAGCTTCCCATGGATAACGTCAATGTTCAGATTACATCTATTAAACTGAATGGGGCTTTCAATTATATTCTCTGAGTCCTGGGCACAGGCAGTAAGAGTTTATAATCATCGCCAAACAGAAGATGGACTATTTGACTACGTCTCCACCTGCTACGACTTCTGCCGAGTATAAGGAGTGGATGGCGGAGAATGATACATTGCTTTGTTAGTTGTGTAATAGTATGGAGCCTTTTTTGGCTGCTAATGTAATGTTCCTGTTGTAATATGGGTACAAGGGTATCTTTGTCTATTAGGGTTTAGTTGGTGTTGCCCTAAGGGTATAATTGTAACTTGTACTTCATAAGTTTTGTTATAAATAAAGAGGGCTTGTGTCTCATTGACATAAGTTTAATTTCCCAAATCCAACATGGTATCAGAGTGAGAATCGACATTGGGATCCGAACCCTAATGGCCTTGCTCATGAAACCCTAAACTCACCGCCGCCTCCCTCTCTTGCTTCTCTACCTTTTCTCTCCCTCTCGGTTTCAACGTCAATGCCACTACCCACTGCCAGCCCTCTCTCTGTCTCTCTCTCAACCTCTCGGTTTTATGGCCTACCCCCACCTCCGCCTCCTCTCTTGGTTTTACTGCCAGACACCACCTCCACCTTCTTCCGCCACCTGCGCTAGCCACCGCTACCACCTTGCCGTCTCTCCTTTCTTTCCCTTAGTGGTGATCTCTTTCCCACCAAGGGATCTCTCCATTCCTATGAGTCTCTCTCCTCAAATGGGCTTCAATATCGGTCTCCCAAAGTTTCATAGTGTGACTCATTAGCTTTATGCTTCTATAGTTATTGAAGCTTTAGATATTACCTTTAATTTTGTAGATCGTGACTACAATGCTTCTCCTCTATTCATCTGACATCTTCCTTGTGTTCATAATCCTGTTAAATAGATTGGTTAACAAATAAACCCCACAACCTCCAAGGGTTTTCCACACTTCTATTGGAATCTCATCTAGGCCTGGTATCTTGCTTACTTCCATCTTTTTTAAGACTTCTTTAACTTTTGCCACGCTAACCTTTCTTACATATCTCACGTGTGGTGTCTTGTTGAATAATGTCATCTTTCGGGTCATTTCTACTCGACCTATCTCCATTTTGTAAGTCATGAATATACTCATCCCATCTCTTCACAATGTCCTCATTCCTTGTCAACACTCTTCCATCTTCACCGTTGATACACCTCACCTGATCGAAATCTCTATTCTTCCTTTTTCTCATCTTAGCTATCTTCTAAATAGCTTTTTCCTCTTCTTTAATGTTTAGGTTGATATAAAGATCCTCATATCTCTTCGCCCTAGCCATCGCCACAATCTTCCTAGCTTCGTTCCTGGCATCGTTATATCTCTTTTTACCCTTAGTCCTTTTCCATGTCTGAAAACAATCTTTCTTGATCTTAATGGTTGCTTGGACCTCATCGTTCCACCACCAAGTCTCCCTAGGGGCCTGACGACTACCCTTCGCTTCCCTTAGCACATCCTTAGCAATCCTCTTAATACAAGTCATCATCTCGTTCCATATCGCATTGGTTTCCCTCAAAGTCCCACTTTCCTTGTTTGACCATATTATCAGTAAATGTCCTGAGGGACTCCCCTTTTAGTCTCCACCACCTTATCTTAGGGTACATAGGTTCCCTCCTCCTACACTTCTGTACACTCAGGCACATATCCTGGATCACCAGTCTATGACTCTATGTTGGGTGGTTAGGTTCTCCCCAGGGATAGCCTTACAGTCCTTACATACCATATTGTCTGCCCTTCTTATTAGGAAGAAGTCAATTTGGCTATTATGGTTCCCACTTTTATAAGTAACTAAGTGCTCCTCTCTTTTTCAAAGAAAGTGTTCATGATGTGAAGGTCATACGCTATCGCAAAGTCTAGGATTGAGGTCTCCTCTTCATTCCTCTCCCCAATCCCGAAACCGCCATGGACACCTTCATATCCTCTATGATCACTCCCAACATGTCCGTTCAGGTCACCTCCAATAATACTCGATTCATCCTGGCCAAAACCCTACATTAAATCATCCATGAGTTCCCAAAATTGACGCTTACTACTTTCATCCAATCCTACTTGGGGTGCATAAGCGTAAACAATATTGACAACCTCTTTCTCCAATTCCAGTTCGATGGATATAATCCTTTCTCCCAGTCTTTTGACCTCTACTACATCATTCTTTAGATATTTGTCCATGATTATGCCCACTCCACTTCTGTCACTATGGCCTCCCGAATACCAAAGCTTGAAGTCATCCAACACCTTAGTTTTGTTACCCTTCCATCTTGTCTATTGGATACATGTGATATTAATCTTTCATCTCCTCATAACATCTACCAACTCCAAGCTCTTACTCGTTAAGGATACAATGTTCCAGGAAGCTAGTCTAATCTTACGCTTCTGGGCTGAAATATTTCCTCTCACTTGCCCTTGACTACTTATCACCGCACTAGGGTGTCGGCATGGTGCGTCGCTTACAGGGGACACCCTAGTAAAATGAGGACGTAGAGTCATGAGATCAAAAGAAAAGAGATCATAAAACAAAAGAATCCATGCAAAAGGTGATTAGCGGAATATATTAAAGTGCCAGCTGCCGATCTGACGCACCACTATAAGGGGGAAATATATATATACAAAAGGGTAGAAAGGAGAGGACAAACCTAATGCATTAAAAGACACACTCAATAGGTAAAATAAGGTGCATATATTGAGTCATTATTGTAGGTTAGAATTGCACCTCTTGGGCAAAGTGAACCTTGTGTCCTCTCACCAGTAATTATTGTGGGATTATATGAGCAAGCATTTATCGAGTCATTATGTTTACCGTCTACATGGCCTAAATGAAACTGATGTATCTTGGGGATGTTATTGAAGCTGTGTGCTATTTCTTTAGTTCATAAATAAAAATATTTTTGTGAATGTTATTATTGTTAAGGAAAAAGGACTCTGTCCGGGAGTGTGGCTCCTGTGCTCAGACACAGGATGCGGCGAAATGACCACCCGCCCCTATTGATGCATCTGTGTGCGCTCCCCTTGGCTCCCGCACTGCTGCAAAGGCCACCCTCCCTGACAGAAAAGTCTTCCCTTACTGTTTAAGATACTTTGGCTTAGCCTTTTTTATGCTTGTACGGGAAAAATTCAGAGTCATCCAATGCAATACAATATTGGAATACAGTTTACGGGTTGAAAACCTTATTGCACGATGTTTAAAAAAAAAAGTATAGCTAAAAAACTATAAAAAGGGAGAGGAAATATGAACTTTTAACTTTGCACCGGACACAGCTACACGAGCAAAACTTTTGTTGTCTGTAAAGAAGAATTATTTGGAGGAAGATATTTCCAATAAAAATTCATTTATTTTTTTTCCTTTTTAATCATTAAGTACAAGAGTTCATTCATAAACGTACATGTTACATCTTCAGATCGCTACTTTATCATGATCACACATGAAATCTCCGCCATCTAGGATCGATCAAATTGCAGACTTACCAAATCCTGCTTGTGCAATACTATTATTAACCAATACTATTATTTATTCCTCAACAACATTGAAATATCAAAAGGTTTGAATTTGTCCAGTAACATTTTTTTTCCTGATCAGAAATTTGTCATGCAACAATTGATAGATCAATTGTTTGGTACACCACATAGTAATTCTAAGGATTCAAATATTGCATTATGTTCATCTAAGGCTTGGCTATCTCTGCATGTGTAAAATGGAAGCTAATTCTTCTCTACCTTTTATGAAGTTATTCACTTATGCATTCTGTTCTTAGATGTACTTATACAGTGATGTAGTTCAGCTAAACCTTAGCCCAAATTTTTGGGGTGGTACATGAATCATTGAATCCTATTTCATCATTCCACTCTAGATGTGTTCCTTACCATAGCTTGAAACTTCAAAAAAGATTATTAAATAAATTTATTTACTAAAGTGCATATTAAGTTCTTGGAATATTTTTGATAATTTTTGCCATTACATTGCAGGAAACTTTCACTGGAATCTAGAGGATGTTGCCAAGTCAATTGTTTGCATGATAATGTCTGGTCCATGTTTGACAGGCTACACACAGGTAGCTGGACTTTAGGTGTACAATTGTTGCTTCGCTTCTCCTGAATGCTGGTTCAGAATAAAAGCTATTCTATACTTGTTTCACCTTTGTAGACACTTAATGATTGGTATGATCGAGACATTGATGCAATCAATGAGCCTTACCGTCCAATTCCATCAGGAGCAATTTCTGAGAATGAGGTATGTATGTTGCTTTGCCTGTAGGGGTTTGCACTACTACATTATCTCTTATTAACAATAAGTTGTTTTTATTTTATTTTAATGGTAAACGTATAAATTCGCTAGAAAGAATAGTCTAGAGCTCTACAAAAGGGGAACCAGAAGAAAAACAGAGCAAACTCAAGTAATCCCCCTGGGACCAGCAATAAAGTGGACTTGAATATCCCAAGATTGCACCAAATGTCTGTTGAATGGAGAATCAAAGCTAGCTGCAACTTGAGTACCAAAAAGATGCTGGACTTCAAAAGATATTAGGCCCCAAATATGATTGATTGCTCTAGATCTCTTCTTAAATCTTCTCCTATTCTTCTCCATCCAAATGTAGTTAATGGTTGCATACGAGACCAGCTTACCCAGCGAGTCTTAATGGTTTTCCCTTTAAAATTCCATCTAATCCAATTCTATTCTCCTTTAAAAGATTTGATTCTTCTCCTTAGGACAGCATTTCCTCACCAAACCTTCCCCAAACTGATAAGGAGAAAGGACAAGAGAAGACTAAGTGCTCTACATTTTCTCTGCTATTCCAAAGCAGAAATTAGAAGAGGTAATGATGCTCTTATCCATCAAGAACATTTGTGTAGGTGATGTTTTGGTAAGGCCCTCCAAGCAATGAAACTATGCCACAGTATATTCCATTTAAATCAATCAATACCATCCCACAGAACCCTGAGTCCTATGATGAACCAAATCCCAAGGCGTGGCTGAAGAGAAAGACCCTGAAGAAGTAGCAGCCCAAACTAGCTTGTCTCCACTCCTCCTTGGTGTTCCACTAACTTCCTCCAAAACAGCTCAAGCTTCAATTAGATTACGAGAAATTGCTGATCTTGAAAGCCACACACCTTTTTTTTTTTTGGATAAGTAATTATATTAAAAAACGAAAAAATGAAAATTAAATATACAAAAATAGGCAGCCACCTAGAACCCCTTTAAAATAGGCTTAAAGAGGGAAATGGAAGGCCCCTAACTAAAACGGGACAGGCCCCACATCAACCAAAGTGCCAAAAACAAGGAAGTTACAACAGATAGTAGGTACAAAAATCAGCATCCCCGCTAACCAATTTACAAAGTTCCTCCGGGAAGTCAACCGGTTGGAGAATAGTCTCCACATCACCCGTAGGTAAGGAGGCAATATAATCTGCTGGTTGATTCACCTCCCTCCACACATGCTTATATTCCACCGATGAAAGGGAGGCACTCAAATGGTGGATTTTGCTCTTCAACCACTGTAATGCCTAAGGACCTTTAATCTTCCCATTTAGCAAGTCCACAGCCAATTTGGAATCTGACCGAATGGACACTTCATAGAAACCTTTTTCACTACATAAGGTCATACCCCGGAATATAGCGTACAACTCCATCGAAAGGACTGATCTATCTACACCCACACCTGCAAAAGCAATAATGGGGGAACCTATAGCATCAGAATCAACCCTCCATAAGTTGCCTTTTCTTGGGATAGAGATCCATCACAATGCAAAGCAAACATAGACTGAGGAGGTCAAAACCATGAACATGCCTTCGGAAC
Organism: Telopea speciosissima; assembly: GCF_018873765.1. Classification (NCBI taxonomy): domain Eukaryota; kingdom Viridiplantae; phylum Streptophyta; class Magnoliopsida; order Proteales; family Proteaceae; genus Telopea; species Telopea speciosissima. The sequence continues at coordinate 50,886,930 of NC_057923.1, forward strand.
AGTAGAAATCCAATGCACATTAATTCCCCAACTATCAACAAGAAACTGATTTCTAGGGGTGTAACTTCCAGTAAGAGAAATGGTAGTACACCTAGAAATCACATCTTCTTTAATTGCAGCAACAACTTGAGGTCTTGTTCTTGTCTTATTATGGAATAATCTAAAATTTCTCTCTTGCCACACACGTGCTGAATAGTAGAACAAAAAGCCAGCTTACCAACTATTTGAATGGGGTCATCTCCACTGAACTCATATTTAATCCAAACAGCTATATCTTCCATATTCTGAACTTGTCTTCTACTTTGGGTACAAGAAGAGAGAATATCCCCCCATATTTTTGAAGTAAAAGAACAATCAAAGAAAAGATGGTTCCGACTCTCCAAATCAGCCCAACAAAAAACACAATTGGGATTTACCCTCACCTGTCGTCTAATAAGCTGGTCTTTGGTTGGCATAGCATCCACAATGCATCTCCAAGTGGTAAAAGACTGTCTTGGAATATTTTCAGAAAACCAAACCGCAACAGACCACTCCACGTTCCTTACTTTATTCCGAATAAGATCCCAAGCTGATTTAGTAGTAAACAACCCAGTAGAATTGCCTTTCCGTACTACCATATCGGATTCAGAATGATGAAGTTTCTTCAAATCGGGTAATCCCCTCCACATATCATGCAAAGCTATAGATCTAGTGGGTCTAGGATGCCACACACCTTCATGAATAATATCAAAAACTTTTGCCATCCATCCCAGCATCGTAGTTGATTCCTGGTCCAAATCTGCTGATCAAAACTCCAGAAGGGTGCCAATTGTCAAGCCACAACAATGCATTTTTCCCATCATCTATCAAATATTTAATCATGTGTTCAACTATTTGTCTATACTTCAATATTTTCCTCCAAACCCATGAGTCAGTGGACATTTTACAGTCCAAATTGGGTCATGCTTCAAATACTAGAAGTAGATCCAGTCAATCCAAATACTCTTCTTTTAAGAAGCCACTCTCCAAATCAGTTAAATGATTCCAGCCTTTTTGACATCCTTGATTCTCCTTAAACCCAGGCTACCCACCCTCCTTGGGAAGATAAATGTTAGCCAACTAACACTTTGTAATAATCTATTACTGTCTGAACCTTTCAAAAGAAAAAGAGGCTCATCAGAGATTCTACCTTTTGAATAATTGAACCAAGGCAAAGCAAAAATACCTGTGCAATATAACCATATAGGTAGGAACTTTGTATTGCAGATGTCACCAGCTCTAGCTGCCCAGCAAAGGATAATAATTTAGCTTTCCAAAGCTGGGCAGAAAGCTTTGAAGATATCAGAGGAAGACCAAGATATTGAACTGGAAGCTGCCCCAATGAAAAACCAGATATCCCCATCAGAGCATCTTTCATATTTTCTTCAACACCTGCTAAGTGAATAGAAGATTCCATTCTATTGGCTTTTAGACCTGACATCTCGGCAAAATGATCCAAAACATCTGAAACTGCAACAAGACTGAGGATCAGCAGCATCAGCCTCTGTGACCACCATTAATTCGTCTGCAAAAGCCAAATGACTTAGCTTCATCACCTTGCATATAGAAAACAAATCCACCTCTACCTGCTGCATGTTTTGATGAATGGATCTGGAAAAATCTTCCAAATAATTTGTTATTCATAAATGGAAAACTAGACGCTAACTAGACTATGTGTTGACCTAATACTAATGAAATTACTAATTAGCTCTATGCCTCTACCATCAGTAGTTTAACTGGATCAAGAAATTAGTCAAATCAGCCATGTTAGCTGATCGAATATGCCCAAAGGTAGGTAATGTAGTCCTAGATAGGTAGGAGACCTACTAGGAGCCAAACAACAGGATCAAATAACAAAAGGGGCTGCTGGTTCGAATGGACAACACTAGGATTTAGGTCAATTCCTAGGGTTTGGGTTGGATATTGGGAAAGGGGTTTATAGGGTATTAATGGGCAGGTCTAGGGGGTTAATATGGTATAAAAAGGTTAGGATTTGGATGAGTTTTGAAATTCTGTAATTTTGGGCAGAATTGAATTTTAGGGTTTTGGGTTTGGGTTTTAATGGAGCAAGGAGATGAAGGGGTTAGAGTGGGAGTTTGGGGCTGAAACTTGGATCGAGTGTCAACAATGATGTAAGGGATGTATGCTGAAAGTTTGGTTTGAAACTGATGGACAGATTTGGAGTTATGGAGGTTTCCTAGTAGAAGTAGGAGAGAGGGGTAAAACTGTAATTTCAGACAATCGGCTGGGTGGATGGTGTTGAAATTTGAATCGAGTCTCTCTTAGGGTTTGAGGAAGACTTGATCAAATTTTTAGCAGATTCTAATGGTTAGATTTGGCTGGGCAGAATTCTCACGAAAATCACCTTGTATGTGACCTTCTAGAAGGAAGAAGAATAGTTGCAGAATTTCTTACTTGTTACAGGTCTTCAATGGCAACAACTTTGAAGATGAACAATGGGGTCTCCCGATCTTCACAATGCAAGGAGATAAGTAGCAGCCCTCCCGATCTTCACAATGCAAAGAGTTGATTGGAGATCCACCAATCCCTTCAACCTTGATATTACTCACAAGGCACACTCACGATGGAGCAAAGGCAGCAAGCATAAAGCTAATTTTTATTAATCAAATTCGTATCTAATGCTGGCCTCCCTTACAAACTTATATAGAAGACTCACAAATAGACTTAGACACTAAAAATGAATGGCTTAACCCTATCCCTAACCTATTAGGCAACTTAAACTAACTAGAAAACTAAAATACTAAAAGAAATAGACTCAAAACATGGCTGGACTTATAAAGTCCTAATCCAACCAACTTACATCACATGACCACTTAACCAAGTCACATGATCACTTAAATTGAACCAATTGGATGCAACCAATTTGAACCGGTTCAATTAGAAAACATAAAAATAAACTAAGTATTGGGCTAATCCCGTATGCAACCTATATACCCATATTTTAGGCCCATAAAAGTGGCCTATTACATTAGAAACCCATGGGATCAAAGGCCCAACATGTATGTAACCCAACCCTAGACTTATTCCCAATGAAACAAGCCCTATTTGGTGATGAATCTGCATCGAGGGTCCCATATGTCTCCTTCTTAGGCGTAGAACATTTATGTGGGTCCCGATCACCAAGGATTAACAGCTGCCTCATTGTTTAGCTAATGGGTTTTTTTGGGGAAAGAGCCCTAAAAGATATGGTAGGAGGCATCGGGGCTTAACGTTGATGTTCTTATGAACCATAAGATGATGTATATGCAAAGATAAGTCTTTATGGTTTGCTTTGATAAAATTACTTGGAGTTTGCTTCTGTAATTTTATTGTTTAATGCTTATTTGCTATTTTAGCCCATTGGCTAATTAAGGTGTTGAGTCCAGGCATGGATTTTGTTGAGATAGGCTAAATTACCCGATAGGGTAATTTAGTCCTTTAGTTTTATTAGTTTTTGTCCTTTATTTTATTTCCTTTTCTCTGTATTGTTTCCCCCTAACCGATCTCTATTTGGGATTCCTAGTTATAATGGGAATTCCTAATAGGAATAGGAATGGGGGTTGGTCCTATTTTGATTAGGAATCATTCCTACTTTGATTAGGAGTAAGTTTCATTCCTAATTAGACTAGGAATAAGGTGTAATTCTGTTTACTATAAATAAAGGGGCTGGATGATCGATTATGACACTCAAGCATGCAGTTCTAAGGGCTGCTAACATGGTATCAGAGCCTATTCTGATCTAAAGAGCAGCTTTCTCAGTTTTTTGTTTCTGTTTTCACTTTCCCCTCTCCACGGTTTCTGGTTTTCTCTTCTCCACCACTCTCGGCTCCTCTCTCTCACTCAGGGCAGCAACTATGTGGTAATCTGATGAAGATTTAGATGCTGCCCTCAATCTTACCTCATTGAAGACTGAAGACTATTGGTATGACCTTATTCTGCCGGCAGATCTCCTCCATTCTTGAAGATCAAGTTCTTCCTACACTTGAAGATTGATCTGTCCTTTTTTTGGAGACTATTTTCTGCTATTATTAGGGCATACCTTCCTTTTTTGAAGACTGCAGAATTGGATCAAGTACAGTTCAGAACCAGATCTGCGATTTCTCCAAAACACAGTTTTTTCCTAATTTTTTGATCAAATTAGGGTTTCTTATTGGCTCATCAGAAAGAGCTAATTTTTGGAGGACTTCTTCCCCACTGCTAGAGGATCACTCGACCTTTTTTTCAGCCTATTCTGACGGCTGAAAGTGCTGCAACTTCAAAACCCATCCTCCACACTCAAGTCAGTTTTTTGAAGATCTGATTTTTTTTCAAATTAGTGGATCGATGGGTGACTCAGAGATGACAACTGCTACTTCTGGAGGAGATGGTTAGACTAGGAATGACTTTCTTCCCTATGCTGCGGCCATTAAGCTTGATGGTACAAATTATTTAATTTGGGCGATCATTATCCTGACCGTGGCGCCATCTTCGGCACTCATAAGAAGGTGCTGCCCGTACTAAATGGACTGCCAACGATGCTATGGTGATGTCATTTGTTCTGAATTCTATGACCACTGACCTCTCTAGTCAGTATCTCCTCCTTGACATTGCTACCCAGATATGGACTGCTGTCAAGGGAACTTATGGTCGTTCAGGCAGTGGTACTCAGGTTTATGAAATAAGGAAGACACTCCAAAATACTACTCAAAAGAGATGTCTGTTACTAAATACTATACTGCCCTCAAGTGTTTATGGCAGCAATTGGATCGCTATGCTCGGTTTCAACCTACTACTACTGCTGACACTACTGCCTATCACTTTTATGTTGATCAGTTTCGGGTCTATGATTTCCTGGCTGGCCTTAATGATGATTATGATCCTATTCGGGTGCAAGTTCTTGGTCGAGTTCCTTTCCCCACTTTAGAGGAGACCTTTTCTTATGTTCACAGTGAAGAGACACGAATGGCTGCCATGATGCTTACTCCCAAAGTTGAGAGATCAGCCTTACAGACTGCTGGCTTCACCCCTGTTACTTCTTCTGACAGTGTTGCTGCTATTACTACCACCAAAGAGCCTGTGAAGTGTGAGCATTGTCACAAACCATATCACACTACGGCTCAGTATTGGAAATTACATGGGAAGCCTGTGGATTTTGAGGCCAAACGTGGTCGTGCTAAATCTAAAAACAAAGCCAATCACATGAAAGTGTAGCTCTAACTCCCACTGCGATATCGGTCTCTCCCGGGAAGAACTCCAGGCTCTACGTCGAATGTTGAACCCATCCATGCCTCTACTGCATCTGCTGTCAATTCAGGTTCCTTATTTGCCCGTACAGGTATTTCCTTTGCTGGACATTGTGCATCAGTGGTTTCCACTCCACGGATCATCGACTCCGGTGCTACTGATCACATGACAGGTTCTTCCAGCCTTTTTAATACATATTCTCCTGCTTCTGGTAAGGATAAATTCAAAATTGCTTATGGGTCCCTCTCCTCCATCTCAGGGAAGGGATCCATTGGTTGTTCTCCTTCCCTTACCCTGTCATCTATGTTGCATATTCCCAAATTTACAACTAATCTTCTTTCCATTAGAGTATCACTAAATCCCTGAATTGTAAAGTGACTTTTTTTCCCACTTACTGTGTTTTTCAGGAACTGGACTCGGGGAAGACGATTGGATCGGGTAAAGTGCATAGCGGATTGTACCTGCTTGATGGCGATCCTACAACTACCCAGGCTTTACCTTCGGCATCTTTCTCTTCTGAATTACATAAATGGCACTCTAGACTAGGCCATCCTCCTTTAGGTACTTTATCAAATTTATTTCCAGCATTAGTTAAAGACTGTAATAAGGAAGACTTTTTTTGTGAGCCTTGTGTCTTGGCTAAACAGACACGCTCAACTTATCCTATTTCTAATAAAAGATCATCTTCCTTATTTCATGTTGTTCATACTGATGTGTGGGGTCCTAGTAGGAAAGCTTCCCTGTTTGGCCATCGGTGGTATGCCACTTTTATTGACTGTTATTCTAGGTTCACTTGGGCATACCTTATGCACACAAAAAATGAAGTTTTTTCTTGTTTTCAGCACTTTCATCAGTTGGTTAAGACCCAATTTAATGCCATTCTTCAAATTTTGCGGAGTGACAATGGGAAAGAGTATATGGAATGTCAGTTCCAACAATACCTTGCTGCCCATAGAATCCTCCATCAGACCAGTTGTGTCGACACTCCAGCCCAAATTGGTGTGGCTTAGAGAAAAAACCGCCACCTCTTGGAGGTGGCTAGGGCTCTTATGTTTGCTCGCAAAGTCCCTTCCCTTTATTGGGGGGATGCTGTCCTTACTGCAACCTATTTAATTAATAGGCTGCCTAGTCGGGTTCTTCTTTCCACAGCCCCTATTGAGCTATTACTTGGCTCTTCTTCCTTTATAGTCCCACCTAAGGTGTTTGGCTGCGTTTGTTATGCCAGGGATACCCGGTCCCCTGGTAAACTTGACCCACGTAGTCTCCGTTGCATTTTCTTGGGTTACTCTGCTACACAGAAGGGGTACAAATGTTATTACCCTCCATCCCGCAGGACTTTTGTCAGCATGGATGTTGTCTTTCATAAAAATGTTCCATATTATATGTCCCCACGTCTTCAGGGGGAGAGTGTTAGTGAAGATGTGCCGACTCTTGACACTCCACCTCCACTTCAGTTTGTTTACTACGAGTCTGAACCAGTTCAGCCTGCCCCTAGTACTCCTCCTGAGTTAGGGGGAGAGATCCCTATATAGGGGGAGACCATCTCTATTTAGGGGGAGCAAACTACCCCAGTCCAGACTCATGTTCAGAGGACTATTAGTGAATTTCAGAGAAAGATTGATGACAGTACTATGAAGACCTATGGAAGGAAACATAAGCAGGTTCAATCAACTGTTGCCCCAGTACCCATCCAATTGCCAAACCCGGATCCAGAGCCTGCCTCTCCACCTGGTAATGTTCTTTCTACTGAATTACCTATTGCTCTTCGCAAAGGTATCAGAATCTGCACTCAACATCCCATATCTCATGTTGTTTCTTATGATTCCCTTTCCCCATCCTTTCGTGCTTTTGTTTCTTCTCTTTCTTTTGTTCGTATTCCTAACACTTAGCAGGAAGCTCTATTAGATGGAAGGTGGAAGGCAGCTATGATGGAAGAAATGGAAGCCTTGAAGAAAAATACCACATAGGAGCTTGTGGTTCTTCCACCTGGGAAGAAGACCGTTGGATGTAAATGGGTGTTTGTGGTGAAACAGAAGGTGGATGGCACTGTGGATAGGTATAAGGCCCGACTCGTTGCCAAGGGGTTCACTCAGACATACGGCATTGATTACCAGGAAACTTTTGCACCTGTTGCAAAGTTGAATACTGTTCGTGTGTTATTATCTTGTGCAGTCAACCTTGGATGGGACTTACAGCAACTAGATGTAAAAAATGCCTTCCTCAATGGAGCACTAGATGAGGAGGTGTATATGGACATTCCACCAGGGTTCTCTTGTGACAAAAACCAAGGAAAAGTGTGTAGGCTGAAGCGTGGACTTTATTGGCTGAAGCAGTCACCTCGAGCATGGTTTGGCCAGTTCCACAAGGCCATGGTTTCTGTGGGCTATAAGCAGAGTAATGCTGATCACACACTCTTCATAAAGAGGGCTGGTGAAAAACTCACTGTTCTTATAGTCTACGTTGATGATATAGTGGTTACTGGCAATGATGGTGACGAGATCATACGATTGAAGACCTTCCTTGGCCAAGAATTTGAGATTAAAGATCTAGGGAAACTACGATATTTTCTTGGGATTGAAGTGGCCAGATCTTCTAAAGGCATTTTTCTCTCCCAGAGAAAGTATGTCCTAGACTGATTGGTTGAAACTGGGTTGCTAGGCTGCCATTCTTCAGATACTCCTATGGACCCTACTGTTCGACTCAAGGAGAAAGAGGGTGAGCCTGTTGATAAAGGCCGGTTCCAAAGACGTGTAGGGAAGCTGATTTATCTCTCACACACTCGTCTTGACATTGCTGTCGTCGTGAGTACTGTGAGTCAGTTTATGCATGATCCCTACTCTTCTCATATGGAGGCTGTTCTTCGTATCTTGCACTATTTGAAGTCAGCTCCTGGAAAAGGAATTCTTCTATCTGCACATGGTCACCTGCGGATAGAGGCATATACTGATGCTGATTGGGCTGGTTTTGCGGATCCCAAGTCTATTTCTGGGTATTGCTCCTTTGTAGGTGGAAATCTTGTCATATGGCGTAGCAAGAAGCAAAATGTAGTTGCTCGTTCTAGTGCCGAAGCTGAGTTTCGAGCTATGGCACAAGGTATTTGTGAGTTACTATGGCTTAAAGGTTTGCTACAAGATCTTGGTGTTCATATTCGTCTTCCTATGTTGTTGTACTGCGACAACAAGGCTGCAATCAGCATAGCACACAACCCAGTACAACATGATCGTACCAAGCATGTTGAGGTGGATAGGCATTTCATCAAGGAGAAGTTAGAAGATGGGCTGATTTGTATTCCCTTTGTGACATCTGCTGATCAACTTGCTGATATCTTCACCAAGGGATTGTCTGGGAAATTGTTTCATCCCAATCTAGTCAAGTTGGGCATGATCGACATCTTTGCTCCAACTTGAGGGGGAGTGTTGAGATAGGCTAAATTACCCGATAGGGGTAATTTAGTCCTTTAGTTTTATTAGTTTTTGTCCTTTATTTTATTTCCTTTTCTCTGTATTGTTTCCCCCTAACTGATCTCTATTTGGGATTCCTAGTTATAATGGGAATTCCTAATAGGAATAGGAATGGGGGTTAGTCCTATTTTGATTAGGAGTCATTCCTACTTTGATTAGGAGTAAGTTTCATTCCTAATTAGACTAGGAATAAGGTGTAATTCTGTTTACTATAAATAAAGGGGCTGGGTGATCGATTATGACACTCAAGCATTCAGTTCTAAGGGCTGCTAACAGATTTAGTTTTTTTTTTTATGGTTCTGGTTCTTGTTTTGTCCATGGTAGTGGTTCTGGGGGGTTAATGGTGTTCTGATTCGAATCGGGTCATAAATATGAGGTTCTTTAGTAGTTTCTGTTATAAGTTGGAGCCATAGTAGGAAAGAGTATGGTGGATGACCATGGCCCTTCCCCAAGTACTTGTATTTTTTTTACTCTATATGATTGCCTAGTTTGGAGAGTTCTCAAGTGGGAACTGTGATTGGTTTAAGGTTGGAGTGTGATTACCTAGTTCCTCTTTGTCTTCCTCTACTTTGGTTTCATATTTTCTGCAACTTTTGCATCTCATTTCCATAACCTTGCTGTTTAGCCTCTCCACTATCAAATCCAATTAAGCTCTTAACTTAAATCTAACCCTCACATACTGTAACTAGATCATATTTAACACCTACTCTAAATCTGAAATAAGGAAGAAAAGAGAAGTAGACCGTAGAGAAGAAGAGAAAAACATGATGGAATCGATAGGGAAGACTCTATCTCAACCCCTCTCACCATGTATTTACAACTTCGTGAAAAAGGTGAATGATTGCACAAATGCCCCTGATTATGTCAAAGTACTAAAAATACCAGAAATATCCCTACGCTGCCAACACTAGTATATCTTGACACATATGATACCTTAAACCTAACCCACAGCCAACAAGTAAAAAAGGCATCTCCTTGGCTACAGGTTGAAGATTTCAATCTTTATGCCCTAAAATTCAACCAATCTACAACTTTAGCCACCCCCCAATGACCTCTATTTCACAGCTTTGAAACCGTAGAACCCGATTTCATCTCCAGCCCTAGTTTTTTGCCTATAATTTCTAACCTCTGCACTATTTTCTATATGGACCAATTGGCCTCAGCTTTATCCACGATATTTAACCCTGAACTTTGATTTTTTAGACCCTAATTTAGCCTAACCATAGTTGTTTTGCTAGAGATCCTCCCATCATCAGCCAACTGGTACACCTAATGACCTAGTTGTGGACAGACATGAGTCATGGTGAGACTGTTTGAGCTAAAAGCTCCTGAGCCAGTGAGGCATTGGATATTTGTATGTGACCATTTTTCTATGGTGATTACTAGAAAGAGATTGGAGCAAGATCAATTTATTGTATAGATATAGGAAGCATGAGGTGGATATGGAATAGGTTCTGTAGCTGCATATGTCAAAGTGTTATTTTAAATGGAATGCACCTCATGTACTACAAAATTTTGTTTCAGGTTATAACCCAAATTTGGTTGCTGCTTCTTGGAGGCCTCTGTTTGGGTGGTTTGTTAGATGTGTGGGTAGGTTTCTGACGTGTAATACCCTCTTGAAAGTTATTTATTATGAATCCCAATTTCTGATTCTTCATCTCCTTTTAGGCAGGGCATAATTTTCCTGTTGTCTTTTACCTTGCTCTTGGTGGATCCTTGCTGTCATACATATATTCAGCTCCTCCTCTGAAGGTAAAGACAGTTATTTCGCCTTGTCAATAGCACAATCCTAGTTCCTTTAATTCTAAAAGGAGTTTTTAATTCTTAACTTCATTTCAAATTTGAGCAGCTCAAACAGAATGGATGGATAGGAAATTTTGCTCTGGGATCAAGCTATATCAGTTTACCATGGTGTGCTGTTTCTTGTTTCACCATCCGTTGTGAATTTTATATTATGATTTCGAAGATGGTCTCTTACTCTCTTAGTTGTTGGCAACTTAGCATGCCATCCTTTGTTTGCTTTCTTAACTTATAAGAGGAAACCTCCAGTGCATGTGAGCTAGGACAATACATTTTAATATCAGCATCAAGGACTAAAGGTACACACGATGCACATGCAGGAGCTGGGACCATTTGTTCAATGTTTCCCACTGAAGAGCCTATCGTAAACTTAACTGATTGGCTGTTCCTCTCTAGTTGGTTGATTTATTGAACTGAGGCTCTCCTAAATGGGTGTGGGATGCATTTGGTGGGTCCCTTTGTTCAATGTTTCCCACTGAAGAGCCTATTGTAAACTTAACTGATTGGGTGTTCATCTCTAGTTGTTTGATTTATTGCACTGAGGATCCCCTAGATGGGAGTGGGATGCATTTGGTGGGTCCAACCGTACTGCATGGGCTGTATATGTTGTTATGCCCAACCCTACTGCATGGGGCTGTATACCTGTATATGTTGTTATGCCATTGACATAGTTCCCTTATAACCTACACCAACTCTTGTAGAGTTCCTTCTTAGTATTATAGATTTCCTTAACATGCAAACATCAGACATGGTGATGTATGGAATCTGACCTTTACTCCGTAACGCGTTTGTTCTGTTCAACCCATGAATCAACAGGTGGGCAGGTCAAGCTTTATTTGGGACACTTACACCCGACGTAGTTGTTCTTACACTATTGTACAGCATAGCTGGGGTATGATCTTCTGTTTGACATATACTAAAGTAAAATGAATCAACTAATTGATATGAGTTTGCCTTTTCGCATTTCAGCTGGGTATTGCCATCATTAATGACTTCAAGAGTATTGAAGGGGATAGAGCACTGGGCCTGCAGGTATTTTCTTCTCTGTGTGGTTTATGTCTTGGATCTCTTACTGGTTGGTTATAGTGAAATATGGATATCCTCAAATACAGTTTGTTTAACTGTTTGTATGGTCATTCTGTTTGGAACAGTCACTGCCAGTAGCTTTTGGCATTGATACTGCTAAATGGATTTGCGTCGGAGCCATAGACATTACTCAGTTAGCTATTGCTGGTAAGCTAATTTCATTCATTTTTGAAAAATATATCCCAAAAATATCTATGTAATTAGAATGAAGCTAGATCTGGATCTAGATTGGGATATATTAATGAATTCTAGTCTGAAATTGGATCCTTGTGGTTCTGTTTGGGGTCTGACCTATCTTATGCCATATGAATATGGGTTGAGCCTGGGCTCTGGTAGATAAAAATCAGATATGGACCTGGATATGCTTGCGCCTAACCCAAAACTAATTCATTGATGCTCGAGTGCAAAAAAAGATGTACTTCTTAGATAAGGAAAAACTACACCCAGGTTGGTGAATTTCTGAAGTAGCACCCAGGATGGAAAATGCCGCTATTTCTTTTCATTTGCCTCACGATCTTCATCCTTTCCTGGCAACTTCTTCCTTTATCTGGGTTTTTCGCTTACAATGGAATTCATCGGTTTCAGATATGACTAAGATTTTAACAGGTTAAGGTTTTCATGGGTGAGATTATTCTGGTTCTTCATTCACAATGGGGTTCACTGGTTTCAATTGTGGCTTAAATATCAATCCATGGTTAAATTTTTAATGGTTAAGCTTTTATGGCTTAAGGTTTCATAGTTGAGGCTTTCATGGCGAGGTTTATTTTTCCAGTGATCAAGAGAAGAAAAAAGTTTTCCGGTGTGGGTTGTGTTTGGGGTAGCTGTTGTTGTTTGTTGATATGCATTGTTGTGGCCCCTTATTTAACAGCCTGAGTTTTTGGGATAAGTAGTTGGAACATGGTAGTAGAGCCAGGAGGTCGGGTGTCTGATGTGGGAGGGGTTTGTGTTGTGTGTTGTTATGGCCCTTACGCCTTGTACCCTCGGTGCCACATGATGGTGTCATGTGCAAAGCTGTGTCTGTGTGTGGGCTTGCATGTGGCCGGGGGGGTGTTGTATGTTGATATACGTTGTGGCTTTTATTTAACAGCTGGAGCTTTTAGGATAAGTGCAAAGCTGTGTCTGTGTGTGGGCTTGCATGTGGCCGGGGGGGTGTTGTATGTTGATATACGTTGTGGCTTTTATTTAACAGCTGGAGCTTTTAGGATAAGCAGTTGTAATAATAATTCGGAATGAAGAAGAGGACTGTATTTTCTGGTGAGAAATATCAGGATTTATGGATTAAGGACTTTTTTACCACTTGGTTTAAGTGATCTTCATAAAAGATATGGGTAATTTCTTTTGGGTGCTTTTGTGGAGGGACACCAAGTAGGTGACAGGAAAGTAAAGCTTGTTTTTTCCTTTAGAAAAGCATCTAATACAGCCTTAGATTCAAGGAATTGATTTAGATCTGTGTCTGAATCCATGTGCTAGATTTTTGTAATTAAAGCGTAGTTCCAATGTTGTCAAGGTGTCACGTAGGTGGCACCTAAGAGGTATCCAGGTGGTCTGTGAAGGGCGATCAATTGCTTTTTTTGTTCAGGCGTCCTAGATGGAAAAACAGGGGAAAAGAGCCAAAAAAGGGAAACTCAGGGGAAACAACAACAAACCCAGCCTTATCCCAACTTAATGGGGTCGGCTACATGGATCCAACCGAAACAATGTAGGGAAAACTGAGGTCTAAACAAAAAAAGGGGGATGAAGAGGTGGGAAAGCAGGGGTGGGGAGTGAGATGAGGGATGAAAAATGGGAAATGACAAATGAAAGATGGACAATAAAAGGAAAAATGAAAGGTGAAAGATGAAAATAAGGGGAAAGAGCCACAACCCAGCAAGTCAGGAGAATTTCAGCTAAATGGGGTCTGCTACATGGATCCTTGTCCTCCAATAAGCTCTATCCGAGGTCATACTTGAAACAACACCTAGACTATGCATGTCTTTCCTCACAACTTCTCCTATGGTCATTTTAGGCCTGCCCCTAGCTCTTTTAGCTCCTTGAATCGGGATCATGTCACTCCTCCTTACTGGGGCGTCCCTAGGTCTCCTTTGAACATGTCCAAACCACCTCAAACGACTCTCTCAGAGCTTGTCATTGATTGGGGCAATTCCCAAGTCAGCTTTAATACGTTCATCCCTTACTTTGTCCCTCCTAGGTTTTCCACACATCCATCTTAATATCCTCATCTCTGCTACACATAGTTTTTCAATATGACACTTCTTAACTGCCCAACAGTCTACCCCATACATCATAGTGGGTTGTACAACAGTCCTATATAACTTTCCTTTAAGCTTTTAAGGAATATGTTAGTCACACAACACTCCGGACGCACCTCTCCTCTTTAACCGTCCCACTTTAATTCTTTGAGAAACATCATCCTCTATGTCACCTTCTTTATTTATGATTGACCCTAGATATCTAAATAGTCACTTTGCGGTATCTCTCGTTCCCCAATTCGCATTATGTCAGTATCCATCAGAGTGTGACTAAATTACACCTTATATACTCTGTCTTCATTCTACTAATTTTAAATCCTCTTGTTTCCAAGGTTGATCTCTATGGTTCTAACTTCGCGTTAATCCTTGCTTTTGTCTCATCCACCAAAATTATATTATCAGCGAAGAGCATACACTACGGGACCTCGTCTTGGATGGTCTTGGTTAGGTTGTCCATGATAAGCGCAAATAGATAAGGGCTAAGGCTGATCCCTGATGTAACCCAATCGTAATTGGGAATTCCTTGCCCTGAACTCCCACAGATCTCACACTAGTCACCACTCCCTCATACATATCTTTATAACATCTACATATTTACTCGACACCCCAATCTTCACAAGGACATGCTGGATTAAATCTCCGGGAAACCCAGGGGAAAGAGGGTTAAAAATGGGAGAAAAAAAGGGAAAAAGAAGAAGAAGAAAACAAGGAGGAAACAAGGGTAGGGAAGTGGCAGCACTGCCATCCATGGAACTAAATCTCGGTCGAAAATGACCGAAATCTCTAAGTTGTCTCAGTTTTGGACCTGGCAGAAATGAAACCGAGATTTATTTCAACCCTGGGTTTCAACTCAGGGAGGCCCAGGGTCGAAACCTGGTGTCAAAACCTCGAAACGAGATACGACATGTCTTGGTTTTGGGCCTAACTGAGATTTAGAACCTTGCTTCCATCCCCTCCATGGTTGCAACAACAGCAACCCCAGGAAAAGAAAAGAAGAAATAAGAAAGGGGAAAGGGAAAAAGAGTACCTACCAGTCCTTGCAGCTTTCAACCCTGTCCTTCATTGATCTCTCGTGAACGCCCAACATCGAGGAGGGGAAAGGTAAGGGGAAGGAGAAGAAGATGGTCCTCTAAGTATCAATATTGAGTTAGTTTGTAAATGTAAAATATTGTAATTTTTATTTTATCAGTTAAAAGAAATAAGTGTTATTTTACACAACCCCCCAGAAAAGAACATAATTCTTTACACCGAACCCCCTTCTTTAGGTAGCACATGGTGCCTAGGGGCCTCGCCACCACCTGGGCTCACTCTTTTGCCATCACAACTCTGGTTGTCTCTCACCATATCCATTCCCGGTACCCGTAACTATATTTGGCATCATAGCCTCATATTTATGTATTAGATGCACCTTCTTTTGATACACTTCTTATAGAGAGGTTTCAGCCTGAAGTTTACAACTCAAAAAGTATGCATCTACATGTTCTTTATATGTCTTGCATCAGTTCCTCATATCGGTCTGCATCCCACAGCAGCTTTGCTACTTCCCCCAGATCCATAGCGGGCTTTTGTGCCGGCGGCTCTTGCCCCTCTGTTAGCTGCCCCCGGTTTAGCCCTTCTGCCCCTAGTTCCAAAGCGGATATTGGACGTTTCCGAGTTTTTATGCATAAAATTTTCATTTATACTGACACTCAATAGGGGGTCTATGATGCATTGGGAGTTGGGACGGGGATAGTCACAGTTCAATGCATCATTCGGGTTCTTTAAGTTACCATGTTCTTTTTCTTTTAAAGCAAGTTACTATGTTGTTTCTAATTTTAGTGTCAATTAATTACAATGTGGTGAAAATAGTTGATATGGTTGATCAATTCTGACTAGAGGATGTGTCTATTTATGCTTTAAATCTGCTTCACAATCCAGGTTCAAGATTTCAGTTTTGACCGTAATCTGGTCGAAACCTTACATGTTTTGGCTGATGGATTCGATAGGGCATTTTGGTGGTCCAATGGTCATATTTTGTCCTGAAACTATAGGAAAACCCTAATTAAGCATCACTAAACATAATGGAACATTTAGATTGTTAAAAAACACACCCAAAATGCTAGTTTGGTTTCGTACTCTAGGTTGGTAGTGTATGGCGTACTTTGCTATATACTTTTTCAAACATAGCCTATGCTACACAATTTAGTACTAGAACATGTAAAACTCAACAAAAACAACTAAAATTAGAACATTAGAAGTGAAGAAAAACTATTTAATATTACAAAATGTCAAAGCATTACAAGTACAAGTGTACAAGTATTACAAGTAGTCAAGTACAAGTGTACAACCAAGGTAAAAAAACCCCTACAAAACCGTTCCTCTAACTCTATGTCAGTGCCATATAAAGTTCTGGGAAGGTTCAAATCCTTTGAAAAAAAATGGTATACCTCTAAGTTTGAATGTTACACAAATCTTGCTCAAATGCGGCAAATCGTCGTTATAGATGCGTTGTAGTAGTCCCTAGCACTAATGTATGTGAGTTGGCCAAAAATACTAAATTTGGGTTTTTTTCTTTTTTGAGTTTTTCCCCTCTAACAGGTGAAACCGCTCGATGAACCGAGTCGAAACCAAAATCAGTCGAAATACCGAAATTTTGATTGAAACTCTGCATTCTTACTGAGTTTCAACCAGTTTCGTTTCGACCTTCGTCCAAACTGTAACATTTCACGAAATCTCGGTGGTTTCGACTGACATTTCGAACTATGTTCATAGTTTTCATTCTCATGGTCAGACGCATGTGATTAATTTAGTAAACTTGTTGGTTGTTTTTGCAGGTTATTTGATAGGAGTGGATAAACCATATTATGCCTTGGCACTACTAGCTCTGATTATTCCTCAAGTGTTTTTCCAGGTAAATCACCTCGTAAGAGAATCTCATACCATTGCTTGAGGCTGGACTTGATAAAAACATTTCTCTTGAATTTGAGATGGTAAATCTACCCTGTTTTTTCTCCCCTGTTTTGATATTTGTTTTTAAAGATAATTATTTATGGCCATTGGTTAGTACAAATAGGTCACCTTCTTCAGATCACAAACAGTAATTGTCTGAAATTTGAAACATGTCGGTCTCCTAAGTAGCTGTTACTCTTTAGAATTGAATTGGACTCCTTATCCAATTGCAGTTCTGGTAAAGTTACTCTGTTTTCATTTAATTGCTGCTGCTAGTAGGATTTAATATTGAAACAGTTGGTGAAATTCAGAGATTTGAAAAAAAAAAGGGGGAAATAAATTCTATAAATGTTTAAAGGGAGAATGTTTTCTGTGTGGGATGCAGGGGGCCACGCCCACGCACAACAGGGGCTGGAGGTGCACACGGTGTGGCCCCTGCGTCCCACCCAGAAAACAGCACCCCTTGTTTAAATAACAACATTCACTTGGGGTTTGGGGCCTGGGGGAGATGACACTCGAACCTGCCAATTGTTCACCATGCAATGTATTTTATCCTTTTTTCTCTATTGAATGCATAAACTATTTCAGCATGATAGATTCTTTTCATTTGCATGCTTTCTTCATCATGTTGTATGGTGGATTAGAATAATACAACCTGAACATAGTTTTTTGCTGTTATGGGGTTCCAAAGCTGTCTTATGCCAATCCTCTTATGCATCAGTACTTGAATATGTTTGGTGTCCAAGTTAAACGATTTTATAAATTAAATATGATTAACTTTGTTTGGATTTTGAAAATTGAGCGTAAGAATAAATATCTAATTTATTGTACTATATCGTCTGCTAATATCTATGATGTTGATCTTCTGTCCAAATGCACATCCTGAAAGAAAAGATTTAGCTGAAACAGCATGATGCTTTACTAAGACTTGCACATCTGGAAATCTTGCAGTTTCAATATTTCTTGAAGGACCCAGTTAAGTATGATGTGAAGTATCAGGTGACTACTCATTTCCCATATAAGCTTGCACTATACTGTTACCTGCTGATTCTTTAAATTGGATAAAGTCAATAAAATCAGCACCATCTATCCTATCATATCCTTATTCTTGAAGACACTTATGGCCCTGCTACCCAAATTTTTTGCTATACCTTGGGTTTGGCTCCCTTGACTATCCGATTAACAACCTCTAGAAGCAAATTCCTTTTGGTTGGTGTGGACTTGCACTATCATTTGAACTGATGTGCCATACATGTCCATTGCTTGATGCAGTTCCATGCCATGGTTTAGGTCACTTGCAAAAAAATCGAGGTCTCAGTTTCAGACCTGATTTCAATCAAGCACGAAACCGTGACGCATTGGATCTCGTTTCAACATTGGGCCTCCCTGGGTTGAAACCCAGGGTTCCAAGTTTTGAACATGGGTTTTGACCCTGAGTTTCGTTTCTGTCAATCTTGACAGAGATTTAGTTCCATTGCCACTTGCATTTGTGTTACCCATCCATCTATTGGAACTTGGCCATTGTAAGAGTTCTGCCTTTATAAGACTATTGAATCCAACGAGTCGTACATGCTCAGAATGCTTTGTTTGCACCTCTTTGCTTTCTCTATGGCAAAACTAAATAGAGTAACTTGGCTTAGTGACCACATAGTTAATAGAATGATAACAGAATTGACCCCCTTTTTTTGCATCCACCATCTGGGCTTTACCCCTGTAAGTCTGTAACTTACTGGTCACTAGTTCCAACCCCAGTCTTCAATGTTAAAGGGATTCCAGATCTTGACCAAAAGTTTTCCATTCAAAGATGAGTGATTCAACGTGATTTGTGTTGGACAAGTTGAAAGTCTGACCGTGTATGCAATGTACAGGCTAGTGCACAGCCATTTCTGGTGCTGGGACTTCTGGTGACTGCCTTAGCAACAAGTCATTGAGCTCTCTGCACGTTAATGGTCTGACCGTGTATGCAATGTACAAGCTAGTGTATCACGTTGAGTAGATTTAGCCTGAAGCAGTGAGGGAGCGGCTTGTATATTTGCTGGTAGGAAAAAGGGTTAGACTCCCTCGCTCCCTTGTATTATCAAGGTAAGTCTCTTAAAATAAACTAATCTGTTGATATGATTGTGTATGAACAAACACCAATAAGATGTGCTA
Organism: Telopea speciosissima; assembly: GCF_018873765.1. NCBI lineage: Eukaryota > Viridiplantae > Streptophyta > Magnoliopsida > Proteales > Proteaceae > Telopea > Telopea speciosissima. The sequence goes on from NC_057923.1 coordinate 50,905,846, forward strand.
CATCCACGGGCGAAGCTGTAGATGTTTCAATGTAATGGAAGAAAGTTACATTGTGGAGGTCTCTCAAAGCACCTAAAACAGCGCTGGTGTTCACTTTTGAAAATCTTAATATGAAAACCCTAAATTCAACTTCTCCTCCATCAGGTTGATCCATCGGATCAAGTTGAACCGTACCATGGGGGAAGGCCCCACATCCCCAACAAGATCAACGATGGGCTCTGTGCTTTGCTATCATCATAGATCTTAGAAAAAATCCCATTCAAGTCGTCACATCGGATCAAGTTGAACCGTACCATGGTGGAAGGCCCCACATCCCCAACAAGATCAACGAGAAAAAATCCCATTCAAGTCGACACCAAAATATTTCGGAGTGGGTTTCGATGTAAAACATGAAATTGAGATACACGAAACAAAAGTCTTATGATCATGTGAAGAATGTATCCTGAAAAACTCAATTTCCAAGATGGAGAAAAAAGTTATTTCCAGACTTGCAGGGACACAGAATCAACAAACCAAAAAATATAAAATGTAATGTAAAAAAAAGAATAAAAACGTATTCAGAGATGGTACTTGAGCGTGTAACCAAAACCTGCCTTAGCCAAAAACCCAACTAGGAAGAAGCCCAAGATGTCTTTTTGTGGGTTTTGTATTGGAATTGGGCCAAGACAATGTTTCCCAAAGGATTAAATAGGGTGGATGAAGTGAACAAGGCGCGATTGAAATACTGTAATTAGACCAGTGATGATGTACAGGTCAAAATGCTGGGTGTGAAGAATTTTTATTATAAATAAATTGGGAATTGAAGAAATGATGAGTGGGAATACTAGGAAGGATAAAGTATAGAATTTATCATATTAGAACAGAGTTGGGAGAAGTTCCTATGCATGAAATTTAGAGAAACTCAATTGAGGTGATATGACCATGTTCAATGGAGCCCTTGAGGGGTCTAGTCCAGAAGAGCAACTTGATACCTAGTCCAGAAGAGCGACTTGATCTTGATTGAGTGAATTGTAAATATAAAAAAAAACCAGAGGCAGACCTAAGATAACCTTAAGATAACCTTTAAGTGATGATGAAAAACATGCTTAGTAACTTAGACCTTAACTCCTAATATGACCTCAAATAGAATTAACTGGAGATCAAATATCCATATGATCTTAAGATAACCTTTAAGTGATGATGAAAAACATGCTTAGTAACTTAGACCTTACTCCTAACCATTTAGTTGGACTTTGTTATTGTGAATGTTGGGCAGTTAAAGCAGTAGTAACTAAAAAAGATCAATGCCCTAAAATTTATATCGATATTGTATGTGCTTTTTTTGTTTAATTTTATTCTATCAACACCGATGTAGTTGGATCCATGTAGCCAATGTTGTTGTAGTATTGGGCTTGGAAAAACAAACAAACCAGATGAACCTTTCCACCTCACTTCCCACTTTTTTTAAGCCTAGCTACAGTCCTTCAAGATTTGTGCATTAAAATTTTAAGATTCACTAGCATAGCAATATAGCATGAATGATCCCTCTGTGGTATAGATTTCCTTTCCTTTCAAAGTTACAATTAGAGATTCATACATGAATTTCTTCAATCTCTTAACCAATAAAACAAGTTTTGTTTTAAGCCAGTTAGCGCCAACACATACCAGAGAGAGAGAGAGAGAGAGAGAGAAGAGTTACACAAACGTTAATCTACTAGGTTAATGTCCGAAAGGAACCATTCTACTACAGAAACAAACATAAAGAGGCCCCAACGATTTGGAACAAAACAAATTCTCAGAAGACGTTGGGTTTTGCTTGCCTCAATAAACCTAACAAACAACAAAATACAAAATACACACAGAACTGAAACTTACAAAGCAAACTTTAACACTCACTCCCATTGTTGCATTACTGCTGCAACTAAAACCCTAACCCTAACCTCACCTAACCTAATCCATTCTAACTAACCATCAAAACAGAAAAGCAAAACACAAAAGAGAGAGAGAGAGAGAACCAAAGAGCTAATTATTAAGTATTTTTCCTAAACTTGGACTCATCGATCTCAATCCCCTCTCGAGCCGCACGCTCCCCTCCTGACTTCTCGGTGGTGCTCAGCCCACCCTTTCGACCCATCTCCTGATACCCTTCAGTCCCCAACTGCTCCTTCCTCGTCTGTCCTCCTCGGCTCCTCCCTGTTATTCAATTAAAAAAATTTGTTAATTTAATTTGTTCAACCAGAGAGAGAGTAGATGTTAAGAAAAGCAAAGCTACCTTCAGCGAGATGTTCCTGAGCTTCAAGACTCCTACCACCAGTGCCACCAGGGATAACAGTCTCACCCTGCCTAGCCTTGGCGTCAAGCTCGGCTCTCACTTGTTTTGCTGCCATTTCTTCTTCTTTCTTCAGATCGACGATATCAAGAAAACTAACTTATTAAAAACGACAGAAACAAAACTACAACCGTTTAGAAAAAGCTATGTTTGATGTTGTTGTTGTTGATAACGATAACGATCGAAGAGAAGAGGTCAGAATTTATAAGGAGAGAGTGTTGGGTGACGGAGCGGTGAAAGGGACACCTCGATAGCAAACGCGGCATCTAAGGAAGAAGGGAGCGATTGCCTGAAAGACACGCAGGTGTTTTTGGAACTGGAAATGAGCGGTGGATTGGATTTTGTCATTTTTGGGTGAGAAACAGAGAATGAATGCCACCAGTCCTTTTTGCGGTTGGGAATTTCGTCAGTTTCTCACACGTACTCCATCTCCTATTCTCCTGTCGACTAACCAGTCTATATTCTGTTCCACTGGCCATCCCCCTTTGTGAAGCTAATTCTGGTGGTTCCTTATCCAACAAAAAAAAAAAAAACTCATTTTGGATTAGTTTTCATGCATTAATGAAATTTGTCTTTCACATTTCTGTCGTCGGATTAATGAATGAGAATCAAGTATTTATATCTAATGATTGAAGTATCTTGACCGTATACATCATCCATATAAGATGATTTTAAAGTTTACTTATTAGATGACCATGTTTATATTTAGGGGGAGGACCATGTTTATATTTAGGGTTGCAACAGAGTCGGGTTGGGCTGGACTTTCTAAAACCTCAGTCCAACTCTAACTCAGGGCCTGGAAAATCTAACCTTGACCTGCCCCCAGGGTCAGGCTGGATTAATGTTGCTTGGAATGGGGGAAGGGAGCGATGCATGGACTGGATTGAATTGGGTTAGGAAGAAAATTATAAATTTTACATAAAATAACACTATAATAAAATTATATATTATCATTTATTATCTTCATATATAATATATTATACAGCAAAAATATGTGTAACATTTAAAGTTCATAATATCTAGTATATGGATATATAATTTATAGTGTAACTTAAAATAGGGTTGGCCTAGGCCAACCTGGGCTCAGCTAGAGGCCTTAACCCTGGTCCGACCCGATCTTGATTCAAGGCCAGAAATTTCTAACCCTAACCCGTCCTTAGGGCCAGATATCTTAATCCATGCCTTGTTCAGGCTGACAAGTCCAGACTTGCACCCCTATTTATATATAGGGAAAAAGATTTCACATGGTTACATGGCTCTACACGAGCACCTAGGCCAATGGGTGAGCACACCTGGGTATCTACCCAAGGGGCAGAGGCGTCATCTTACGGTGCCTTGTGAGAGGGGCGTAGGAAACACCATCACTTTATGGAACCCCCTCCCCCCCCCCCCCCCAAAAAAAAAGTTTCACTTCGTCCATTGATTTACACTGCACGTACAATTGGAACATGTCAAGTGTCCTATTCACGGTCATTTATGGAGCATAAAGGAGTACTTAATGTTGGAAAAAATCAAATCGAGAAGGACATGGCAATCTACTTTGAACGCGTACTCACTATCTTAAAGGAGATATTTACCCCCACACAACACATTTCACCTTCAGGACTCAACAAAGCAATAAGGATGAAACACATAATTTCTTTTAAGAGGCACTGATTGCAAAAGAGAGAGATATTTCGTTTGAACACTGCACTTCTATTTTATAGAAGTGAAGCACCTCTTTTGAATAGACATATCTGCTCATTTTGTATTTAAACCATTAGATCGATTGTCATCCGATCTTACGGTCCAGATTAAACTGGAGATGAAGCTGTTTACAGCAGTCATATCATATCAAATGTGACCGTAGGATCTTCTAATCTGACGGATCTGATCACATCAAAAAATCAACGTACTAGATCAGATCGCTTGAAGCACGATGCAAGCATGCAAAGTGCTAAGTGCATGCGTATGCCACTAACACTTCTACAACCCACTGCCCATATTGCGTGTGCGTGTGCGTGTGCGTGTGAGTGTGCGTGTGCGCGTGCGTTGCAGTATGTGTGAAAAGATGGGTGCAGTGGAAACCAAGATTGATAGAGAAGATCCTGTTTCTCTCCATCCTTGGGGTAGAGAGAGATGGCACGTGTCTCAGGTCAAACGGAGAGAGTGAATCCATTATCTGTCTCTATTTTTCAAACTTTTTTTTCTCCTAGGAAACATATAAAAAAGGCAACCACTTACATAAAAGAAGAAGCACAGCTGAGCATGATGCACATGCGATGGAGAGAAGGATAGGGATTGAATAAGCAAAGAAGAAAAACTGAAAATAAACGAATAAAAAAAAAAACACAAGGAACAGAGAGAAAAAAAGAATCTATTTAGAGGAAGTTAAGTACTGGAGTTAATAGAATCATGATAAGAGAAGGAAACTAGAGAGATAGAGTTCTGATATCGTAGGCTATTCGAATAAAGGAGGAGACACATATTAAGTTCCCTGTTGAAGTGGGTAACTGAATACACGTCTGATAAGGGCAGAGGCCAAGTTGGTGGTGGGACAGTAATTTTTATTCTCTCTTGTTCGCTGCCCGAACAGGATCGTCCTGTCCCTTTCATATGGGATGTGAAATGACGATTTAACCTCCCTCGGACAGTGTGTTCGGGCAAGGGGTTAGGTGGTCATTTAGTGCCCCCATGTGAGGGGGCATGACGATCCTGTTCGGGCAGTGAACAGAAGACGATAACGATTCAGTGGGACAGGGGAAGGGTGGAGATAGGGGGCGGAGGGCAGAAGTGGGATAGGGGAGGGGTCAGATGCAGGGTAGAGGGCAGAGTCCAAGGTGGTAGCAGTACAAAGGGATAGGTGGAGGTGGGGGTGGAGGACAGAGATGGGATAGGGGAGGGGTAAGATGCAAGGTAGAGGGCAGAGTCCAAGGCGGCAGCGGTACAAAGAGAAAGGTGGAGGTAGGGGTGAAGGGCAGAGGTGAGGTGGGGTTGGGATGGGAAGAAGGGGAGGGGGGGTCAGGAGGACAAGGTGGGAGGTGGAGTTGGGGGAGGAGGAGAAGGGAAGAGGGAGGGTGGGAGCAGATTGAGGTTGGGGAGGGAAATTAGAGTGGGGGCATTGGAAAGAGCAAGGGATGGGAGCGGGAGTTGCAGCTGTGGCGGTGATGTTCTGTGGAGAAGAAGAAAGCAAGAAAATGAGGGAGAGAAAAATGGGGAGGAGTGAGAGAGGCGAGAGAATCAGACTGGGTTAGGATTGGATTCTCTCATGATAGTTGAATTAAAAAAATGCCACATGTCATGATTTTAAGGGGGGTACTTGAGAGGAACTGGGAGATGAGGAATTTAAGAGGATAAAAATCAACAAAGATAGAGGGGAAAAAAAATATGAAAGAGAGTAAAAAAGAATAAAAAAAATAGGAGAGAAAAAAGAAGAAAGGAAAATGGAAGAAGAGGTTTCTCGTGAAAGACTAACCATGCATAAGCTATTGAGCAAACAAGGACAACAATTGCTGTACTTGCACAAGGATGTGATATAAGCTCTATCGAGGAAGCTTTGCGTCTTTTACCATAGTAGTTGTATTGGGTTAAACAATTAAACATGTAGGTGAACGCATATGTAAGAGGTAACTACGTGTCCTTTTTGTTTCCATTAATACCCATCTTTTTCTTGTAAATGGCAAAAATGGGACAGGTGATTATCTCTCACACGTAATGCATGTACGTGCAGATACGTACTACATACCCAAACAAAATTAGTTAATAAGGATGAAGTTGAAAATATAATAAATCTTAAATAAAACTGATTAACAAGAAACCCCAAACATAATATTTAAAACATATGGTACCCTATACATAGTTTTCAAATCTTCAAGGCTAGATTTCCACAATTGGCCACACGCCAATTGTGGAACTTTTCCCACATTCCCTATTGATGTGTTAATTTGAGTCCAATTCGTTTGCACATACTTGCACTTGTATGTATATGTGAAAGGTAACCACCTGATGTAGAGAAGATATCAAATGAGTATTTGAGCCGATTGGACCAACAGAAGTCTACTTGGAGTTCTCCACGTGGTGGCTGAATTTGATAATCTAAGTCTCATAAACATTCGCAACCGTGGAGACATACCCCCTCCTATTACGATCTCATGAGATGTGCATGGCATACAATGTTTAGCATTAAAAATTATATCTTACTTGTTTACTTTTTCTTCTAGAGAGGCGAACTCTGTTGTGCATACTCTAATCCAGAAGGCCCTATTGGTGACATGTAAAACAGTTTGGCCTGTATATATCCTCTCTTTGGCTTTTGGAGATTTGTAACTAGGAAGCCTCGAGTTCCTCATGCCTTTTAATTGAATAATTCCCTATTCTACCCAAAAACCCAAAAAAAAAAAAACAAAACAAAACAAAATACTGATTCCCACTTCCTATATAATATTTAAAAAATTAATTATTGGGAAAATTAGACTATTTGAACACAAATGGGCATTGACCATTTAAAAAAAAAAAAAAAAAAAAAAAAAAGGGGAATGAGAATTGAGACGCATTGAACAAATGTTAAAAACTTGTTGACCCATTAGCTCTTGGATATATAAATAGGACCACGTTAATGTGACCTCTATATATATATATATGGGGAAAGTTGTCATATACGGCTGTGTAAGCTGTGTATGTGAGAGTCTCTCTCACAAAGAATTCCAAAAATCGTAAATCCTTACTCTTTAATTAATGCCTTGAAACTTTCATCCTCTCACATACATGGTTTACATGACTGTGTATGAAATTTTTTTCCTATATATTTTCTTTCTTTATTTAATACCACCAACGTTCACACTGACGAGGTTAAATTTTGATTTCCATGCATGCATGAATGATAAATAAAATAGACGACCCAATTAAGAAAAGTCCAAAATATCAGTCAGTCAAAAGTGTGAACTACTCGATCTGCTTGAATTAAGAAGGCAGAAAGAAGCAAATTTCCATTGGATAAGGAAAGAGAGAGAGGAATCACAGGCGGCGACTCGTGAAGTCACCACTGACGAGCTATATATTCCAATCTCTAATTTCATCAACAATTAATTAATTAATAGTCCTCTAAATGAACAACGACAGGTCTAAGTCAATCAACCAAACCTTGTTTGACGGAAATGGGTTTCCTCCATCTGTGGCGGGAGTTGGAGGGTTCAGTCCGGCAAAAATAAGGGTGGACTGATCATTTTATAGGTTGGGCCTAGATGACCAACCCTCTTTTTTTGGGGTAAATTACATGTCTCCCTTTAATTTTCAAACGAAACTTAGATCACCCCTTGATTTTGAAAAAACTCAAATCACTCTTTGATTTAGACCCCAATATGATAAATTAGTCCTTACCGTTAGTTTTATGTTGTTAAGTGATGATGTCAGCCAGTTAAATAAATTTAAATCCCTAAACTACCCTTGATCAAAGTTGAAGATGAAGGAAGGGTGGTGTTACGTCGAGAAACTTCACCGGAGCGTCCTGTGCCTGCAAGAGGTTAGCAGAGAGAATTGGGTTGTGCCGGCGATCTCACTCCGATGCTTAAGTCAAAATCCTTAGCAACAGATAATGAAAGCAGAATTCAGATGATCGTAGAAGGATGTTACCTCCCTTACTTATGGTGGACGATGGGCAGAATCGTGCCCTAATAGGAAAGCTGGATTCTCGGAGTGGAGTGAGAGAGTGTAGGAGTTGATTTAGGGGATAACGTTTATCCACAACTTCCCCCGTGCCTGATTAGGCGCAACGTGGGCGATATTCTCGGGCCATGCTGGCTCATGGCCAGCCTTGGGTTATTTAGGTGAAGTGTTGAGGTCGCCCCTCTTACTGGCTTGGGCCAAGTTGTCGTCATTAGGATGATGGCGTAGCGACCTCGTGCTATGGCACGAGCGGGACTCTAGCATCGTGCCTTGCGATATATGTCGTTCATTTAGCCTTGTCCTTGGTGAGCTCGATGGCTCGTGCCTGGTGCACGTGGCCTCAGCTCGTTCTTGCGCACTCACTAATTCGTTCTCGCGGAGAGAGGTCTCTTGACCTATCAGGTGGTATTGTAAATTTAATTCAAATGTTTTAGTAGAAGGGTAAAATAGTCCTTTCACATCAATAACTAACAACAGACTAACACCGTTACTATAGAGGGGGTGATTTGAGTTTTTTCAAAAATCAGGGGTGTGATCTGAGTTTTGTTTGAAAATCAGGGGGTGATGTGTAATTTACCTTCTTTTTTTTTGAGAGGGGGGGGGCGCTGGGGGGTGGGGGTTCAAGCGCTGGACCCTCCAGCTCCCGCAATGGTTGGATCCAGATCTTCTACGGCCCAGCTCCCCGAGCGACCATAGCAACATAGACCATGTGAGGCATGCATTTACCGCCTTACCCCTGCCTGAGCAGACGTAAGGCGGTCATTGCACGCCTCATTGTGCCTACGCTGCTAAGAAGTTAGAATTAGCAAAATGAGGGTCAAATATCAAGTTATATATACCATTGCTTGCATACCACCCTTAAATGAATTTTTTTTTTTTTTTTTTGATGGGAAGCATTCTTATATTACTATTAGAGAAAAACATGTTTACATCATATAGGAAAGGGGGCATTACAGTCCTGTTAGTTATAGAGAAAGAGGCAAGGGAACGTAGTCTACTAGTCCATATGTTATTCTTAGGTTTAAACTGTACATTTATAAAATTTGATGTTTTTTCTGCTAGTTCAAAAAAATTTGGTATGAGACGCCATGAAATAGGTAAGTTTTACTTGGTCGTAGCACACCCTTAAATGAATTGAAATCACAAAGTAGGCAAAGATTCCGTCAATCAAAGTAACTATCCATTATGAAAAGCCGAACAAGGGTTCCAGAATGTCAACAATTTAATAATAAAAAAAGAAAAAAAAAAAAACAAAAGTAAAGGCAGAATTCCTCATAGGCTCAAGATTTGTTCGACGATCCATGCATCTTTTCATACCAAATAACTAAGAAGAAAGAAGAAAGAAGAAAGAAGAAAGAAGAAAAGCGAAGAAGACAAAGGGGTTTGGGCCTTGAATCGAATCGAGAGATGCTTGTCGAATCCACTGAAACTAAATGGTCAGGAGGAAAGAAGGAATAGGTTGGGGTAGTAGAGAGAGCAAAAAAATGTTGGTGTCAAGATCATCCAGATTGAAGGCGCTACCGCCCTCTTTTTCGGCGTCTCTGTAACCGGTCTCCACCAAACACTTTCAAACTCAATTGGTTCCTCCAATAAATTCTAATTTATCCAAAAAGGTATTATGGTAAACTCTCATCGTCACAAGGGTATTTTGGTCTTTTACAAATTTATGATCTGCTGCCATCATCACTTAACAGGATCACCTTAGCAAAATGTGTATTCCGTCAATCTCAGGGAGTCTGTAAGTTAGATTTTAAAAACAAAAGGGTAAATTACATATGCCTCCCCTGTACTTTGCCCTAATTACACGTTCCACCCCTTGATTTTTCCACCTTACATTTTGACCCCTTATGGCTGACGGTGTTAGTTTGCTGTAAGTTAATGATTTGAAAAGACAATATTACCCTTGTTCTAAAACAACACAAGTTGAATTACAATGACACCCTTTTCATCGATTTTAAAAACAAAAATATACAAGAAATCTACCCAAACAAAATGAAAAAAATATTCCCACAACTCTGAAATGGAGATTCCTTTTCACACCCTTTCACATGAGCCACAAGATTCACACTAACTCTTTAACCTCACCCTCTCATAATTGGTTCCAAAACCACACACCAAAACCCCCCCACCCACCCCCCCCCCCCCCCCCCCCCCCCCCCCCCCCACCCCCCCCCCCACCGCGCTGCCCCTCCACCACAAACAAATAAGAAGAGATTAGAGGAGAAGAAGGGATACCGATTGGTAAAAGATCACCAAAGGTTTGCGGTAGGACTAAAACATTAGAAACCGAACAGTACGCAACCTTTCCTGCTCACATAAGAAAAACACTGTGAACCTCCAGTTCTTGCACATTTATATTTATGTCTTTCATCTAAATCATCTTCTCCATAATTGCAGGAGAAAAATAAAGAAGAAAAACACCGAAGGAGCCCTTTGGTTTCTCGACCGGGAGGGCAATCAATTTCGGGAAGGAGAGACTAGAGAGAAGAGAGAGATTGAAGGAGAACGAATTCAATGCTTGCGAGATTCTGTATTTAAATTTTCTTTTGTTTTATTTGTTTAGGCTTTTGAATTTTTATCTGTCAATAGATGAGATAAGATGAAAGACGATTATTTTCTTTCGCTTCTTATTTGGGTGCTTTTATGTCTTTCCTTCTTGAATTCTAACAGGCATTTTTTGTTTGATTCCTTCTCACCCAAAATAGCACCAAAGATTCACTTCCACCAACATAATTGGTAGTTTTTTTATCACTCTTTTCAATGGAATTTTTGTTTCCTTCTGGTAATTCATAAATCCAGGCTTTTTCAAGGTGTACGAAATCACACACAAAGAGAGCATATGTGAGAGAACCGTATGGAATGAAGAGAAGTTGGTGAAATTGAGGCTGAAGGTGGGAATGGGTTTCGATAGCGAAGAAGAAGAAGTAACTCCATTCTCTCTCTCTCTCTCTCTCTCTCTCTCTCTCTCTCTCTCTCTCTCTCTCTCCTGCGTTAACAAAAGAAATGAAAAAAAATATACAAGAAATCTACCCAAACAAAATGAAAAAATATTCCCACAACTCTGAAATGGAGATTCCTTTTCACACCCTTTCACATGAGCCACAAGATTCACACTAACTCTTTAACCTCACCCTCTCATAATTGGTTTTGCTTCTCCTCACGTCATTGGTTACATCTACCCCCAAAAATATTTACAAAAAACCATAAAACACCGAATGTTTGGGAAAACATTTTCTTAGGACGACCTGTTCTTATGGGTCATTCTTGGAGGAATTTCTATGCGTGAGAAAACATTTTCTTTTTGGGTGTTTATGTAGTCCAAGACTTAAATATGTATGAATGTGGATCGGAAGTTGCAATTGATCGTTTCGTAGACGTCAAAGGGCAGTTACAGTTTATTCTCTTCCAAGAAATAAGAAATGAGATTGAGTGCCATTTGAATCCCGTGCACCCAAAAATAAATAAATAAACAAATCCCACGTTCAAAATGTGATAGAATTGTTTCCTTCGTATAGTTAAGTTTCGCTTATAGTGTTAGTTGTGTCTACAGTTTTTTTAGAATAGTGGTTGTTATCCATCCCCTGATCCTGGATGACCCGGTCAACGGCATGTGAAATCGGGTCAATTTTCCCTTCATGGTTTTGGATATCGCATATTTATTCCTTGCGTTTATTATGTTCTCTATCTATTTTATGTATCTTTGTTTTGCTTTGCTTGGCGTTGAGCTCGCATTTGAATGAATAGCTTTCTTTCACAAAAAAAAAAAAAAAAAAGATAAATTACATGTCATCCCCTGTTTTCAAATGAAAATTAATCCCCCTGTTTTTTAGCAAACTCAAATCACCCTAAATAAATTTTAAACACCTGACATCCAAACATACATTTTGAGGGGTCCCTACCATTAGTTTTATGCTATTAAGTGATGATATCAGCCAGTTAAATAAATTTAAATCCCTAAACTACCCTTGACATCCAAACATAGATTTTGAAGGATAGTATTATAAATTTAATTCTAACGTTTTAGTACAAGGGTAAAATAGTCCTTTCACACCAATAACTAACAGCAGACTAACACCATTACTGTAAAAGGGGTGATTTGAGTTTTTTCAAAAACCAGAGGATGATCTGAGTTTCGTTTGAAAACCAGGGGGTGATGTGTAATTTACCCCCAAAAAAAACACTTTCATGGCAAATATATATGATTTAAAAGTCTATTCCATGAAAATTAATCTATGACTGCACATCAAAGAGGAAATTTCCAAGACGTGTTGGTTTGATGATTGAATTGGGCTTCTAAATTTTCTTAGATCTCACATGTTGGAGTTTTTTACATTAAAATCTTTTAGATGTAGCTATAAGAGATAAGTTTTCTATAGTTTTTTATTTTTTTTTTATTTTTATGAAAGTGTAATCACACAAACCACACATGAATCCCAAAAGGTTAACTATCTAGTTTTCTATAGTTCCTATACTACAATTATTAGGGATGCACGTTTAGCCTCACCATTCTGAGCCTACCCTGGGCTCAACAGGTAGACCCCAAAGTTTCCTGCTCAAATTTTACATTTCAGCAAAATCGAATTTGTTACATGGCAAAACAAAACATTGAAAAATAAAAAAAGATCGAATAGTAGTTGGAGTACCAATAAGTATATAGAGATACATAAACACGAATGTATACCAATACTTGGATAGTTGAATGTCAATGATTGAATTTGGGTCTAAAAGTTGATATGTGAATGTAAATGATTGAATTTGGACCGGATGAGTATTTTAACAAACCAAAAGATGATTTGAGTTTCGTTTAAAAATCAAGGGGTGATGTGTAATTTATTCTATTTATTATTATTATTTGGGGGTAAAATGGACATATTTATTCCAGTCGGCCAGACAAGTCATAGAGATTAGATGGAGATCAGGGCTAAAGCATAACGAGACAATTCCACGTCGACCCCTTCAACGGGACCTGGTCAGCCCATTATATATCTCTGCTTCTGATCCTCAACAATCTCAACATCAGTTCTATACTATTTTGCCACGTGTCATATAAGGGTCATAAAAACGTTTACAAATTTGATGGACTTGGTTTTCCTATAATAGGGAGGATACCATTCCGTTGCACACCCACAACGTTATACTTCTCCTCACACAAACCTTCTACCAATTAAAACACGCCAGCTGTCCACAACAATACTTCATCACTAAGAATTTGAAAGGACTAAGACTGAAAGAGTGTGGCGCGGAAAAATACCGAATAATGCCAACTCCATTACAACCCAAACAACGCAGTTGACTGTTATAAACAAAATTTAAAAAATTTAATTTTTTAATAAAAAGACCTCGTTTCTAAAAACTACACCTAAAACACGGACACGGACCACATTCTCTGAACCTTCTTCTTCAAGTCTTCTTCAATCAAACCCTTTATTAATGTCTCCTCAGCTGAAGCAAGAAACGCAATCAACGAACCTGAATGAGAAAGAGGAATCGTATACGAACTGAGAAGCAAACCCAGAACAACAAAAACAACAAATAAAGGACCATGTCTTGTGCCGTTGCAAGTTTTCCTCTAGTATCACCACAATCTTCTCTCTTTTGCAAGATTACTACTACTACTTCTTCCTCTGACACCATATCTTTAGCTTCAACTTGTGGGTCTCCTTCTTCTTCTTCTTCTCCATCTTGTTCTTCACCATCATCACCTTTCAGGATGCGGTTTCAGAAGTCATGGAGTTGTTTCAGGGCTTCAAAGATGGAGATTTCGGAGCCCACTGTTTTGAAGAGGAAGAGACCGACTAAGATCGATATTCCGATTTCTGCTTTGAGTTTAATGGCTGCGACGCCTGTTCTGGAGGAGGTGCAGAGAGAAGTTGAGTTCGAGAAGGATGGGGTTTCTGTTTACTGTAAGAAAGGAAGAAGGGAAGCCATGGAAGATCGGTATTCTGCTGTCTTTGATCTTCAAGGAGATCCCAAACAAGTATGTTCTGTTCCGCTCTTCTTTTTTCAAAATAAAAATAGCAGAAAATGGAAAATTTTTGTATCACTAAGAATAGAGTAAGGGAGAACTGTTCAAATTCTGGGAATTGAATTAATTGTTCAAAACTCTAGATTCTAGAAAGAGGTTAAAAAAAAATCAGGGCCCTTATTGAAAGATTCAATTTTTAGCCTTTTGTGGCGTTCGAACAGTTGATTAAGCATTGAGAAATATGGGGTTTTGTCCATTTCTCCTTCTATGTTAAAGTTTTAAGAGATTCATGTTCTTTGTTTGTTTTTTTAGGCTTTCTTCGGTATCTTCGATGGGCATGGAGGTGCAAAAGCTGCAGAATTCGCAGCAGAGAACATGGATAAGAATATAATGGGTGAATTGAGGAGGAGAGGAGGAAATGAGATTGAAGATGTAATTAAAAATGGGTATCTCACCACAGATTCAGAGTTTCTGAAAGAAGAAATCCATGGTGGGACTTGCTGTGTTACAGCATTGATCTCGAAAGGGGACCTTGTGGTCTCTAATGCTGGTGACTGTCGTGCTGTTATGAGCAGAGGAGGAATCGCAGAAGCCCTCACCTCAGATCACAAGCCTTCCAGGGAGGATGAAAAAGAAAGAATCTTAGCCTTGGTAAGCTTACATTCCTGTTCCTCTCCATTAACCCAATTAAGAATCACAAGTTTGATATTTGTTACTGTAATCTGAAATTATTGTTTGAAATGCAACTGATGTATCTATATTGAAATATGTTTTCAGGGTGGCTATGTGGATTGCTACCATGGTGTGTGGAGATTACAGGGTTCTCTAGCTGTGTCAAGAGGAATTGGAGATCGATCCCTCAAACAATGGGTAATAGCAGAGCCAGAGACTAAAGTCTTGAACATTAAACCGGAATGCGAGTTCTTAATTCTAGCGTCTGATGGCTTGTGGGACAAGGTAATGTACTTATTCTTCTCCTTTCTCTGTTTTGCTTACCGAGTAATCCTCTATTTGTCTCTAAGTTGATTATTTGAATCTCTAACTCATTATAGTTCTCTTTTATTTTTCAGGTTGGGAATCAAGAAGCTGTAGATATGGTTCGTCCTCTCTGCATTGACACTGATAAGCCAGAGCTTATGTCTGCCTGTAGAAAGCTTGCAGAGCTTTCTGTAATTCGAGGCTCAGCTGATGATATTAGTGTCATGGTAATTCAATTGGGTCACTTTATCTGACTGATGAAGTAACCCAATTGTAAATACCAATTTGATTCTGCCTGCATGTGTTTCTTAGAAGCAACTCAGGCTTTGGAAAAACCATTTGAGCTGAAGATAACATATGTTTCTAACATGGAGAAAGGGTAGGTTCTTTGAGAGATTTTTGGTGAAGAGCCTTGAATTATTGTAATTTACCCCATTTATTCATTATTTTTTAACCATTTTTTCAGTTCACACCTCCAATGGGAGAATACTGACAGGCTGATAAACTTGTACTGATGTTCATAAATAAATAATCTTCTTATTCTTATAGGATTGGTCGTCTTGATTGAAGGTTCAATATCAAATATCAAAGAAATCCAACAAACAAAAAAAAAAAAAACTGTTTTGGGGTTAAATCCAATCTACCCGCTCAACTTTTAGGTGTTTCATAATATACTCAAATTTATGAGACAGATATATGATCAGTAATGATGTATAGAGCTGAATACTGCATTGAAGAAACTGTGGATGCTGAGGTGGATGAGTGGTAAAACTAGAAAAGAATAAAATAAGGAAAGAACAAGTTAGAGTAAATAAGTTGTGAGAAAATCGTTTGAGGCAGCATGAACATGTACAATTGAAGCCATTTGAGTGCGCCAATAGGGGGGGGGGGTTGATTCAGAGCAAAGGAGCTAATGGCTCTAGATAGGAGAAGTGGTGAGGACATACATTCTTAGCCTAAGACTAGTAACAAGTATGTCTCTAGATAGAGATGATGGAGAAAAACATCCATGTAGCCGACCTCATTTAGTTGGGATAAGGCTAAGTTATTGTTTTTGTATGATATGCAAGAGTGACATGGTCAAGGTTCAAGGTTAGAACCCAAAAAATTAAATAAGAAAAAAAAATATTTTTTAAGGGAAAAAGAAACACATGATGTCAATGTGAAGATTCTCACACGTGCCCTCTCATTAATGCCCGCCTTTATTGGAGGATTCGTCACCCTCTCCTCCTATTGGTGCAAAACTATGATGCTCTAACATCGTATGAAACCCCTCTCCTAATTTTTAAAATTTGTTATTTTTTTAGTTTTCGTTACAATAAACTCTGGATCTTGCTACAACAGGTAAGTCCCTCTAAATTCCTACTATTTTACTGACTAAAAGAAGGAAACAATGGTAAAAAATAAAGAGCAAACAAGATTAATGGATGATCCAAAAGAGGATTGTGGTTCACCAAGGCCTCTTTCCTCCTCCCTTGTCTTCTCACTCATAAGGATCTGGACCCCCACAAAGGGGTCCGGAGGAAGTCTACTAAACATCTCAACCAATGGCGGGATTTTTGGACGCATCTGATATATAATTCTTGTTCACCCCGAATGATCGTGTCTGAGTGAATTGTGATCTCGTACACTCATGCAGGAATTGGCTAGAATTGGGATTAGGCTCAGCTGAAAGTATGACAACCAACTAAAATGCCTCCTCAATTTTACATAAAATTTTGTTTTGCCCTCTAAGATAATAGATATTTGTGACTATTAATGTTATGAATAATCGCTAATATCAATTTTCATCCTTGAGTAAAACTTGAACCCTAAATTTTATTATGCGTATCCTCTCAAAGTCCTGGAAGTGTGGGTCCAAGCCCCGCAATTTTTCTTGTAATTTGGGCCCTTACAGTAGCAACGGAGTGACGAACGGACTCACCAAACTGGTTCCATTCATGGATCCATCCGTGCTGTTTCTTGCCCTTTTGTTGTACTTTCATGTGGGACCCACGTCCCCGTGCTTCGGACACAATAACTAGGTCCTCGGACAAGATGGACTCCCGCCCTTACCTTCTTAGAGTTGGTTGGGCCGCGAAAGTGGGCCCGTAGGACTTAACTTAATTGAATGATGGGTTCTTTTATTTAACTTGAGCCAAACAAGCCCTATAACTAAAATGTCTTTATAGGACCTTAGGCTAAGCCAAATGTGCCCTAACCAATTAGACCTAATAGGGTTTGTAACCTTAGCCAAACAGGCCTTAAAGCCCACTTGAACTTAAGAGATTCTTAGCCTTGGGGGCACCTAGACAAACAAGCCCTAAAGCCTATCTTATCTTTTAAAAAGAGAGGGCTCAGCTCTAAACTCTCCTATCTCTCCCCATCAAAGCCAAACCGTGGAGGAGAAGAAGAGGAAAGGAAGAGGAATGGGAGGGGAAGGAAGAAGATGGAAGGGGAAGCAAGGGCAGCCTTGCTGCCCTACCTCCTTTCCTCTTGGCCGGGCAAGAATTGAAGAAAAGAAGAAAAAGGGAAGAAGGAGAGACGACAAGGTAGATCTTCAAGGCTGACTGGAGTTGGGGTTTGATCTCCACTCACCAAGGTATGTTTCCATCTCCTAGTACCTCCCTCTTCTTCATTTATTTTGGGTTTGGGTAATTTATTGGGGGAGCTAACCTAGAGTTCCATTTGGGACTCTATTAATGAAGATCAATCCCTAATGAAAGCTCCACCTAGCCAAGATCACAACCATTGTTGTTGTTCTATGATTTTCAAACCCAAACCCTATATTGGACCAAAAGAAGTTAGATCCTTGTGTGATTTTGGATCCATGAGGTAGGACTAGGCTCTAGTGACCCTAGGAAGGCCTATGATTCCCCTCCATGACCCTGAGGGCCATATGAACTCCAGGTTCCAAGGTGGAGGAAGAAATCTCAGAAAGAACCTCGACGGACGCACGAACGGAGTCACCGTCGTGGTTCCATATGTAAGACCGTCCAGTGTTTGTTGGTAACTAGTTCGAGCGGAGCCAAGAACGGATTCACTCTGTTGCCTCTGCCCATGGTTCCGTTCCCTCTTGTGAATGTCTCAGGAACCGGATGGATACAGGAACGGATTTATAGAGAGGTTTCGTTCGCTCTCGGGTATGTCTCAGGGTTTGAATGGATGTAGGAACGGATTCAAGTGAAAGTTCCGTCTGTGGATCCGTCCCTCGTATTTGGACTTATTGGCCTGAACGGAGTTAGGGACAAAGTCACCCTGTTGCTTCCATCCCTCGTATTTGGACTTATTAAATATTCAATATCATGCTATTATATGATTTATAAGCATGTTGCGCATTTGCATTACTTATCTTGATTGTGAATTGATACGAATGTGATGTGATAACGTTTTCATTATTGTATCGGGTCACGGTGCCTGGTGTATCGGTGCCGGAACCCCAGAAAAATTATAAAACTTATTGACTGTCATCCTGATCTGTATGCGCCGTGCCGTGCTGGTACCCGGGTACTAGATGGAATGAGACATTGATGCACCCAAAATACCTCTCGGGACGATAAAACTTGCATGTAGTATATATGTGGTTAGGATTCTTGTTCCCCTATATTACAACTCTTATCAACAGGGGTTTATGTGTTGGATAGTCTGAGCACCTGTTGCCTGTGGGGGAGAGAGGTCAGGTGAGGAATAATGATGGTTATCGGGGTTTGCCACTGGGTGGTCTGATGGCTTTGACCGACGTAGGCTCCCTTGTGATAACTGAGGTTTCATTGTAGCGATAAGTGAAATGACCTACAGTGTCTCTCGAGTTATCATAGTAGCATACACTTGACTTAGAATTGTGTTTAGAATTGTGTGCTAGGTGGAAAATAAATCTAACATGTGTCATGGATTGATTTCAAATTGTTTGTTTGTATGTATGTGCGTTCCCCTTTGCTCTCTCACTAGCTTGTGGAGCTAACCCCGTTGCGCAACCTCTTTTAGTTGATATGCAGGTAATCTCTTGATAAACTCCTATGGATGCGAATCTAGTGGAGCCAGTGACTAGGACTTGGATGTCAATGTATACCCAAGATTGGTGTCCTTGTGGCGTGATTTAAAACTTTGCTCTTCTTGTATTCATTTTTGTTATGTACGGATTCCATGTATAAATTTATGAAAATTACCAGATGGATACGAGATATAATAACTGTAATATATGTTATCATTAGTGAACCGACATCTTGTATTATTCGATTTTAAAATGATTTACGCTTCCGCTGAATTCGATTTCTTTATTTTGGGATGATTTATCCCATTGGTTTGCGTACCCTGACATTATCATGCCTTGATATTGGGTAGACTGTGGATCGGGACACTGTATCTGTGATCCTGGTAGTTTCGGGATGATACCTGTCGTCCCAGTCACCCCTTTTCTTGTAAAATATCCTTTATTGGGATGGGGGCGTGACACACGCCCTCTCATTAATGCCCACCTTTATTGGAGGATTCGTCACCCTCCCCTCCTATTGGTGCAAAACTGTGTTCTAACGTCATATGAAACTCCTCTCTTAATTTTTAAAATTTGTTATTTTTTTAGTTTTCGTTTCAATAAACTCTGGATCTTGCTACAACAGGTAAGTCCCTCTAAATTCCTATTATTTTACTGACTAAAAGAAGGAAACAATGGTAAAAAATAAAGAGCAAACAAGATTAATGGATGATTCAAAAGAGGTTTGTGGTTCACTAGGGCCTCTTTCCTCCTCCCTTGTCTTCTCACTCATAAGGATCTGGACCCTCACAAAGGCGTTGGGAGGAAGTCTACTAAACATCTCAACCAATGGCGGGATTTTTGAACGCATCCAATCTACAATTCTTGTTCACCCTGGATGATTGTGTCTGGATGAATTGTGACTTCGTACACTCATGCAGGAATTGACTAGAATTGGGGTCAGGCTCAGCTGAAAGTATGACAACCAACTAAAATGCCTCCTCTATTTTACATAAAATTTTGTTTAGCGCTCTAAGATAATAGATATTTGTGACTATTAATGTTATGAATAATCGCTACGATCAATTTTCACCCTTGCCTTATATATAATGCTCCTTTCATGATTCAGAATTACCAAGTGCTAACACTCTCAAAAAGTGGTTTATATTTCACGGGAGCAGTTTGGGAGTGGAATTCCGCTTGGTAGTTCTGGTCTGATTCCATGCTCCCATTAATCAAACCGGCCCTAATATGCTCTGGGAGAGCAAAATTTGTGAAATAAATTGAGTTTTTACAGTAATGTCAAGTGGTTCATCAATTCACCTAAAATAAACAATTAAATATAGGCCAGTAGCTCACTCAAATTTGGCACCAATCAATCTGCGAATATAATTTGCAGTTCCAACTCTCTGTTCTCATAAAATCTGTGAAATAAATTGCAGTATCTTCAAGAACTGCAAAAGCTTGGAATTTGATCTCGGAGCTCTAACGGCGGATTTCTTACCAGTCTTTTGTCGATTATACCTTGGAACCTATAACTGGGTTGTCTTTGTTGGATGGAAAGTCCAATTTCTCCCAGAGACATACCAAGCTAGCTCGGTGATTCTGTTTTATAAAAGTAATTCCTAGAAAAGTTTATCAAGCAGTGATTTTACTCTAAAAAATCATGGAATGCGAAAAAAAAAAAGTAATTTCACTTGGAATCAATGAATTGAGAGCGAAATTATTACCAAACAGACCTTTATTGTTCCAATGATTTGCATCAAGCACTTCCCACATTTTTCAAGTTGTTTTGGTCATTGGATTATGCCAAAACCCTTCACCTAATCTGTCTGTTCTAGTGGCAAAGCAGTAATCTAGTTTAGCTAGAACATTAGTCGATTAATGTTATGTTTGGTATGCATTCTAAATCAATTTCACATTCTCGGAGGAGTCTATGCATTACAAGAATGCATACCAAACACAGCCTAAAATTTTCTTTGTTCAATTGGTGGGTTCATATATATATCTTAGGTCTTTGAGTGTGACAACTCTTGCTGGACACTATTTTATACCCTGAAAGCAATTGGGACTTTTGCGTTTACATAATATCAGTTGTGAAGTGAAGCTATTCTATCTTTAAGCTTTTTTGTTCGGTTTGTACAATTCATGAACTGTTTTTTATTACATGAATTTGATATGCACAAAAACAATCCACCATTGGTTGGTTGACATGTGGCATGAGACCCATTCAGAATTGAAGATTGAGGTGAAAGCAGTTGTAGCCCACTGAGGCCCCCATAGTGGCAAGCGGATTCTTCCTAAAACAAACTTTCATTTTCCTGTTGCTACGTTAAATCAAGCTTTTTCACCGATTTTCTTATAAATAGGGAGGCAAAGTACCAGGTCCGTCTTAATTTCTGTTCGTTCGATTCCCAGTTTGTAATCAATGTTGATTTAATTAAGCATCGGAGAATCCTCCTAAAGTCTGCTTCGAGCTTCTTTGCTGCCCGATTTAAGGTTTATGATTTAGGGTTTAGGGTGCAGGTGTTCCTCAATTTGACAAATCGAAATAAGGCGAATTAGAATTCACACTAGATGATGGATAACATATTTGTTTTAAGTCGGCTGGACACAGTCATAGAGATTAGATGAAGATGAAGGACCCCACAATTGACAGGACTAAGCATTATGAGTCATCGAACCCTTCAAATAATCCCTTGAACTGGACCTGGTCACAGCATCATATATCTCACCTTTTGATATCCAACATTCACATCTCTATGAACACACTGTCATATAATTGGATCTCATTTGGTATATATAAAGATATTGGAAAATTATCTTCTTCAATTCTCTAAAATTCCCGTACGATAATACTAGATGGAGATGCCAACACATCGTAGTTCAGATTGCAATGATATTTTTCTTACGATGTTCATCAATTAAAACAAGCCAACTGTCCCACAATATTACTTCGTCACTAGAAGACTCTAGAAAGATTAGACTCAGGAGTGTGGAGTGTGGACTACCGAAGCAGAGGACGAGGAGCCACTGAAAATACCGAATAAATTCCAATTCCTTTTCACAGCACAAACATGGCAGAGTTGACCGTGAAAGCGAATTTAAAATTATAAGGGCAGTTACTATCACTACCCGGCACTTAGTCTATATATATTGAAACTACCCTACTTTAAACTTCTTTTTTAAATCTACCTTGCTTTTAAAATTTTACATCTCTTTCTACCCTCATATTTTTAAATACTCAGATTACCCTTCCTTTTCATTAAATACTCAGATTACCCTTCCTTTTCACCTAGTAGCCTTGCTAATTTATTTAACCTACCATTCATCTTCTATTTTTTACTATTTTTATCATTAAAATAGTAAAAAATAAAAACACCCACCCGCTTCTTCTCTATCCCGTTTTTTATTCCATTTGGTTTTTTTTTTCTTCAGTTTTTTGATTTAATTAATTTTTTATTCAACATTTTATCCTTAACGTTCTTCTTCAAACAAATCATGGTTCTAAGTATTGGTATCATATCATCCGTATCAGGAGATACATACCGGTTTGCTAGTCACCGATACCATGTCGATCATGGTTCTAAGTATTGGTATCATATCATCCGTATCAGGAGATACATACCGCTTTGCTAGTCACCGATACCATGTCGATACCATATCGGTAGCACAGTACGAAAAAGGGGTAAAATGATTAAAAAAAAAAAAACTCATTTTAAAGGAGATTCAGGGGTGATTTTGCTTGATACAACTAATCCAAGTCAATACCGTATTGATTTTGTAGGTTACCGATACCCATTCCCGATACCGTGCACTAAAACCATGGAACAGATGGACTCTCTTCAAAAAACCCCGCTTCTTCTCTCTCTTCCTCTTTTTATTTAATTTACTTTTTACTATTTTTGATGAGAGTCGATCTGTTCCTTGGTTTTAGTGCACAATATCGGAATGGGTATCAGTAACCTACAAAACCGATATGATACCGACACGGTATCAGCCTGGATCGGCTATATCGGGCAAAATTACCCTTGAATTTTCTTAAAAAATGAGTTCTCTGACCATTTTACCTCTTGTCATAACCGTGCTACTGATATGGTATCAGCATGGTATAGGTATCGATGTCAAACAAAACCAGTACATCATCCAATACGGGCGACACGATACCGATACTTAGAACCATGATCTGTTTGAAGAACGATGAGGATGAAATGTTGAATAAAAAATTAATTAAATAGAAAAATTGAAGAAAAAACAACCAAAAAAAAAAAAAAAAAACTGAATGGAGTGAAAAAACGGGAGAGAAGAAGTGGGTGGATGCTTCATTTTTTACTATTTTAAGGATAAAAAGAGTAAAAAGTAGAAGATGAATGGTAGGTTACATAGATTAGCAAGTTACTAGGTGAAAAAGAAGGATAATCTGGGTATTTAAAAACATGAGGGTAGAGGGAGATATAAAAGTTTGAAAGCAGGGTAGTTCCAGAAAGAAGTTTAAGATAGGGTAGTTTTAATAAATATAAGCCACGTGTAGGGTAGTGATAGCAATTGCCCCAAATTATAACCTTCATTTCCGAAAACTACACACCTACGCCATTAACGCGGACAGGAACCTTCCCTCCTCTTTGAGCCTTCTAAGTCTTCTTCAAGCCTTCAAGTCCCTTTTAAAAGGAACCCTTGCCTCTCTCTTCAGTGGAAGCCAGAAACCCAAGCAACGAACCTGACTGAGATACAGGAATCGTATACGAACTGAGAACCAAATCAGAACTACAACAACAACAAACCATGTCTTCTGTCGTTGCAAGCTATCCTGTAGTATTGCCACCATCTTCTCTCTTTTGCAAGATCACTACTTCTTCTTCTTCCTCTGACGCTATATCTCAGGCTTCATCTTGTGTGTCTCCTTCTACTTCTTCTTCTCCATCTTGTTCTTCACCGTTATCACCTTTCAGTATGCGGTTTCAAAAGGCATGGAGTTGTTTCAGGGTTTCGAAGAAGGAGACTTCGGAGCCTACGATTTTGAAGAAGAATAAGAGACCGGCTAAGATCGATATTCCGATTTCAGCTTTAAGGTTAGCGGCTGTGACGCCTGCTCTGTCGGAGGTGCAGAGGGAGCTTGAGTTCGAGAGGGATGGGGTTTCTGTTTACTGTAAGAAAGGAAGAAGGGAAGCCATGGAGGATCGGTATTCTGCTGTCTTTGATCTTCAAGGAGATCCCAGACAGGTATGTGCTGTTCAGCTCCCTTTTTTTTAACTGATTTTGCGTTTATTGAACGTAAATTGGAAAACTTTGTGTCATTAAATTAGAGTAAGGAAGAACTGTTCAAATTGTGGGAATTAATTTGTCAAAATTCTAGATTCTACAATGTGAAAAAATCAGGGGCCTTACTGAAAGATTCACTAAGATTAGAGTGAGGGAAAACTGTTCAAATTGTGGAAATTAATTTGTCAACATTCTAGATTCTAGAAAGTAAATAAATTCAGGGGCCTTACTGAAAGACTCAATTTTCCCCCAAATTTGTGGCGTTCGAAAATTCAATTAAGCATTGAGAAATATGGATTCACTATGTTAGTGCTTTTGTTTTCCTTCTGTCCACCATTTCCCCTTCTGAGTTTAAGTTTTTAATATATATGTTGCTTGGTTTGTCATTTTAGGCTTTCTTTGGTATATTCGATGGACATGGAGGTGCAAAAGCTGCAGAATTTGCAGCTGAGAACATGGGTCAGAATATAATGGGTGAATTGACGAGGAGAGAAGGAAACAAGATTGAAGATGCAGTTAAAAATGGGTACCTCACCACAGACTCAGAGTTTCTGAAAGAGGAAATCCATGCTGGAACTTGCTGTGTTACAGCATTGATCTCGAAAGGGGACCTTGTGGTCTCTAATGCTGGTGACTGTCGTGCTGTTATGAGCAGAGGAGGAATCGCAGAAGCCCTCACCTCAGATCACAAGCCTTCCAGGGAGGATGAAAAAGAAAGGATCTTAGCCTTGGTAAGCTTACATTCCTGTTCCTCTCCATTAACCCAATTAAGAATCACAATTTTGATATTTGTTACTGTATTCTGAAATTATTGTTTGAAATGCAACTGATGTATCTATTGAAATATGTTTTCAGGGTGGCTATGTGGATTGCTACCATGGTGTGTGGAGATTACAGGGTTCTCTAGCTGTATCAAGAGGAATTGGAGATCGATCCCTCAAACAATGGGTAATAGCAGAGCCAGAGACTAAAGTCTTGAACATTAAACCGGAATGCGAGTTCTTAATTCTAGCTTCTGATGGCTTATGGGACAAGGTAATGTTATTTATTCTTCTCCTTTATGTGTTTTTCATTCAGAGTAATCCTCTATTAGTTTCTCAGTTGAGTATTTGAATTCCCTAACTCATTATAGTTCTCTTCTTTTTTCAGGTTACGAATCAAGAGGCTGTAGATATGGTTCGTCCTCTCTGCATTGGCACTGATAAGCCAGAACTTATGTCTGCCTGTAGAAGGCTTGCAGAGCTTTCTGTAACACGAGGCTCAGCTGATGATATTAGTGTCATGGTAATTCAATTGAGTCACTTTATCTGATTGATGAATCTCTCACCGGAAAAGAAGAAATCTTTTGCTCGATCCATAGTAGATACCTGCAAGTGTTTCATAGAAGCAACTCAGGCTTTTGAAAAACCATTTGATCTGAAGAGAACTTATGTTTCTAATATGGAGAAAAGGGAAGGCTCTTTCAGAGATTTTTGGTGAAGAGCCTTGAATTATTGTAATCCCCCCCCCCCCCACTCCCCCCATTTATTCCTTATTTTTAACCATTTTTTCAATAGGAGAATACTAACAGACTGATAAATTTGTACTGATGTTCATAAATAAATACTTTTTTTTCTTATTATAAAGTTGGTAATCTTAATTAAAGATTCAATATCAAAGATCAATGAGATCCAGAGAATAAAAGAAAAGATTTGTTTTTTTTTCCAGTTTTTTTGGGGTTAAATAGAGTCTATCCAACCAACTCTTAGGTGTTCCATAATATACTCGATTTTATATGACAGTTATATGGCCAATAATGATGTATAGAACTGAATACTGGGCAATGAAGAAACAAGGAAGGATGAGTGATAAAGCTAGACAAAAAGATAAAATAAGGAATGAACAAATTAAAGTAACTAAGTTGTGTAAAATCGTTTGCGGTAGCATAAACATGTGCAATGGAGGCTTTTTTTGTTTTTGGTAACAGCAATGGACGCCTTTGAGTGTAGCAGTATGGAGGGGGGAGATTTAACTCAGGGTGAAGGAGCTAATGGCTCTTGGTAGGAGAAGTGGTGAGTAAATACATTCATAGCCTAGGACTAGTAACAAGTATGGTTGTGGATAGAGCTGATTGGAGAAAAAGATTCATGTAGCCGACCTCATTTAGCTGGGATAAGGTTGAGTTATTGTTGTATGATGATATACAATACTAATACTCGAGGTCAAATCCCTAAAAATTGGAAATAGGAAGAAAAAAGCAAAAAAAATTAAGGGAAAAGAAAGCACATGATGTCAATATGTAGATTCTCATGCACACTCTCACATACAACCCGTAGGTCTCACATCCTCTCTCCTCGTTAAATGCCCACCTTTATTGGAGGATTCGTCTCCCTCCCATCATAGTGGTGCAAGATTACACTCATACATCATATGAAACCATCTCCCAATTTGTAAAATCTGTGAATTTTTTTGGTTTTCATTTTAGTGAATTTGGGGATCTTGCAACAAGAGGTAAGTCTCACTAAGTTTCTACTATTACTGACTAAAAGAAGGAAACAATTGTAAAAAATAAAGATCAAACAAGAATAATGGATGATTCAAAAGAGGATTGTGGTTCATCAGGGCCTCTTTCTCCTCCCTTTTCTGCTCACTCGTAGGGTCCAGACCACCACAAAGGGGGATGGAGTCTACTGAACATCTCAATTCTAAGCCATTGGCAGGAATTTCGCCCGCATCCGATCCGAAATTCATGTTCAACCCGGATGATCGTGTTTGGGTTATCTAGGAAACCCACTCACACACGCCAATTGAACTCCAGTGTTTCTCTTCTTCTATACTTCTTCCTCTCCGCGTTATTGTATATTCTCATTAGTTTACTATTTCATGTATATCTCTCCTATCTAATCCCTTTATCATAGGGATCTCTTATATTTGATCGTATGAAATCGGGTATTTAAACCCCATATAGTGCATTGAATAAAAAAACAGTTCTCCCTTAATCTTGCGTGTTACTTAACATGGTATCAGAACATTTATTTTGAACACCAATTCTGCAATTTTTTTTCTTTCTTTGGTCGTTCTTCATCACCACCACCATGCCTGACGACATTGAATCCTCCACCACCGCTGCCATGGTCGATTCTTCCTCCCCTTATCACCTTCATCACTCTGATAATCCTGGCACTCTCCTTGTGTCGACCCCTCTCGCTGGGGATAACTACCCCACCTGGAAACGTGCTACCGGATGTCAATCGCTGTTATCATCTCCTCCTTCAAAGGAACAGCAGCGTGCTCTCACGATTCCTTCCACGCCTGACACCGCGGCCATGGCTGCTTCTCCGGCTCTTCGTCCTTCTGCCACTGCTGCTAGTCAGCCGCGCAAGCGCCCCTGGTGTGATCATTGCCAACGCCATGGTCATTGGCGCAGCACGTGTTATGTTCTCCATGGCTTCCCCCCTGGTTCCCAACGCCCGGGAATGCGCTCATCTTCAGGTTTTACTTTTGGGCGTGGTTCTGCCTCGCCCCAATCTGCTATCGCCGATGCTTCTCTGCCTGCCACGCCAGCGCCTCCGGCAGCATTGGTCGCCACTCCCTTCTCTGGCCTTTCATCCGATCAGGTTCAGCAGCTATTGAACCTTCTACAGTCCACTTCATCGCCTTCTACTGTCCATCTTGCAGGTACTGCCGCCAACCTCTCCGTCTCAGGTACGTCCTCATCTTCTTGGATACTCGACAGTGGGGCCTCCAATCATATGACCTGTGACCTCCCTAGTCTTTCCCACTCTCAAGTCTCACCCTATTCAGGCCGCTCCCGTCCGCTTGCCGACTGGTGCCACCCTACCCATCACCCATCATGGCTCCAAAGTTCTTAGTCCCTCCATCACTTTAACGGATGTTTTACACGTTCCTGCTTTTCGATTTAATTTGATTTCTATCAGTAAGCTCACTTCTTCGCTTAATTGCTCTATCACTTTTTTTCTTTCTTTTTGTGTCTTGAAGGACCTGTCCGCGAAGAGGCTGATTGAGGTGGGCACGATGCATGATGGCTTATACTACTTCACCCCCCTTCTCCTATTACTTCTACGGTTGCGCGCTCTCCACCTTCTCCATTCTGGCATCTTCGCCTCGACCATCCTTCTCCGGACCGTCTTCGCCGTTTAATCCCTTTACTTTCTACTCCACATAATTCTAATATTATTGTTTCCCCATCCCCTTGCGATATTTGTCATTTATCAAAGCATACTAGTTTGCCTTTTTCTTTAAGTAATGCATGTAGCACTGAGCCATTACCTCTTGTTCATTGTGACATATGGGGGGTTACCCCACTGCGTCCCTCTTTGGCGCCCATTATTTTTTGACCCTTGTTGATGACCATACCCGTGCTGTTTGGGTTTATCTCATGCGTAACAAATCGGACACTTATGCCATTTTCATGGCATTTTATCATATGGTTTGCACTCAATTTAATTGCAAAATTCGTAATTTTCGGACCGACAATGGGTTAGAATTTTTCTCTCAACCTATGCAACAATTTTATTCGCTTCATGGGATTATTCACCAACACTCTTACATTGCCACACCCCAATATGCAGCAATTTTATTCGCTTCATGGGATTATTCACCAACACTCTTACGTTGCCACACCCCAACAAAATGGTGTGACTGAACGTAAGCATTGCCACCTCCTTGAAGTGGCTCGTGCCTTTCGCTTTCAGGCTCACCTTCCTCTCAAGTTTTGGGGCGATTGTGTCTTAACTGCGGCTTACTTAATAAATCTCATTCCCACCCCAAACCTTGAAGGAAAATCCCCGCACGCGTTACTTTTTGGCCAACCGCCATCTTATGCCCATCTCCGTGTGTTTGGCTGCTTATGTTATGCCCACAACCACCCCCCTGGCCGTCACAAATTTGACCACCGTGCTACGCGTTGTGTTTTCCTTGGCTATCCCTTTGGTCAGAAGGGGTACCGATTATATGATCTCCATGCATCCAAAATTTTTGTCTCACGCGATGTCACGTTTTATGAGTCCCATTTTCCCTTTTCCGCGATTCTGGCTGATCCCCTTCCTCCTGTCCTCCCTCTCCCTTCCCCTGACATCGCTCCCTCCCCCTTGGACAGCATTATTTCACCGCCCTCCCCTCTGGCTTCCTCCCCCCCACCTTCGGTTTCCCCTCCCTCCCCTATGGTTTCTCCCCCTCCCCCTCCCCCCCGTGTTGCTCTCTTCGCACACACACTTTACCTGTTCGTCTTCGCGACGACTATGTCTGTTCATCTGTCACTGCATCGGGTTCCGTCCCTTCACCGCCTTTAGCGACAGGTACTCCCCCTTATCCTCTTAAGCATTTTATTTCTTATGATCATATTTCCCCCCCCCCATTTTGCATTTCTTTCTGCTATTAGTTCTGATAATGAGCCCACCACTTACACTGAGGCCTCTAAACACCCCCACTGGCGTCGTGCCATGGAGGATGAGATTTGTGCCCTGGAACGGAATGACACTTGGTCTTTGCAGTCTCTTCGTGCAGGTAAATGGCCGATTGGATGTAAGTGGGTCTATAAAGTCAAGCGTCATGCTGATGGAAGCATTGAGTGTTACAAGGCTCGTCTCGTCTCCAAAGGTTATACGCAACAGGAGGGCCTGGACTACACTGAGACTTTTGCCCCTGTTGCCAAATTAGCCACGGTTCGCACTCTTTTTGTTGTCGCCACTGTTCATGGTTGGCATCTCCATCAGTTGGATGTCAACAACGCTTTTCTCCATGGTGAGCTTCATGAAGATATCTATATGAAACTTCCTCCAGGTTATCCCAAGCAGGGGGAGCATCAGTTCTGTAAACTCAGGAAGTCCTTATATGGCCTTAAGCAGGCCTCGCGTAATTGGTTTGCCACCCTCTCCAAGGCCCTCTTTGCTGCTGGTTACATCCAATCTTCGGCTGATCATTCTCTCTTCACCAAGCGTACTGCCTCTAGTTTTACTGTTGTCTTCATCTATGTTGATGACATTGTCATGGCTAGGGACACTCTCTCATCATTCAAGCCTTGGTTCGCTCTCTAGATCAGCTCTTTCACTTAAAGGATCTTGGGCGTCTCAAATACTTCCTTGGCATTGAGGTTGCGCGCAGCCCATCCGGCATTTTCATCTGTCAACACAAGTATATTTTGGACATCCTTGCTTCTTCGGGTATGCTCGCCGCTCAGCCTGTTGATTTTCCCATGGAACAGAATCATCGTTTGGCTACTGACACAGGCACTTTGCTTGATGATCCCTCTCCTTATCGGTGTTTGATCTATCTCACTATTACTCGCCCTGACATTGCTTATGCGGTTACCACCCTCAGTCAGTACATGCAAGCGCCTTGTCAGCCTCACTAGGATGCTGCCCTATGCATCCTTCGTTACCTCAAATCCGTGCCTGGTTCTCGGATGTTCTTCTCCTCCACTACTGCTCTCCAACTCTCGGCATATTGTGATTCGGATTGGGCCGCCTGCCCTGCTTCCCGCCGTTCTTTCACCGGTTATAT
The DNA here is from genome assembly GCF_018873765.1 of Telopea speciosissima. NCBI lineage: Eukaryota > Viridiplantae > Streptophyta > Magnoliopsida > Proteales > Proteaceae > Telopea > Telopea speciosissima. Next base: position 50,936,446 of record NC_057923.1, read on the forward strand.
TCCTTTCCTTGGTGATAGTCCTCTCTCTTGAAAGTCCAAGAAACAAAGCACCGTCTCCCGGTCTTCTGCGGAGGCTGAGTATCGTTCTATGGCTCACATCACTTGTGAACTCGTCTGGTTACGCAATCTTCTTCATGATCTCGGTGTTTCGTTCTCTGGCCCCATGTGCCTCTTTTGTGACAGTCAGGCGGCTTTACACATCGCCGCCAATCCTGTCTACCATGAACGTACCAAACATATCGAGATTGATTGTCATGTTGTGCGTGAACGTATCCAATCTGGTTGTCTCTCTACAGCCCACGTTCCTTCTCGCATGCAGCTTGCGGATATCTTCACCAAGGCTTTGGGTCGTGACACTTTTCTTTTTCTAATGTCCAAGTTGGGCGTTCTGGATATCCACGCTCCAACTTGAGGGGGAGTATTAGTGGGTTTCCTAGAGGGAACCCACTCAAACACGCCAATTGAACTCCAGTGTTTCTCTTCTTCTATACTTCTTCCTCTCCACGTTATTGTATATTCTCATTAGTTTCCTATTTCATGTATCTCTCTCCTATCTAATCCCTTTATCATAGGGATCTCTTATATTTGATTGTATGAAATCGGGTATTTAAACCCCATATAGTGCATTGAATAAAAAAACAAATCTCTCTTAATCTTGCGTGTTACTTAACATGGGTGAATTGTGACATCGTATGCCCATCCAGGAATTGGCTAGAATTGGGATCAAGCTTGGCAGATTTCAATTTGAATCAACCAATTCACATATTCCGATTTTGATTCCTCAAACCATGGGCATGATGGCTTTGGCAACATAGCTTGCTGACCCAATTACTTATATAAAATTATTACACCCCCTTAAAAAAAAATTGGGAGTAAATTCTCTGTCTGGAAGTGGCGTCTACACCAGCACTCCCATGAGTCTATCTCTCTCCCCCCTATGTGAAAAGATACCTCTATCCCTTTATTTTGACGACGAGAGAGATAGACAAATGGGAGTAGACAGAAAACTAATTCCCAAAAAATTAATTCAGCTTTAGAGATTATCTTTAAGAAAGAAAATCCATCACAATCATTATCACAATACCTCACAGGTTTAAAGAGCATTCTATTGAGGCAGGTTGGGCTACTGTTATTTTTCATAATCAAAACTTTCTCTTGGTTTCATTGGATTTTAGTTATACAGGAACAACACAAGAAACTGAAGCAAAGGGTCTCCTCCCAGACTAGGAGACCACAAATCAAAAGGTGTTTTCATCTGGATTGATTGTAGTGACTTGAACAAGATTCTCAACAGTGGGCTTGGGATTCCCATCCGGCTCGTGGACTCCTCTGCTTCCCTCACTTAAGGGTGTTGTTTTGATTTTGTTTGTATAGCTTTTCTACTTTTTCTTTTTGCTCTCCCTGCTTTTCTTGTATGGGGATCCCCTTTGTTTTTGGGTTTGTTGAATATATTGGTGATTCACCAAACCAGAAAAAAAAAAAAAAACCAAAATTAGATTTTCCTTAGTATATAACTTGTCAAAGATTGTTTTGTTTTTTGTCTTCCGTATCATCCAAATGGTAATAACCAAATATTTGACTAAGGTATTGCTATCAGTTGCAGTGACCTATCTCCTTTCAAGCAAGACTAGATCAATTTTTCAAGTAGTTCAATCTTTTTTTCTTTTTCTTTTTTTGATTAAAACCAAGTAGTTCATCTTGAATCCTTACAATCAAATTTTGAAATTTTAATCATAAAATAACAATTTTTATATAATTATTAGGGAAAAAGAATGCCATCCATTCGTGCAGTGCACGCCACCCCTATGCCCAAACACAGGGGTGCACAAAATGATCGTCACACCCCTGGTCATTTTTATCTTTTCAGGGGGTGTGGTGATCATTACGCACGCCCCTGTGTTTGGTTCCGGTTCTCAAACGGTTCTAAGCAGTCCAAAATCTTAAAAAGAAAAATCCCTAACACATGTTACATATATTTAATAATATTATAATAAGACACTAATTTCAATCACATAAGACGTATGCTTCATTTTTTTCCCCTCAAATCAAAGAACTAGTCTATATTATCTCTTGTTTTTTATCAATTGATAAATAGGAACACCACCACCCTCATAAGTTAGAATTAGTTTAAGGTATGTTCTTAAGTTAACATTCCTAAATGTGCTTTTACTGTGCCTTTACAGCCAAATCTTTAGTAAAATAGTATACGAGACAAATGGTACCAACAAAAATTGAAAGCTAAAAGTTAAAGGGTTTGAGATTAGTTCTCATGACCTTGAGTCTTAAGAATTATATAACATATAGGATTAGGATGTGCATTTGTTCTGGTTCCACCGGTTCCTAATTGGTAGATCTGGAACCAAACCAATAATTTATCGATAGATCTAGAATCAGATTAATAAGCTATTATGTGGATCGGTTTGGATTCCTTACGGGCCGATTCAGGTCCAACATTGATACCTTTTTTTTAATAGGAAATTCTAGTACTTACATATCTCTACAGACATTTTGGAAATTTTAGGGGTAAAAATTTGTTTAAGGTATCCTAATTAGTTCCTAAATTAATTGAGACACAAGCCCAAGCAACAATTTAGCCGGATGTAATTGGCTTGACACTGAAACTTATGTACAAATAAGATGGATCAAATCAATTGATGGGCTTAGACCCTCAACAATGTAACTGATAACTTGGCTAGGAAGGCAGTGTCATTTGAGTGAACTCCATGGATGGTTAGCGTTGACTCCATGCATTTTTCACGTTTTAATCAATAGACTTTCTCTGACCCCAAAAAAAAAATTGATAGCTTAGAACTAATTTCATAATCTAAGAAGATATTCATTACATAATGACATATTTGTTCTAGTCGGCCATGGACCACACTATTGACAAGGAGGGTTAAGCAAAATGAGTCAATTCTATATAATTTCTTTTTATGAAAAAAAAATGATATATTAACAGCTATATATCAACATGAAGAAAGCGTTTCTACAATATTGTCATGTGGAAGAAATTTATATTGGGATTCAATCACATGTTTACAATAGTTTGTGGTGCTGATGGGTATGCTTGAAATTGACTCGGTCACTCTCATCAATTCTATATAATTAGACCTTGTTTTACCATATATAGGGATGTTCACTAAAATGGTAATTCGCTGTTCTCTCGCAACCTTTACCAATTAAAACACGCCAATTGTCCCAGAAAATAACTTTTTTTTTGGGGGGGGGGGGGGGGGTGCGGTAAAACCCACAACCTAAGTTCATCACTAAGAATTTGGAAGGACTAGACTGGGAGTGTCGAGTATTGAAGAGGCATCGTGTCATCCGTATCGGGTGATACGTATCGATTTTGCTATTCGTCGATATCGTATGGGTAGCACGATACAGACAAGAGGTAAAATGGTTAAAAAAACTCATTTTTTAAGGAAATTCAAAGGTATTTTTGTCCAATCCAAGCCGATATCGTATCGGTTTTGCAGGTCGTTGATACCCTTTGCGATATCGTGCACTAAAACCATGTCTCCAGTTTCCCAACTCCTCTAACATGGGAGGGCTAAAATGATCATCCTACCCCTGCCCGAACACTCTGCCCAGGTGGGTCCATCACCCCCCATTACAGGAACTAAGGAGCTGGCCTGGCCGGCCATGGAACTGGCGGAGATAATTTGTAACTCCTGAAAATACCGAATAATGCCAACTCCCTTACAGCACAAACAACGAAAAGTTGACCTTGACCATTAAAACGAATTTAAAAAATTAATTAAATAAAAAGATCTCGTTTCTGAAAACTACACCTACGCCATTAACACGGATACGAAACCTCTTCAAGCCTTTCAAGTCCCATTTAAAACCCTCTTACTCCCTCTTCAGTGGAACCCCAGAAACCCAAGCAAACTCGAACCTGATTGAGATAGAGAATCGTTAACTGAACTGAGAAGCAAACAACAACAAAAGAAAAAGACGATGTCTTGTGCCGTTGCAAGCCATCCTGTAGTATCACCACCACCATCTTCTCTCTTCTGCAACATCACTACTTCTTCTTCCTCTGACGCCATATCTGTAGTAGCTTTATCTTGTGGGTCTCCTTCTTCTTCTCCATCTTGTTCTTCACCGTCATCACTTCCTTTCAGGCTGCAGTTTCAGAAGCCAAGGAGTTATTTCAAGGCTTCGAAGAAGGAGACTTCTTCGAAGCCCACGATTTTGAAGAGTAAGAGGCCGACTAAGATAGATATTCCGATTTCTGCTTTGAGTTTAGCGGCTGCGACACCTGTTAGGGCGGAGGTGCAGAGGGAGGTTGAGTTCAAGAGGGATGGGGTTTCTGTTTACTGTAAGAAAGGTAGAAGGGAAGCCATGGAAGACCGGTATTCTGCTGTCTTTGATCTTCAAGGAGATCCCAAACAGGTATGTTCCTTTCAGCTCTACTCTTTTCACTGATTTTGATTTTTCTCGAAAGAAAATTGGAAAACTTCGTATCATTAATACTAGAGCCTTATTGAAAGATTCAATTTTCCCCTTTCGTTTTGTTATATTAGGCTTTCTTTGGTATCTTCGATGGACATGGAGGTGCAAAAGCTGCAGAATTCGCAGCAGAGAAATTGGATAAGAATATAATGGGTGAATTGATGAGGAGAGGAGAAAACGGGCAGATTGAAGATGTAGTTAAAAATGGGTACCTCACCGCAGACTCAGAGTTTCTGAAAGAGGAAATCCATGGTGGGACTTGCTGTGTTACAGCATTGATCACGAAAGGGAACCTCGTGGTCTCTAATGCTGGTGACTGTCGTGCTGTTATGTGCAGAGGAGGAATCGCAGAAGCCCTCACCTCAGATCACAAACCTTCCAGGGAAGATGAAAAAGAAAGAATCGAAGCCTTGGTAAGCTTACATTCCTGTTCCTCTCCATTAACCCAATTAAGAATCACAATTTGATATTTGTTGTGTAATCTGAAATTTTTGTTTGAAATGCAACTGATGTATCTATATTGATATATGTATTCAGGGTGGCTATGTGGATTGCTACCATGGTGTGTGGAGATTACAGGGTTCTTTAGCTGTATCAAGAGGAATTGGAGATCGATCCCTCAAACAATGGGTAATAGCAGAGCCAGAGACTAAAGTTTTGAACATTAAATCAGAGTGCGAGTTCTTAATTCTAGCTTCTGATGGCTTGTGGGACAAGGTAATGTATCTTCTTTCTGTGTTTTTCTTGCTGAGTAATCCTCTATTAGTCTCTCAATTGAGTATTTGAATTCCCTAAACTCATTATAGTTCTCTTCTTTTCAGGTTGGGAATCAAGAGGCTGTAGATATGGTTCGTCCTCTCTGCATTGGCACTGATAAGGCAGAGCTTATTTCTGCCTGTAGAAAGCTTGCAGAACTTTCTGTAATTCGAGGCTCAGCTGATGATATTAGTGTCATGGTAATTCAATTGGGTCACTTTATCTGATTGATGAATCTCTCACTGGAAAAAAAGAAATATTTTGCTCGATCCATTGTAAATATCAATTTGATTCTGCCTGCAAGTGTTTCTTAGAAGCAACTCAAGGTTTTGTAAAACCATTTGGGAGCTACTTATGTTCCTAATATGGAGAAAGGGAAGGCTATTTCAGAGATTTTACAGTGAAGAGCCTGTGAATTATTTTAACCATTTTTCAGCTCACACCTCCAATAGGAGATTACTGATTGACTGACTGATAAACTTGTACTAATTTTCATAAATAAATAAATAATTTTTTTTATTATTGTAAAGTTGTCGGCCCTTGATTAAATGTTCAATATCAAAGATAAAAGAGATCCAGCGAACAAAAGAATAAAAAAATATTCTGTTTTTGGGGTGAAAGATAATTAAATTATTCTGGAGAATGTACAGCATAAGAAGGATATATAAAATACAAGAAGGCATGTTATCCCAATCAGAATCGTGCTCAGAATTCCTAACATTCTATCTAGCTAAGGAGTTGGCAATTTTGAAGTCGAAATGAAACTGGTTGTGTAGCGCGTTCATCAGCTCGAGAGTTAATGAGAGCGCACACTTGGACATCATCATGGATGTGATTTTTTATTTTATGAGGGCATGGTGATAATTTCATGTGCTCTTACGGACGTAAGAACCATGCGACCAGGTAGCATTCTTTTTCCCTTAAGATATTGTCACATCAAAGAAATCTAATGAGACAAAAACCAATCCCAAAAATGAATTCCATGTTCTTTTCCCCTTAAGATAAATAATCACATCAAAGTGATCTAACGAGAAAAAACAAAAAATTCCCCAAAATGAATTGGGCTGTCTGACTGACCATGATAAATCCAATCCACCCGGTTATCCTTTAGTTGTTTCAACTTTCAGGATATTACTAATAATAATGTATGGAGTTGAATGTTGGGCAGTGAAGAAACATACAAATAAACTTAGTGTAGTTGAAATGATGAAGTTGAGATGGATGCGTAGTAGACCAAAAAAGATAAAAAGAAATGAATACATTAGAGCTCAAAACAAAAATTGGAGAAGGCCTTTGAGTGCACTAGTATAGAGGGAATTTTTTTTCACCCCAAAAACAAAAATTGGAGAAGTGAGGAAAGACAACATATCCTTCTTATGGTGTACATTCTACAGAATAATGGACCCTCCCCAGACCCCGCAGTGGCGGGAGCCTCGTGCACTGAGTATGCCTTTTTTTTATGCTATAAAAGAACCCGGGGTAGCCATCAAGTACCCCTAGGAGAAGTGATGAAGAAAGACATGCATAGCCTAGGACTAGTAACAAGTACGCCTCCAAATAGAACTGATTGGCGAAAAAGATGCATGTAGCCGACCCCATTTAGTTGGGATATGGCTGATTTGTTGTTGTTTGATTTAAAAGAGTGATATGGTCAAGGTTCAAGGTTGGAACCCTAAAAATGTGAATCATGAAGAAACATGCAAATATTTTTAAGGGAAAAGGAAGCACACAACGTCAATGTGTAGATTCTTGGGTGCGCGCTCATTGACTCCTCTGCTTCCCCCTCTTAGTGTTGTTTTGATTTTGTTTGTATGGCTCTACTTCTTTTTCTCTTTGCTCTCTCTGACTTTCCTTGTAAGGGAACTCTCTTTGTTCTTGGGCTTTGTTGAATATATTGGTGATTCACCAAAAAAGAAAAAGACCAAATTAGTTTCTCTATAGTATATAGTTTGTCATTACTACCAGTTGCAGTGACCTGATCTCCTTCCAAGCTAGACTGGATCCATTTTCCTAGTAGTTCATCTTGTATCCTTACAACCAAATTTTGAGATTTTAATTATAAAATAGGAAATTTATTATTGATTATTGTTTTCATGGATTAAATATCTTTGTGGACATTTTGGAAATTTTGCAAAAAAAAATAAATTTGTTGAGTAAGTACTAATTAGTCTTAGTGGACCTCACAAATTTGTTGATACACAAGCCCAAACAACAATTTAGCTGGAAATAATGGGCTTGAATCTCAAACTTATGGCCCAAGAAGATGGATCAAATCAGTTAATGGGCTTACAAACAATTTCAGCCCATAACTCTGTAAGGATTAACATAAAGTACAGTCCATCTAAGGTTTGTTTGGAGTTGCTGACTGGATTCAGCCCAAGGATCCATAGTAGGCCCAATAAAGTTAGGCAGCAGATATGAGGCAAGAGGATGCAATGCAGTCCTACTGGATTGGTGTAACCTAAAACTATCTCTAAGATTCCTAAGTCCCCTAATGGTGAGTGTGAATTTATATTTTGGCATGCATAGTAGGATTAAAATAATTAACAAAGCCTAATATAGTTGGGAGGACAGAATTTTGATCCTCCAAAGCCGTCAGACACTAATAGTATTGGGTATGCAATAGGATTTAGAATTGGAGGCTTATGTCTTAGCCATGGATATCTCAGCAGACCCAAGAGTACGAAATGAGGCAATGAGGCTTGCATACTTAGTAGACCTAGGCTACAACATGTTATATATGAAAAATGTAAACCAAGAAAATGATGAAATTCCTAAATGGCATGATGAGATGCATGAAAATATGACATGAAGTGGAGTTCAAGGAATAGGGAGGCACCAAGCCTATATGCAGACTTCACTGAGAACCGTCTTTTAGGTTTAGGGCCCCACCATATCCTCTCTCGACATCCTTCAGAGTTGAGAGGAGTCCTGAGATTAGCACCAACCTCAAATTGTACAAAAAGTCGTCTCTACTTGGACATTCAACTAAGTTGATGAGATAATAAACTCTAACACCCAACTTACAGTCACGAGGTGTACGTAGGGAGGTTTACCTTATAATGATGCAGAAGTGGAATCCAAGGGTACTTCCAGATATGAATACATTATCAATTATCCATAGAAGACCCTATTGGAGAAGATCTCTTCTTTTCGAAAGACTCCTCTAAGCTCAAGAAGGTTTAATCCCTGATTGTGCCTAAATAAAAGACCCATATAGAAAATAGATGCCCCAAAAATGCTTTGTCTATTGAGAGTTTTTTTTTTTGTTTGGTAAGAAACCATAGAGAGTTTGGATTGGAGATCAGATGCCACCCAAGCTTAGCAAGCATGGCCATATCCATTTGGTTGGTTGGGATTGTCTGCAAGTTGAAACTTGAAAGTGCAATGAGAATTTAGAGAAAATGTATTTTACTAAATGGGCAAAAAAGAAAAATTACAATTTCTTTTTCAACAAGTTTGGTTACAATTTACAACACGAATTTCCTTTAAAAGTAGAAATAAGAAAAAATATATGTCACGAGCATGAATTATCAAAGTAAAATGGTACATGATAATATAAAATAAATAAATAAAAAGAATAAAGAAAGCATGAATTAGCATTGACAAGCTAGAATTATTTTATGGGACCTAAGGGGACTTGAATGCGTTGGCATCAAGTGATATTTAAGAAAGGTATCATTGCCACACCCACAGCCACACAAATAAAATATAGAACAATTACACATAGAATAAGGTATCTTAAAAGTCCCATTTAAGTAGGAATTGCACACCATAATCAATAAGAAGTTGGAAAAATGATATTACCCATAGGACATCCACATGGGGCGTACATGTTCAGAATAAGTGAGTGAATTATCAGTGTAGATCCCTCTATTTATTATGTGAAGAGGATATAAAGAAATCTGTACAAAGACAATGTAGGAATCTTTTACCCTAATAAGAAAAAAGATCCCTACTTGGTGGTGCCCCTACTGTTGGAAAAGCAATCTTTTTAACACCTATGTGCAAGTTAATGGAGATCTACAATAATAATCAAATATGTGTTGAATAATAACACAGAAACAAATCATCTCAAACCACAAAAGTACACACCAATTTTAACATAAAAAACCCTTCCAATGCGAAAGGAAAAAACCATGGGATCTCGTCCAAATAAAATTTCACTATACAAATAATAGTGGGATTACAATATTCTTCTCTAAGTAAATTAGAGACAACCAAAGCATTAAGAGAAATAACCAAATACCCCACTCTTGGATACCAAAATAACTCACTAAATAATAAGGTGGATTCACAAGATCAGAGTACTCTCACTCAAAACCTTGATGTGACAAATACGAAGAAGTTAAAATACTTTTCTTTCTTCCCTTGATAGAGAGAATGCCATCACATTGCAATCCAATACGAGGAACACAAGAGATAATACATTTTCTTTTTTCTTTTCTCTTTTTTCACCCATGAAGAACTTAGAGATAGAAAGAGAACTTGTATACAAATACGGAAAATATGTTGCACAAACTGCCTAACTCTTTCCCCATTCTTTCCTCTTTATAAGAAAAGACAATACGAGTAATTCACACACCAATTGGAGTTATAGGTTATCTTAACTTGAAGGAGGCATTTCACTTTATTTCTTTTATTCATATTACGAGAGAGATTAACAGCATAGTTGACTCTTTGACAAGGAAGGCACTATCCATGTTGTGGGTCCTTAGCTTTTACACATTTTAATAATTTGTTTCTCTCTCTTACCACAAAAAGAAAAAAGAAAAAACCCGTAGCCAATGGAACACCTTAAATTCTTTTCCATGTGGGTTCCCCAACTGATGTAAGAAGGATTCCACCCAACACCTACACCTCTCACAGGGCATCGTGAAATGATACTCTTGCCCCTAGTGGATAAATCATTCGACGAAGCAACTATCTCATGCTTCATTTAAAATTAAGTGAAATCGAAATGATCATTCTTATGGGATCAAGTGAACTAATAATATAGTTAAGGGAAAAAGTTCTCTATCCAGAAGTGTGACTTAAGCCAGCACTCCCATGAGTCTATCTCTCTCCTTCTCATATGAAAAGACACCTATGTCTCTTGTTTTGAGAAGGAAAAAGATAGACTCATGAGAATGGGACAAAAAACTATTTCCCGTTTGTTAAATTTTTACCTATCAAAAACAAAAAACACTGAACTGATTTTCCGAATTGGGAGTCGATAAATCGTTACACGAACCGAGGAATAAGGCCGATTTAACCAGATGAGCGATCGAACCCGACTGGATCTGCTGATTCCCAAGTTGACTCAGAGAGACTCCAACGGCTGCGGTAGATAGAGGCGTGTGTGCAACGCCGCTTTTGACCACCAGATCAGAACACGTGGACTTATTAAAAATGCAAAAACGAATTTCTCCACTTCTCTCTATCTGGCCATTGCATGCCCCTCCGAGTGAGTTTTGTTCTTTCCGTATAAACCGCCGATGCCTTTCCAGTTCATGTTCGTTCCCTCCCCCTCGCCCTCTCTCTCTCGCACACACTCACAAGCGATAGATTTCCAGAATTCTGCAGAGAAAGCGAGAGAGAGAGAGAGAAGGGAAAAGAGAGAACGAACACGCAGGGATAAATTCTTTTTTGTCACTTTGAAAAGCATTAAAAATGGCTGAAGAACAGAAACCGAATCAGAATCGCCAGAAATCGATCCCACCTTATATGAAGGCGGTCTCTGGTTCGATCGGAGGGGTAGTGGAGGCTTGTTGTCTGCAACCGATCGATGTAATTAAGACGAGGTTGCAGCTCGATAGGTCTGGAGCTTACAAAGGAATTATCCACTGTGGGACCACCATTTCACAGGCCGAAGGCGTCCGAGCTCTCTGGAAAGGTTTAACTCCCTTCGCCACTCATCTCACTCTCAAGTATGCTCTTCGAATGGGTTCCAACGCTCTGTTTCAAACTGCGTTCAAGGATTCTCAGACTGGGAATCTCAGTAATCAAGCACGCTTACTCTCTGGTTTCGGTGCTGGGGTTCTCGAAGCCCTCGTTATTGTTACCCCCTTTGAGGTAAATCTTTCGAATTTGCGCTTGTAATTGTGCTTATGTTGTGGTTCCTGTCCATTATATTGCTTCTGGTTGTTCTTAGTAGGGAAGATTTCATACATTCAGTGCTAACCGGTGTTCCCCCCCCCCCCCAATTCAGTAATTGCTTCTGAGATACTTGTTTGGATTTGAGACATTTGATTTTACCGAATTAATTGGGTTAGTGCTGTGTAGAGTTATTTAATTTTCTTATAGTTAAACTTTCTGGTCAATTACCTGCTTTAAATTAGTCTTCTGAGTTGGGGGTTTGACTAACAAGTTATTGACACATTATCTGTGACAAGTGAAAAACCAGTATCTCAATCAAAACCCGTTAGACACCGTTTGAGTTGGTATTTGCTTACCAGATAGTGGCACAATGTCTTAGGCTAGTGAAAAAACAGTAGCTCACTCTCAACACAATGCAAACCTTATGGGATGCGCATGGCTAATTAAGAAAGGAACTTTTTTCGTGCGGGTGGGGTTGGGGGAAGGGGGGGGGGGAGCAAGGAGATGAAGAAACGAAGCTGTTTCATTAATTGATTGGATACAGAGGAATTTGCACAAACTGTCAAATTGATTCAATGTGCTAATACTACACAGCACATCAGCAATTATTTTGACTTGTCAAAAATACATAACAGTAGAATAATTTTTTTTAGTCATTCTTTGTTAGTTTGTTGTTTGGTTTTGTAAATGACAAGGAGGCATGTTTAAGCGCAGGAGATTGTGAAGGATTCTCCAACTTTATGATGGTGTGGTGCCTTCCCTGGGTGGCAAGGGTATGATCAGGCAAGAATAGATCCAAATAATTATTTTGGCTATAACATCCAAAATATTTAATGTGAATTGTTTTCCAGAATTTTTTTTATTGAATTTCAATAAGATTATATCCGTCTTTTTTCGCTCCTACTAGTCTCTTTTGCTTTTATAATTTTGGTGAAATGTTTTCATATCAACAAAAGGAGAATAATTTTTTTTCACTTTCAGTTCATGAATCCTCCTTAGTCTAGTCATCTGACGGGTGTATTTTTGTTCAGTGAGTCCTTGACAATAAAGTGATAAAAAAGGATATGATCAAATGGGCCATCATTCACTCACAAGGTTGGTTAATCAAGATCAACCCTAATAAGTTTCACACATTATAAATTTTTATCTGATTTAATGTCCCTGTGATTCGCATCAAGCACTGGTCACATTCTCAATTTTTTTTGGTCATTGGATTATGCCAAAACCCCTCACCTAAACTGTCTGGTCTAGTGGCAAAGCAGTAATCTAGTTTAGCTAGCATTATCTGATTATGACTTCTTTGTTCAATTGGTGGGTTCATATTTATCTTAGGTCAGTGTCACAACTCTTGCTGGACACTATGTTATCCGCTGAAGGCAATTGGGGCCTTTGTATTTGTGTAATATCAGTTGTGAATTGAACCTATTCTATCTTTGAGCTTTTTGGTTCGGCTTCTACAATTCATGAACTTTACTTATATGAATTCATGCCCAAGCAGTGCTATTTCATCTTATTAGACGTTCAAACTAAAAAGACTGTAATGCTCCATTTGTATGGGTTAACAAAATAGACCTTGTTCCATACCCTTCACCACAAGCTGGTAACTTTGTTTTCCTTTCCAAACCCCTAGTTTCCCCCTATCACTTATTCTCCATTGCAGAAGTAACAGAACATTGAAGATTTAATGCCTATTTGTTTTTGAGAGAGAGGCAGGCAGATCACATGGGACGGACTGGAGAGAGAGTCAGGGAAAAGAGTGAGAGTCACATGTCAACCCATTGGGTACCCAGCAGCCCACCCAACCCATCCATCGAATGTTTCATTTTAGGGGGCTTCATTTGATCAGGACTCCATTGCAGTACCTACCCTTCGTTGAAACTGATTTCATACCCAGAAACCATCATCTGCTCATCAAACCTGGGCATCAAACCCTTGTTCTTCTTGTTTTTCATGGGACTGTTGGAGATTCAATAATTGGTTTCATAATAAGATCAGAGTTATTAACCTGAGGAGTGATGATTTTACGTAATTTTGCTCGAGGTCTAAGCCAGAATCAAGACTGATTTTTAGAAATTTATACTGCTTCAACAGGTTGGGAGAGAGAGGTTCTTGGTGGTTCTCAGTATGACAGAGAGAAGAGGATGAATTCCTTCATCACATTGCTGGTGATACCCACAGTCATCTCCTCTGTTGAGGACAACCGTAGTGCCACTGTTGCTAGGAGATGAGAGAGAGTGAGAAAAGAGGCCATGATGGAAAACAAGCCTCAATTTCTTTGCCCCTTCAAAAAATACATAACCTCATTTCAACCTTAACTTTTTAGCATGTCTTTGATCAGATTGGACTCTGCCACCTTCAATCTCGGATTCAGTCGATAAACCTCTCAATCCAGCCCCATTTTGCATTCTCAATCCCAGGATCGGAATTGAGATATAGAGAGAGTCAGGGAGAAGAGACAGACAGTCAGGAAGTTTATATATATATATATATAGCAAGAGAGAGAGAGAGAGAGACACTTACATGTCAACCCATTGGATACCCATCAGTCCATGTGACCCACTCAACCCACCCAGAGTGTGTCGCATTTTAGAGGCCCTTGTTTGATTAGGGCTCCATGGCAGGCACCTACACCTTTTGCTCAAGGTCTTGGCCAGAATCATGACTGATTGTTAGAATTTTATGCTTCAACAGGTTGGGTGAGAAGTTCTAATGTAGTTCTAGATTGGTAGGAGGCCAACTAGAAGCCAATAACCAGGATCTGCTATGAATAGTAATCTGGTAGGCCAAACATTGGGTTTTTGGTAAAAGTAGGGTTAGGGTTTGATGGGACCTAGGGTTTGATGGTAGGGTTATGCTAAATTGATGTAGGGGAGTCTTCCAGTGAAGGTCTTGTTAAGTTTTAACAAGTCTAGGCCTTTTAATTAAAATCGGAAGCAAGGTTAGTGTTAGGGCTTTGGATTTTTGAAAAGAGGAAAATATGGATTTTTAGGGTTTATGATGGTCAAATGAGGGAGCAACTTGGATCGAGTTTTCCCTAGTATGAGAGGAGAATTCGATCAAAGTTTGGTGTGATTTGGCTTGCTGGTTTGGGCCGGGCAGAATTTAGGTTATGGGAATGATGTTCAGAGATGGAAGGGATGTTAGGGTTTGGTGCCTTGGTGGTTTAGAGGATTAGCAAAAGACAGGTTAGGGTTGGGATGAATCAAACTCACTGTTGTTGCAGAATTCCCTTGGCAGCAGCTTGTTTGATTGAGAAACTTGAATAAAAATTGAATCTTTAACTAGTACTTGAAGTAGATCTTCAAAGAACTCGAAGGAAAGCTTCAAAAGAACCATTCGGGGGCTTCACACCGCAAGGTGTTGATTGGATCAAACACAATCCCACCAGTCTTGATCACTAAAGACAAAAATCTTCGATGGTGAAGAAGAGCAGCAAAAAGCTTTTTATTAATATCAAAATTCGTGTTCAGTACTTGCCCCCCTTACATCCTTATATATTAAACTGAATAGGAAACTGAAATAGACTGAAAACATAGTCCTAATCCAGCCCCACTAAACACTTAAAAGAAAACTACTGAAATCACTTAAATTGTACCGTTGGTTGAATCGGTTCAAGTTATGAACAAAAACACCAAAATAAAACTAAGTATGGAACTAAAACAACTAATCCCGTATGCAACCCTTTACCCAATACTTTAGGTCCATAAAAGTGACCTATTACATAGAAAGTCAGGGATCAAAGGCCCAACACATATATAACCCAATCCAAAGCTATTTTCCAATAAAAAAAGTTCTTTACGTGATTAATCTACATCAATGTCTTGGTGGTTCTCAGTATGACTGTGAAAGAGGAGAGGATGAATTCCTTGATCATATTGCCGACGGTACCCACAGTCATCTCCTCTGTTGAGGACAACCCTAGTGCCGCTGTTGCAGAGAGAGGGAGGTCTCAATCTTGATCCAGCCCCATTTTGCAATTCAATCCCAGGATCAGAATTGTGATTGGAGACCAAGCCCCAAATAGGTCTAGATTTAAATCCAAAACAAGATTGCAATCTAGGTTGCCATACCAAATGTTTCCTAAAATTATTTTATTATATCTCAATATCTCACACAGACAGAATTATGCACTTAACATTTTGGTCCAACCTTGTTGATTATCTATCCACCATGTGTTTGTCGGGATAAAATTGAAGTTTTTGTAAAGGAGTAACATAGCAAAAAGTAAACTTCGTGGATAGGTATATGCTGACTTGCGTACATGTTTTGGTAGTTCTATGGTTGACTGATAGGTCTCTTAGACATTCTAGTAATAAATTCCTTGTAACTCACTTGCCAATATACCAGGGGATGTTTATAAATACATGGGCAGTATTGATTGACCATGTGTCTGAGTAAATTAGTTAGACAACTACTTCCAGTGGACAAGTGAATTACAATTCCTTTTTTCAGGATGTTCTGTCCATGTCAACAGGAGTGCTATGTCTACGTATCTTAGATTTTAATTTTTAGATAGTCCTAGTGCATATATGAACTACATGAATTTTGCTTAGCAATGTCATGCTGTTCGTTAAAAGTTAACAATGCTATGGTATTAGGAAACACATCAAATATTCTAGCCATTTAAGTCTACCAACTAATTGCCATTTGACAAGGGAAGGAGACATTGTTTGATAACTAAACAATTTTGGTTGCATGAAGGCAGCATATTTTTTAATTCAGGTAATAGTAGTGAGGAAAGGGTCATACATTACTTGCCTGTTTGCAGAAGAAAGAGCCATTGTTTACAAGCCCATGTTTTGATACTTGGGTTCTAGATTCACTTTTTCGTTCAGTTTCAGGTCAATGGCCTATCAAGGATGCCCCACTATTGTTTTGCTCTGGATTTATGAATACGACTTCGGCGTCGACCTTCTGAATGCATGTAACACTCCAATCTTGATAGATAACGACTACATACTTTTGTGTGGTAGTGTCTCTTTTTTCTGACTTATTCTTCGGAAGCTTTTTTTCTTCTTTTTGATCATCCACAGCGTTTCACCATAGATTCATTCTTTTACAGCTATTTCTTAACCAGGCAGCACACATTTTCCAGGCATAAACATTTCTTGTTTAAATGAGAAAAAGGAATTTGTACATTAGCTGGAGTGTAGATGGATTTGAACATATTCTGCTCCTCTTGCTGTTGACTGCAGGTGGTGAAGATTAGACTGCAACAACAGAAAGGACTGAGCCCTGGGCTTCTGAAGTACAAGGGTCCTATACACTGTGCTCGAATGATCATCCGGGAGGAAGGTCTCTTTGGGCTCTGGGCTGGTGCTGCTCCCACTGTTATGCGCAATGGGACGAACCAGGCTGCCATGTTCACGGCAAAGAATACATTCGATGTAGTTCTTTGGAGGAAAAATGAAGGAGATGGAAAGGTCCTCCAACCATGGCAGTCCATGGTGTCAGGGTTTTCGGCAGGAACTGTAGGTCCAATTTGCACAGGCCCCTTTGATGTAGTGAAGACAAGGCTCATGGCTCAAAGCCGATCAGGCGATGGGATTAAGTACAAGGGGATGTTCCACGCAATTCGAACTATTGGTGCAGAAGAAGGTGTGCTTGCATTGTGGAAAGGATTGCTGCCTAGGCTCATGAGGATACCCCCTGGCCAGGCCATCATGTGGGCAGTGGCTGACCAAATGACTGGCTTCTATGAGAAGAGATACTTAAACAATGCACCCTTGTAGGCACAACATTATTTGTTTGTTTTTTTGTTTGGCAAATTCGGAAGATCAGAAACAAGACAATAACACTATGCAAGCGCATATCTACCACTGCTTTCAATGATAGGCTTGCCTATTCGTTAATGCTCTTCAGTCATCTAGTAGATCGAGAAAGCTCCAACTCAATTGTCTAACAGAGACGCCAGCCATGTATTCTTTTGCTTCCCTAATGGTACTCCTGTGATTTGGCTCCTGCAAGTCTACACAGATTCTATTCATGATCAGTTGAGGATGATCCTGAATTTAATGGCTAAACGTGCTCTTTCCGGTGATGAGCAATTTTACTGCCCTGTGCTGAGCTGATTTGGCAGATCCATGAAGGTTCCTTTATATTCCTGTTGATGAGGAACCATGTTTGGCTGTCAAAACACTGATCTAGGGGTGTTTTAGAACTTTTTCAGAAAGGACAGGGGGGGGTTATGCAATAATCGAAAGAGCATTGATTAAGTGAGGCGATAGTGCACCAATGGCCACGCATGCGACCATTGAGATCACAAGAGCGAGCATCTCATCCGCCGCTCTTGAGAACGCCTTCACAGAAGCACTTAAAATGCAATCTTTTCATCTAGGCTGTCCATAATGAAATATTGAAGTTCTGTCCTCCCAGTCAACCAAAGCTCACAAACAGAATCTTGCTCATAAAATACTCATTTCATACCCAAGTCGGACCCAAACAAATTGGAAAATGACGTCTGTAACAACAACAATGTGATTTCATAATTTGTTTAAGAAATAAACCACAGAATTCGTTTAAAGCAATTCAACCCTTTCTCAATTTGTTTCATTTTTGTGCGATGACACAAAAAAAACTCTATAACTTTCTCATCTGACATAAAAAAGACGTGAAACCAATTGCGTTGTAACCACGATTCGATGAACTATATATTTCTTATGAAGAATGTTTCACCCAGTTCTGCCATTAAGACTTTTAAAAATAGCTTCGAAGTGGACCTCACTACACGATCTTATGAACTTGCAACTTTTGATGTATGAGCCTTCACCTGCTGCTTTGAGCCTTTGCCAAATACTTCTTAGGGATCCAATATACTCTCAAAATTCAGCCTCCATGCTCAGATACCGTTGTAACATTGTCAAATGATCAAACTACCATTGACATTGTGTAGAAGCTTGTTTGATCATTCCACCTCTGTCAAATCACCAGTAGTTACTGCGACAACACCAATATGATCAAATACGTTGCCAACAATGACAACAACACTCCATTTGACCAACACGTTGAACCGAAATCACACTGTTCAAGATCCTTATAGAAACTTCATTGACAAATGGAAATTCAGAGTGTTCAAAGAGACATATGAACTGCAAAGAAAGAAAAAAAAAACCCAAACAAAAGAGGCAGACGCTAAACGAAAGACATCACCAACCTAAATCACTTGTAAAGAGTGCAATTACTTATACAACGTTTCAAAATGTTTTGTAGAATTGAGTAGGTCCCATCTTAGAGATTATCAAAATAATAACTTGCTATATTTGGATAAATTTTACTGTTATTGATCTATGTTTTATTCGGAACATATTGTGAAAGCATATTGTGAAAGCATTCTGCGAACGTTCCTGCCAGTCCATATGAAAAACAAAATGAATCTTTTAGAATCATTCCTTGATCATACTAAATTTTTATACAAGTAGTCTGTAAGATGAGACCCATATCACAGTGGGTCCCAATTCTCTTAACCTGACACATGGCATATATTATGCCTCACATTAAAATGGTAAGATTTTTCCTTCTCCATATACTTCTTTCATCATGCCAACTATTTTTCAGCCATGGAGAATGGTGTTTTGACAAGTTGATTGAATAGATTTTGCACCTTCTTTGGCAGGCTATCTGTCAAATTTATATATACTCTATTTAATCATGTATAGTTTTTTATGTTTTGATTAATTTTCAATTGTTCAAGTGGAATTCATATTTTTTGTTTCAATTTTTTAGTCTTTTACAATTAATTACATCTTTATAAGAGAAAAGTTCTTTGTGGAGGAGTGTACCATCCACGCCCAAAAATAAATGGGGCAAAATGACTACCCTACCCCCATGATGTCAACGTGTGCATTCTCATTGCCTCTTGCGTGCCGTGCAGAGTAGCCATACTCCCCATAGAGAACACCAACCCATCTTTATAATAGCATTTTGGTACTCTTAAAGTTGATCATGAATACATGTCCACGTGAACAGTCGTTAGCTCGATTGGTCGAAGACTTACCAGTTGGAATGCATGCCCCACAAAAAGTCAAATGTTTGGCTTTCCTAGTCATATATGTGCCATTAAATGGCACGTAAACGGATCGGATACAAATACGGATGCAAATCGAATTAGGATTTTCAACTATTTGTTTCATCTCTAACTTGTGTAACCCAACCCTTCCTCCCCCCAACGGGTACGATTCACTCTCAATCGAAGTTTTAGTCTCATAATTATCATTCCTCATTCTTTAGAACTTGTTGAATTTTCAAAAACCCTTTGTATCATTACATGGATATCTATTCGGATCGGATAATTTTTTTCCCGATTACTCGAATAAAAATACGGATACCCCTAAATGAATACGGATGTAAATCGAAATAGTGAATCGAATTCGGATTTTCGAGTACCTGTTTACATCCCTACAAGGCTACACCCTCTCCCCCCTTCCCCTTCCCCTTCCCCTTCCCCTCGGTAGTTGTAGGTTCTGAGGACTTGAACCATGGTAGTCACAATTCAAAGTTCTCTAAATTGCTATTTTCTTATTTACTTGAGCAGATCATCTCATCTAGAAGATCAGCGAGGCACATGATTGGTATTTTCTACTTTATAATTGGTTGTATCTTTTATTTGAAAAGCAATTACATGATCTCATTCTTCTGCTTAATTACTTGTTATTACTTACTACTACTTCTGATCAACTTCTCATGGAAAACTTAAACAATTTGTTTCCTACTGCTTCCTATGAGTTATGACAATTAATTAATTAAGAAGTACTTAATTAATGAAACAATATCTAAACAATCACGTTAATTATGGTTTGGCGTCAATTAATTGGTCTTATTTCACGTTTTAGATTTTTGCGAAGCTCCTCTTTCCTTGGCGGATACTTATTAGATTCTCTTGTTGCATTTCTTAAGATTTTTTGTCTCACATAAAAGAGCATATCTTTTATGATAAGCAATTCAAAGATATTCCATACGTATTCTTATTAAGAGCCATAAAATTTGAACACATGCAGATTCATGCATGACATAACAAAGTGGAACCCCACCGAGTTGTCTAATTAACCCGCTCCATTTCCTTTCCTAATTTTGATACAACATATAGATAAACAACAACAACAACAAACTCAGTCTTATCCCATCTGAATGGGTCAACTACATAGGTCCTTGCAAAATAAAGTAGAAAAAACCCAAAAAATCTAGAAAATCTCAGTTAGAAGACAAAAGAGGAACAAAAAAATGAAGACAAAAAGAAATGAGTAATGCAAAATGAGAAAATAAAGTAAGAATAAAGAGGCACAACTCAGAAAGTCTAGAAAATTTCAATTAGATCGGGTTGGCAACATGGATCATTGCCCTCCAATTAGGGATGTAAACGGATATTCGAAAATCCATATTCGATCCGCATTCGTATCCAAATAGGAGAATCCGAATTCGTCCGAAAGTAATAGGATATGAATATGATAATCCCCCTATCTGATCGATTATTATCCGATTTGTTTAGCAATCCGATAGTAATAAAATATCGAAAATATATCTTTATGTTAGTCTATCCTTTTACACCGCGTTTGGTTGCGTAAATCCCTGGCTGTTGAATCAACAGAATCATGATTCTCAATTTTGTAACCTGTGTGGTTGATTTATAAGGTGCCATCTGTTGATACACAAAAATCCAGGGATCCGCCATTTATACTAAAAATCGCAAATCTTCAGATTTCACCCCTTAGAGTGAAATCTGAAAATTCAACCCATTGTATAAAAGCTTCAACATCTGGAGATTCACAAAAAATCAGGTTTTTCCTCAAGTTCACGGCAACCATCCGCAACTCTACTCCTCCTTGTCGCCTCTCTCTCTCTTTGTCCCTCACGATTGAATCCTAACCCTTCTCCCCCCTTCATCTTCTTCTGCATCTCAGATCTTTATTTTGGAACCCTAACTCTCCGGCAACGGTTGCAGAGGTCAAGGAGAACCCATTTCCAGCAAGGGTTGCAGAGGTGGATTTTCTCCATTCGGATTGCTAGACCGAAATGGTGGTGGATTCATCTCGATGGAGGAATTCTTATCAGTGCCAGAGTTTGACTGAAATGAGATTAAATCTGGGTTATGGGTGATTTTGTTTTGTGTGCAGAGATTGTTGAGGATGTTGGATGGCTTGAATTTCAAGGAATTTATAGCTTTCTTGGCTGCATTCAGTTCCCGTGCTAGTTTGCAACAGAAAATTGAATGTAGCCCTAACTCACGATCAAAGAATTCTCTTCCGACAATCGTTGCAGAGGTCAAGTAACCAAACAATTATTCTGGTAGATTCAAATTTCAGAATCAGGTAACCAAACAGTTATTCTGTCAGAATTTCAAATTCACAGATACTTAATTTGAGAATGTTACATCAGAATCAATGTAGACACCAAGAGATTTAGATTTAAACATGGCAACCAAACACGGTGTTAAGTTACCTTATTGGATTTTGTTATCTTATTTTTATAAATTTATAAGTTAAGATAATGTGATTCTTTTTCTAGATTTTCTATTGGTTTATGGATATTGTTTTGTACAATGTGATACATGTAATCACATATTTATTAAAATAAATACATGATAAAATCAAAAGAAAAAAACGTAAGAAAAACAAAGACTAAGAAGAGTAGAAGAAAGGGTAGTTGCTGAACTTTCAAGTTTCAACCCTAACCCTCATCATAAAAACGGTAAAGATATCAACGGATAGTCGAAAATTCGTATTCGATCTGTGTCCATATCCATTTAGGAGAATCTGTATTAAAAAAATCACTATCTTGAAACTATCTGAATCCGTCCCAAAACCGATAGAATATTATCCGAATCCGTCCGAAAACCGATAGGATATTATCCGAATCCGTCCAAATATAATCAAATACAAATATGATAATGTCACTATTAGACCGAATTTGATCCGTTTACATCCCTACCTCCAATAGGCTCTATCCAAGGTCATACTTGGTACAAGACCCAAACTACTCATGTCATTTCTCACAACCTTTCCTATGGTCATTTTAGGCCTACCCTTAGCTCTTCTAGCTTCTTCAATCGGGATCAGACCACTCCTCCGTACTAAAGTATCCTCAGGCCACCGTTGAACATGGTCATACCACCTCAATCAACATTCTCGGAGCTTGTCATAGATCTGGGCAACTCCCAAATCAGCTCTTAATTAGCTTGCTTTATTAAAATGATCAATACGGACCATCTTTATTTTTTATCTGAATGATACCAAATGTTAAGTACTTGATCGATATGCCAAAAGCTCCAGAGTTGATTGAACACATTAAATCAAACTCTTTAACCAATCTAACATCCACACACTAGATCGAACCCCATTAGATACGTAACATCGATCCACCCTGTTAGGATTAGTATATTCCAATTCAAATCATTAGCCCAACTCCCTCCCTCTTAGGATACCAAGCGTAGGATTTTGTCCCTTCAATCATTAAAAAGGATCTTTACGTGAAGAAGACTACTTTCCTTAACATGTTAAACACAGCCCATATATATTATTAACCCACATAGATTGGCTGGCGTATACACATAATACATATTCGATTGAATATACAAGGAGGAGATGAAACACTTTTTTATAAGATATGACAACCAATTGCTCTTAAGGGTATCCAAAACAAAACCTTTTTCTTATCCTTCCTAGCTCATTGAGAACAAGCAAAAAGGAAAGACACAACTTATGGTTAGCCATGAGACCAGGAGATTTTTGAGGATTTTAGATCTCAAGTCCCAATTAGGTAAGGCATGATTCAATATTTTGAGAAATAAGTAGATATAGTACATCACTTTCTTATAAGATTTGACAACCAATTACTCTGAAAAGGTAGCCATAAGAATGAGAGCAAATAGGGACATGAAACAGTGTTTGTGGTTTAGCCATGAGACAAGGAAATCATTTTGAGGATTTAAATTGGATTCTAGTAAGACCCATGCACTTGCATTGGTCAGACAACAACACACGTTCTTTCACGTTCTTGTGATGTCTTGGAGAAGCAATTTCATTGCTTGTAGTCTCATTACTTCTGTCTTTTAACATGTCACATGTTGACATGTGGGGTCACGTACAGTAGTGGACAAGAAAACCCATTAATGAGTTTTACACTTTCGATCCCTAAATCAACCAAAGCTAGATATTATTATAACATTCACAGTTCACACCAATCCGATCCATATATAATGGGACACTGTTAGGGCAAAAGGGCACGGCCAAGAATAGTTACTATGATCCACCATTTGCCTGCACTATAATTTTATAGGGAGAAGTTTTTATACACGGTCGTGTAAGCATGTACGGTCATGTCTCCTCTCACAAAGAGTTGGAAGAGTCTTAAATTCCCACATGTTAATTAATGCCTTGAAATTCCCACCCTCTCACATACACAGCTTACACAGCCGTATACAAAAACTTTTCCCAATTTTATATTATAATTGAAAAAATAAATAAATAAAAGTTGTTTTTATGACTTTTCAAGGAAAGGGTTCTCTGAGCAAGCGGCATAGAGGAGTGCATTAATGAAATGCAACGGAATGGTTCATATATAGGAGGGCAGCAAATTCATTACATGTGTAAAGGAGAGAGACAGAAAGAAAGGGTGCTAGCGTAACCTCCCTAACGGTTCAAAGAACCTTTTTTTCTTACTTTTTAGGGAAAAAGAATCATGAAAAGTAGTGTGGTCCCTGTGTTGAGACAGCGTGAAATAACCGCCCTACCTCCATGAAAGGCGAAAATCCCACCCGGATGTTGGCGCAAAGGCCACACTACCTTTCAAGGAACCCCATCCGTACTTTTTATTATTAATTATGGGATAAAGAATGATGTTTGGCTACGTAGCGTATGTTAGCGCATCTCTCTCTCTCTCTCTCTCTCTCTTCTCACTTAGGGGGCAGATATGTCATCTCATAGTTGGGAGGAGAGTCATACAAACAAGGAGGCGATAATGTACGTTTCGCAGCCTAGTAGCATTCTTTCTCCCTATTATTATTAAAGAAAAAGAACATTGTCTGGTTGTGTGGCCCCTACCCCTAGACACAGCTCCTCCTTAAATGACCACCCCGCCCTTTAACAAAATGCAAAATCCCCCTGGCTGATGCCTCTACATGGCCTCCCATTGGCCCTTGCTCTGGTGCAAGGGCCACGCGACCGGGCAGCGTCCCTCTTCCCTTATTATTATTTATTCAAATAAATAATTTTTAAATATATTATGGGTAGGTGGTACCATCACGGATGTGTTACTAGACTCAATAACATTTCTTACTTGATATTTGGAGGTCGGCTCAGGTTCATGTACGAGAACCATCTCGTATGCCCCTGAGTCGACCTGATGGAATCTATAAAGTGGGGTTAGCAAAGTGGATTCCATTAGGTCGACTCAGGGGTGTACGAGATGGTTCTCGTACATGAACATGAGCCTCACTCGATATTTGCTACATGGTAATCCTCTGGGCCCTCAAATTTGGTGCTCAAGTAGACTCTATGCCTCTATTTACCTATAAAAATTTCAGCCTAATATCCGAGTGGCTAATCCATGAGAGACCCTATTTCCATATGGTTGAAAGTTGCCACATCATGAGCCACAGGGCCAAAATCATTTGAGACAAGTTGTTAAGCTCGGCAATGTTAGAAAACAACGTCCAGAAATGGCGATTTTGCAAAAGAAAATGAAGATAAAGAGAAGACAACACACAAGACCAAATTTTACGTGGTTCACCCCCAAGTTGGTAGGCTACATCCATGGCAAGCGATAGAACAGTTTTCACTACTTCTTCGAAGCAAAAAATATAAACCCTCAGATCCCACCCACTCTCAAAGAGATAAGAACACTTTATAAGAAAACTCTAACCCAGAAAAGTATAGAACTGCCCCTAGAAGCCCAGGAGACCTACCCGGTTTAGTTCAGACCTGAACCCAACATATGTCGATATACATATCAAATCCAAGATCTAGACGAGTTCTACAAGTATTAGTGTTGACGGCGCTAACGTATTCACTTTTAGGCCATTCTGACGTATTTCGAATATGTAACAGCCTGTAGAAAAATCACCACAACACTTTCTGGACTGAAATCAAGCTTCAACAATAACAGACAACATGTCTATACTGGCACATTTTTTCCCTATATTATGCATTAAAAATGAAAAACATGGCCAAGACAATTCTATAGGGGGGGCAATTTTCAATCATACAGAAGGCACATGTACCAAAATTTCAACCATATTGAATTTGAGTATGAAATTTGACATGTAGGCAATTCTGATCATTCCTTTGATATCTAACATCGAATTGCTACATCATGTTTTTTCTTATGGCAAAATTTGGGTAAACATCTAAAGAACTTAAGAACCTGTCCAAACAAGCATATCTAGAATAACTTTTGCTAATTTTTCTTGTAAATCAAGGTAAATAGTTACCTATACCCAAAAGATGGAGTGGAACAATCACGGTGAAGGGTCAGCTAGGTAATTGATCCTGCAATCCTCCTCACATCATTCGTGAAAAATTATATGAATTTGTTAACCCTAGGTTTAGCCGAGTAATAGACATTCAATTGGAAAATGGCAAAGCCATAGCTAGTAAGTTCGGAATCAAGAATAATTAGAAGTGTAATTAGATTTTGCAAATATCATAAAATTAAAAACAAAACAAAAAAATCACCCAAATCCTATGCGTCTTAATCCTTTGCATTTGAGAACAAATCTCTAGCGCAATTCGTGTGGACTGTGGAGTGTAAGAATCCACCACGGCTGCATAAGATCCTTTTCCTCGATCAAGTGGTTTGCACTTTAACGCCGCAGTAATGATCTCTGTGGTTTCATAAAAAGCGGACCGGGCTTTCGGTGAGCACGGATTCACGGAACATGCAAAAAAAGTTGGGGGGCGATGGTTGGATTCATGTCAGAGTCAGACCAGACCAGAAATTGAGGGGTTCATTGGACGTGAGTACGCCCACGCCTCACCCCAACATGCACACGTTGTTTCTTTTGTCTTGGCCGTACGTCCATCCGATTCAATCATCCTTTGCTTTTTGTCTTGCCCTCACTCGACAACCACCCGCCTCTACCGCTAACAAAACTACAACACTTCTTGCATTTTCTCCTCTCCAGTGTTACCTTTGGCCGACTAATTCCTCATGTTCGTTAGGGAGTTTCTTCTCAAATGGGTGGTCCCAAAGGGAGAGACAGAGTCAAAATCAGGAGCCTTTAGGTCTCGTCCTTTGCCAACTGAACTGTCCCTTAGGTTGATCCACATTGACTTTTATTTAGATAGAACCGGTTAAATACCCTTAAACTATTACATGAACAAATTAACAAACAAACCTTTTTATTAAGGGTGTTAAATTGTTTGGTTTCAGTTAAACGGTTCGGCTCGGTAAACAATTTCTGTTTGCTTTTGACACAATTATGTACATTTAAGAGTGGTAAATGGTTCGATTCAGTTCAAATCGTTTAACTAAACAACCTCAATTTTGAAAACCAAATCATTTATTAAACGATTTCACGGTTTCGGTTTAAATGGTTCGATTCGATTTTAATAAATAGTTTAGGTTTTTTTTTGACACCTTTACGTTTTATATAATATGAGGGAGAAAAGTTCTCCATGCAGCCAATGTATTGTTCCGCTCATGGTTTTAGTTCTCAAGAAAATCGAATCGGGATCTGTCTTGATTGATATCGATCTGGATCATCCAAAGTTTGATCGGATAGATTTATTCCCTATATTTTAATAACATTTGTTTTTTTTATTTCTCTTTAATCGTATCAATGGATCAGTATCAGATAAAACCATGGTTCCGCTTCTCTTCTTTTCTCTGATCATGTGGGTCATACATGAATGATATCATTTTTTTATATCATCATCGGTGTGACAAAATTTTTCTGATTCTAAGAAAACCCTCTCCCCTCATAATATCTAGGTCAATTGTATATGGACTTTGCCAACTACTTGCTCTTTTTTGTTTTCTTTTGTACTTTTTTTTTTTTTTTTTTTTTTGTGGATGGGTATGCTTGCTCAGTTTCTCATAAAGAAATAAAAAATACTTGCTGAGTTGGTTAGTTTCTTGCTCGTAGACTGCATACTCCTAAAAAATCACGGGTTCAATTCTCGTATCTTAAACTTGTGTCATAAGCCACCTCCCCCCTCCGGACCATTTTTCCACGTTGCAATTTATATGGAAAAGTCTCATCCTCTACACTTGTTCTCTATTTAGTTATTACGTATGAGAAAGGATTAAAAACATGGAATTGGGCATGGGATCAATTTTCATCATTGGAATTGATTGTTGCCGAAAAAATTAATGCATTCATAGTTAATTCAGAAAAAAAAAGATAGAATCAAAGAAACGGAATTGCTCTCCTTTGTTTGCCATTTGATTTATTTATTTTTTTTGGTTGTCAAAATAAATTTATTGATGTGAGTGTGAAAGTCTCATGACATCCAAATTATAGGAATGAGTGAACCATGGGGTGGAATGCTGCCAGTTCATCGTACACTCCACAGACAAGGCCTTCCTGACCAAGGCATCAGCTACTTGGTTGATGCACCTTGCCATTTGATTTTTTAAACCAGTTTAAACCATACTAAATAGTTCTAATTGTATGCTGTAATCACTTCCTGTTGGTGCTTTATTTATTGGTTTTTTTTTTAATTAAAAAAAAATCTAATTTATCCATTCCAAGCCTCTTGGCTATTGGTTTGTTAAAGCAAAAGGATCACCTCACTTGGCCAGGCACATGCATAGAATTATGGACGGTGTTTTGAACTTTTAACTTGGTGGGACCACTCAGATCACGGACAAGATTTCCTAGGTGCAGTTGCAGGAGAGGTATAGGTGAGTGGGACCCACAACATCTCCCAATAGCCTTAGAAACATTATAATAAAATAAAAATAGGACAAATGGAACGGTGTTTCATGAAAAAGTTTACAAAACAGGACATGGAGAGGTTGGTCACCATCTTCTTCCATTTTTATTGGGTTATTACCCAAAATCTGATCTCCGTTTTTTAATGTTTCATGGAGCCAAACCGTGCACGTCAACTACCCTACAAGGCCCGGCAGAAATCATCTTCAGTTCCCCACCCACTTGCTCTGTTTTGCAATCACTAACCGATACGTGGCCCCACCAGCAACCCGACACATCAGCTATTAAACTGGGGCTTCCCTCCAACATGTGATGCGGCCTAACTGAATTATGCCTCCCCATCCCACGTGGCAGACTAAAGTGCGAACTGCGTCGTTTGGCCACCGAAGCTGATGGGCTTGCTGGGCTACCCCCACGCAAACCAGATAATTTTCCTGGTAGTAGTCTTCGCTGATAAATATGAATCTTTTTCTGAGCTGGCAACGGGTACGGATAGTGTTCCGGGTGAAGTCAAATCCTACCCCGTATCATTTTACACGCTTTGGATCATGAATTGAAGAATCCTGGTTGGGTTTAAGGGTGTAATTTAGGATCCAAATTCCGAACCATGATTTTAGTGCACGGTATCAAATTGGGTATCGGTCAACCCAGAATTGATATAGTATTAGATCGGTATCGATTGTATTAGAGTTGTATCGGCTAACATTCTGAGTCGGCATACCTTTTTGGTATCAAATTATGTATTAGCCTGTTATCGACCAAAAAATAAAAAATTGCCCAAAAAATTTGTAATTATTTGTCAAAATTTTATAAAATAAATCAATTTTGTGTGAAATATTAAACAAAATGTAATAAATTTGTAAAAATATATTAAAATACGTTAAATTCAAAAAAAAAAAAATCTATTCATTATAAACATTAAAATTGTGTTAGAATGAAACATGTATAAAATGTATAAGGGTTTTAAGGATCAAATCGAATTCGCTAAATTGGCATCCAGCTCTATTGACATTATAATTCAAAACCAACCCGCTAGAAACATAATTCATTTAACCCATTATTTTATTGGGACAATTATAGGTTTGATTTTTGGAATTGCTTGTTCATCAGGATGGATCTTGGCATTTTTGGGATCATAATCTTATCTATGTTCCAATTGATTTTGATAATTTCATCATAAGTCTTAATTAGGAACCGGAAGTCGTAATTACTCCCACTCATTAATAATCGATATCGGTTCTCAGTTTTGGAACCGGTTCGATCTTAGCCTCAAAAGACCAGAACCAATTATGACCCATCTCAATTACCCAGAACTGTCCCAATTTACATCCTTAAGTTGGGTTGTTACTTGTAAACCCGGTTCAATTCTTAAAAAAATTTAAAAGCAAATAAATTGGGAATTTCAGTTAGGAGAATCAATCTGAAATTTATAGCTTCTCAATGTTTCCTTTTAATGGGTCAGCAAATCGGGTCGAACATTGCCAATTTGCCAGCCATGAATCAGATGTAATATACGATCATTCCAAAAAAAATTAAAAATTAAAAATACGGCAGACTTCGCATTGCCTCTTTGTTTGTGTGGAGCATCACAGCTACTGCGTTCACTCATTCAAAGCCACATGAAATTAAAATATTTCTCAAACGATTCTTCATTCTCACCCTCATAAAAAATTTAAAAAAAAATAAAAATTCTTTGATGGAATAATGACTCAAAAGCCAAAACCCCCAACGAAAGGCCAACGATTTCATTTAATTCGAGAATGAAAAATTAATTCCATTATTTCTTTCTTCTTCTTCTCACGATGGAGTTCTGCCCCTTCCCACCCACCTGAGCAAGATAAGGATAAAACAGAGAGCATAAACCCCCCTTATCCATCACCTTCCAGCACTCCCAGAAGCTTTTCATGACGTCACGAAATAGCTTTAATGGATAATTCTACTTTTTCCAGTAATTTCACCGCCAAAAGTCACCTTCTTTTTCCATATAAATACTTTCTTCGCGTGCCCGCCATTCGAAACCCACCATACCCAAAACTCCAAACAACCTCAATTCCTTCTAATCTGTCCCCAGAGAGTGAAAAATAGCTTCCCTTCATTTCAGTTCTGTTCCTTAATGGAGAAGAAAGAAGTAGAAATCATCTCTTCTCGTCCACCTTACTGGGTTCGATGGAATTCCATCGGAAAAGGTTCATTCGGAACTGTAAGCCTTGCCTCTTATGTATCCGATGGAAAAGTTTTTGCTGTGAAATCAGTGAATCAAAACTCATCCCTCACTTCCCACCTCGAATCGTTAGAGAATGAGATTCAAATTCTCAGTTCTCTATCCTCCCCTTGTGTCGTTCAGTACCTCGGCGATGACCTGACCCATGAATCCGGCAACGTTAGTTACCGGAATTTGCACATGGAATACTTGCAGGGAGGCACAGCTGCTGATGTGGCATCCCGGTTTAGTGGAAAAGGTGATGATCAGCGTGTCGTGAGGTCTTATACATGGTGCATCGTATCTGCGTTGAGGTATGTTCACGGTAAGGGTTTCGTTCACTGCGACGTCAAGGGGAAGAATGTGCTTCTGGGTTCTGGTTCGACCGCCGGCGTAGCCAAGTTAGCAGATTTCGGATCGGCCAAGCGGTTTTCCGGCGAAGAAAATAAGATATTTCCCCGAGGAAGCCCGCTTTGGATGGCACCGGAAGTGGTTCGAGGGGAGAAGCAAGGGCCAGAGTCCGATGTATGGTCACTGGGTTGTACGGTCATCGAGATGGTTACAGGGAAACCAGCTTGGGAAGATCACGGTGCCGATACGCTGTGCCGGATTGCATTCTCTGATGCTGTTCCGGAATTTCCAGATGAACTATCGGAGCTTGGTCGCGATTTTATCGACAAATGTCTCAGGAGAGAACCCAGTGAGAGGTGGAATTGCGAGCAGCTCCTCCACCACCCTTTCGTGTCGGCCGGAGCCGTTACAGAGTCATCACCTAGATCAACACTCGATTGGCCTTCCTCGGAATTCGACGACGACAACGATGGTGATGAAGAAGAAGAAGAAAGTGAATTTACTGATTTTCAGAATTCAAATTTGAATTCAGAAGGATTAGTAATTTGTGCGAAGGAGAGAATTAGGGGATTAGCTACTTGTGGAGGGGTAATTTGGGAATCTGACGGTTGGGAAGTGGTGAGGTCGTTGGGTTCGGTTTGGGACAGAGGAGTAGTAGCAGAGACCGCAAGTGGTGAAGAGGATGAGGGAAGAGGAAGGACAAGTTTGGAATATTCGGATTTGAGGAGTGAAAGAGAGGAAAAGGCAGGGACTAGTTGTTCAGAAACGTGGAATATTGGGAGAGAACTTGAAGTCGAAGGAAGTGAAAGGATAGATTCGGAATTTTTGGATTCTATTGGTGGAGGAACTTATAGTGATGAGTGGCTGTCTTATGTGAGAACATGGCCTTATTGGTGGGGAAATGACAACAAAGCTGGTTCGGGTTGGCATATAGGGCTGTTGCCAATTAGATGTAAGGGATTTTACAGCTGTAATAGTTTTTTATTTTTTATTAATGATATTCAGATTTTATATATTATTTTTATTTTGACCACGTGTCAGAATCATGTGAACCACTCTCTCTCTCTCTCTCTCTCTCTCTATCTCTCTCTCTCTACACAGTTCACAACTTTGAGCCTGAAAGCCTGAAGCAGGGCACATGAGATGATGACTGACCATGTCAAACAAAATCTCTGCCAAAGTCTTCATAGAAAGGAACCAAAGGTTAGGGCTGGTGAAACCCAATCTCCATGGAAGTCTCACAAGAAGAGACTGGTTCCCTGAATCGAATTTAGATCCAGGCCGGTGTCGACCGGGCCAAGGGTATTGTAGAGATTCCATTGTCAAAGGTTTTCGTCTTGTTCTTACCTCAAAGATATGGAGCAAAAGAGAAACCCTAACGGGTAATGACTAATGATGGACACCAAGTGGGAGTTGGATTCCATATAATTGCCTGTGAGGCGTTCTTGTACGAAAACTGGATCCTGCCTCACCAAGAGTTGGGATCCGGTTCTCGTACAAGAACGCCTCACAGACATACAGATGGAATTCACCCCAGGTTAGACCCACATGGTGGATTCCATCCGTATGCCTGTGAGGCATTTTCGTACATTTTGGTATGGGAATTGGATCCCGCCTCACCAAATGGTTGGGTCTTTAGTAAGCCAACAACCCATGTTTGGTGACTCCTAATTTAACCAAATAGGTTAAACTTTCATCCTCTCGCCATGCCTAAGACCCCTTTTTTTGTTTTTGGGGTAGTAAGCCTAAGACCCCTTAAGGCCTTAACTACTTTCATTAGCTCTATTCTCTAGTGAAGGGGTCATTGGACATTGGATTCCTACGGGTTGGTTCTTGGGATGTTCCCAAAACATCCGACCAATACAAATAAACAATGCCCTAGGAGGCTTAAAACAGCCTCTTTGAGAAAAACGTCCTTTTTTTATAATCTGGGCTTTGTTAAGTGGGCTATGAGTACAACAACTCAATGTGCCAAGATATTCAGCCTCAATCAGAGCCGGACTGGGCTTGGGATTAGGTTAAGGCTCCTAAGGTTGGGATAGTATTTAGGGCAAACCCGGCCAAGCCTGGCCCGTTGACACCCCTTGACACAATTGGTGCTAGTTTAGTGTACACTGGCAGCCTGCCCAACCTTTTCCTAGTAATTTAGTAATTTGATCAGGTGAAAGTTTTCCTTCAACCAAAATACAAAGAGAATCTTTTTACACATGGGTTTTCATGCTTTGATGGGACTCTTAGATTAAGGATCCATCATTTGATCACATCATTATCACCCCTCTATTGTTGAAGATCCGAAATATCCTTTTTAAGTTTCATTCAACCACGGGAGTGAGAGCCGAGGATGAAGAGATTCTCTCTTCAATGTATATTGTAGAAAGCTAGGAGCTCAAACCTCCTATTTATTTGTTTAACCTTTTTGATGTATCTAAGCTATAGGGATGACTCAATGTGCCAAGATATTCAGCCTCAATTAGAGCCAGACTGGGCTTGGGATTAGGTTAAGGCTCCTAAGGTTGGGATAGTATTTAGGGCAAACCCGGCCAAGCCTGGCCCGTTGACACCCCTTGACACAATTGATGCTAGTTTAGTGTACACTGGCAGCCTGCCCAACCTTTTCCTAGTAATTTAGTAATTTGATCCGCTGAAAGTTTTACTTCAACCAAAATACAAAGAGAATCTTTTTACACATGGGTTTTCATGCTTTGATGGGACTCTTAGATTAAGGATCCATCATTTGATCACATCATTATCACCCCTCTATTGTTGAAGATCCGAAATATCCTTTCTAAGTTTCATTCAACCACGGGAGTGAGAGCTCAGGATGAAGAGATTCTCTCTTCAATGTATATTGCAGAAAGCTGGGAGCTCAAACCTCCTATTTATTTGTTTAACCTTTTTGATGTATCTAAGCTATAGAGATGCACCAACCAACCAGGTCAAATCTTAAAATAAATAGAGAGAGAGAGGTAGGGAAGGGGACCAAGTTTCTCTTCACCGTGAACCTTTTAAATTGTGAGATCTAACCCTCTGGAAGAAATAAGAAAGCGTATTTGGAACTTCATAACAAGAGTGGGATTTAATGATGGTTCAATCGTCATATCACCTTGGATGAAAAGATTATCTCTTTACTTTGGATCATGGCTGCCAAAAAATTTCTCCTGATGAAGGAAAGTGGGTTTTAGACCCAAAAACCATTGTTTTAAAACTTGGATCAAAATGGATTGAATCGATCAATTCGACTCAAAATCAATTGAGGTTGATTCGGATTAAACTCAATTCTACATATTACATAACGATTTGAATCGAAATTGATGGAGAATGAGTTTTAAACCTTTGTTTAAAGAGGTAATCAAGTCTCTAAAACACTTGTGTCGTCTTTTCAGTGGTGTAAGGAACAAATTTATGGGGGAAGGAGATGGAGGGAAAACATGGTGAACAGTTTGGTGTTATTACAACTGAATTACAATGTCCCATGAACCTCAATCTATTCATAAATCTCATTTATATTTTAACAGTTTCTATTTTTTTTTATCTCCTTTACTATAACTTTTTAAGGGTCGAGTTTTCCTTCAGCCACGATGAATGGGAATCCATTTTCCGAGGCGAGTTACTCACAGAATATCAAGAGGGTATTTTGGGGATCATACCAAAACCTTATTGGGGAGGACAACTTAGTTCATTTTTTATAATATTTTCATGTTCTAAAATCTCAAAACTATAAAGTACCAACTACCTACCAAAAAAAAACAAGGGAAAAATTAGGAAAAGAAAGAAAAAAAAAAAAAAAAAAAATCTTTCTTAAGAAAGCCTAACTAAATACCCAGTCTGCAGCATCACATTGGGCTTGCAATGGCCTAGGGCTGTGCCACACCTAAGCGAAATACCAAGGCCTACCTAAATACTGGTTGGGCTCATTGAGTGGGCCGCAGCCAACCATAGCACAATGGTTTAATTCATCCAACAAACAACATTGACAGATACATAGTTCATCACTTCAACTGTAAAGAGAGATGTGTAAGAATACAATAACTGAGGGTTCTGAAGCCCCACCCCCACGGAAATAGATCTTGTGCAGCCGTGGTGGGAGTTACACAAGTGCAGCACTGCTAAACAACAGCAAAAATCGGGGTAAGGTTAAGGGTGTCAATCGGTGCGGTTCTGGTTATTCGATTCTGTTGCGGTGCGGTTTACATTTTGATAAGGTGATATCAAAATTGAACTGAATAAGAATCAGCCAAAATCAGAATCGTTTTGCATACGATCTGGTTTTACCGGTTTCTATTTGGTTTTCGTTATCCGATTCACAATTGGTTTATATGCGGTTTGTGTAGTGTCAGTTTTGGGAAATAGCCTTTTATATTCCCGTATTTTCTATTCTCTCCCGGTCTCCCTCACTCATCATATTTCTCGTGCCTATGTGATTGAAAAAAAAAAGCCTTCCCATCTTCACTTGCCCTTCTTTTCCTTTCATATTCTTTGTTTTTCCATTTTTTTTCTTTTCCACTCTCAACATGATAAACAAACTATTTCTTCTATTAATTAAAAAGTAGGGTTTGTTAATCGATTTTAACATCATCCATCATTTTCAAGTCATACTTTAATAAATATAATATATAGTTAACCCAAGACATTTTACTTATTTTCTATTTCAACTATGATGCAAAAATTGTTGTTTATTAAATTAATTATTATGTTATTAATTAATACAGTTGATGCATGGGCTATTATTCAAGTAAGAGGTATAGGTTTCTATTCGGTTTTTCCAGTTTCTTATTCGGTTTAGAACCACGGTTTCACGGTGCAAATCAAAACCGAACCAGCAAGAGAACCTATAAAATCAAAACCGGATCATTTTTCTACGGTGCGGTTCGATTCGATTTTAAATGGTCGGTTCCAATTCCGATATTCGGCTTCGGTTCCTTTTGACACCCTTAGTACTGAAACAACCACAATATGCATCACTTCCAATTGAAAAACAAATTCTAGTCATTTATGCAGCTGTCAATGGATTCTGTGATCTAATGCCACTAGACAGAATTTCTCAAGGTAAGGTAGTCATTTCATAGGTGGGTCCCACCTAGGCCCCACATATGAAATGACCACCTCCCCCCTGTATTTGGGATGGTTTTCATGATGCACCTGTGCAGCTCACGCCACGGCTGCATAAGAGCCAAGTCCCACCCCGACCCCTACAATTAAAAAAAAAAAAATTGGTTCAAACTGTAATGCACTAAACCGCCTAATAAGAGCACTTATGTCTAGGCCACCGACTTTGGTATGGACTATGGAGTATATGGATATGGATAATAATTTCCCTTAGCTGATAAATAAAAGGATGAGGTAGGTAAAGGGTAAATAGCAATATACATGGTACATATGGATAAAAAAAGGATGTATTCAGTGCACAAGGTTCTCGCCACTGCGGGGTCTGTGGAGGGTCATAATGTATGCAGCCTTACTCCTGCTTTCGTAGAGAGGCTGTTTCCAGACTCAAACCCATGGCCACTTGGTCACAATGGAGCAACCTTTACCGTTGCACCAAGACACACCCTCAAAAACAGTTTTGGCATAGATTTGAGGGAAAAAAAAATTTGTATCAAAAAAATAGAAACAGAAAATTGAGACAAAAACGCACATGAAACAACGATGGCCACCTCTTATACAACTTAATTCAAAATCAACCACCACTACAATGCCACCCCCACCTCCAGAAGATATATTTCTGTGAAGATGCATTCTATACATATTTCTGTTTTTCTATAACAATAGAAACATTTTATGTTTACCATACAACATTTATTGATATAGAATTACTTCAAAAGTCTATAAACAAAAAATTGTTTTGGACTCAGAATCAGTTTTTTGAAATAGAAACGTTGTCATACAAAGTCTAGGTTAAAGGGTCCAATTAGGTATACGAAGGCATCCAATTCCTTAACTTTTCCAATAGGGGATTATTTTCATTAGATAGAGACACAAGTCTTACTTGGATAACAACTTACCTTATGACAGTACTATATCCATCCATAAGATAAGAGGCCAACACCTTTATCTTAGGTTATGTTTGGAGTATATATGTATAATTTCTTATACGAGATACTTCTCAAAGCTTAGATTTGGATTATCAAATGAGCAACAACCTGCTATTTCATCTAGTATATAAACAAAGCTAGTAAAGACTTCGATGAATTTTTTATTTTTTTTTATTTTTTTTTTGGGGGGGATTAATAGCTAGTATAATAGGGGGAATTAGGGGATGGGGATAGGCCCCAAGGTGGTTTTAACGCATGACCTCTTATTTGAGGAGTTGGTCTTTTGCCAATTGAGCTGACCCCTTGGAGTAATGCTTTGATGAATTTATCAAGAAAAAGTCGAAAAATATTTTTTGGACCGAGTTTTTCTTTATCCACAGTGAAGATTGAACCAACACTTTTAGTGGTTCGATATAGGGGTGCAAGTTTGGCCCGACGGCCCGAGCCCGCCCTAAGCCCAAACAGGGTCTGGGTTGAGATACCTTGGTCCTGAGGGCGGGTCTGTGTTTGGAATTTTTGGCCCTGAGTCAAGGTCGGGTCAGGCCAAGGTTGAGGCCTCGGGCTAAGCCCAGCCCGGCCCAACCCGACCCTGTCTTTTTCTTCCTGTTCTTTCTTCTTCTTTTTTTTTTTTTTTGGTTCTTCTTCTTGTCAGCCTAGCCAGCCCATGCATCTCCCTTTCCCAGCCTGACCAGCCCATTCATCTTCCTTTCCCAGCTTGTCCAACCCATGCATCTCTCATTCCCAGCCTAACCAGCCCATTCATCTCCCTTTCCCAGCTTGGCCAGCCCATGCATCTCCCCTCCCCCTCCCCAATATTAGGGTCAGCCCGGCCTTGAGGGCGGGTCAGGGTTGGATTTTCTGGCCCTAAGTCAGGGTCGGGTTGGGCCTAGGCCCAACTAAGGGGATTTAGGGTTGGGCTAGGATTTTAAAAAGCCTGACCCAACCCCACCCTGTTGCAGCCCTAGTTCGATATAACTCTTAGACTTGTGTCAAAGGCATTTTGGACATTCATACAATGAGAATAAAAGGTGTCAATCGATCAGTTCAATCCGATTTTAATTGGTTATTGGGCCAACCCAAAACCAAATGAAACCAAAAACTTCCTCAAGGAAATTAATGGGAAAATCCTAGCTTTGCCTGACTATACACTTTAATGGAACGATCTGGTTTCTTATCAGTTTTTATTGTTATAGTTTGCAAATGGGTTTGTCCTGTCCGGTTTCAGGTATAAATGTATGCATAAGAAAATTGATGGGGAAATCATGGCTTTTGTGTTTTCAGTTTATTATCATGTTACTATTGATCCGGTCTAGCTCGTTGTCGTATTGGATTCTATTTGATTTTCGGTTTCGATCAATGCATTTGGTTGGTCCAATTTGGTTTTAGTTTCTTTTGGTTCCATAAAACCACAATCCAAAACAAATCAATGAAGGTTCGATTTGGGTCCGGACTGAACCAGTTGGTTTTTGTTAGTCTGATCGGTTCAGCTTAACTTTGACATCCTTAAATGAAAGAATAATTATGAGAGCACAAAAGGGGGGGATTCCCTTCACCCACGGTGAAGAGAAACTTTCTCCTTTCTTTTCAGTTCTTTTTGGTGTCACATGTAGATTTTAGAATGTTTTCTCTTGAAAGGTAAACAATTTTATCTTACTAAAAAAAAAAAAAGGTAAACAATTTTACCGAGCTGAATTGGGCTAGCCTAGGCTGGCTTGACCAGAGCATAGACGGCCTTGTCAAAAGAATATTTAGTGCTAGAATCAGGTTTAGGTCACATCTGTCTGCCTGTGGGCCAGAATCGGGATCCAATTCAAGCCCGTCAATTTAATAGGCCCACGTTCAAGCTTAGCCTGGTGTCACTTGACTCACGCCCATTTGCAAACCCTGTTTGCAACGCTTGTGGAGTCCAAATCCTTTTGAACTCTCAACATAGATTGCATTCTCATTGCCTCTTAGGACTTGTGTATCATACTATCATGGGAAAGAGAACACCACCTGGTTGTGCAGCGCATGCCACCCCTACACCCTGACGTAGTTAGTAAGTTCGTATATTAATTGCCGTATCTGACCATATAATTGTCGTACCTGACTTTTACCATATTTTATGCCGTAGCTTAATTCCATACGTGGCTCTTAAGAACAGCCGTATTAATTACCGTATTGATACATATTTATGTGTTTTGATTTAATTAATACATATTTATGTGTTTCTTTATATTTTTCATGTATTAGCATTTATTCAGTATTTTGTTTCTTTGGTTTTGATTTGCAAGTGTATGTTAAGTCTCTACACACACATATGTGGGATCAAAATGCTTTTTCAAAGTTTCTAAATCCCTAATTCCAAAACCCTCGACCCATCTCCTATTCTTTTGTTTGATCATTGCGAGAAAACCATAAAACCCTATTCATTGGCGGCATTATCTCCCTCTATTTTGGTTCCGATAGATTTCTTTCGACTATCCCGATTCCGACGAGTGTTCCTCTAACTATCCCTACTCTGCCAAGGTAAGTAGAGTAGTAAATAGTGTTCTTCTATTTTTCTGTTGATGCTGTTTTTTTTTTTTTTTTTAAGAATTAACAGTGCATCTTCTTCATCTACCTGTATGCTGTTTTTTTTTTCCCCTTCTGTTTATGCTGCTTATTTTATGATGATTTTTACTTGTTTTTTTCTTTAATGATGGTATTGTTGCTTCTTTTCTTTCTGCTTCTGTATTATTTCTACTTGTTTGTAACAATTAAATAATGATCTTATTTTGAAATTTGTATTGTACCTAATCACGTTTCAAGTTGATTTTGCTATCAAAACTTGAAAATAATATAACTGATGTTATCAGTTTACTGTTGATTAGGTACAATTTTAAGTCTATGAATTTGTTGCTATTAGTTTGTTGTTGTTATAGATAATGTTTTGTAGATTTTCCTGTTTGCTGAGATAATTTCAATGATGATATTTTGATTTGTTAAATGGTTGTCTACTTATTATTATTTTTCTTTAGTGGTACATGTTATTATTTGCTATGATAAATTGTGGTCGAAGTATTATCATCTCATGAAATTTTCCTACAAGTCCTTTTAATTTAACTCAAAAGTTTTTGTTTTATTGAAATTTATTGGGTTAGTTGCCTTGATGAATGGATATTCACTAGTGCTTACTTTATTATGAGGGGGTCGATTTTATTTTTTTTGTGAGTTATAATAAAACAAACAATTGTTAGCTATAAAGGTAACTCATGTTGTTGTCAAAGTGACTTAAATCCAATATCGACCTGTATATGTTTTCTTACTCACCTACCTATCTTCTAATATAGCATAAATGCCACCTAAATGGCTCTGTTGATTCTTCTCATTTGAAAGACAGTCTAGCCTCGTTCCATTTCTCGACTCTATGAGTTATGTGTTTTAAAAGTCATAGGTTCTTTATGTTCTTTCTATTAATAAATTTTTCTTCCACACAAAGAAAAAAAAGGTTGACATTAATTTTCATTGTGTTAATGCGCCTGAATAATTATCCTGCAAAGAACTTCATGCTCATTACATATATAATGTTGACTAAATTTTGGATATTGTTTACATGATTTTTTTTTAATATTATGGTGAAGGAGTTGTTTTTTTCCTCTCACAATTAAAATTATTATTGTTAAAACTCAGCTTGTTTCATTTGAGAGTTGTACTGTATCACCTACAAACTAGTCAATACATTACAATAACATTAATAATTAACATGTGTAGTACTCTATAAGATCTCACAATAGTTGGTGTGGTGTGTTGTACTCATAAGATCCCTCATTAGCTAGTGTGTGAGAAAACTTCAAAACATTTATTTTGGGGAGTTGATAGGAAACCCAAGCTAAACAGTTAAAAGTAAGATTTAATTTTTCGATTTCGACTGGGATTTGACCCTAATCAAACCCAAAATATATGACTAAAATGGTTTAAATGATTTCAAAATATGACACCAAAATGGCCAAAATGACACCAATATATAATTAAAAATAATAAAAATGATCAAAATATATCACTGAAATTGTTGAAATGGTACTGAAATATGGTCCAAATTAGTGAAAAATTAAACATTAAAGACCCCTCAATCTGCATGCTCTTTCATTTCAAGAAGTATTCAAACCAAAATATTTATATTAGAAGAGATAGAGAGCTTGAATGGAGTCACTGGAGTTACCAATACAGGAGGTGTTTGTTTTTACAAACATAGATTATAACAAGGAAAAGATTTGGTTTTATGGCTAGGAGTATGGCTTTTCTTTAGTTAATGAGAAGCCACGATTAATTATGATAGGAAATGCTCACCATCTTCTTCTTCTTTTTTTTGGGGGGAGGGGGGAAGACTTATTTGAAATTTTTTGACATCCCTTTAATGTATTTTGCTTGACTAAGTTTTCAAAAGATTAGTATGTTTAAAGTTCTCCTACGATGTAGTCAATCAATCTTACTTTTAAGAATTCGATACTTAGCTTGCAGAATTTCTA
Source organism: Telopea speciosissima (assembly GCF_018873765.1). Lineage (NCBI taxonomy): Eukaryota > Viridiplantae > Streptophyta > Magnoliopsida > Proteales > Proteaceae > Telopea > Telopea speciosissima. Next base: position 50,977,678 of record NC_057923.1, read on the forward strand.
CATGATTCGTTTGGCATTTTCAGTTATTTTGCTTCTTTATATCACTCAAATCATTTCAAGTTGATATGTAGATCATCAAATTGGTTGTTCAAACCCTAACTTTAGTCTAATTTAATAAGAAATTTGGTAAAGAGTGAGAAATATACTAAAAGGAAGCACAATTGGTATTCTAAAAAACTTTGAAACGTGGATAAGAGAGTACGGACAAAATGTCAATTATATATTGTACATTACATTAGGTTGAAGTGCCCCCTCCCCCATAGGAAAAAAATAACATACACAAAATAAAATTTGATATTTTTTATAGGATCAATGGACTTTTTAACCCTAATGCAATGTAATGTCAATAGTAATTGATAGGGTTATTCTATATCATTTCACATATCCAATTTTGATCTTTCCAATAAGGTGATTTTTCCCTAAAAAAAAAGGCTCTAGGTACTTCAAATTTATTTCTCCTCTCTCTATAGAATAAGTATCCTAAAAATGCCAAGGCTGGTTTTTTTTTTTTTTTTTTTTTTTGTTATGTATAAAAAACCAAGTGCATAGACCAAAAAAGCTTGGGTTGAGGATCCTCCTTGCCTCTCCAACCTCATAATCGAACAATAATATTGAACATTAGCTACTTTTTTCTCTTCTATTGGGGAATTGAACAAGGAAGCATTATATATCCCACCTTTATCCCTAAGACCTACCTACAGCCAACCGAGATCCATCCTAGTTGCACTGTTGGCACCTTCAAAGCAAAGTAACATTTCCTTCTACATGTTGAAGTCATTCACATGGTTTGATGAGTACATAATCTGATGATTAAAGTTAGACAAACTATTATTCTTTAGTTTCATGATGACTTAGTTATTCTGTACTGTATAATAGACATGTGAGAAAGAACATGACTTTGAGTGCAAAATAATATGGAGAACCTTTCCTTTCATTTGTAGCATTCCACTAGAAAGTATCAAATTGTAATTTGGGTATGAATACTCTTACCCCCATTTAAAATCTAAAGCACCTTACATAAATGTAAATTTTATTAAGTTCACTGAAGTTTGTGAATATTATTAGATCTTTCAAGAAAAGTTGGTTAAAGACTAAGGTTCTCTTTGACATGATTTATATTTATGTTAATATCCTTATTATTAGAAATCATTTACAATACTAATTTGTGGATCATAAATAGAATGTCATTTGGTACAGATAGACTAATTAGTTTTAATGAAAAATAGATTTGGTACTGCCTATTTTGTAAAAGAATTATATAACTTGTGTATATGTGTGTGTGTGTGTGTGTGTGAGAGAGAGAGAGAAAGCGCATGTCCACTCCAACAATCGAGGTAGGATATGTTGACGATGGTAAGGTCCAACAAAGAATAGACAAATCTCTAGCTAAGCTCCCAAAGAAATGCCTTGTCAACAAGGGGAGTTCACCGAAAGAACAAAAAGAGGAGAGAAGATGTCTTATAACCAAGCGCCTAGCAAGAGAAATGATAGCAATGCCCTGAAATCATCTCATGTTCATCATCAAAGGATATGGGTGGTAAGGATGTCAATTGGAAACCAAAATTGAAACCTGCCATAAAACTGAACTGAATCAAACCAAATTACTTCGGTTCTATTTTGATTTCCAAAGCTGAAATCATTTACAGGTTTGGTTTCGGTTTCATCCCTAAAACCGTCAAACCGAACCAATTACCTATTTTCAAACTAACTAAGGAACCGTATACAAATTATTTTTTTTTAATCAATTGTGGATGATAAATTCTTTTCCATTTTAGTGTTTGAGAAAAAGTTTTGTGGACTATGATCCTAACAAATAAGGGTTTTTTTATCGGTGAAGATGTAAAAACGTTGGTCCAAACATTTAAAATAGGACCTAAAGCGAATATGAAACCAAATTAAAACCCACTAAGAAGCTTAATACAAAATAGAATTAAAACAAAGTCGATTCTGTTTGAAAATTTATTCCTATTCTTGGTTCAGTTTAGTTTTGGTTTCTACATTTTGTTTATTAAACCGAGTCGAAACCAAACCGAATAGCCGAGACCGAACCAATTGACACCCTTTAATGGGTGGTGCTTATACCAATAGACAACGTATCTCCGTTGGCAATGGCGGAGTGAGCCAAGATCTAAGAGAGGGTCTGGGGAGGAGGTCGAGGTCCCTGATGACAAGTGTGCATAAGATGGAGTCCATCATTGATGGTTGTGAGGTCACTAGGTCGGATCTCTACTTTGGGTCAGAAAAACGTACAGAAACCAAAGGAATCGACTGGGGATGAAGAGAATTAGCCCATGAACATGTCCCTTGAGAACCCCCTTTGTCTCCTTGAAATGCTTTTTATCTTTTTGTAGAGAAATATTAAAAAAAATTAGTAAATTGGCAGTATATAATATTAGATTGCTTTCTTTTGAAATAACTTATTTACTTTGTTTATAAATACTATTATCTATGCTTAAATCTTGATACCAATGGAATTCAATATAAGTCGTCTTAGTGGAAGAACTAATTGCAGGTATGGCTAATTTGTCAGAGTCATCGCTCGTCAGCAATATTGTCATGTGGGATATGGGTTTGAGTGGGGGAAAGTGGCATAAATGTAAAATACTTAATGTTGCCAATTAATCATTACAGTCCAAGAGATTGAATTCATCTACGACATTTTGTCAAAAACCAAGCGAGTAGATTCCATGTCACACCCGCAAACCACCCCCTGGGAAGATTCGACTAGTAACCCGAATATCCGAAGCATTCGAAGACCTCTAGGATCATGATGCAGTATATACACATCACAAGCACAATACCAAATTAAGATAAAAAGTTTTTTATTGTTCAGAGTGTGCGGAAAGTACGATTCATAAGTTTATATATATATTATTTACATTCAGATCCCCTTCTTCCTAAACAGCCTAGATTTACATAGTTTCATCCATCGGGCCAGAAACAAGATATACTAAAATATTTACAGTGGAAATACATCCGCCATAAAGAGTAAAGTTTTAACAAAAGACAACAAATAAAAAGACTACGTCATCGGTCCCTAATTCTCTAAGTAATCCCCTTCGCCACCATCGTATCCACTTGCAAGATCATCTAAAAGAAAATATTCTACAGGAGTGAGCTCCACCGAGCCCAGCAAGTAAAGGATAGACCACACTCAAGCAATCATACATACAAAGTAAAAATCCTAAATGCATGAATTCAATTTTAAACCTAATTTTCACCTAACAAACAATGCCTAAGTCTCTAGGTCGGTACTACGCTAACAACTCAGAAAAACAAACTTGAGTCCGTCAACTCAACCCAAGTCGTAACCTCATTGTTGCATGGAGCCCACACCGGTAGTAATCCCCAGATCCCCCCCGTGGGTAGACCTCGATAATCATAGCCTGGACCCCACCCCAGTGTTCCACACACTCCTCAACAACAGAGAGCTATGATCACTCAGCATCTGGACCCCTGTTGGTAAGGGTTGTAGTACCAAAGAATGACGTCCCTAGCCATGTGCAGACTAAATGGCATAATACAAGGTGTACAGTGCTCCTGTATCCCATACTATGGCACACCATACCTCTCGTTTCCAAGCTGTCTATGGCATCTATTCTAACGTACAAAGTTCACATTCCATCACATTCCACATTGCATCGAAATTCCACGATTTCATAATCATAGGATATAAATGAAATAATTAATCAAACAAGTTCTAACAATAATAAATTCATACATATGCATGATTCCTGACAATTAATCTAAAATGATAAACATTCCAAAATAAAATCAAGGCCTATCCCCACTCACCTTGCTTTAGTTGATTTTGCGCTGTCGGGTTAGTTCACGAGTCGTTTGTCGGTAGGTTCAATGATCCAAAAGTTAGGTCATAATATTTATAAACCAAATATATATATTAGGCGGCATCCTGATGTTTCTGAAGTTCCAATATAGGTTAGGTTAATTTAAAATAGGTTTGGAGCTAAGAGAACACCTGACAGCAACACTGGTCTGTGTCTCTGGTTGACCAGTGACTTCCACCAGAGACACACAACAAACGGAAAATTGACTCAAGAGTTAGATTTCTAATAGTTATCAACTAAACATGCATGCTAGATGATATTCTGATGATATTGAAATCCCAAGATAAGTTAGGGTCGATTCAGAATAGATTTGGAGTTAAGAAACACCTTTCAGTAACACTGGTCTATGTCTCTGGTTGATCAGTGACTTCCACCAGAGACAAACAACAAATGGAAAATTGACTCAAGAGTTAGGTTTCTAATAGATATCAACTAAACATGCATGCTAAATGATATTCTAATGATATTGAAATCCCAAGATAAGTTAGAGTCAATTCGGAATAGATTTGGAGTTAAGAAACACCTTTCAGTAAAACTGGTCTATGTCTCTGGTTGACCATTAGCTTCCACCAGAGACAACCATAAATGAAAAATAAAAAGGAGAACAGAGTTTTGATGGAGGTTTTGGGTTGGTCTTCCCCAATTGACACTAGGGATGATTCCTACATATAAGATTGAGTTCCTGTGACTCAAAATATGCTAGGGAGGTGGGTAATTTGGGGAATTGGGGTTAAGGTAATGACCATGGTTCAGATATGCAGAAATATTCAGTTATTTTTACATGAACTTCACCGATTGGAAACTAACTTATACATCATGGAATTAAACTTAATAGGATGCTAATTGATGGTAACACCAACAACCTAGGACCCAGATGAAAACTTCCTAATAGAATGTAGCATAATGGAGACAACTTGACTGGATTAAACAGTCATCTAAGTGAACCTACATCCATAAAACTGGGGCTTAGGATTCCCCAAACCAGAGATGAATCTAGCACAGGAATCATGGTAAGGAAGGAATTAAGGAAAATTCATGAAAAGGAGATGAGATGTAGGGGGGGTAAGCCTCTTACCAAAACCGATATCAGTCCTCACCCTTCTTCTTCTCTTCTTCTTCTTTCTACTTCACTTGGTTTCTTTCGTTCAGGTTTTAAGAGAGGTGAATAATGGGAGAGGTTTCATTTTATATAACTTGTATTAGTCGGTCTCTTAAACCTTATCTCTTTTAAATAAAAAATGATTATTTAGCCATATTTGTGTATGAAGGTTAGTTAAGCGGGTCCCACATACCAACGTTGTTGGGAAAATATTCCAACAAGCTAAATGGGACACGGTGGCAAGATCCCAGACTTGAGGCACCAGGTCTCGCACTCCCGAGACAGGAATCTGCAATAACAGTACTCTAGTTGGTATAAGTGGTTAACCAGAGGGATCCACCAGAGCGTTTTATTTGTTGTCCAAGTGTCAAAACACCTCGAGCTTTGGCGGTTTCGCGTATTAACACATTTCCAACGATGTTTTCATACCCCAAATACCCAAATCAAGGTCAGGGTTGCTTTCCATAATTTATACATTAGATTGTAAATTTTTGAAATTATACGGGGGAGGTGCGCATAATTTTGTCGGTAGACAACTAGTTACCCCCAAGATTCCTTCTTCATCTTCTACTCGTTCAAACATCAAAGCAATACTCCAAAATGTATGCAATGCTACAACTTTGGATTCTAGACTTACCATCGAATTCGGGTTAGGGTTTGAATCGAAAAAGCCAAGCTATAACATTTTGAAATTGTACGGGGGAGGTACGTGTCATTTTGTCGGTAGACGACGAGTTACCACCAAGATTCCTTCTTCATCTTCTACTTGTTCAAACATCAAAGCAATACTCCAAAATGTATACAAGGCTGCAACTTCAGATTCTGGACCTACCATCGAATTCGGGTTAGGGTTTGGGTCGAAAAAGCCAAGCTGTAACATTCCAAGTCCTTGCACTTGACAAACCCATAAAGCATACTAGTCCATGAAACAACATCTTTGATTTCCATCTCCAAGAAAACCAACAAGGCTGCTCTTTTTTTTTTTGGTCATGAGAAATTTATTACTCAACTGAAGAGAAATTTATGGAGTCCAAATTACATGAATGATCCATGGAGTGGAGGTAGGCCATGTTATCAAACTCTCCATCGATAAGGCCTTCCAGGCTAGGGTATCTGCCACACAGTTGATACTCTTAGGATTAAAAGAAAATGAACATTCTAAAAAATAGGAATTGACTTGCTGAATATCCTCAATGATGGGTCTAACTTCTAAAGGGATGGCCACTATACTACTTAGAAGGATAGACGCCAGTGTTTGTTATTAGTCTCAACTTGAATTTTGTCTTAGCACTCAGCAATAGCGTAGAGAATTCCAGATCTAATTGCAATTGCTTCTCCCTGAAGTACCGACGAAAATTGACTTGGTTCAAAGACCACCACCACACAGCTTCCCCTAGATGATCAAATGATAAACCCCACTCTTCCTTTAGACTTGTGTTGGTCATAGGATGCATCACAATTCAATTTGACTGTTCCAATTGGAAGAGGAGCCCCACACTTGTGCATAGGATTGGGGGGGCAAGGTCTAGGCACAGTCGGAGGGGGGCTAGAGGAATTCCAGAATTCCAGAAATGCATGAACTGCCATGGGACATGTCTTAATAGGATTAACTTGCTTCTTACCGTAGATACTGGAATTCCGAGTTAACCAAATAGTCCAGCAAATGAAGGAACATAAGCTAATCACAGGCTTCATATCTTTCTTGTTACCTCTTAGCATCTCCACCCAATTTGATATCCAATCCACAAAGTTGGGGCTTCTGGAGACTAACAAATTAACCGCTAAAGGGGAGGCCAACCAAACTGCTTTGGCGAAGGGGCACTCCATGATAATGTGGTCGATAGATTCAGATGGTGCTCCACAACGGTGACATTGAGTATCAATGGGAATTTGGCAACGATGTAAACCATCCCCCGTTGCAAGGTCGTAAGAGCAAGCTCTCCATAAGAAGTTCAAAATTTTAGGGAGAGTAGGGATTCCCCAAATTGTCTTCCACACTGATCTTGGAACCTGAGGAATACTGGTTCTTCTACCCAAAAAACAAGAAAAGGAATACTGGTTCTAGGGGCAGTCGCCTTAGCATTCTCCTTATCATTTTCGTGATTACACAAAATATGATAGACCGTTTTAACTGAGAAGACACCAAACTTCACTCCACCCCAGACAACAATAAGGTTGCTCAATTCTTGCATTAATGTTATACATATTGATCAAAGCACTACCAACTATTGGGTCAAAAACCAAATCACACCTGAAAATCATCCCATGAACCAATACTATATGGGCTCATTAACATGCAGTGCATAAACAAGAATAAATCCGCATGCCTATAAATCATAAACACATCCTTACTCTTTATGAATTTTAATTTATATTAACTATATACCAAACATTTACAAAAAAAAAAAAAAATGTGTCAGATAATAGAAATACAAACCATACCAAATAGAGCGTAAGCCAACTTAACTGTATAAACAATTTAGAAATATAGTGAATATTTAATAGAACATTTAAGATTTATTTCTTACATGTTTCTTGGGTTGAATCTGACTGTTCCAAGGTGATTGCACTCTTGACGAATTCCCCTTCTCAAGGGTCTGCCCTCCGCTGGAACTCGCTACTGTGGTGGACGACATTCAGCTCTTAGCATCCGAATTCTCGAATTGCTCTTTCTATTTTGTTTCAAGAGATGCAGATTTTGTTGCGCACTCTCTTGCTAGGAATGCCCTGTCAGTGGCAAGATAGACAGTTTGGCTTCTTTCCTCTCCTTGGCTTCTTGACCTTTGTAATCAGGATGCCTTGTGCTCCTCTTGCCCTCTTTTGGACTGAAATTTATAATTACTAAAAAAAAAAAAAAAAAAGAGAGTGCCAAATTAAAGGAAATAAAAATTTATCAATAAGAATGCATTTATTTGATTTTTTTTTTTGTTTCTCTCTTTCTCTCTCTAATAAAGCCAATAAATTTGGGAAAAATGAATAAAAACAGTCATTCTATCTTCTCTTTTAAGTCCTATTGAAGACAAAATTGGCTGTCAATCAATAATTTAATCACTGGCCCACAAGCCATTAATCTCACCTCTCTTCCCCTTGTGGTGCCCATCTCAAAGCCTCATTAATGTTATTTGTTAAATTGAATTGAAAGTAACAAAAAAGCATAATAGCCCAAGCTAGTTGTATCTTTAGTTTGGCTCCATCAACCAATACTTTCAGTCATATTCATCTACGAAAAAGATTTCGAAACCAGGGATTAACTCTTTAGTATCTGGATCGAACTAAGGTTGGGGGAATCCATAGTAAAGGTGTGAAAGCTGCTTCTTGAATGAACTGTCCATTTAAGGAGTTGGCCCTAGAAGAGGAGACTCCCTATGGCATTCTCAACTCATACCAAGGATATCACTAGTGAAGCCTCTTTCAGATCCTTGTTGTTTGACTTTCGGGCAAAGCGAGTGGACTTAGCTTGTTTTTTACTCGTGCAAAGGAACTATTTCTTAGCAACTTGGACAACTTATAACGATGTTTGTCCCACATATCACTAGGAAGATCGGGATCTTCCCCCCCCCCCCCCCCCCCCACTCCTTTGGGTGCTAGTATGGTGACTAACCATACAACCATCTCCAGACTAAGTCTGTAGCAAAGTCTTTTTTTTAGATTTTTCTTGGAGAAAAAGATAAGGGAAATTTTTTCAATGGAGAATATCTCAAATTTTTTGGCGAAGATTTTTCTTATGAGTTAAGCTATCTGCAAATTGAGATTTTCAAGTAGGTTCTACTAAATTCCAAGGGATCTCTTATAGCAACTGAACATAATCTTAATTCTATGTTGAAAATCAACCATCCATACTTTTATTTGTTCAACTAAATTGCAATTGCCCTTAAATGATAAACAAAAAACAAAAATTTCCTATCTATTGAAATTTTATACGTTTACAAATAAATACACACAATCCAAACAAAACCTAACATGTTTTGAGCATTTTTAGTTCTATCACTTCCATAGTCAGAACTCAAAAAATTTAGAGGACACAAGGTAAGACCTTTATTGGACAGATGCTACAACCCAAGTAAAGATCAAATGTGATGATCAAAACTTACCCAATAACAAAAAGGGGAGAGGGTTTCCTACACTGCCCAAGTGCAATTTCAGACAAATAAGGGAACCCTCTTTAGAAGCTGAAAAAGGGGGAGGTGCAATTTCATTTTTGAGCTGGCGTTGTACAAAACCTTTTCCCAACAAAAAGTTACTCCAAATTTTAAATGTAGCAGTAAAATATCAATGTTTCATTTTCAGAGAGTTTCTTTTGGACCATGTTCTTCCTTCACCATAGGCTTCAAATTGTTAGATGCCCAAGGGAGGGGTGCTTCTGACCCAAAAGAATAGAGAGTGAGAACTTGTGAATAGATTAGAGTCCCATCCCATGATCACATCACCAATTTTGAGGAAATTCTTCACACCCCATTAGTGAAGGAAAACTTTTACCTTTTTGAATTGACATTCTTTAAGGCTATGTTTGGATGCCAAGAACCGAAAAAGATTCAAGAAAATTTGAATTTATGGAAAGAGATAGACACATAAATCAATCATTGTATCATCATGATTTTTGTTTTATTATATTTTATTCTTTTTTTTTCTTAGCATCCAAACATAGCCTAAGATAACAAATAGTTTGCAGTCTTACTTGCGCTTTTAATATAACATAATTTTTTTTTCAATAAGGGTAAATCATGAAATTTCACTTGTATTAAAAATAAAAAATAATACTATTTTTGATAATAAATTATTTTCAGAATATTTTTAAAATTCTATTTACCTTTTCTTTAACTCCAAGATATTTTGAGAATAAAACAAGAAATAATCAAAAGAAAATCAAGAAATGTCATTTAGATAGTATTGTTTTTTTTTTATTTTTAAAAATTCAACATCATTGATTTTGGGATTGTAATCCTCTCCAATTCCTAAAAGTGTGCAGTGCGACAATGCTAGGTGGAGGGAGATGTCGACACTTGACAGCTCGAACATCCTACGATAGATGCCAATGAACTCGAACTGGAGATGTCGACACTTGACAGCTCGGACATCCTACGATAGATGTCAATGAACTCGAACTATTGGATGTCCTAGCTGCTAGTTGGCGACATCTTCATCTAGCACTGCAGCACTGCACACTTTTAGGGATTGGAGAGAATTATGTTACCTGATTTTGCTCCAAATTCATTTGGGGGCAGTTGGTTTTCGTTTAATAGCCCCTAAATTCTACATTTTGAAGCTAGTAAGACAACAATACCCTTTTCCGTTACTTTGAAGCGACGCGAAAAGTATGTGACTCGTTGTTCAATGAGACCGACTCGGGATCCTCGACGACTCTTGTACTTAAAAATAATTTCTAATACGAAACTCGGAAAACCAATCCGAACATGGAAATGAGCATCTCAGGGGTATTTCTGTAAACACATTACAATTAGCCATCGTTGTCGGGCTCTAACATGCTCACGACGCACTTGAGACATCATTTTAGCACGTCAGCCCCATTTTGAGATTTTAATTATCATTTAGTCCCTTATCTTTTTAAATATTCCACTATAGTCATCAAGGCCTTAAGGCTTAAGTTAAGCCATCACTATTCACTTTAGCTTGCTATTCCCATCGTCATTTTGGTTTTAATGGAATTTCCACCGCATTTAATGTAATCGAATCTCCATTTGACAATTCACACTAAGAAGGGAGAGAGAGAGAGAAAAAGGCTTCGCAGTCTGTGTCTCGCTAATATTACCTTCAGATCCGTGTCTCTCTCCCATTTTCTTTCCTCTCTTCTTCTCCCCTTCCCCTCTAGCTCGGAGGGATAGAAAGGGTTTCTGGCTTCTCCAGATCTCTGAGCGATCAAACCATTCATCGATTTTGCTTTTTTATTTTTGGTAACGAAACCTTGGTTTTCAACCCTCGATAGGGGGTTTCGATCCTCCTTCTGAATCCTTTTGTTCGGTTTCGAAGCTCGATCTGGGCGCCATGGCTGCTGCAAGTGCTCCGATCACCATGAAAGAGACCTTAACGGTAAGTTTTGTTCATAACGTTGCTTTTTAGAGTATTTTCGCTTGGTTTTGCTGGCTTTTGGTAGAATTATGGCTGAATTGGTATCAAAGGTAGTGTTTTGGATTGATTTGGTGTGGTTTTTATTCTTACGAAGGTTCTAGTAGTTGTTTCGTTTGATTTTGATTTCTTTTTTTGTTAAATTATCTGTTGTTCGCATTGACGAATCTTAGTTACAATTCGTTTGCAGCAATCTGAAATTTTGAAATAATATTTGTAAGCTAGCTGTGGATTATCCTTTCTTTGCTTTCAGTATTTTCGTTTTAGAGGTCGTGTGGAGAGTTTGTGGTCCGAACTTAAGTAGATCTCGGATCTGTTCAGATCTCTAAGAACAGATCACATTCTCATTATTGGATTCTGGATTTTGAGTGTGAAAGTTTTCAATTCCCGATCATCTCCAAGAAAGCCAGCTATGATGATTTTTTTATTCCGATTTTGGATACCTGCTTTGATATCCTCCGGTTGACGTGTGTGCTTCTAATGACTTTCATTTGATTCGCTGCACTTGCAGTTACCAAGCATCGGGATTAATCCACAATTTATCACATTCACGCATGTTACCATGGAATCTGACAAGTACATTTGTGTTCGGGAAACATCACCACAGAACAGTGTTGTTATCATTGATATGAACATGCCTATGCAGCCACTGAGAAGGCCTATTACTGCAGATTCAGCTTTGATGAATCCTAATTCCAGAATTCTTGCGCTCAAAGGTAAGAAGCTGTTGAATGTTTACTTGTTACTTGCATCCAAAATTTCTGATTCCACTACATTATGAAAAGGATTTAACAGAATTCCATTCCTACAGCTATTTGTTGGTACACTTTGATGAAGAAAACACATTACGATGATATATTGCAGCATTTGGAATTTTTTATTAGCACTGCTAATGAATGGCTAAAACTTTTCATCGATGCTGCAACATTTCTTCCTTTTAGTTGTTCCTTCGGACATGCCTGTTATGTCTATTTAGACATGAGAGATTGGTTTGAACTTTCACCTTTTGGTGAACAGCCTGAAACTTGAACTGGTGTCTTCCCCTTTTTGGACTTCTTAACCAAACATGCTGTCTCACTTTAAGTTTTAAAATTTTTAGAGTCAGATGGAAGTTATGTAGTTATTGACGCTGACCATACCAGGGATTTTCAAGGAGGTGGGCATGAAACACATAAATATTTGTTAAAGAGAAATGTTTGACTAAGTTTGATTTTCCTATTTGCAATTAACATTCTATTGTTCCTATATTTTTACTAGACAAAGTAAGATGAGATTTCAAACAGGTGTCAATAATTCTTTTTGGCTTCAGATACCCAGGGTATGACCGTATAGAGATATGCTCAGACCTTGGTGGGCTTGAAATGTTACTTCTTACTTGGTAGATTGGTTACTATTTTGCTTCTTATACCTTCAAGTTCATCATCTATGTATTCTGTTCTGGTTGGTAGCAGTAAATGTGTTGCAATATACGCTTTTGCCCTTCGTTGAATTTAGTTAAATCTCTTTATTGCATTCTAATCTAACTCTGATTGTGTATCTTCATTAATGATCATACATCTTTCCATTTATATGTGCTAGACCTTGATCAGTCCAATGGGCTTGAATTGTTTTATGTAGTTGACATGCTTCTCTTAGATTCCATCACTTTCCTTCATGTCATTACTCTTCAGCGTTCTATGGACATATTATTTTCATGCTTTGAGTGTTCATGATGGCAGTTTCTGACTTTCTGGAGCAAAATCAAAGTTTATGTGCAAATGTATTGGGTGAATTAATTTGCTTTGACATTTTGCTGCTCCCTTCGCTCATGTATCTTCTATCTGGCTTATGAGTGATAATTATGGATTTGTAGCTCAACTTCCGGGAACAACTCAGGATCACTTACAAATATTCAACATTGAAATGAAATCTAAGATGAAATCTCATCAGATGCCTGAACAGGTATTTCTTGAACTTCTTAAACTTCTACGAAGCGCAGTGCTCATTAAAAAAAAATAAAATTCTACAAGCTCAGTGCTTGAACTGTTTCTGAAGCTTTTTATGTTATTTTGAACTGAGAGGCTTCTTCAAGTTGTCCAACCTTTGTTCATGCTCTATGCTTAGGTTGTTTTTTGGAAGTGGATTACCCCGAAGATGTTGGGGCTTGTCACACAGACATCTGTATATCACTGGTCAATTGATGGTATGGTTCCTTTCTCTTTACTCCGTATCTATAGTTGTTGGCTCCCCTCTTCTTCATTTCTTGCTGTTATCGTTTTTGATATTTCAAGTTTATGGCTTCTATTACATTATTGAAATGTTTGCTATAATTTTTGTCCGCTGTTTTTTAATACAGGTGACTCTGAGCCTGTAAAGGTGTTTGAGAGAACAGCTAATTTGGTGAATAACCAAATTATTAACTACAAATGTGATCCTTCTGAAAAGTGGTTGGTTTTGATTGGAATAGCTCCAGGTGCACCTGAGGTATGTTGCTGGTTCTCATTACTTATAAAGTTCAATATGCGTTTCTTTTTCAGATTTTGAGTTGAATGCATAATCTAAGTATCCAATCTATTTGATGATTCCCTTAGTTTCAAATATCTCTTGCTTATCCTAAAATGGAAATTCCAAACAAACCCTTTCAAGGACGCACATTTTACCATGAGCTCAAATTTGGAACTAAAGACTAGGCTGAGTGATGTAGATAGTAGATGGAAAGAGAAGAGGTATGGGTCCGGTTCATTGTTGGACCAATTTTTACCCAAACCAGGCCTTGCGATTGAGGTTATTTTGTAATTTTAGTTAATTTTTTATGGTAGTTTTTTATAGGATTGGTAGAGTAGGAGATTGAGTCCAATTCGGTTTCCATTTCTGTTTTATAATGCATATAGGAGTCTTTTTTCGTTTCTTATTTATAGTCATGTAATTGATGGAGATTATTAGAACAAGAATGAAATATTAAGTTTTTGGTTTTGAGTGTGCTTGCACGGCCTGTTACCGCCGATTGATGCTCTTGGTTTCCTTCTCGTCTCTCTCTTTCCCTTCCTAGCTTGATCTGTTTTTCTCTGCGGTAAGCCTAGCTTTCTGATGCAGTTATGTGTAGGAATTAGGATTTATATTTTTGAGTTAAAAACTGTAAAATTTTTTCTATTGTTTTATGGTCATCCGTAGAGTTAGAAGAAGGATTTGTTTTAGTTTGAGTCCCATATAGAGTTGAACTCTGTTTCAGTCTCAAAGTAGGAATACGATTTCTTTTCTTTAATTCTATAAAAGAGTATGTACTCCCACAATGGAGATGATGTTTTTGGAATGAAAAGTTAAGGTTGTTACCGAAGTGCTGCCAAGAGCTGTGCGCATCTCTCGCTCTCTCTCTTCTACTCTCTGAAATTCCCTCTCCCCTCAGTGATAAATCGAGCATCAAAAGAAAAATAGATCTCCCTCGATACGCCCTGAAAGGTTGAATCCTCACCGTTAGGAGACGAACTTTTGCTGCAAAACCCTAAGGACTTGGGACTGGCACTCAGTCCGACCTTCTCTCTTGTCGCTGATCTGGTTACAGCGCATTGACTGCTCATTGGTATTGACTTGTTGGGGTTAACATGGGTTGGAGTTGTTAGGGCTTTGAGCGCAACCCTTCGCCTGAAATTTTGGATCAATCAAAGCTTGTTAGGGTGGGATTTCACTTCTGCAAGATTTTTGTCACCAATCTGGTTCTTGGTAGTCTCGTCTGAAGGTAGGAGACGACCCCTATTGTCTTTACTTTTATTCATCCTCCAATTAAACCTAAATTTCCAAACTTACCCTCCTTTTTTAGGTTAATTCAATTTTATCCTAATTTAGTTTTTCTTCCAAGTCTGCTCTTTTCCCTTGTACATTGTATTCCACTTTCTTTCCTCTTCTTTATAATTTGAAGCTTTAGCAAATTTATTACGATACTGCCACTCATCATAAATTTCTATTTGTTTACAACTCTGCCATTACTCTTATAATCTTTACATAATTACTTGTGCCAGTAAGCTCTTGATTGAAGCAGGATTTCCAAACCCCGAGATCACATCACTTTCCTTCCCCTTCCCGGGGTGTCCCATACACCTTACTGCCGCTGCATGATGTGACATGGCAGCACATCTCCCACCGTTGCAGCCTGCTTTGAGAGATCACTACTCCTCACCAAATCTAAAGAAAGTCACCTTGTTCTTTCCAGACTTGCACTTGTTCATCGCCTGAACCATGTACAATTGATGCAGATTCATCATCAAATAGGGCTTGTTTCATTGGGAATAAGTGTAGGGTTGGGATATATATATGTTGGGCCTTTGTTCCCAAGGGTTTTCTATGTATTAGGTCACTTTAGTGGGCCTGAAATAGGGGTATATAGGTTGCATACGGGATTAGCCCAATGCTTAGTTTTTATTTTGTGTTTTTAATTGAACCGGTTTAAATTGGTTGCATCCAATTGGTTCAATTGGTCTAATTTAAGTGAAACAGGTGGAACTACTTTTGGAACTCAGAAACTTGACACACACACACACACGGAGTCTTGACGTGGGAAATTGCAAAATGATTGATTTTTTAATTGCAAAATATATTTCTTTTGGGTCACTTGGGATTAGATCCAGTGAAAACCTTGTTTCCTTCTTTCGTTTTTATTCTTCCACATGTGTAACTAATTATGATTACCTCTCAGAGCAAATTAAATAGTGTCTGCATGATTATTAGTTATAGAGTGATGACTGATCTACTTTGATTCAGAATTATCCTGGGTTGAATCCTTAGTATGTGGAATATTCTTCTGTTATTAGAGGTTAAGTTAATATAGGCCTGAGAACTCTTTCATGCATCCTGTTAGATCCGCCACCACTCAGGTTGAAAGAATCCTGTTGCTGACATGTAACTGGTATGATGCTGTGTCCAATGAAATTATGCTCTTCTTGCCTTTCGTTGAGTGTTTGTCGGAAGCTAATGTTGCTTTAAACATAAATCATGTTGTTCCAACTATTAGATAACTTTTTTCATGTTTTCATCTTGGAGTTGAGGAAAGTCCACAACTGTATAGGATACTCTTTTTTTCTTATTTTTGATCCTGTTAATTTTTTTAATAGGATTCGCTTGTTATGTTTTGTTACATTTCTTATTGCCTAGTATCTTTGTTAGCTAAGCATAATTTCTTTGGTATATGGCTAAATGGTGGTGAAATGGTTACCTTCTATAGTCATATAACCTTCTTTTTTTAGCAGGAGGTTTAGAGATGTCAATTTGTTTGGTTCTAATTCTACCTTTCATGTTTGGAATGTGACTTTAGAGACCGCAACTGGTTAAGGGGAATATGCAGCTTTTTTCGGTGGATCAGCAGCGCAGTCAAGCTCTTGAAGCACATGCGGCATCATTTGCCACATTCAAAGTGCGGATCTTTCCTCCCTCTTTTGCTTGTGGCCTTTGGTTTTTGATTACATAAATGAAATCATGTACCTGTATTTATGTATGTATGTTTGATGAAAATGGGCATTATGGTTATCTACATGTTGTTTATAGGTTCCTGGGAATGAGAGCCCTTCCACTCTTATCTGTTTTGCCTCGAAGAGTACAAATGCTGGTCAAATTACATCGAAGTTGCATGTGATTGAACTTGGTGCCCAACCAGGTTAAGTTATTTTCCTTGATTTTTACACAATTCTTGTGTTTACTTAGGGATTGACTGTTGATGCATTCCCTTAGAATTGTATGCTATAACTTTATTGGAATTTATTGCACAGCTTGTCTTGAACATTTCTGTCTAGCTTTTTGGCAATCTTGAATCAAAACTATTTGTTATTGTTTCATTTGGTACTGATCCTGTAACTTCTAGCAGGCAAACCAAGTTTTACAAAGAAACAAGCAGATCTATTCTTCCCTCCTGATTTTGCTGATGACTTTCCAGTGGCAATGCAGGTATTAATTTCACTCAGTGATTGTGGTCTCAAGTACCATCTAGTTGTAGTTACAGTTGTCTCAGTGTTGAATTGCTTTCTTTTCTTCTTTGACAGATATCCCACAAGTACAGTTTGATATATGTGATCACAAAGCTTGGGCTTCTGTTTGTATATGACCTGGAGATGGCTACTGCAGTGTACAGAAATCGTATAAGTCCCGATCCTATCTTTTTGACAGCAGAAGCATCTTCAGTGGGAGGCTTCTATGCTATCAATAGGCGTGGGCAAGTGTTACTTGCAACTGTAAATGAAGCAACAATCGTGCCATTTGTCAGTGGCCAAGTATGTTAGTTAGAAGCTTGTCTTGGAAAAAAAACTCTCTTACAGCAAATTAAATTTTTTTTTGAGATGGGGGGGGGGGGGGGAGGAATCATAAATTACTGGTTTGTTAAAGGTATTCACAAGTGTTTCTTGCGACTGTTGCAGTTAAATAACCTGGAGCTTGCTGTCAATCTTGCTAAAAGAGGAAACCTTCCTGGGGCAGAGAATCTGGTAATCGGACAGTTTCTCTTTCTTCCGTTTGTCCTTCTGTTTCTACTCCAGTGCATGTTTTTGTGTGTGTCTGTGTGGTCCTAATCCTATTTGATCTCTAGAAACTGTAAAAGAGTGGTTCTTGGATCCATGTCTACTAATGTGCAACTTAGGTGATTCTAATATTTTCCCATTTTCATAGAACATGGATTGAAAGAAGCTACTTTATGTTTCTGCTATTGAGTTTGATGCTTATTAGGAAGCGTAGTTATTGGTTGTGCAAATCAATATGCTTTCAAATATTTGTTTTACTTATTGGGATACTGGCAGTAATGTTGTTTTTGTGTTGGATCAAACTATGGCTCCTCATTTCATGTATGCATTTCGCTTTCATGTGGGAATGTTTCTAATTCGTCATATATCTTTCCAGGTTGTCCAGCGATTCCAAGAATTGTTTGCCCAGACAAAATATAAGGAGGCTGCAGAGCTTGCTGCAGAATCTCCACAGGGAATTCTTCGTACACCGGATACTGTTGCAAAATTTCAGGTATGTACATAAATTTCTGTGGGTTTGCTTTAATTCCTTCATTGGGATCTGGTACTATATTGTTATGGTCGTTGTGTATTCACTATTTGTCAAATTTTCCTTGCTTTAAACCAAGTTCAACCTTGAATTCTGTCTCTCTCCTCTCCCCCCCGCCCTCCGGTTGTTTCTTTGTATTTGTTCTGAAATCTTTTGTAAGCTTCAGAAAGGTGCTATTCAGACCTGATTATGATTCATTTCTTTTGTAGAGTGTTCCTGTGCAAGCTGGGCAAACACCTCCACTGTTGCAGTATTTTGGGACACTATTAACGAGAGGAAAGCTCAATGCATTTGAGTCTCTGGAATTATCACGCCTTGTTGTAAATCAGAATAAAAAGAATCTTCTGGAGAATTGGTTGGCTGAAGACAAGCTTGAGTGTAGTGAGGAGCTTGGAGATCTTGTTAAGGTTGGCTGAGATTTTGAGTTAACTTTTCTTATTCCGTGTTTGTTCTTTTTTTAAATTAAAATATTAAGGGCGATAATGGATATCCAATCACCTAAGGGTTAGGGACTAGAAATCATGAAGAGATCTAGAACCGAAGATAAGAAACAATGAGGTAAATTGGAGAAAACCAGGTAATATAATCAAAATTGATTACAGATCTAGTCCAGCTCTTGACTGAGTGGTTTAATAAGGATGAGGAACAAGTCAGCGAACTTTGATTCAAATCATGTGGTCAGATCTTAAAATATCATGAAGTAACAAATATAGCAGGTAGCTAAAATAGAAACCAGATTTAGGAACCCCAAGGAATAGCAGGTAACACTCACAATAGGAACACAGAACATAATTAGAAACTGGGGGACAGAAAATAGCTAGTTAAAAAAAAATATAAAGTCCAAATTTAGGCTCTCTTTGGTATGACTTCAATTCCAAAATGAAATAGATTATTAAAATAAGTCAATGAATGGATTTTTGGCCAAAAAATTGAAAGGGGGAGGGTTCTCTGAGCAAGCAGGGTACTCTACACCTACTCACATTTTTTTCAATTCTTTTTTTTTCTCTCATTAAAAAAACACTAGTATAGTAATACATGTGAGGAGGCGTAGTATATGCCTTAGGCTCACAGAGCCTTTTTCCAAATTGAAAAATTTTGGTTGCATGAATGGAAAAAACTTCATGAACGTATAATTCACTTGGCAACTTTAATTTTTGAAAATAGTTTTCAAGTCAACTTGGGTGATTATCAGTCTCACAGTCTGCACATCAGCCTCACATTGCCGAAGCTCAGCAGTCAGCACAACCTCACCACAGCCCCTGCACACTAGCGCCCCACACATCTGCCTCCATGCTCATTGCACCACCAGCATTGCTCAGCCCCCATCGTTGCAACCAAGCCCAGCATCGTCCAGCCCCCATCTCTGCAACCCCTGCCCATCGACCATTGACAATCACCCATCGTCCATCACACTGCCTATCAAATAAATTGACAGACAGGGTAAAGCAAAATTAAGGAGCACAGTATCAAGCGGACACGAGAAATTTATTTGGGAAATAGAACACTATTAGTGGAGTTATTCCGGATTTCAGATCGAATCGTGACTGTAGATGAGAAGAGTCGGATTGGAGATTCAGAAGGATACAGATATCTTAAGCTTTTAGGCCCCGTTTGTTTGACGGGGGCGTAGATGGGATAGGAGAATTGGGGTGAGAAAGTGCTGATGTGGCGCTTCAAAATCCCACCCCAACCTTGTTTGTTTAACCTGGGGTGGTAAACTTACAAAAGCTTAGGGAACAACATTAAATGCTTTGTCTGCTGATGTGGCACTTGGAAATCCCCTATGCTGTCCAAAACAACAACAATAACAACAACAACAACAACAACAACAACATCCAAGCCTTATCCCAACTTAATGGGGTCGCCTACATGGATCCTATAAAAGAAAATAGGTAAAAAGAAGTAAAAAGGAGGGGGGAGTAGACAACATCAACACAAATCTCTAGGGCATCGACTTTTCATAACTATGTACTGCTTCTTAACTGCCCAACATGCTGCGCTAGGTCTCGAATAGGGGTGAATACAAACAATGACAACACATAACAAAGACCAACTAAATGGGGTCGACCGCATGGATCTTTGATCTCCAATCAGCTGTATTTGAGGTTATAATCGGAGCAAGGCCTAAGCTTAGCATGTCTTTCTTCACTTCTCCTAAGGTTATCTTAGGCCTGCCCCTAGTTCTTTTGGTTCCCTCAATTAGGAGCATGGCGCTCCTTCGGTCTGGAACCTCGGAAGGCCTCCGTTGGACTTGGCCATAGCATCTCAAACGATTCTCCCTAAGTTTATCATGACGCGGAGCTACTCCCAACCATAGTTTTCAAGGCGGGAAGGCGACCATGTCGTTTTAGAGGGTAAAAAAATCATGGTGACAATGCCATGGTGGCAAGGCGTCCAAGGCGACCAAGGTGCTTGGACTTCATGGTGTCTCCTTGATAACTATGCTCCCAACCTAGCTCTAATATAATCATTCCTTACTTTATCCTTTTTAGTTTTCCCACTCATCCATCTCAACATCCTCATCTTTGCCACACCAAGTTTATTTGTGTGGCACTTCTTCACAACCCAGCATTCCGACCCGTACATCATAGCTGGTCTAATGACAGTCTTTTAAAATTTTCCTTTAAGCTTTAAAGGGAGACGTTTAGCACAGAGTATTCCGGGTGCGCCTCTCCACTACATCCATTCTATTTTAATCTTTCAGGCAACGTCGTTATCTATGTCTCCCTCCTTATTTACGATTGATCCCAGATATCTAAAGTGGTCACTTTGTGGGATCTCCCTCTCCTCAATATTCACCCCTTCATTAGCTGTCTCCGAGCTACTAAAGTTACACATTATGTACTCGGTCTTAGTTCTACTTATCTTCAGACCTTTTGATTCCAAGGTTGATCTCCATAGCTCCATTTTAGCGTTAATCCCTGCTTGGCTGCTTTTGTCTCATCTACTAAGACAATATCATCTGCAAAGAGCATACACCATGGAACCTCTCCTCGTATGCTCCTGGTTAAGCCATCCATGATAAGTGCAAACAAATAGGGGCTCAAGGCTGATCCTTGGTGTAACCCACTTGATATTGGGAATTCACTACTTGATCCCTCGGTGTTCTAACACTAGTCATAACATCAGCATACATTTCTTTAATTATGTCTGCATACTTACATGACACACTTCTCTTCTCTAATATATTCCAGATTAGCTCTCTAGGAACTCTGTCGAAGGCTTTTTCCAGATCCATAAAGACCATATGAAGATCTTTCTTGCCCTCTCTATATCTTTCCATTAGTCTCCTTAATAAGAAAATTGCCTCCATTGATGATCTTCCTGGCATAAATCCGAATTGGTTTTCCGATATAGTAGTATCCTTTCTCAAATGAGCTTCAATAACCCTCTCCCATAGCTTCATCGTATGGCTCATTAACTTTATGCCCCTTTAGTTATTACAATTCTGAATATCTCCTTTGTTTTTGTAGATTGGGACCACAAAGCTTCTCCTCCATTCATCTGGCATTTTCCTAGTGGTCAAAATCTTGTTAAACAACTTGGTTAGCTATGATAGCCCATAGAGTCCTATGATATTCCACACCTCAATTGGGATCTCGTCTGGGCCTGGGGCTTTGCCAACTTTCATTCTTCTTATCACGTCTTTTACTTCGGGCATCCTAATTTTGTGTACATATCTACACGAAGAGGAATCCCTATGAATGACGCTTTCCGCAGCCTTGTTACTCGTGGGGTCTTCATTAAGGAGCCCATAGAAGTACTCTTTCCATCTCTCTGCAATGTCCTCATCCTTTATTAGAACTTTGTCATCAGCGCTTTTAATACATCGAATATGGTCTAAATCTCTGGTCATCCTTTCTCTACTTTTGCTATTTTAAAGATAGCCTTTTCCCCATCCTTCGAATTTAAATTATTGTAGAGATTGTTATATGTCTTCGCTCTTGCTGTCCCTACGATCTTCTTGGCTTCGTTATTGGCAACCTTGTATCTTGTTAGATCATCTTCTTCTTTAGACCTTTGCCATAACTTAAAGCAAGTTTTCTTGGTCTTAATGGCTGTTTGGACTTCATCATCCCACCACCAAGTCTCTCTAGGGGCATGCCGAATGCCTTTTGTTTCCCCTAACACCTCTTTAGCAACCTTCTTTATATAGCCCGACATCTTGTCCCACATTGTGTTGGGGTCTCCCTCAAGATCCCACTTTCCTTGTTTGATCAATTTATCCAAAAAAGGGGTCAAGAGCCCTCCTTTATGTTTCCACCACTTAATCTGAGGACAAGAAGGCTTACAACTCCTACGCTTCTGTGAGGTGAGGCACATGTCCAAGACCAACATTCTATGTTGAGTGGTTAGGCTCTCCCCAGGGATAACCTTACAATGTTTACAGGATAGTCTATCGGTTATTCTTGTTAGGAGGAAATCTATTTGGCTGGTATGATGCCCACTGTTGTAGTTAACTAGGCGTTCCTCTCTCCTTTGAAAGAAGAGTTCACAATGGAAAGATCATAAGCTAGTGCGAAGTCAAGAACTGAAACTCCCTCTTCGTTCCTTTCCCCACCCGTATCCTCCATGTACACCCTCATATCCTCTATGATCTTTCCCAACATGCCCATTAAGATCACCTCCTATAATAATATTTTCTCCTTGCCCAAAGCCTTGCATTAGGCTATCCATGTGTTCCCAGAAAAGCAGCTTTCATCCAGTCCTACTTTGGGGGCGTAGGCGCTAATAACATTGACAACTTCTTTCTTCAACACAAGTTTACTGGCAATAATCCTATCTCCAACTGTTTTAACCTCCACCACATCATCCTTTAACTCTTTGTCTACCACTATGCCCACTCCACCTCTATTATTTTGGTTTCCCGAGTACCATAACTTAAAGTCATCCAAAACCTTAGGTTTTTTACCTTTCCACCTTGTCTCTTGGATACAGGCAATGTTGATTTTTCTTCTCCTCATAGCATCAATCAACTCCATACCCTTACTCGTTAAGGATTCGATGTTCCAAGTTGCAAATCTAATCCTTCGCTTATGGATTAGATTCATGGCTCGCACATGACCATTTTGTGTGGGCCATTGTCTATGAGACACCGTAAACAGGCGACAAAGCAGCACAACGCATGCAGGGGATGCCCTAAAAGAAGAATGATAATTCATGAAAAAAAAATAAAATAAAAAGAACTCAAGAAAAGATAGGATCCGTGCATAGAAAGAGATTGGCTGAATATAGTAACGGTGCCGGCTGCCTACCTGACGCACCAGTAAGATAAGAAAAAAGAATATAGGATGGTGTGCAAAGTAAAATGTGGAAAACAAAGAAGATAAGAGCAATTCTAAGATTTCTATATCACATAGCAAAAGAATAAGTAATGTAGTCCTAGGTAGGAGTAATCCCACTAGGAACCAGGGTAATAGGATCTCTTAACAAGGCTGGCCAATTGGGACAGCTTAGGCTAATTAGGGCAGAATTAGGGTTATGGTTAGGGTTTCGACTTAGGGTTTTATTTGGTAATGATGTGCAGAATTTTATGAGTATAATGGTATAAGTTGGATCAAATTTGGTTGAGGTTGGAATTCTAGGGTTTTGGGTAGGATGCCTTATGAAAATGGACTGTTTGTAAGATCTAGGGTTTAGGGGCAGATTTTAGGAAAGAGGTTTATAGGGTATTAATGGGCAGGTCTAGGGGATTATTTTGGTATAAAGAAGTTAGGGTTTGGATGAGTTACAAAATTCTGCAATTTAGGGCAGAATTGGATTTAGGGTTTTGGGGTTCTAATGGATCTATGGATTAATGGAAGGGGTGATAATAGGAGTAGATGGAGCTTAGGTTAGAGGATTAGAAGAAGAAGGTTAAATGCTGAATTAATAAACTACTTACTTGAAAGATTAAATCTTCAATGGTAGCAGCTTTGAAGAACTAGAAGAAGGACCTCCCGATCTACAAGATGCAAGGAGTCGATCGAGTCCACCAATCCCTTCACCTTGATATTACCCACAAGGTAGCCTTGATATTACTCACAAGGTTCACTCAACAGAGCAGAGCAGCAGCTATGGCAGCAAACAAAAGCTTTTCATTAATCAAATTCGTGTCCAATGCTGGCCTCCCTTACAAACTAATATAGAAGACTCAAAAATAGACTTAGACACTAAAAAGGAATGGCCTAACCTTATCCCTAACCTATTAGGCAACTTAAACCGACTAAGAAACTCAAATAGACTCAAAATAGAGTCCTAATGACTTAAAACAACTTAAACTACTTAAAATAAAGAAGATTCCCTAGTAGCCAATAGGATATAAGAACCTCTTAGCCAATAGGATCACTTCACTTAAATTAGACCAATTGAACCAATTGGATGCAACCAATTTAAACCGGTTCAATTAAAAACACAAAATAAAAACTAAGTATTGGGCTAATCCCGTATGCAACCTATATACCCCTATTTCAGACCCACTAAAGTGGCCTAATACATAGAAAACCCTTGGGAACAAAGGCTCAACATATATGTATCCCAACCCTACACTTATTCCCAATGAAATAAGCCCTATTTGATGATGAATCTGCATCAATAAGTCACAATTTTAACTACTTGGAATGAGATTGACAAGCAGGTAATGTCCAACGCACATAGTAAAAGCATCACACAAATACAAGTAACGTACATCAAGGCAGGTATAATAGTAATAGTAATGCAGACACGCCACAATTATAAAATCAAACTAAATATTAGCAACAGCTACAGGGAGACAATACAGCCACAAAATAGTTAAAATAGGTAATTATTACCGCAGTAGCCAGCTAAAATCCACTGGTTATAACCGCAGTAGACCACGAAACCCAAAGTATCCAGGCAGTCCTCACACTAAGGTGCCAAAAATTCTTACTGCAGTGATGTTACTGTAGCAAAGCTTGGGGACCACCGAACTTGGGATACAGCTGAGGACTAGGTGTGTGGGAGGTTGAGGGTGTGAGAGACTGTGCTGAGGGAGGGTTGAGGCGGGAGAGTTGTAGGTTTAAGGGGGTTGTCTAAGAGATGCGAAATGGGTATGGACAGTTATGTTGGTGGTTGAAGGAAAACAGGGGTGTGCGTGGCTGAGGGGAGGGTAGGGTAGGGAGATCTTCGAAATAGGTGGGTGATTGTGTGGACAGTCGGGAAGTGCGTGACTGTGTGGAGAGTCTGGGAAGTGAGAGCGATGGGTTGAAAATCGAGGGTGGTGGAGAGGTCTGGGTTTGGGAATAGATAAAACCGCAGGGGTAGATAGGGAGAATCTGGGTTTGGGGGATAGAGAATCGTGGGATTAAGATAGAGATAATCTGGGTTTGGAGGATAGAGAGAATCGTGTGGGTAGATAGAGAGAATCGAGGGTTTGGGGGAGTCGGAATCAGAGGTTGGAGTTAAAGAGAGGTCTGCGGGGGAAATAGATAAATTAGGGGGTGAGGTGCTAGATTGAGGTTGGGGTGCTGCTTACCTGCGACAGTAGCGATAGTTGGTGATGGTAGGGTCATGAGTTTGGAGGAGAGAAGTGAGGTTTGGTAGGGTTAATCGGAAGTGGTGGCTCAGGGGATTTCTTGATGCGGGTTACCTGGAGAGACGCCTGCTGATGAAGCTACGGCTACCTTCAAAATGAGCGAGGAGCTCGCCGGTAATCCTTGGGCTCGCCTGGGATTTTCTTAGCAGAGAGGCAAGTAAAAATCCCACCTATGTTCCCCAACCCTCTACACTGTGGGACCCAGTCCCACAACATTCCCATCCCATCCTACCCGTCAAACAAACGGGGCCTTAGAGAGATGCACAGGGGTAATGTCACAGAATCTCTATTGGGATACAGCAAGAACGGAGTGAAATAGCAAATATTCAATTGAATTTCATTTTGCTTCTAAATGGAAAGATATCGTTGAACCATTAGTGGATCTGTTCTCTGTAGATAATATGTATTTTTTTGATAAACTGTTCTCTGCAGAATGCAGATACAGTACCCAGACATAGCACCACCCCAAGCATGTGGAGACCTGCCGCTGCGTCGTCTTCTTTCTTTCTACCCATTTCTTCATCCTGTGTTTGGTTCGAATGGGAGTGTTTCCCCTGGTTCGTCGACATGTTTGGGGCTTTTTAAGGAAACTTACCATAATGCCCATGTTTTGAGCCGTTACCACAACACACTCATTAAAGTTAACCGCTAAATAGCTTGAAACAAATTTCAATTTCAAAAGTGAAACAGCTCCTCAGCTATTTCACTATTTCAGATGAAATTGATTTCAATTTCTCATAAACAAGGTGCAAAAATCATGTCAAATACCCTAATTTCAATTTATAACCCAATGAAATATTTAATGAAATCATACCAAAGAGAGCCTTAGTAACTAATAGAAAATAGCAACTAGAAGCCAAAATAGTAAGACAAGCTCCATATAGAAACAAAGAGGATCAGAATTGGAACCAAACTTGACAGGAATAGCAACAAGCAAAATCCGAATTAGAATCAAGTAATAACAGTTCAGTAAATAGAAGTTCAGATCCCAAAAAAGTCAGCTGGGCTTCAGAACACAGTTGTCATGGCCAAGGTTTAAGGTATCGGTCGGAAAGGTGATTTTAAGAGACATATCGTATCGTATTGGAGAGACGCAAGATACACTAAAGATACACATGAAAATGTTTAGGATACATGGGAAATATAGTTTTAAAACATAAAACACTATAAATAGCATAAAACACTATAAATAAGTAATATGTAAAATATATCATGTATAAAGAAGGAACAAAGTACGACAACGCAAGTGCATTCAATTGATTATGTATAAAGGATGAAGTTTCTTACTTGTAATAATACAAAAAATGTCATTTTCATTTTGGGGAAGATTTAGGATTTAGATACTCACCTCATTACCCTAAAAAAAAATAAAAATTGTTGCAATCATTCAGATTGTTTTTCACTAATCTAGTGATCTATTGCAAAAAACGACACTAAAAATTAATATTTGAGCTAAAAATTCAAAGTTTTGATAGAAAACTGTTCTTGCACAAATCTGGTTTCGATCATTTGTTGCAGGTTGTTTAATTACCAAATGATGATGAAATAAACACTACTAGAGTTGCTTTTGCCAATAGAAACAAAGAATCAAATTGATTCCAAAACAAAATTGATCACAATCCAGAGCTCTTGGTAAGTGTTTTGAGTCCTTGATCGAGTTGTATCGATATGTATCACCCATATCGGGTCATGTATCGAACCTATACGGTTGATACTTTTTTTTTAGGTATCGTATCGGTGTCGTATCTTATTGGTACCCTAAAAATGAGATACATATTGGTTAGTATCGGCGGATACGTTGAGATACTTAAAATCTTGGTCATGGCATCTAGGCGACCCAAGGCATTGGAGGGGTCCTAGACGCAAGGCGCCCGCCTAAGTGACCAAGGTTCCCACTTAGGTGATCAAGAGTCCAAGGCTCCCGCCTAGGCAATCATGGTGACATAGGCACCTAGGGCGTGATGTAAATCACAGGTCCATGTGTAGCCGCAGGAACAAGGCCCCAAAACCAGCCGAGTGTAGTTGTGGGATTCAACTTCTGTGGGAGGCAGCCTGGTCTGATTATGTGGCTGGTTTTTGTTGGTTTGATGGAACCATCTCATAAGGCAGCCCAGTCCAGAATATTGACTTGCGTGGAGGACAATAATTACTCTCTATTTTAGCTACCTTCTATTTCCATTTAATAGCTATATATAGTTTCTTATTTCAGATTTGGAAAGTAGGCTTAGCTTTTATTTAGAAGTTTCTATTTTCTTAAGTTTCTATTTCAGTCCATTGTTTCCTTTTAGGTAGATTTAGTTTCTATTTTGTAGTCCTTCCCAATAGCCAAAAAGGGTGTTACTATTTTGTAACCATGCTTTAGTTATAAGTAAAGGCAAGAGGCTGCATTGATCAGCCAACAATTTAGATAAAAAAAAATGGAATGTTGCTTTGTGCAATGGCTGTGAGAGACGGGCACTGTGAGAGGCCGTGGGTGAGAGAATCATTGCTATCCCTTCTCTATTTTTCTGTTTTGTTTTTACTTTCTATTTTATTGTTCTGTGAGTTAATCTACATCTGAGATACAGTTGTTGCTGCTGGTTATAAGACCTATAAGCTGGAGAATATTATGGATTTGTTCATCATTCAACTAAGGATCATTGTTGCTGGACTCTACTGCTGGCCTATCATTAATCCTACTGTAGAGTGGTTCTTAGTTGAACTACTTCTACATTAAGGCGCCTGAACGCCTAAGGCGTCACCTAGGCGACTATGCTTCAGAAATCAATGGCAGAATTCTGATATGAAACAACTTTGAGTTTAACCTTGGCCTGGAAACAAAACAGTAACTGTATATTAGTTGCAGAAACCACCGATAAAGAGTATGGGATTCACAAACCAGATTCAGCCAAAGGAAAAGTACTAGTTGAGTAATGCACAGGAACTTATTCGTACTGCTGAGTTTTGAGGAAAATAGAAGAAAGAAGAACAAAGGGAAAGAAGGATATGATAAAGAAAAGAGGGATATGACTTTGGAATCACCACCAATCAAACAACTGAATCGCCATAGTAGGGGCTGGATCTTAATGCACCACAGTACCAAGTTCTGAATCACCACATAACAATTGGGCAAAAGCCATCTTCATTCACTCATAAAAGCATTCTAGGCTGTGAGGCCCTTACATGTTCATATAATTTTCTGTAAACTGAAAAAACAGAAAATAGAAATTACTACATCTAAGTTCGTATAGGCGTCAAATCCCTCATATCTGGGCTTGTAGAATTGGCCCATTACAATAGAAACCCAAAACTACTAAGCCCATGACCCATATAACCCATTGGGGATTTAAAATTAATTCTAACTTGATCCTATCTTGAACCACAGGTTCAGTTTTACCCAGAAAACTGTACCAACCCCAAAATATCTTCTGGCTGGAATTTTGCATCACAATGATATTCATAACTACTCTTCGTGACAGTTGAAATCTGTCATGGCTTGCCACATTAGGAAACATAGTCGGGAGTATGTAATGAAGGATTTCACACTTATCTTACTGGTCAAGTTTCAACGCAGAACAGGCAAGGGAAGTGCCTTAAAAATGAGTTTGAAGTTACAAAAATTACAGATATGCCATTGGATTCCATTCTGATAAAATGGCCTTTTGTAATTTTATGAAACTTTTAACCTCACTCTTTAACCATTTCCAGTGTGCTTGTATCAGGCTGGAATTTGACTTGTGGGATGGGTATGGGGTCCTCTATTAAATAAATCCACCTATTTCATCCATGTGTGCTATATATAGCAAGAAAGCATGATCTCGTACAGAATCAAACGTCAGTAAAAAGTTGTTACTTTGATATTTTTTGCAAATAATGAATTGAGGAAAGAAACGAGCTTGGTCCCCACACCACACCAGGTTTTTATCAAAACAATGTATGCTTTGTCTTGCATCTCTCAGTGATTTGTGGGTACCTTCTTTTCTCTTTCTGATTTCATAATGTGTTTTCTTGTTGTAGACTGTCGATAATGATCTTGCCCTGAAAATATATATCAAGGCTCGAGCTACCCCAAAAGTTGTTGCAGCTTTTGCGGAACGAAGAGAATTTGACAAGATTCTCATCTACTCGAAGCAGGTAATGGTGCATGCGTTTTTTATATTGAGAATAAATATATTGACATGATGATACCTGTTTTAGACTTTTATTAGTATATTTGAGAATTTTGTTTGTTTATGCCTTCTCTTTCTAGTGCTATACTGGTACTGCTGTTTTCGTTTTTAATTCTTGGTGTTGAACACACACACACCATTCTTTCTGCGTTAATGCAGGTTGGCTACACACCTGATTATCTCTTTCTTCTGCAAACAATTCTGCGAGCAGATCCTCAGGTAAATTCATCATTCTGTGGTTTAAAATCTTGAAGCGATATCTATCATTTTCCCATTATTCCTTTCCTTTCCTTTCTGTCAAAACAGAGTACTTATGATCAAATTATCTTGTGTGATCTAACATTAGAATGGGTATTTGAATTCTGAAGGTTTCTAGTTTGATAAATTCTCTAATTGAGTTTCTGTACTTCCATTGTAGCAACTACATTGGTTTCTTTATCTACATTAGGTAGTTGGTGTGAGTTACAGTTTTTACTCCCTTGAATACTAGCACTTTTTTCATGGATCCCTTTCCTGTTTCACCGCTTTTTCGTATCCCCAAGGCTTATGAGTATCTCTGGTTCTACTAAAATCTATTCTAGTGAGTTGGAAAATTGTCTTTTTGGAAACTGGTTCTGAAAAGTTATGCAGAATTCATTAAACTGTATTCTATAACTTTTGTCTTTACGTGATTATTTTTCTTTGGCACATATTTTGATAAAGTATCACTCAGAAATATTTTTTCATGGCAGGGGGCTGTTAATTTTGCTTTAATGATGTCACAAATGGAGGGAGGTTGTCCTATTGACTACAACACTATAACAGATCTCTTCCTTCAGGTTCATCTACAATATTTTCTGCTTTTTAATCTTCCTTTTATGTTGTTTATTTTCAATCTTGATGAAAAGGTTTCCTATAGGCATCTATCTATTTTAAATAAATTCATATTGTGACAGGTGTGCAAACAACCCCTACTTATTTCTTCCCTAACCATATACAACATTCTTTCTAGATTATTTTAGAATTAAATTTGACACCCGAGTTTCTCCTGGCATTTTTTAACTCCAGAGGAACTTGATCCGTGAGGCAACAGCATTTCTGTTAGATGTTCTAAAGCCAAATTTACCAGAACACGGTTACCTTCAAACCAAGGTTATTATTTCTCTTTTAAGCCAATATTGTAATTTACTCTTTGAATTGAATTTGCCTATTCATATCCATAAGGTTGTCCTTCGTACAGGTTCTGGAGATCAATCTTGTGACATTTCCAAATGTAGCCGATGCCATATTAGCTAATGGGATGTTCAGTCACTATGATCGCCCTCGAATTGCACAACTTTGTGAGAAAGCTGGTCTTTTCGTGCGTGCTCTTCAGGTAAAATGTTTCCTCGGAATCTGTGGAAGGAAGATTTTATGTATTAAAAAGATACGATTTATTCCCTGGATTGAACATTACCTCCTTCATGCAGCACTATACTGAATTGCCGGATATCAAACGTGTCATTGTGAATACGCATGCCATTGAGCCACAGGTCTGTGTGATCTAATCTTACATTTTTTTAACCAGTGTATGGGTGTAACCTGCCACTGAATATATGCTATGCTATGTTGCAGTCCCTTGTGGAGTTCTTTGGGACCCTATCTAAAGAATGGGCGCTGGAGTGCATGAAAGACCTTTTACTTGTGAATCTGAGAGGGAATCTGCAGATAATTGTGCAAGTAATGCTTATTTCTTTTGTTAATTTTGTTGCTAATTTTGTTCTTGGATTGAGGCTCACTGGGAGTTCTGTGCAGACTGCCAAAGAATATTCTGAGCAGTTGGGGGTTGATGCATGTATAAAACTCTTTGAGCAATTTAAGTCTTATGAAGGATTATACTTCTTCTTGGGATCATATTTGAGCTCCAGGTATTTATTGCTAGAGAAAGAAGCACCTCTCCTTAGTTTGTATCGATGTAGGCAATTTTTTTTTTTTTTATCAATCTTATGTTTTCTTGGGATGTATTACAGTGAGGATCCAGACATTCACTTCAAGTACATTGAGGCAGCTGCTAAAACTGGACAAATCAAAGAGGTTGAGCGTGTGACAAGGGAATCGAACTTCTATGACGCTGAGAAGACAAAGAACTTTCTAATGGAAGCTAAACTTCCTGATGCACGACCCCTAATTAATGTCTGTGATCGTTTTGGGTTTGTTCCAGATCTCACCCACTACCTATACTCTAACAACATGCTGAGATATATTGAAGGTTATGTTCAAAAGGTAGGAGTTTCTCAGGCACTTTTTTCTGTTTCCAATGAATATCATAGAAAAATAAAGTCAATTAGGCCTAAGTTCTCTTTTGTTGATAGGTCAACCCAGGTAATGCTCCTCTAGTTGTGGGGCAGCTGCTAGATGATGAGTGCCCTGAAGATTTCATTAAAGGCCTTATTCTATCCGTACGGTCCCTGCTTCCAGTGGAGCCTCTTGTTGAGGAATGTGAGAAGAGGTTTGGTCTCTCCTCCGTAGTCTTTTACCCCCCCCCCCCAACCCTTTCCAACCTGATTTTTTTCTCATATCTGTTCTTGTGGTGCAGGAATCGCCTCCGTTTGCTTTCTCAGTTCTTGGAGCATCTTGTGAGCGAGGGAAGTCAGGATGTACATGTTCACAATGCTTTGGGTAAAATCATCATAGACAGCAACAACAATCCAGAGCATTTCCTCACCACAAATCCATATTATGATTCACGTGTTGTGGGTAAATATTGTGAGAAACGTGATCCCACTCTGGCGGTTGTTGCTTACCGGAGAGGGCAGTGTGATGATGAGCTCATCAATGTCACGAATAAGAACTCATTGTTCAAACTTCAGGCCAGGTTTGTACATTGTCTTCATTATTACGCATCATATGTAAGGCTTCTTTTGGTGCTTGGAGGTTATTTACCATTTCTTTTCTTTCAGATATGTGGTGGAAAGGATGGATGGTGACCTCTGGGAGAAAGTTCTGAGTCCTGATAATGAATATAGGAGGCAGCTAATCGATCAAGTGGTATCGACTGCCTTGCCTGAAAGCAAAAGCCCAGAGCAAGTTTCTGCTGCTGTCAAGGCTTTCATGACTGCTGATCTTCCCCATGAGTTAATTGAGCTTCTTGAGAAGATTGTGCTCCAAAACTCTGCCTTCAGTGGGAACTTTAATCTGCAAAATCTGTTGATCCTCACAGCTATTAAGGCAGATCCTTCAAGAGTAATGGATTACATTAATAGGTTAGACAACTTTGACGGACCTGCTGTAGGGGAGGTGGCTGTGGAAGCACAACTGTATGAGGAAGCATTCGCTATCTTCAAGAAGTTCAACTTGAATGTACAGGCCGTGAATGTCCTATTGGATAACATTCAAAGCATTGAGCGAGCTGTGGAGTTTGCATTCCGGGTTGAAGAGGATGCTGTTTGGAGCCAGGTTGCGAAGGCCCAACTCAGGGAGGGTCTAGTGAGCGAGGCAATTGAGTCATTTATCCGTGCTGACGATGCCACTGAGTTCTTAGATGTCATTCGAGCTTCAGAGAATGCTGATGTGTACAGTGACTTGGTGAGGTACCTTCTGATGGTTAGGCAGAAGACGAAGGAACCCAAGGTGGACAGCGAGCTTATTTATGCATATGCTAAAATTGATAGGCTGGGTGACATTGAGGAATTCATTCTCATGCCAAATGTTGCTAATCTCCAAAGTGTTGGTGACCGTTTGTATGATGAAGCCCTGTATGAGGCTGCAAAGATCATATTTGCTTTCATTTCTAACTGGGCCAAGCTGGCTTGCACACTTGTGAAGCTAAGACAGTTCCAAGGTGCAGTAGATGCAGCTCGAAAAGCAAACAGCTCCAAGACATGGAAGGAAGTTTGTTTTGCTTGTGTTGATGCTGAGGAGTTCCGTTTGGCTCAGATATGTGGGCTCAACATCATTATACAGGTGAGGTGGTCTCTTTTATGCATAACTTATGTTTTTTGGCTTCTGCATATGTGTATTATTATGGTTGTACCTCAACTTGGTTTGTGTTCCTTAGAGCATGTGGGTGATTTGTCATTTATCTGATGTTGGCAACCTTTAGGTTTCCACATGTTGCAGGGTCCTGTACTTATTATTCTTTGTCTAACAAAATTGTTCTCTTTCTCAGCATCTGTATTATTCTCTTTCTGAATACATGTTAACATTTTAATTTGTCGTTGCGACTATTCTAGGTGGATGATTTGGAAGAAGTTAGTGATTATTACCAGAATAGAGGATGCTTCAACGAGTTGATTAATCTTATGGAGAGTGGTCTAGGATTGGAACGTGCACATATGGGTATCTTTACTGAGTTAGGAGTTCTATATGCTAGATACCGTCCAGAGAAGCTTATGGAACACATCAAACTGTTCTCGACTCGTCTCAACATTCCAAAGCTTATACGGGCTTGTGATGAGCAGCAGCACTGGAAGGAACTCACCTATCTGTATATCCAATATGATGAGTTTGATAATGCTGCAACTACAATCATGAACCATTCGCCTGAAGCATGGGATCACATGCAATTTAAAGATGTTTCAGTCAAAGTTGCAAATGTGGAGCTCTACTATAAAGCTGTACATTTCTACTTGCAGGAGCATCCTGATCTTATCAATGATCTTCTCAATGTACTTGCACTTCGTGTGGATCATACACGTGTAGTCGACATAATGCGAAAGGTATTTTCATATTATTTTGATGATTATGATATTGTATGTTAGTTTTTCCTCACCCAACTAGGGTTCATTAATATAAATATTACAGTTTTGGAAGCATTTATTCGGAATCAATTCTTATTTATGTATTTCTTCTTTGTGGATTCCAGGCAGGCTATCTTCACCTTATCAAGCCATATATGGTTGCAGTTCAAAGCAACAATGTTTCTGCTGTGAACGAGGCTCTAAATGAGATATACGTTCAAGAGGAAGATTATGATAGGCTACGAGAATCAATTGATATGCATGACAACTTTGACCAGATAGGCCTTGCACAAAAGGTAGCTCACTTTTTACTTTCCTATTGGCCATCCCTCATACTGCAGTGTGTATGCTTACTAGTGCCCATGAAATATGTGTTAACAGGTTGAGAAACATGAGCTTCTGGAGATGAGGCGCATTGCTGCTTATATTTATAAGAAAGCTGGTAGATGGAAGCAGTCAATTGCATTGTCCAAGAAGGACAATCTTTACAAAGATGCCATGGAAACATGTTCACAATCTGGTGACCGTGAACTTTCGGAGGAACTGCTGGTTTATTTCATTGAGCAGGTATGGGGTTCAATAATATATCTAAAGGATGATTGTATTTGTATACTATTCTTAGCGATTAAATGTGTAGAACACCTTGGACACCTTGGTCGCCTAGGTGGACGCCTTGTATCCAGGTCCTGATGCAGATTCATCACCAAATAGGGCTTATTTCTTTAGAAATAGGCCTTGGGTTGGGTTATATCATGTTGGGCCTTTGTTCCCAAGGGTTTTCTATGTATTAGGCCACTTTAGTGGGTCTAAAATAGGGGTATATAGGTTGCATACGGGATTAGCCCAATACTTAGTTTTTATTTTGTGTTTTTAATTGAACCGGTTTAAATTGGTTGCATCCAATTGGTTCAATTGGTTTAATTTAAGTGAAGTGATCCTATTGGCTAAGAGGTTCTTATATCCTATTGGCTACTAGGGAATCTTCTTTATTTTAAGTAGTTTAAGTTGTTTTAAGTCATTAGGACTCTATTTTGAGTCTATTTGAGTTTCCTAGTCGGTTTAAGTTGCCTAATAGGTTAGGGATAAGGTTAGGCCATTCCTTTTTAGTGTCTAAGTCTATTTTTGAGTCTTCTATATAAGTTTGTAAGGGAAGCCGGTATTGAACACGAATTTGATTAATGAAAAAGCTTTTATTTGCTGCCATAGCTGTTGCTCTACTCTGTTGAGTGAACCTTGTGAGTAATATCAAGGCTACCTTGTGGGTAATATCAAGGTGAAGGGATTGGAGTCCACTCCTTGCATCTTGTAGATCGGGAGGTCCTTCTTCTAGTTCTTCAAAGCTGCTACCATTGAAGATTTAATCTTTCAAGTAAGTAGTTTATTAATTCAGCATTTAACCTTCTTCTTCTAATCCTCTAACCTAAGCTCCATCTACTCCTATTATCATCCCTTCCATTAATCCATAGATCCATTAGAACCCTAAAACCCTAAATTCAATTCTGCCCTAAATTGCAGAATTTTGTAACTCATCCAAACCCTAACTTCTTTATACCAAAATAAGCCCCTAGACCTGCCCATTAATACCCTATAAACCTCTTTCCTAAAATCTACCCCTAAACCCTAAATCTTACAAACAGTCCATTTTCATAAGGCATCCTACCCAAAACCCTAGAATTCCAACCTCAACCAAATTTGATCCAACTTATACCATTAGACTCATAAAATTCTGCACATCATTACCAAATAAAACCCCAAGTCGAAACCCTAACCATAACCCTAATTCTGCCCTAATTAGCCTAAGCTGTCCCAATCGGCCAGCCTTGTTAATAGATCCTATTACCCTGGTTCCTAGTGGGATTACTCCTACCTAGGACTACATTAGATCCCCTCCAACACCTTGGGTCGCTTAGACGCCATGACAACTATGATTGAAACTGCTCAAATTGTCACCTTTTGTAGATGAAATTGTAGGACATGAAAGCTTTTTCTTGGAAGTATAGCAGATAGTTAGAACAGTAATTTCCCCCCTGTTTTTCTTTGTTTAAGTGAGGCATTGGCAATTACTGAGTTCACACTCAGATATTTTTCTTATTTTTTTAAGTATTTAGGCTCTAATTTAATCTTTCTGTTCTATTTAGCAATTTATAAGATTTTCCATCTGTGCTAATGTTTTGGTCGTGAGTTTTTATGGTTTAGATAACCTATCTTCCCTAGCAACTTGCTGTGGTATTTAATCTTCTTAGATCTGATTCATACCAACTAGTTTTGTTTTTCTTTTCTCTTTTTTCTTGGATCCCAGCATTAACTCATCAGGTTGCGGGTTTGAAACATGAAAACAGCCTCTCCGCAAAGCGGGGGTAAGGCTGCGTACATTTGCCCCTCCCAGACCCTGCAGTAGTAGGAGCCTCGTGCAATGGGATGCTCTTTTTTATTTATTATTTCTTTGCTGTCAAATGTAATTTAGTTTATTATGTTTCTTCTTGTTTCTATTTTGTGGGAGGTTTTTCTTCCTCATCTCCTTCAGATTATATCAGTTGCAATCTTGCCCAGTGCCAACCTAGAAGTGATTGTGTAATGGTGCCTAAGGTAAATGTGTCAAAGCAATCAATTAAGGACCACTTATAATTTTTTTTTTGTAAGAGATTCTTAAGGTTGTTTCTCTAGAGACCATAAATGATGCACATGATCAATGCATTAGAGCAGTCAGTGGAAGCATTCTTTTTGAAAAGAGTAAAAAAAGGTGGGGGTGTTTTAATGGTATTCCTTCAGGAAACAGTGGCATAACAAATGTGCGTTGGTGCTTTAGCTTTACAGTCATTCTCTTTCAGATATATTCACTCACTTAATGAGTCTTCTTGCGTATCTTAGCATCTTACAGATTCTGGTTATTATGATAATTTAATCTATTAAGAAAATATTAGTCCAGGTAAGGAGTAACCAGTGGAGTTGAATTTGAACAGAAGTAATTCTGTAGATCAATTATGGGATGAGGAGCTAATGTAAATTTTATAATTTAAATGGGTTTTAATGGTGGAATATCTTGCATCAGTTGATGAGTAGAATATCTCAGAACAGTTCCAGGAGGAATACAAGAAAATGGACAAGGGTAAAATTTAGTGGAGAAGTTGGCTCCACCATATCATGCTTAGGATGCTAGAATCAACATTATTTAGAAAATCTCTTATGCGTGGCATTTACATAATTTGCAGATATGGTAAGTGGAGGTATTTTTAATCAGTATAAATATGTAAACTTCGATAAATTTTCGACATAATTATAGTTTTTTTCATTAGACTCTGTGCTTGGCTGCTGCCTAAAATGCGGGGATGCAAGTTGGGCAGGCTTCAGTTGGGGAAATTGATAAATTTGGACAAAATTAAGCCCAAGCCTGGTCTGGCTTAATTTGATTTGAAGTTGCACCTGAATTTTGCCCAAGTTGTACCTCCTACTAAAATACGTGCATATGTAATGCTCTTGGTCAAACCTGGTGAATGGGGAAGTTGATTTTGTCTTCGATGTAAATGCAGGGAAAGAAGGAATGCTTTGCTTCGTGCCTCTTCGTTTGTTATGAAGTAATCCGACCTGATGTTGCACTTGAACTTGCATGGATGAACAATATGATTGATTTTGCCTTCCCATATCTCTTGCAGGTGATCTTATTTCTGCCTTTACTTGCTTTTGCATTACCTTAAATATTCTACACTATTTTCTCTCACCCTTGCACTGGTTCTTTCAGTTTATTCGTGAATACACAACCAAAGTCGATGAGCTTGTAAAGGACAAAATTGAAGCTCTTAATGAAGTGAAAGCTAAAGAGAAGGAGGAGAAGGAAATGGTTAATCAGCAGGTATTGCTAAGAGAACCACTTATATTACTTTCTTCTCCACGCCCTGCAAGAGGGGTGAAAGATTCTGCGGGTCTGGCTTATTTTAGGCTAGAAACTGTTGTGATTGGATAGTTTTATTTGGTCCGCTTCTTTCTGGTATCCTGCGCCAAAGTATCCATTAGCCACCTAGTTTCTTGTAAAGTTCTTCCTAGAAGATGGCCAAGGTAGTGAAATAACTGGCATTTGAGTTCCTATTCTTCCAGAAAGGGAGGGGATGCTAGTTCATTACAATCAGTGGTGGTTACATGTTAATAGACTGTAGATTCAGTGAAAGTGAAGTTTTGATTTAATGTGTATTTCTTGTTGCAGAATATGTATGCTCAGTTGCTGCCTCTTGCTTTGCCTGCACCACCGATGCCGGGTATGGGAGGTGGGATGGGCGGAGGCTTTGCACCGCCGCCACCAATGGGAGGGATGGGTATGCCTCCAATGCCACCTTTTGGGATGCCTGGGATGCCTCCAATGGGCTCGTACTGATTTTACTGGGCTTAAATGTAATTAGTAACAAGAGTACTAGTAGCAGCAGGGAGAAAGGGGAAGCAAGCGATATCTAGGAACTCCAGTTTGCAGAAGATGGATGGATTTTTTTGATAGGAGGTTGGGGGGGGGGTGGCGGATGTAAAAGAATTTAGTCCCGAATAAGCTTTTTTTCTTTATTAATGTTAATTATGTCTGTGGGGGTGTGGTTGTATTTCATAATATTCTTTTGGTAGCACGGGCAATTTATTTTTTCCTTTTTGGCTGCCGTTGAGGCTGAGATTAGCATTTTGTGTTTTGGACTGATTTACGTGGCCCTGGTGAAGTTGCCAATTGTTTCTGTTGAAGTTCATGTAAGCTGGTCATCTCTCTTTTGTGGTGATTGTGGCGGGGTTGCCGTGTGTATAGGTTCTTTAGACTCTTTGTAGGCGCTACTGTTAACTCTCTTTAAGTTTTTTCACATGTGTATCTGATTGCTTCCCTTTGTTTTGGGGTTTAACTTCCGAAATATTGGAGCCTTATTCCATCTCTTCCCCCCCCCCCCTCTCCTTTCCTCTAACATGCTCCTACCTGAATTCGTTTTTATTGTTTAGAGCATGCAGCAATATCATCAAATATTGGAGATTGTGTTTTCATGTATTTCTAGTGGTTCTTATCAGTTATCTCATGATTGTATTGGCTTGGCACGGTAGCTGCAACTAGCATTGGTTTGGGGTCAGAGCTTGATCTAGGTATCAATCTTGTAGGTGCCTGAAGTGTTACTTGGGAGTTGTGACCAGTCCAACCCCCAGGAGAAGGGTGGCCTTTTGGCTTGCTTGTCATGACAGATACGAGGATAAGGTCCTTTTGATTCGGGGGAGGGGGAGGGGGGGGGGGGGGGGCATCAATGGACTTGCTAGTCTATATGGTGAGGGTGAGCTACAATCTCTATCCGTGGATTCATGAGGATTAGATTGGCATCATCTTTTTGGCTCTTCTAAGTTGAGGTTTAACTAATCCATCTAATGAACATCTGGGAATGTAACGTTGATTTTTAGAATCTATCAAAAGGAGAACTTTTCGATGTGGGGTTTCACATGATTGATTTTTGGAATTTATTAAAGCTAAACCTCGCCAATTTGAGGTGGGGTTCTGTTTTACGGTGTTTGGCCTAATAACTTGAACAACTTAACATAGAAAAGAGAGAAAATTGGGGTGTTGTGTTTTGTTGTTGAACGTAAATATTGTATCTCATTTCAAAAGTGTATTGCGCTTCAAAGGTTCATGTTTTTGCGCAAAGGCATAATAGAACAGAATGCTCCCTTGTATTTCTGAGTTTAAGAGATTGGGATTTAAATTTTGCTCATTCTACTACCTAAGCGGCAACCCGTGACTCTGTCGAAATTCTTTCATATTAGTACAATCGCCAGGAGGCAGCAAAACAGAATTTTGAGGTTAAAATGCCACTCAGGCAATTGGTGTAAATCAGAGGACGAGATTTATGAAGAAATCTTCAGTGAAGGATCTATTCAGTTCTTAAGGCATTGATGAAGAAGCCCTGGTTGAAGTCCTCCAGAGTGTTCAACCGGGCGTTTCCAATCAAGAGAATGAAGGCCTCTGTGCCTTGCCGAATATGGAAGAAGTCAATGCTGCCTTGTTCGTAATGGGCCCCCTAAAATCCCCAGGTGTGGACGGTTCTCCTCCGCTATGCTTCCAAACTTTTTGGGAAATAATATCTTTGGACCTCTATTATTTTGTTTCGACTTTCTTCTCTACAGGTACTCTTCCTTAGGGTTGCAATGATACGTTTATATGCCTTATACCAATGAAAGGACACCCAGAAGCGGTGGAAGACTTTCGCCCTATCAGCCTCTATTGGGTGGCCATTAAAGCCATCACAAAGATTATAGCTACCTAGTTGAAGCCTTTCCTCCCTGAGACCTAGTTGGCCTTCATCCCGGGACGCCTTATATCTGACAACATTTATATAGCTCATGAGGCCTTTCACTATATCAAAAAGAGGAAGAAGGGGAAGAAATTCTTCGTTGTTGCTAAACAAGACATGAAGCGGGCGTATGATAGACTAGAGTGGCCATTCATCAACCGGCTTCTTCTTCAAATGGGCTTCTGCTATAAGTTTGTGAGTCTGATTATGACATGCATTACATCTGTGAAGTACTCTATTCTCATCAATGGAACTGAGCGATGTGTGATTACCCCGGGGAGAGGAATCAGGCAAGGAGATCGTCTGTCCCCTGCGCTTTTCATCCTGTGTTCTCATGGTCTTAGCAGCATCATACACAAAGCAGAATCGATGGGTAGTATCAGGGGGGTTAAAATAAGAAATAGATCCTCACTTCTATCCCATTTATTATTTGCCGATGATTGTGCTTTGTTCTCTGAGGTGAAACTCCAGGCTATGTACAACTTAGAAGAGTATATGGACACCTTTTGTCGAGCCAGCGGCTAGGCTATTAATACCACAAAAGCTAGCCTCTGCTTCAACCCAAACACCCCTCCCCCGTGAAGAGATGCTTCTCAAGGATCTTTAAGATCTCATACGACGATGGCTCCTCCAAGTACCTTGGCTTATTGATTGATTTCGGAGTTTCAAAAGTGGATCTCTTTCATAGTATAAAGGATAAGATATCCAAGAGATTACATAGCTGGTTGCCACAATTCTTCTCTAATTCTGGCCGAGAGGTTGGTTATTCTGAAGGCAATGGCTCTTCCATCTTTGAATTTTGCAGCCTCCTGTTTTTGAATCCCTAGATCTATCAATGAAAAAATAAAATCAGCAGCGACTCGGTTTTTATGGGGAGAGAAGGAAGGGAAAATAAAAATTCATTAGCTCTCTTGGAACTGCCTCTCTCAATCAAAGGACAAGGGAGACATTGGTCTTAGAGACCTAACCTTACATAACAAAACACTTTTATCCAAGGTGGCCTGGAGATTGTTCTCTGAACCAAACTCAGCATGGGCGATGTTTATGAAGTCTATTTACTTTCCAAATATTCATTGTTTGGAGGCAAGGATAGGGACTAATCCATCTTGGGCTTGGAGGAGTATCATACAAGGAAGGGAGGTCCTTATTGTTAGGCTGATACGGATAATCAGAGATGGCTCAAAGGTGAATGTTTGGAAGGACAATTGGGTCCCCAACCTTCCAAGATTTAAAATGCAATCGTGTAAAGAGGAGGATTGCCCTATCACTGTTGTGGCGGATCTTATTGATTAGGAAACAAGGAGCTGGAATAAGCAGATCATAGTTAAATTGTTCAATGTGGAGGAGAGGAAAGCAATTGCTTGCATAAGACTTAGTCTCTTCCCTCAGGAGGACTATCTAGCTTGGGGAGCTTCTTAGGATGGCAGATTTTCAGTTAAATCATAATACCATCTCCAATGCAACATTGCTGCCCATATTTCTAGTTCTAGGCCCTCCACTTCTCGAAAAAGCAAAGGGAGTGGACTCCCACAGCAGTTTGGAAGGAAGTCTGGAAATGCCATTCTCTTTTAAAAATCCAATCCTTTTTGTGGAGAGTGTATTCAGGTAGTCTCGCTTTAGGGGAAGGCCTCAACCAACATAGAGTCCCTATTGATCCATAATATCTTCGTTGTGGAGAAGCGATTGAATCTATTGACCACATTCTGCTTCACTGTCAATTTGCAAATGCGGTATGGTTTATTAGTCCAATATCATTCTGAGTTCCACTGTGGCCGGACCTAACGGTCTCTAAATGGATTGAGGATTGGAAAGATTTCAATTCGTTGGGAAGACAACGCAACAGAGAGAGTAAGAGTTTATGCTCCTTTATAGCATGGAGTCTTTGGAAAACCAGAAACGACCTGACCTTTGCCAAAAAGAAATGAGCTCCTGCTGAAGTTATT
Source organism: Telopea speciosissima (assembly GCF_018873765.1). Taxonomy (NCBI): domain Eukaryota; kingdom Viridiplantae; phylum Streptophyta; class Magnoliopsida; order Proteales; family Proteaceae; genus Telopea; species Telopea speciosissima. The sequence goes on from NC_057923.1 coordinate 51,020,317, forward strand.
GTTGAAGTCTCCCAAACTCATAAAAAATTATGGAATTCCCTATCAGTGAAGCAAAGTAATTCCCAAATCTCATCTCACAGTCCTACAAGGACCCATCAGTGGACTGCTCCTCAACACCCCTATGTCAAGGTTAACGTGGATGCATCCTGGATGAAAATCCAGAATCAATTCGGACTTGGTTTAATCATCAGAACCATAGAGGAACTCCTCTATTGGTTAAATCGGAGAAAGCCCAATTCTAGTCCATGTCAGAAGGAGAGGCCTTGGCAGTGCGTGCAAGTATGTTTAAGGTCATTGCAAACTGCCATGACTATATAGTCATTGAATCAGATTGTTAAGATCTTGTGAGGATCATCACCACATCAGCTTTGGTCCCCCCTAGACATTCAACCTATTATATCAGACATTTTATACCTCTCTTCTTACTTTCTGGATTGTAAATTCTTTCATGTTTCTAGGGAATCCAACAATGTAGCGGATTCCTTAGCCCGGAGGGCCTTCTCAATTACAGGATCGACAGTTTGGCCAAATTCCACTTTGTGGTTGGCGGAGAACTACTCTTCGAATACCACGTGTACTCCTCCCAGTATGACTTTTTCCTAAAGATCCAAAAAAAAAAAAAAAAGTGACTTTTAAACCTCAACGATTATTCTTGAATTATTTGGACAAATCTGAATTATTTGAATAGATGTGCTTGTAATGCTGAGGGACCCTACTCATAGATACTTTAACGTGAGGGATCTGAATGTAATTTAATCATAAATAAGGATTCTTTATATTGTTGACTCAACGATTCACTGGGCTAGACCGGTTGGTCACCAAACGAGTTGAGTTTCCAAGTTTAAAAATAACGTGAAATGGGGACTTTTTTTGGGGGGGGGGGGTTAAATTACATTTTTGGTAACATATTTTTAAGAAAATGATACTAGGGATACCTCATGTTTCAAATGTGACAGTCGGGGTACCTCGTGAACTATTTTTGTTCACAAAGCCAACATATTTTCAATTTTACCCCCTCAAATTCATCCTCTACCTCCATCTCCTCCTCACCTCTCCACCCCACCCATTTTTGCAACTAGTGCCCCACTCCCACCATTCTTTGCAACCACCCTCCACAACCCCCGCCTCACATCTGCTCCGTCTAACCCCACTCTACACAACCTGCCCCACCACCACCCCACCCCCACCTCCACTAATCTCCCCCTACCCCGCCTGCCCCTCCCATCCCTTTCAAAATCCCTACCCCACCGTCCCCCACCCTGTTCCGCAACACCATGCCACCCATCCTTTGTTTTTCCTCCCCTCTACTCTTGTATTCACCCTCCAACAGCCCATTGTCGCCCAACACATACAAGTATTATGCATGCGGTTTTCTCTTTTATTTTCCCAACAAATCCTATTTAACCAAGGTCTAATGCCTTATGATCAAAGATTGGATGTCGATCTTGAGACCAGTCCAATCTGATCCTAGCAGATATTTTACAGAATACCAGTTTACAATAGTTGTCTGGCCAGGATCTAACGGGTAGATAAATGTTGTTTGATCAATAGACTTGGTCCGATACCAAGATTGAAAACCATTTGTTTCGCACTAATCTACTTAGAAGTTCTTTGCAGGAAAGAAAAGAAGATTTAAGGCTTGTAGCATAGAATCAACAATTGAACAATTCAATTTAATATGGGATATAAATACGGAGATAACCTCTCAAATAAACATAAAAGGGCGTACCCAATGGATGAGGCTCCCGTCACTATGTGGTATGGGATAAGGCTTGAAGCAGAGAATCAATTTTACTTCAATAAAAAAACAAGCAGAGAATCAATAATTGAATAATTCAATTTAATATGGAGCATAAATACAGAGATAATCCTTCAAATAGACATAAAAAGGCGTACCCAGTACACGAGACACGCCACTACAGGGTCTAGGGAGGCTCATAATGTACGTGGTCAATGTATGCAGCCTTACCTCCACTTTGCCAAGAAGATATTTCCCAACTTGAACCTGCGACCACTCGGTGGTAATGGCGCATCCATAAGGTCCGTAATGTAGCAAACATATGAAAATTATTTTATTGGTTTTTAGGGGTAGGGGTTGTCTGATGCGGGTTAGTTGTTTTTTTCTCTTTTATTTTTTGGGGAGAGGGTTGGGTACACCGCTAGCTTTTCTTTGAGCTAGCAGTTGTGCCCATGGAGTGGGTGGGATGGAGAGGGCAGAGGGTCATTTCCATTGGGGGTGGAAGAGATACAAGCATGGTGGAGCGTGGCTCCTATGCACGCACAGGGCCAGTGGGTGAGTAAGTGTGGAAGGTTGGAAGCATCAATAAGGTAGACATTTCCACCTTTCATGGGGATAGGACGGTCATTTTTTCCCTTATGTGTCTGGCAATGCGCATGTTCCCCCACAGAGTTCTTTTTTTCCTTTTTTTTTTAGGATAAAGATGTTTGTAACCAACCCGATAACCAGACTTATTTATCCACCCCCACACTACTTATCAATTACTTTTTTTTTTGGTTAAGAACAATTTTATTGCGAGGAACAGGATACACTCCTTGTATCTGAAGCAATATCTCCAGATAACAAGGGATCGGAATTGGGCCAAACCATCCTTCCCGAAACGGATAGGGCCCTCCTAGCAAGGCAATCTACTACGGAATTAGCAGTCCTTGGAATATAAGAGAAATTACAATCATCAAGGTACGAAGAAATATGTCTAATATCTTCCACGATCGGCAAGATTTTTAGATCAGGAGCCTTCGAAGGATACATGAGGCAGGAGATAATACCGAGATTATCACTCTCGACCGTAATAGAGAGAGTCCCCTCTGATATGGCTTCCAAAAGGCCCTCTCGAATCGCCAATGCCTCCCCAATCAAAATGTCATTGGAGGTAACCGGATTAGAGATGGCGATAAAACTCTTGTCAAGGTGATCCCGAACCAGAAAACCAACACCACTACTCTTTGAACCAGGGTCAAAAGATGCATCGCAATTCAGTTTATAAGCACCTGGGAGAGAGGGAAACCAAGCAGCATGCGTTGTCACTCGTTCAGCATGCGTTGTCCTCATATTCTTCTCCTTCTTCCCCTCTCTCCTCTTCTTTTTCATCTCCAACTCCCACTCCCCATCCCTAGCCCATCTCGCTCACTCCATTGAACTCAGCACCAGTCAGCAAGCATCCCTACGGTCTTGTCACTGGGACGATGGCCCAATTTCCCCCTCTCCCGCGCATCTTAATGCTATGAGAACAACACCTCCAAGCCCCAATCAAATCGTTCAAAGCCCAAAGATGAGAAGCAACCAGAGATGAGGTTGCAGAGGGGTATTAACAAACCTGGGTTAACCTTTGTTTGAAGTCAGACTGTAATAATGCAAAAACCATCGGAATTTGATGACAACTGTTGACCAGCGAAGCACTTAAGTTCTTAATCTTTAGACGCTTAAGAAATTTCCCCCTTTGTCAAAGAATTTGACTATTGTAACTTAAAAGTTATTGTATATGAATTTAATTCTGAGCTTATACAGTGTAATCGTCGGGATTTGTAAACTCTTTGTATTTGTTTTTTTTACTGTGAAGAGTACCAAATCTCGGTTTTTTAGTTCGTTGCAAAAACCAATGCAAGAGAGGTGGACGGTTAGAAAAGTCATGGATAGAGCCCAAAGCACAATAGGTGAACAAATACACATGCAAATAAAAAATAGATATTTTAATAGGGATCGGTTAGGGAACTATTTTTAGTATGAAATATGAAGCCAATAGTCTGTTTCTATCCATGAATTCTTTTCCAGTTCAATGAAATTAACCATATTTGGTTTTGCGATTCAAGAGTTTGTGATGACAGAGCAAAGGTTGAGGTCTGATAGACTGTGTAGGTGTGGATTCGCTTGAGATATCGCATGGTGGTGTAGCTCTCGACCATGGAAATTAGAGCAGTTGTTAGATAGGGAAAAATCTCTCCAAACTCTGGGGCTAATCAACGTTGAATCGATGAGAGTTCCATTCATTTCTTATTAGTCGGAGAGGACCATCACCAGAGAACTAGGAGGAAGAGAAGATGTCTAAGGAGAGAATAGAAAGGAGGAAGTTAGACTATGTCGAAATTACATCATTAGACAATCTATTTTAGTGCCACCTCATTATAAAGAGGGCAAAGAAGTCCGGTTACAAATTCTGTTTGTAACCCATAGACACACACCCATATAAGGGAAAATTAAAATTTTTTTTTTCTACACTTGAGAACCTACAACCCCTCAACACGAAAAAGAAGGAAAATACACATTAAAGAGATCAACTAAGCGATCACAAAATCATTCTCATCTAATCTGTAAACTCCTAATTGAATCCACCTCCTAATGTAGCACCATGGGCAGGTGAAGAAGATGGAAAGACGCCTTAGATGAGTAGTAAGTAGTTGCCAGAGACAACAAGCTACCGTCCTTTGAATGGGAAAATATACCTTGTCATTGAGAGAACACGCCATGAATTAGAGCCTTGGAGGACAAAATGACCGTCCTGCCCCCTATGAAAGGGGAAAATCCCTCCCCCAAAATGCTTTTACGCATGCTCTCTTTGATCCCCGCATGCAGAGGAGCCAAACTCCCATAGAGAATGCTCCCCCAATTCCTCTGGGGAGAAAAGTTCTCTGTGGAGGAGTGTACTGCTCACACCCAAACACAGTGAAGGCAAAATGATTGCCCTGCCCCCTATGAATGGAGAAAATCCCACCCCCAATATGCTTATACGCATGCTCTCATTGATTCCTCTCACGCAGAGGAGCCACACTCCACCACAGAGAATGCTCCCCCCTCTAATATCACTTTTGAAACATGAGGTACCCAACTGTCTTTTTTGTACACATTGAGTACTCAGATGTAATTTGCTTTTTTTTTTTGTTTTTCCTCAATAGTAGTTGTGCTCAATCCAGATCGTCAATGGCCAGCCTGCCCGTAGTGGCCAGAGCAACGCCCTGACGAGGCATGGTGCAATGACTACCTCACCCCTGCCTGGCGTCTTGCCTGAGTGGGGGTAAGGTGGTCATTGCACCACACCTCATTAGTGCGCTGCTATGGCCGCTATTGGCAGGAGGCCGTAGAGGGTCAGGGTAAGGCCTGAGATGCATCTCCCCATAACGGCCATGAAGAATTGCTTCTCCCCATCGATTTGAGTTCTAACCGAAGAAACCGAGAAGCAAATTAATAAGAAAAAGGAAAGAGAGACTCAAAGAAGACGACCGTGGAGGTATTTCTGACCCAATTGCTAGATTTTCTGACCCTCCTTATACGCTATGAAGAAATATTTGAGCAGGTTGATGGATTTCGGGGTTTCTGTGTTGTGTTGGGTGATATTTTATGCCCTTGCTCTGGGATTTCTTTTGCCTTTTATGATCAATGGGAGGAAGAACAGAAAAAGAGCCGTGGGTTTTTTCCACCCATACACAAATGATGGTGGAGCTGGAGAGCGGGTTCTATGATGTGCAGTTAAAGCCATCCAAGAGGAGTATCCTAATCTTGACTGTGTCATCTATACTGGAGATTATGATGCTTCTCCACAAAGCTTGATGGACCGAGCCACTGATCGATTTGGGGTCAATCTTCTTTTCCCACCTCAGGTAGCTCTGGCAAGATCATACATGTCTGTCGTTTCACTTTCTTGTTCATGTTTTGTGAAATTTATGGTTGTCAACCCTTTTCGGATCAGAAGACGCCTCATATTGTTTTGTCTAGTTTAATTTATGATCATGTGTACTGAGGTGAAAATTCAGCTAAATTTCATTTGGTCTATTGTTATGGGTGGGGTGTTAATAGGTCACATTCTCTGCCAATTAGGTTTTTAGAAGTAAAACTTAATAGGTTCCTATTAATCCAGCTACCAACTTTACATAAAATTGGCATTATTATTTTCTGAACGAATTTAAGAAAGAAAAAAATGGCATTAGTCATTCCATAGGAAGGAGGAGAAACGTGAGTGATATTCTTGGTTCTCTATTCTCTTTTTATTAAATCTCTTTGGTAAATGTGCAGAAAACCGTACTTATAAATGACAATCGCACTATAAAAATATCAAATTGGGATTTGGCTCAAATTAAGCATATATGTCATGGATAGCCATCTTGGAGAAAACAAAGTCAGATCAACTAAAACCAAAAGATTTATTGAATAAGAAATAGAAAGCTAGTAATTAATTTTTATAAACATCTCTCTTTTCCTTTCCCCCTCTGTGTTTTAATGGTTACACTGTAGATTGAGGGTAGGATTTCCTCAAAAATTTGCAGAACCTAACAAGAAGTATTGGCCATACTGTTAGATATTACATTTATAGCAGACTTCACTATGCCTTAATCTCCAATTAGTTGGTTATAACTGAAATAGCTTGTTATATAAAGGTTCTGTTTTCTATGGAATCATCTTCGCCTTGCCTGATTACTCACCCTTGTACAACACCACAATCTTCTTCAACTTATTTTCATACTTGTTCTTAGGTGAGTCATTATCCAGTTGTTTAGGATAAAGCCAATAAATCTTCCTCTTAAAGGAATTGCAGTTGTTTTCCATACAATCCTCATCTCTATAGAAGATTTTTTGCTCATAAAAGAATGGCAGCTGTGGCGATGCAGGCAAATTGAGAAATTGGCATGTATGGGCCCTAAAGTAGGTTTTCAAATCTGTAAGGCAACAGTAACAGAGAACTGAAAACAGTTGAAAACGGAATCAAACATAACTAGTCAATCTGAGGTATATGTGCATAATCCTCTATTTGATTTCAGAGATTGAGAAGGTAATTAGAAACTAAAGCAAATGCTATCGGTAGAGCTTGCTGGACAGTTGTGGGGTATTTCATATGTGTTCCAACTTTTTTTTGGATTCCTAGTATTGCAAATGAGGGTTTGCCATGGTTAGAGAGAGAGGATGATGGTTAAAGAGAATGATTTGGAACAAACCTACCTATGTTCGTGACTTCGTGTAAACGCTCTTCATAATGAAACCCAATTTTTAGGACAGTTCTGGGTATTATATAAGCTTCATGTTTATTTAGATTCTTTCTATTGGAAATCAGATTTACCATATATTTAAACAATAGTTTTAGAGATTGTCAGGAGAGATAGTATTTTAGCATTATCAGATGTTCTTAGGTATTTTATACAAATCCTTCAATGGGATAAGAAACTTTAGAGGGCTCTATATGAAAAAAAGCGACTGTAAGTAGGATTTTGATATGCCTGACTTTTTTCTTTTTAGTTGTCTGACTTGTAGAAGGTAGGTTTCCTGAAAACGTGGTAGGGCCCAATAGCATTTTTAAAGTTTTAAGAAAGAAATTAATTGGGATAAAGGCATGTGGAGCTTTAGAATTTGTCATAGATTGGTAATTCTAGTGATTGAGAAAGGGTATTCTAGCCGTGAAAAATGTACATCTCAAAAAAGGGAAAAAAAAAAACAGTTCATAGTTGTATATGGTAGGCAAAAAGGTTTTCCTGGACTAGTGGTAACAGAATGGTTTCCGGCATCTTCAGCTACTTCTGCCACATGGAGTAATGAATTGATTATTCTGACTGTTGGATGGAGGACGAATTCTCTAGATTTGCTATATATCAAATTTAGTGGCCCATCACGCCCGTCCAACCCACCATGTAACTGACTCTACCCTTCTTGCTTCAACATTCGTAATTCTCAAAACAAGAGTTGGATTGGACAACAAATCAACCTTTTACTTGATTCTGACATGGACAGCATGTCCAAACAGTTTGAACTGTAACCAAATGCCCCCATTGTAGATATAGTTGGTTGTAGGGAATAGCTTTTGTTGTCGCTTGTGCTGGGAACCCACCTCCATATACTGAGGAGTAGTGGCATGGTTGAAGTATATTTCAGTCTTTGTAATTGGGGTTGCTATACTCATTCATCACTTGCACAAATTGTTTGTTACTGCTTGGTCCAAATAGGATTCTATTCTGTTTCTTCTTTTGGTCTTTTACCATCTCATTATATCTGTATGCAATCGCTGATGATCAGGTGGTGCATTTGCATAAGAGGAAGTGGATTGAGGAGGATACCTACCCCCACTTCACTATGATTGGGCAAAGTTTTGGTTCAATTTATCTATTGTGGGAGGCTCTGAGTAAATTTACGCCTTTGATTTACCTGGACACTAGTGGATACGCATTTACATATCCACTTGCCCGGATGTTTGGGTGCAAAGTTGTTAGCTATACACATTACCCTACAATCAGCTCGGACATGGTTTCTCGTGTACGGGAACGGAATTCAATGTATAATAACAATTCTTTGATTGCACAAAGGTATTTCTACTTCACAATATGAATAATTTTCTCTCATTTGATTCTTTAGGGATTTCTGAGTCAAGGTGGTGAAATGGGTTGATGACTAGTGGCTTATATGTGCTTGGGTTCCAACATTCTGACTTTTGTCCAATTAGTTCAATTTTTAGCATAGTCTATCTCCTGTGGGCAACAAGGGTACAGATTTGAAATTTTGAGAAAGTTTTTATGGTCTCTGCTATGATTCCAAAGATCTTTATGGTTATTTGTGCTCTTTCTGGTGACAAGTTGCTGGTACATTTTTGCTTGTCATTCATTCAGTAAAGCTAGTTGTGTCAAGTCCTAGATACATGATTGCATCTTGGATAAATACATGTTTTGCTATGTCTTTTCCATTCTGATGTTGCTTCTAAGGATTCCTTCTCTTGTGACAGCATTTGGCTTTCTCGATGCAAGGTCATCTATTACACATTCTTCAGTTGCATGTATGGGATTGTGGGTTCGCATGCACACCTTGCAATGGTCAACTCGTCATGGACACTATCGCATATAGAGAAACTGTGGAGAATTTCTAACCGTATTAAGAGAGTTTACCCTCCATGTGATACTTCAGGTCTTCAGGTTTGTTTAAGTTAATTTCTTCTGTTCAGAAAATGTCATGGTCCTTGTTTCTGTATTTGACTCTGGAAATAATACATCAGTTAGTTTAATAAACGTTTCTGTCCATCGAAGTAGTTTTTTCCTTAATTTTCAAGTTTAATAAACGTTTCTGTCCATTGAAGTAGTTTTTTTCCTTATTCCTTGTTAATGCTATACACTGAAGTTAAAGAAATCTTCTGAAAGAAAGAGATTTTTGTCTTTCTTAGTGTCTATCTTGAACTCACAAAAAATTCAAGAGGAAGGGTGATAGGCTCCAGAAGTGATAGCCCTTTTTGTTTTCCTTCCATTCCAATGTAAGGAGCTTCTTTTGCAGAAATTTTGTTTTCACCACTGGAATCTGTATTTCCATTTGTTGGAAGCCTCTTGAGTCTTGATACAGGAGCATCCTCCAAGGTCGCTCCACATGTGTTTCCACATAAGGCCTTTGCCAGCACAGCCAAACAGATACCCTTAGGATTCTATCCAGCAAAGAAGGGGAAATATGTGCATGCTTAGGCATTATTAGTTATTATTGTCATTATTTTATTATTTGCCATTGGAATAGTCTGGGTTGGATCTTAAGTTATAGGCTTATTTCTCTATAATTGGGCATGTGTAATTCTGACGCCATCTAGTTGGGAAAAGGCATAGTTTGAGTCGAGTTTAGTTGAGTAAACTGGGGCATATAGGGTCTTTTAAAGAGTTGGTTCATGTCCTCATAATGAGGTAAGAGTTGGCTTGTATCTTTTGGGGTTGCTGGGGATTGGGCACACTTCTAAAGACAACTCTAGTAGTGCCAGTTTGGTTCTGAGTCATTCATGTTGCTTAGCATAAAAAGTGATTTAAGGATATTTCACTAGAAGCTGTTTAATTTAACTCTTTTGGGGTTTCTAAGCATTTGGTGAACCATTAATTCCCCAATTTTTTTGTAAGTTTGATATTTCTTGTGATCTCTGAAGTCAGTTAACTGCTGCCTGCTCTGTTGAGAGTTACTGTTCATCAGGTTACAGTTGTGTAAGTTTTATTGTTTGATTTGTGGGCATAAGCCAGCTAGTTAGAGTTTTCCAAATCTACCCTACATCACCTCTTCACGAAAGTGAAGAGTTTCACAAGTGATCTCTCAAACAATATTCAGAATGAGAAATCTATCCACCTAGGGATTAGGGAATAGAAACCAAGAAGAAATCTAGAACTACAGGTAAGGAACAATAGGTCAGACTGGTGAAAACCAGATAACAGTATCAAAACTGATCAGATCTGGTTTAAACCTTGGTCGAGTGGTCTAGTAGGGATGAGGAACACCTCAGCCAACTTTGGCTCAAATCCAACTGCTAGATCTTAAGTTATCTTGAAGTCGCAGAAAAAGCAACAACAGCTCAGCCTCATCCCAACTAAATAGGGTCGGCTACATGGATCCTTACCCTCCAATCAGCTCTATTTGAGGTCATACTTGATACAAGGCCTAATCTATGCATGTCTTTTCTCACCACTTATCCTAAGGTCATTTTAGGTCTGCCACTGGCTCTTTTAGTTCCTTCAATCTGAAGTAAATCACTCCTCTGTACTGGAGCATCTAAAGGTTTCCGTTGAACATGACCATGCCACTTCAAACAACTTTCTCGTAGCTTATCATGTATCAGAGCTACTTCCAAACCAGCTCTAATATGATCATTCCTTACTTTATCCTTCCTAATTTTGCCACTCGTCCATCTCAACATCCTCATCTCCGCCACATTGAGTTTATCTATATGATGCTTCTTAACTGCCCTACATTCCGCACCATACATCATAACCAGTCATATAACTGTCTTATAAAATTTTCCTTTAAGTTTTAAAGGAATACACCAATCGCACAAAACTCCGGATGCAGCTCTCCACTTCATCCATCCTATTTTAATTCTCTATGAAAGTATGAAACATTGTCCTCTATATCACCTTCTTTATTTATGATTGAGCTAAGATACCTAAAATAATCTCTTTGTAGAATCTCCCTCTCATCAAGTTTCACCACCTCATTATTCATCCTAGTGTATTTAAAGTTACACACCATATACTCCGTCTTTGTTCTACTTAGCTTAAAGCCTGTTGATTCCAAGGTTGATCTCCATACCTAACTTGGCGTTAATCCATGCTTTTGTCTCATCCACCAAAACAATATCATTAGCAAAAATCATACACCAAGGAACCTCATCTTGAATCTCTTGGTTAAATCATCCATGATATGCGCAACAAATAAGGGCTTAAAGTTGATCCTTGATGTAACCCAATTGTAATTGGGAATTCACTACCTTGACCCCCCCCACAGTTCTTACACTTATCACCACACCATCATACATATCTTTAATGATGTCTACATATTTACTTGAAACACTTCTCTTCTCTAGTACTTGCCGGATTAAACTCTCTAGGGACTCTGTCATAACCTTTTTCTAGGTCAATAAAGACCATATGGAGATTCTTTTTGCAATCTCTAAATCTCCTAATTAGTTAAATAACTTCCGTCGTGGATCTTACATGCGTAAAACCAAATTGGTTCTCAGTAATAGTAGTTTCAGTTTCAAGTGGGTTTCAATAACCCTTTCTTATAACTTCCTAGTATGACTCATTAGTTTTATGCCTCTATAGTTATTGCAGCTCTGAATATCACCTTTATTTTTGTAAATCGGAACCACGATGCTTCTCCTCCATTCATTTGGCATTTTCTTTGTGCTCATAATCTTATTAAACAGCTTGGTTAGCCAAGATAAGCCATAGATTCCTAAGCTCTTCCACAGATCTCATCTGGGCCTTGTGCCTTGCCTACTTTCATCCTCCTTAAAGCTTGTTTTACTTCAGATACCCTAATTCTTCGTATATATCTACGACATGTTGTGTCTTGATGGATAATGCAGTCTTCCGAAACACTATTACTCGAGGTGTGTTCATTTAGTAGGCTGCAGAAATAACTTTCCCACCTCTTCTTAATGTCCTCATCCCTTACTAGTACTTTACCATCTTCACTTTTAATACATCTAACATGGTCAAGATCTCTACTCTTTCTTTCCCTCATTTTAGCGATCTTATAGATGGATGTTTCCCCTTCCTTTGTGCTCAAATTATTATAAAGATCTTCATATTTCTTCGCCCTTGCTTTTCCCACAATCTTCTTAGCTTCATTTCTGGCTGATTTATATCTTTGTAAATCCTCTACATCCTTAGTCCTTTGGCATGTCTTAAAACTATCTTTCTTAGTCTTAATGGTTGTTTGAACCTCATCATCCCATCTCCAAGTCTCTCTAGAGGAATGATGTTTTCCTTTAGATTCGCCTAGGGCATCTTTAGCAACCTTCTTAATACAGGTAGCCATCTCATTCCACATCGTATTAGTGTCTCCCTCAAAGTCCCAATTTCCTTGTTTAACCACTTCATTAGTAAATGATTTCAAAGTATCTCCTTTTAAGCTCCACCACTTTATCCTAAGGCAAATAAGCTCACTTTTCTTACAATTCTGTGTAGTGAGGCACACATGTATAACCACTAATCTATGTTGTGTGGTTAGGCTCTCCCCTAGTATCACCTTACAGTCCTTACATAACAATCTATCGGACCTTCTAGTTAGGAAGAAATCTATTTGGCTACTATGCTGTCCACTTTTGAAAGTAACTAAATGCATCTCTCTCTTTTCAAAATAAGTGTTTACAATGGATAAATCAAAAGCCACAGCAAAATCTAAAATTGAGATCCCTTCCTCATTCCTCTCTCCAAAACCATATCCTCCATAAACTCCTTCATAGTCTCTACGATCTTTCCCAACATGTCCATTTAGATTACCCCCTATAATAATTTTTTCTCCTTGACGAAAACCTTGCACTAATCCATCCATCTGTTCCCAAAATTGTAACTTACTACTTTCATCCAATCCTACTTGAGGTGGGTAAGCGCTAATTATATTAACAACCTCTTTCTCCAACACAAGCTGGATGGATAGAATCCTATCTCCGAATCTTTTAACATCCACCACATCATTCTTTAAATCTTTATCCACTAATATGCTCACTCCACTTCTATTACTTTTATCCCCCGTGTACCAAAGTTTAAAGTCACAGAAAAGATAAGTAACAAAAATAGGAATCCAGATTATAACTGACAGAAATAACAACCAGGAGCCAAGAAATAGCAAGTTAGACTCAAATAGAAGCAAGGATTAGAATAGGAAATTAAATTGGACAGGAGTAGCATGTTCAGAATTCGAAACTTGCAGAAATAGTAATAAAATTAGAACGTAGTTCTGTAACGGAACTCAAAGGCTGACAGAGAACTGTAAACAGACAGAGAACTGTAAACAGAACTAGAGATCAATGGACAGAATTGAATACCATACCAGCACTAGAACTCTCATGCGAAAACTGACAAGAAAACTAAACAGCTGTCAGTTAACAGAATAGCAACTCAATAGAACAAGCAGAATTGGAAACTGGCATGCACAGGAATTAGAGAATACAGAATCTGACCAAGATCAATCGGAGAAAACAAAATAGAAAAGAAGAAAATATATGAACTAGGCTTCCCACCTAGAACTCGACTAGCAAGTAGCATCCAACCAATCCAACTTGGCATCCCACCAAGGATGCTATTGCATCCCACAGAACTATGCAAGGCTGGATGTATTGTTGAATCATGGGGTGAGCTTAAACACCCTTTCTTTATTTATAGCTTTGAATCAAAACAGAATCTCCATGCATGGGCTAGAAGAATTCCAAATAACTAAAATAGAGAATCTCTAGAACTATAAAAAAATAGAAACTAAGTGGGCTGGAACTTATGACTGCTGTCCAGCCTTCTAGAAACAACAGAAAAAAAAATAAAAATACAGCACAAAATAGGACCCCATGATCTAGTTATGGGTGAACCGGAAAACACCCAAGCCAGATGGCTTGGCCTGAACCAAACCACGTTCAGTTGAACCACCAGGTTTTAGGAACAGCAGGCCCTGTTTGAATTTTGGCCTGGTTCTTCTTCCTCCTGTGCTGATACGTGAAAAGTATATGGAGAGTACAAATATTTTCTTTGTTCATTGCAAGAAAGATACCCTAGTCATGGTGAAAAGACTCGTGGCAACAAAACCAAACCATGGGATGTGATTAGGACTGAAAGTAGGACAACAAAAAACAGGAGGCTAGTAGCACATGCTTCCAGGGAGCTTAAAACTTTGATTCTACAACTCAGAATTGATAGCTTCAGATACTGGAAGTCAGATAGAAAATATGACAGCAATCTGACTTCTAGATTAACATATATAAATAGAACTTGGTCTGCAAAATTATAACACCAAAAAAAAGTATTACTTGTAGAGAAGGCTCGAAAATTAACCTGTTGATGGAAGATATTTACTGAAATAAAATAGAATCGGAATTAGGAGATAAGACAGGAGTTCATCTGCCAAAACCTAGGATTCCTCCTGGGATCTCATAGGGAATCCACCTCAGAGGAAGAAGCTATCCACTGCAGCACGTAGAAAAAGCTATCCACTGCAGCACGTAGAAAAAACTAATAGTTTCATTATCAAAATTGTGGGAAGGCTCTGGGTTACATGTATTTATAGACTTCAGAAGAGACCTTTTCCTTATCCTATTTCATCCTGAAATTTTAGAACAGCAAAGAAAATCCCAAACTAAACCTGACACTGTTGCCTGTTGGCAACTCCTAATAATAATATTACAAGAATTGACTTCATAAACTGCCAGTTAAATAAACTGCTAACTCTTATTAATTAACCAACTTGACTTGGAACTCAAATCAGAAAAGGAAAAAATAAACGACCTTCTAAGATCCATGACTTGGACCCACTCCTGGAACTAGAAATCTAACCATAGCCAACCTTTCTCTTCCTTTGGTTGATGCTGCATCAGATGTAAAACATAAAGCTGATTCTAAGACCAAATATTCATTATAAGGCAAAAGAAGTAGATGTAGACGGTCATGAAATGGGTAGAGGAGTTGCCCAAAAGGATGAACCGGTGCTAGTACTGTTGCTACAGGCCCACAACTAAAGTAGTTCTAACAACGTATGGGTCAAAGTAACTTGAAAAGTCAAGGACAGAGGTGGATGATTGTATTGAATTAAAATAAAAAGTGTTAAATTTTCCTTCTCTCTGAAGCTTTCAGAACAATTACGGTTTTCTTTCCAGGTTGAAGCATGTTACCTTATCTCCTGAGGTTCATGGTTTCCTTGGGAAAGATCATTTAATTATCAATGTTAAAATTGGGCCCACTTAAGTGGAAGGCACCGTTAAGAGGGTGATTTTCTACAGCAAAAAGGTTTCTACACAATCTTCACTATTTTTCTCAACTGTGGGAGGATGCTCCTGTGATGAGTTCCATTACAGTCTTGGAACTTGGCACTGTTGATCAGAAACTAATCTTAGTCGTACCTATATGCTTCTGAAGAATAATTCTTGTCAATGTTACAATCATTATTATTCAATTTCATTAAAAAGAGGGAAAAAGAAATTTACCATTTCACTTCTGAGTTATTTATTTCTATGATAACCACTCTTATCATTTGGACTAGTGGACCTACTTCCAAAACATGTTTAAATTGAACACAGTTACTCTCTGTTGTTTGTACCTTGGTTATGAGACCCTTTTATGGATTCGTGGTGATGATGTTGGTTTATCATTTTAATGTGTGGGTAAAACATAGCAGAATGGGTTCCCTCAGCGTAGTTGCTTTTTAAGGTTGTGTTTGGTATGGATTTGCAATTC
Organism: Telopea speciosissima; assembly: GCF_018873765.1. Taxonomy (NCBI): domain Eukaryota; kingdom Viridiplantae; phylum Streptophyta; class Magnoliopsida; order Proteales; family Proteaceae; genus Telopea; species Telopea speciosissima. The sequence continues at coordinate 51,035,974 of NC_057923.1, forward strand.
TCAGGAATGCAATCCCATTCCTATAATGTGGGATCAGGAACAATACAACATGGAATAGGGGTTGCCACATTTGGCTGCAAGCCTGCAACACCATGCTTCAACTTCATAGGGAATGCTGGCAAACCTATAGTGGCTTCCAGCTAATCTGGCTTATTTTCCCTTGTCAGCCTTTACAAACTCATTGACCGTTGGTTTCAGCTTCAGCTACTGGGAAATGTTTTTTTTTCTTCTTGTCAGGAAACCAATGGGTTGTGCTAGATCTGTTTTTATTTCATCTGGATTTCAGCCAGCAGAAAACAGTATACTGTTAATGTCATTGCATTCAGACTGCCTTTTTTTTTAAAAACATTTCTACACTTTTTTCTTAGTTTATCAATAGCAGATTCTGTGCATACACAAACACCCGGGAGGGGGGGTTGAGAGATGGGGGTGGTTACCAAAGTGGTGCCACGGAAAAGAAAATCATGGGGTTGGGTTGGGGGGGGGGGGAGGAAGGGACTGTTTACTGAGTGGTGCCAATGAAAAAGGCGGAGAGGTCTCTTGTTGGGGCCAATGGGGTCGTCTTTGTGGGAGTTGAGGATTTGCCTCTCTCTCTCTCTCTCTCTCTCTCTCTCTTTGTGTGTGAAATGATGAAGAATGGAGTCCTCTTCTTCATCACGAAATTACAAAATGTGTCTGAAATGATGAAGAATTGAGCCTCTTTTTCATCACGAGATTACAAAATGCCCATAATTCTAAACATATTAGTTAAGCTTTAGCCCAAGTGCATTTTTGGAAAGAACGAGATCTTGTTTAGAGCCTGGGCCAAGAGCAGGTTACTGCACTTTTCCGGAATAAGCCTGGTTCCCATTCCAGGTCTCATTCTCTGGACCAAGACTGTATATCAAACATATTCTGCGAATACAAATACACACTTAATCTTTGATGCCAAAGTACTGTTCACGTGACACTGTTCACGTGAACAGTGACGTGAACAGTGATTTGGCTTTTGTGTTTTATAATTAGGATTATAAACTCTAAGTTCTATTAGGATTTGTTCTATTTCTATTTTCTATTATATATTATTGGGTCCTATTGTGATTAGGAATCCTTCTTGTAATTTGAATACTTGAGTAATATAAATAAGACAATGAGGAGGGGACTGTGTACTTGATTCTCACAACCACAGTCCCTTTCCTTCTCTCAATCACTTCTTCTTCTTCTCTTCTCTTCTCATTCTTGGTTTTGGTTCTTTAGCTTTATATTTTGTTACATGGTATCAGAGCACAACCATTAGGTTGTTGTCTCGTGCGATTCTGGTTTGAGAGTCTTCTCAAAGTCTTAATTTCTTCTACGGGTGCAGCACCCTCTGCTGCATGTATGGATTAAGCTCTAGATAGAGTTTTCAATTGAAAACTAAGGGTTTATTTTTACTACTGCTTACCTGAAGAGTCTGATCGATTGAAGAACTTCAAGTTGGAGCTGCTCAATTATATTACTAAGGATCGATTGCAGATTCAGCAATTCTATTTCCCAAAATTTCTCTTCTCTATCCCCTGCGGTTCTCTGTTAAGAGTTTTTTTTTATCAGGTGATTGTGTCTTCAATTGATCCAATTCTGGTTCCCTTCTTCGGGTACAACATTCGATTGTTATTTTATTTGGTTGAAATGTTGGTTTCCTCAAAACCTAACTTTGCCGATTGTCTGCTGCTATTATTGGTTTTTAAACCATACCCTTGCCTCCCTACTACTTCTGATTGATTTTTCTGCTACTGTTTTGGGTTTTTCAAACCCTAATTTACTAATACTGCTAGAAATTGTGGGTTTTTGAAACCCTAATTCCACCAGTTGCTTTACCCTGCTCTAATCAGAAGCCGATTACTTGGCACTGGCCCTTCTACTGCAGCCACATCTACTACTATACCTACTCCCATGCAATGGCATTTACGCCTTGGTCACCCATCTCTTTCTAAACTACAGTTGATGGTTCCTAGTTGCAAGTCCACGTCTCCTCTTGAGTGTGAAGCTTGTGAACTAGGCAAACATCACCGTGCCTCTTTTCCTGCTTGTATTAAACTAAAAGTTCTTCCTTATCTTCTTTAGTGCATTCTGACATTTGGGGTCCGTGTCGTATCCATAATAGGTTAGGTTTTTCTTATTTTGTTAGTTTTGTGGATGATTATTCTCGTTCCACTTGGGTTTATTTGTTGAAAGACCGGACTCAATTTCTTACTGTATTTTAAATTTTTTATCAGGAAATAAAAACTCAGCTTGACAAGTCTAGTAAAGTTTTTCATTTTGACAATGCCCTTGAATACACTCAAACTTAGATTTCTGCTTTTTGTCTCACTCATGGTATTGTTCACCAAACTAGTTGTTCGTACACCCCCCAACAAAATGAAGTGGCTGAACGCAAAATTAGACATTTACTTGAGGTGGCCAGGTCCATTATGCTTCACATGAATGTCCCCAAGTGTTTTTTGTGTGATGCTGTCCTCACTGCTTGTTATCTTATTAATCGTATGCCATAATCCGTGTTAAATAATAAAATTCCTTTTTCTCTTCTGTACCCAAATCATTCCTTGTTCACATATCCACTACTTGTGTTTGGTTGTGTCTGCTTCGTTCACATTCTTCATCTTGTCATTGATAAGTTGTCACTTAGGTCTATAAAATGTATTTTTCTTGGTTACTCTCGGACCCAGAAAGGTTACAAATGTTTCGATCCTATCTCTAATAAACAGTTTATTAGCGCTGATGTTACTTTTTTTTAAACTACCCCTTATTTTATTTCACCTACACCGTGTCCTGTATCCACTGAAGAGCTTTTAGGTCCTCCCATACCTGTGTCCATACTTATCTCTCCATCTGTTAAGGTCTATCAACGTCTACACCGTCACCCAAGTGTTTTACCCTCTACTACCACTGAACCAGCCTCCATTGCCCCTAATCCATTACCATCTGCTCCTAGTGTTCCAGAGCTGCCATCCATTGATGCAGACGTTGCTCCTACTGCCTCGCCATCTGATTCTGAAGCTGAGGGTTCCCTTGACTTACCAATCGCCGTGCATAAAGGTACTTGCTCGTGTACGCAAAAATCTTATCAATCTCTCATTGTTTATCCCATTGAAAATATGTCTCCATTTCTCATCTTCCATCTCACTATCACCCACTTGTTTCTGCTTTGTCTACTAACTTTGTCCCTACAACCTATCGTGAGGCTTTATCTCATCCTGGCTGGAAGGCAGCAATGGACACCGAAATGGATGCTTTACATTCTCGCCATGCTTGGACTCTGGTTTCGTTACCCACTGGGAAGGATCTTGCCCGTTGTCGTTGGGTTTATACCATCAAATACAATTCTGATGGTTCTATTGATCGTCTTAAGGCCCGCTTGGTTGCCAAGGGCTGTACACAGACTTATGGTGTTGAGTATTTTGAGACCTTCTCACTTGTTGCTCGGTTGAATTCAGTTCTGGTTCTTATCTCTTTGGCCATCAATTTAGATTGGTCTCTATCAGATGGATATCAAGAATGCTTTTCTTTATGGTGATCTTTAGGAGGAGGTTTATATGGAGCAACCTCCCGGGTATGTTGCTCAAGGGGAGGATTCTACCAAAGTATGCCGACTTCGTAAGGCAATCTATGGTTGAAACAATCTCCCAGAGCATGGTTTGATAAATTTAGCTCCATTGTTACTCAATTTGGGTTCTCACAGTGTTACTCTGACCATTCTGTCTTTGTTCGCCGCCAGGGATCAATGGTGGTTATAATGGTAGTTTATGTGGATGACATTATTATTTCTGGTAATGAATAATGATGCTTCTAGTATTGCTCAAGTTAAAGCCTATCTTCATCAACACTTCCAGATGAAAGACTTGGGTATTCTTAAATATTTTCTTGGTATTGAAGTTTTGCGTAGCAAGAAAGGTATTAGTTTATCTCAAAGGAAATATGTTCTTGATCTCTTATCTGAAACTGGAATGCTGGCTTTTGAACCAGCTGATACTCCCATGGATCCCCATTACAAACTTGGATCTAGTGAGAGTAAAGACTTTACAGATGTACATTCGTATAGAAGACTTGTTGGCAAACTCATCTGTTTGACTGTTACTCGACCAAATATCTCCTTTGCTGTTGGAGTTATTAGTCAGTTTATGCAAGCCCCGAAGAAAATTCATTGGGATTCTGCTTGCCGTGTTCTATGCTACCTAAAAGGTGCTCCACGACTAGTTATTGCACCTTTGTGGGAGGTAACTTAGTCACCTGAAAAAGTAAGAAACAAACCATTGTTGCTAGATCTAGTGCTGAGGCTGAATATCGAGCGATGGCACATACTACAGCTGAGTTGATCTGGGTAAAATTCTTACTCCAGGAATTGGGATTTCCCATCACTCAACCTATGTAGATGTTTTGTGATAATCAAGCCACTATCTATATTGCTAGTAATCCTGTATTTCATGAGAGGACCAAACACATTGAGGTTGATTGTCACTTTGTTTAAGATGTTGTTATGAAGAGGTTGATTGCTACTCCGTTTGTCTCTACCACCAATCAACTTGGTGATATGTTTACTAAGCCACTGTTTGGACCTGCCTTCCGTCGGAGTTGTTCCAAGCTGGGTCTAGGTGGTGTGTATGCTCCACCTTGAGGGGGAGTGTTGAAGTATTGTTCATGTGACAGTGTTCACATGAGCAGTGATTTGGTTTTTGTATTTTATAATTAGGATTATAAACTCCTAGTTCTATTAGGATTTGTTCTATTTCTATTTTCTATTTTATATTTGTGGATCCTATTGTGATTAGGAATCCTGCTTATAATCTGAATATTTGAGTAATATAAATAAGACAATGAGGAGGGGACTGTGTACTTGATTCTCACAACCACAGTTCCTTCTCCTTCTCTCCATCACTTCTTCTTCTCTTCTCTTCTCTTCTCATTCTCGGTTTTGGTTCTTTAGCTTTATATTTTCTTATATTTGATATATTTTTTTTTTGCTCCTCTAGTTTCTGTATGGATGAGTATGTCACTGGGCTTGTGTCCAACTCTGCAACCTATTTGCTCTTTATCTATCTCTTACATTATATCCTTTAATCATTCTATTTATCCTCTTTAACTTTCAAAGTGAATCCAAAGTTTTTTCATGGGCTGTGGTTTATACAGGTGCTTCCACTGGAAAGGCCTATTGATATCCCAAAAATCATATCTGTAGCCCAATTCCGTCCAGAGAAGGTAGGCACTATTACTAAATGTCACAAGACTTTGTGAACATTGTTTTCATCACAAGTTTACACTCCCTTGCCACATAGCAAACACAGATGGGTGCAATAGAGGACTTCACAGCCATCTCGCTGGTCAAGTTTCAGCCTTAGACAAGCATGGGAAGTGGTTAAAAAGTGAGTGTTAAGTTTCATAAAGTTACAAGAATGCCATTTCACTAAATGCCATTCTTTGTTACTTTAAACTCACTTTCACAAGGCACTTCGCGTACTTGTTTTGAGCTGGGACTTACCCGGTGAGATTTGTCTAAAGTTCCCTGGGTCCATCCATTTTTGACATGTGGCAAGCTGCGACAGAAGACAAAGTTCTCATTGTGACATTTGACAACCTTCTTTTTCATAGTTTGATAAGTTTTAGACTTTTAGTTTTCTTTATTCCCATTGAATTTGGTCTTTGATATCCCAGGCTCACACTCTGCAACTTGAGGCATTCTCTCTTGCCATTAGGAAACTGGACACAGATTCGCGCAGGCCAAAGCTCCAATTTGTGGGTAGCTGTAGGAATGAGGCAGATGATGAAAGATTACAAAAACTTAAAGACAAAGCTATCGAATTGAAGGTGGAGAAGGATGTGGAATTCCACAAGAATTTGATGTACAGGTGTGTTTTCCATCATTTTTTCCCCTGCTTTCTATTATCATCTATTTAAAGTGATTTTGTAGTAGTATGCATCAGACATGCAGGATAGTAACAAACTTTTATACCTGGGGGTGATGAACAATTGAATATACACTTAAGAAATTAGGTTTGACTTCAACTGTAGGTCAAATAATAGCACCGGCCAAAAAATACTTTAACTGGCCACTCGATGACTGTGAAGTTGGAAGGGATAATCAATACCAAAATCCCACCAGATGTTATCGGCATCAAGTTGACTCCATAATTTTCCAAACTGTAAAACGATGTTGAACTTCATGAGCGCAAAAGGTTTGCAATCAGATCTTGGATTGAACATGTTCTGTCAAATATCAACAAAGAACAGGAATTTAAATCTTTAGAGACCTGGTCAATTCTGCTCTTTTATCAATCAAATGATCTCCAGGAATCATGAAACTTAGTGGGGATATTCAACTGTCAATCAATCTTCAATAAACCTTAAATATCAGACCAAACAATGAACTCACTTGGTGTTTCTAATCCAATCAATCTGCTGCAATTTGTAGAACTAGTGAGCAACATGAATATAGAAAACAGTGGGTGATGCAGAATTTAAGTCATGCCGGAAGAAGGAAGAAACGAAAACAGCTTTTGAGATTGACTGTGGCATCACAGCCAGTTTTGCAATGCCACAGCCACCGTGACATCCACCCAAGGTACTAAAACTCGGAACTCGACCCCAACTCGACCCTGGGAAAAACCGAGACCTCAGTCGAGTTGGTGCATTTTATTTTTTTCAACTCGAAACCTTAACTCGGTGGGTTTTAGACCTAGTTTGGGTCTGAAACTTGTTATTCAGCCTATTTTAGGCCATTTAAACACAATGGCATTATCAGATTTTGCAAAAACAAAGTCCAAATAGGAGTTTTACTTCGGACCTTAAGTTGGTAGGTGACGACGTACTAAAATACCCTACTCTACACATAATTTAGTAATAGAAAGCAAGCAAAACATTCAATTAATGGCTAAACAACTTAAATAAGCATTAGAAATGTTAATGTGATACATCAAACTGTTTAACAATGTTACAAGTTACAACTATCATTACAAAAACTAAGTTTGAATCAAGTATTCCGTCCCCATTAGTGCCACATAGTCTTCCCCTGACATAGTGTTGCTGCATTGTTGCATATAGTGCTCCACAGCAAGCATATAAGAGTTGTCATCAGCATATCTGCATATGTCAAGTCCCCTATCCTAGGGTATAGTTGTAGCCATGAGGTGTGAGATCCACTGCTACTGTCATATTGAGGCATGTATGGGTGTGGCTGGTTTGGGACTGGGAATATGGGCCCAAAACCTGACCCAGTGCTTTGAAAAATCCTTCAAATTTGAGATGAATCTCGAAGATGTGTAGTTGAATCCTTCAAATGTGCAGCTGAATCAACTCTCCCGCAGGTTACAACTTGAAATCCAGAGGTAAAATGAATCCCAGCCTTCAAATGGGGAAGAAAATAGCTTTTGGACAAAATTCGATCGAGAAATATCGAGTTCTGTCAAGTTACATGACTTTTAAAGACATAGATGGGTCGAGATCTGGGTCGACCCGAGATCTCGACCAAGCAAATGTAATTTGAGAACTCGTATACCAACTCGACTTGACCTCCCAAAAAAAGGGGATCTCTGTCGAGATCTCACAAGTTCTCGAACTATGCATCCACCATGATAGCCAGTAGCTATCGTTCATGCATAGGTTCTGTGATGCAGATCAAATCGATGGAAGCTCTGCTGGTGGTGGGTTTCAGATCTCTAACAATTGGAGAAGGAAGGTAGAGATTGATGGAAAGAAATATACATAAGAAAAGAAGGGGGGACCTGTTAGTAATGGTTCTGCAAGAATCAGGGAAAAAATATAATCGTTTGGGGGGGAAGAGAGAGAAGAGAGGAGATCATGGGGGAGCGAAGAGGAGAGAGACAACCCCAAATCATAGGGGGAAGAGAAAGGGGGAGAGAGATAACAATCTCTTTCAAACAACCTAAGTCAATCCATTACTCAAAATGTGGGAGAGGGCTAGCCTCTTACATGTATTTATAAAATGAAAAAGAGACATAAAATAAAGGTCTAACTAACCTAAGCTTCATACATGACTCAAACAGTTAAATAATAAAATAAATAACTATCTAAACTAAATCTAATCCCCTCCTCCCAGCCATAGCTAAAAAGGAGAGTCCTAATTGACTCAAATACTTATTTAATAAAAGAAATAAAGACCAACTAAAAAAGAAACTTCTCCCTATTGCAAAATCACAAACTTAAAAGCGAAGACTCTTGAATTGAATAAATAAGTAAGATAGAGTTCAAAAGTGGTCACTGGTTCAAGTCTGGAAATAGCCTCTCTGCAAAAGCAGGGGTAAGGTTGCGTACATTATGACCATTCCTAGGCCCCGCAGTGGCAGGAGCCTCGTGCACTGGGTACGCCCCTTTTTATAGACTTCAAAACAACTTAAAAAAACTTCTTATGTATCTAGCCTACATTATTACAATACATCCAAGTTACAAAGTGCAAATTAAAGGCCCATAATAGAAGTGTAACAACCGCTTATTTCTAGAGCTCAAGCTGTTAAGCAAGGGGTGCAACAATGTATATCAACATATAACACCCCCCGGCACGTGCAGACCCACATGGCTTTGCAAGTGACACCATCATGGCATCATGTGGCATTAAGGGCCACAACGCGTAGGAGCTCAACAACACATAGCACAAATCCTGCACTTGTCATATATCGAACTCCCGACCTCTTGGCTCTGATACCATGTTACAACTACTTAGTCCAAAAGCTCGAGCTGTGGAGTAAAGGCAACAAGTGTATATCAACACACACTAAAAGATCAAATCACATCCAATGATGGTGATCATGCTCCTGCATTATTCCCCCTTGTTTGAAAAAACTCACCCTTGAGCTTTGTATAATGGGAGAATCTTCAATGTACAATCAACAACCATCCTCATTGACCTTGTGAAACCGATGATCAGACCATGATATAGAGGTACAAAATCAGAGACAAGGAGTCCATTGTCGAAGATGCAACTTGGAAGCTCAAAATCCATTGGAACCATTTTATTCTCCTCCACAAGTTGATCTTCATCAATCAGTGGTGCCTCCTCGTCCTCCATATTGGTGGCTCGTCTTCTTTTCTTCCACCCACTATTCAACGACTGAGATCAGTTTGTCGAAGGAAGATTCCATACGATTAGATGTGACCAGCCTTAAATTCCTTGCATTGTCGTTGAGAGAAGAGAGGATACCATGGGGAGGAGAAGAGGAGAGAGACAACCCCAAATCGTGGGGGAGAGTGATAACAATCTCTTTCAAACAAACAAAGTCAATCCATTACTCAAAACGTGGGTGAGAGCTAGCCTCTTACATGTATTTATAAAATAGAAACAAGACATAAAAAGAAGTCCTAACTAACCTAAGCTTCCTCCTTGACAACAGCAACAACAAACTCAGCCTTATCCCAACTTAATGGGGTCGGCTACATGGATCCAAACAATACAAAATAGAGAAAACAGAGATATAAAAAGATGGGAGAAGAGGGATGGGGAAAGAAATGAGAAAAGACAGAGGAAAAGGACAAATGAAAGATGGGAAATAAATAGAGAGATGAAAGATAGTAATAGGAAAAAGACACAACCCAGCACGTCAGGATAATCTCAGCTAAATAGGGTCAGCGACATAGATCCTTGCCCTTCAATAGGCTTTGTCCGAGGTCATTCTTGGGCCCAGACCTAGACTATGCATGTCCTTCCTCACCACTTCTCCTATGGTCATTTTAGGTCTGCCCCTAGCTCTTTTAGCCCCTTCAATCAGAATCATATCACTCCTCCTTACTGGGGCGTCCCTTGGTCTCCGTTGAATATGACCATACCACCTTAAACGACTCTCTCAGAGCTTGCCATTGATCGGGGCAACTCCCAAGTCCGCTCGTATATGCTCATTCCATACTTTTTCCTTCCTTGTTTTCCACACATCAACGTAACATCCTCATCTCTGCTACAGAAAGCTTATCGATATGACACTTCTTATTTCTTAACTCCCCAACATTCTGCCCCATACATCATAGCCGAGCGAACAACAGTCCTATAGAACTTTCCTTAAAGTTTTGGAGGAATACGTCGGTCACACAACACTCCGGATGCACCTCTCCACTTCATCCAACCCACTTTAATTCTTTGTGTAACATCATCCTCTATGTCACCTTCTTTATTTATGTTTGATACCAGGTATCCTCCTTGACTCAAATAGTTAAATAGTAAAAGAAATAACAATCTAAACTAAATCTTATCACCTCCTCCCAGCCGCAGCTAAAAGGAAGAGTCATAATAATGTAGTTCTAGATTGGTAGGAGACCAACTAGAAGCCAATAGGTGAAAATAGGTGAAATTAGGGTTAGGGTTTGATGGGACCTAGGTTTTTATGGTAGGGTTAGGTCAAGTTGATATAGGGGAGTCTATTAGTAGAGGTCTCGTTAAGTTTTAATGGTGTTAGGTATGTAAACTTGAATTGACAGCAGGTTAGGTTTAGGTTTTTTGGGTTTTTGAAAAGGGAATAATGGTGGAATCTAGGGTTTAGGATGGGTGGAATGGAACCAAGTTTGGATCAAGTTTTCCCTAGGGATAATGGGACACTCAGCTAGCTTTTGGTGGATTTCTAATGGTTAGGATAGGCTGGGTGAGAATTAGGGTTTTTGGGGAATGAGTGTGGTGCAGTCAAGAATTGGCTGCTGCCAGGGTCGATTCTGGTTTAATGGAAAGTAAAGAAAAGGCCACTGTTAGAGGGTTTATAAAGAGAAAAGACTGCAAATGAAGGGAAACTGAACGGGAAGATGGTGATGAAGATGTGATTGATGGTGGATATGATAAGGGTGATGGTTGAGGTTGAAGAGAAGATAAACAGAAAATAAAGACAGCTTTAGCTGCTAGAGATCCACTAGAGCCCACCTAGGTCCACCAAAAGAGATCCACTTTTGGATGTAGTTGCTGAGATCCACAGCCCACTTGAGTCCACAGGATATAATTCTTCAGAGAAGAGTTCTTTTTTTTTCAATACTGGAATGACTCTACAGCCTCTACGATTTTTGTATGTATAGGGAGAGAATATGCTCAGCTCAAGAGCTGAATACATGAATTACAATAAATAGACTGTTGGAATTCCCAAGCAAAGTGGAATTCCAACGCCTAGAAACAATCCCCCAATAGTCTAGATGCTTGTTCCAATACATAGGAACTACAAACAATACTAAAATAACAAAAGCAATAAACCTGCCTAGGAAGATGAAAAGACATAAACTAAAAAGCCATAAACCTTCCTAGGGACTACAGACAAGACTAATAATAAATAAGGAAACATTAAGTATGCCTAGGAATATGAAGAGGCATAAACTGAAAGCCAGCCTTGTGGGACCAGACTTAGACTGTCCCAAGGAGTCCACAAAATTGTTGGACTTGAGCTGGATTGATCTTGAACCTGCTGGACTGCTCTAAACTTGAACCTGGGCTGTTTAACCAGGGCTGGACTTGAACCAGCCGGATGCTCTGCATCAGAGTGGAGTTGGGGTTTTTAGGGTTTTAGTGGGAGATTGGGTCTAGGCTTTGGATTGAGTAATCCAAAGGGGCAGGGGAGTATTCGATTCAAGTTTGAGGTTTCGTGGCTGGCTGGTTAGGTCTGGACAGAAATTTGGTATTGGGAAAAGTGAAAACGAAAACGGGAATCTTAGGGTTTGGGCTGTGAGAGGATTAGAAGAAGAATTGTAGGGGATGGGATGATTCAAACTTACTGTAGTTGCAGAGAATCTTTGGCAGCAGCTTGTTTGAATGGACAAACTTGAATAAAAATTGAATCTTGCATGAAGAGCACCAAAAGAAAGCTTCAAAGGACCACCTGGGCTTCACACCGCAAGGTGTCAATTGGATCAAACGCCAATCCCACCAGCCTTGATGAAGCACATGACAAATATCTTCAATGGATAAGAAAAGCAAAAAGCTTTTCATTAATATCAAAATTTGTGTTCAATATTGGCCCCCCCTTACAACCTTACATAAAAGACTCAAAAATAGACTCCTACACTAAAAAGGAAAAGCCTAACTCAATCCTTAACTTATTAGGTAACCTAAACTGACTAGGTAACTGAAATAAACTCAAAACAGAGTCCTAATCCAGCCCAACTAAACACTTAAAAGGAAACTACTAAAATCGCTTAAATTGAACCACCGGTTCAATTTAAAACACTAAAACATAAAAATAAACCAAGTATAGAAGTTAATCCCGTATGCAACCTAATTACCCATATTTTAGGTCCATAAAAGTGACCTATTATATTGAAAACCCATGGCATCAAAGGCCCAACATGTATATAACACAGCCCTAGACTTATTTACGTTAAAATAAGCCACTATTGATGATGTATCTGCATCACATAATTGACCTAATTTATGGGAAAAAGATTTCTGTCCGGGAGTGTGGCCTATGCCAGCACTCCCATTAGTCTATCTCTCTCCTCCCCATGTGAAAAGACACCTCTGCCCCCTTGTTTTAAGGAGAGAGATAGACACATGGGAGTGCTGGCGTAGGCCACACACCTGTACAGAAAACTGCTTCCCCTAATTTATTTAGTAAAAGAAATAAGGGAGAGGGTTGGGCACGCTGCGGGCTTTCTTTGAGCTAGCGGTTGTGCCCAATGAAGAGGGTGGAATGGGATGGGCAGGGAGGCCATTTCCATAGGGGGTGGGAGAGAGACAGATTCACGCTGGGCACAGTGCCGGCGTGCTCTGCCTTACCGAAGAAATAAAGACCAACTAAAAGAAATTGTCCTTATCATAAACTTAAAGGGAGGACTCCTAAACTGAATAAATAACGACTTCGAAACAACTTAAAAAAAACTATCCTATGATTCTAGCTTACATTATTGTAATACATCAAATTTTTACAGAGTCCAAATCCAAGGCCCAAAATAAAAGATCAAAGCACATCCAATGGTGGTGATCATGCTCCTGCATTCTGTTTTGGGTTTTATTTTATTATTTTAATTTTTATTAGTCGTTTAAGTTAGGATGGGTTGGGTTATTTAATTCCGGTCTTTTTTTTTTTTTTTTTTTTGGGTGAATAAAAATTTCATTACTAAAGAGAAGCAACCCTCAAAAAGGAGGGAGGAAAACAAGAACCAGCAGCAGAAGCTCAAACAGGGGAGCCAGCTGGGATAAGGGAGAGAGAAGGAAGACCCCAGGAAACAATAATTAGTCTGTTCCTTGGGGTGCCAATACAAGAAGTAGGAGGAACCAAACTAAGCTTAGATTTGATTTCAAAAGAGATGGACTCCCAAATCTGATAAGCAGATCTGGATTTGGAGGTCCGTTTCCGAAGATTGCGTTCCATCCAAATGTGGCTGATGGAGGCTGCGAAAGCCATCTTCCCAATCACGTCACAAAGAGTAGAACCACCAAAGGTCATGTCAACCCAAATCCATTCACGATCAAAAGGGAGAATCCTCCTATTTCTTGGCCAGCATTTGGAGAGGATCCCTTTCTAGATAGAGCGGGAGAAGGGGCACCCAAAGAAGAGATGGTTTGAATCTTCAATCGCATTCCAACAAAGGTCACAATTGGGAGAAACCATAATGTGGCGATGTCTGAGGAAAGCTTGCGTTGGGAGGCAGTTGGAGAAGACTCTCCAAGTCGTGAAGCTGTGCCTAGGAATGTGGTGCTTGAACCAGACGAGCTTCCTCCAAGGAACGAGCGGGAGCCGAGTTCTAACAAGATCCCAAGCAGATTTGGAGCTGAACTTACCCATGGAACTAGGCAGCCAAGAAACACAGTCATCCCTTATGAAGGGTCTTCTGGAAATAGAGGGTAATAAGTTCCAGATTGGGGTTAGAGCTGGAGTAGATGAATCAGGGAGGTCCCATCCGTTGGCATTAAGAATATCAGCCACCAAGGCATTTCTAGGCAGCCCAGAACCATAGATCAATCTAGGGCTGACATGATGTATCAGGATTCCCAAAGGATGCCAGTGATCTAACCAAAGCTGAGTGGAGTTCCCATTACCAATGTGAGTTTGGATAGAGCCAAGAACCAAGGGTCGGACATCCATAATTTTGCGCTAGGTCCAAGAAGCATCAGAAGATAAATGGACAGTCCAGATAGAGTCAGAACGAAGAAGGCCTGAATATATCCACTCTACCCAAATACTTTTTGCCTTGGACACAATCTTCCACAACAATTTGATAATGCCGGCTTGGTTCACATCCTTTATCCTTCTGATACCCAACCCTCCTTCCACGAAAGGATGACACACAGAGTCCCAACTGATAGGCCGAAGGAATCTGGTAACATCAGAGCCTTTCCAAAGAAAAGAAGACATGAGTGATTCCAGAGACTTGATGATGGAATGAGGCAGCCCATAGATACCTGACCAATAAATGTAGGAGGCTTGGAGGACAGACTTGACAAGCACCAGACGACCCGCATAAGAAAGAAGTTTGCCCTTCCATAGTTGAAGCCGTTTCCTTATAAGATCCAGCATAGGAGTGCAGTGATGTGCCAAAAGTCTTGCCGGGATCAAAGGCAGGCCCAGATATTTCACAGGAAGCCGACCAATACTAAAACCACAAATATTCTTCAGACCTTCTTTTACCTCATCAGGAACTCCAGCAAGGAAGAGAAGAGACTTGGTGGGGTTGATATGAAGCCCGGATAAGTCTTGAAAGTGCTGCAAACAGTTCATGATGGACTCAAAGGAGGCTATGGAGGCCTTGGAGAAGATCATGAGATCATCAGCGAAAGCCAGGTGAGAGAGCTTGAGGGCTTTGCATTTGGGTATAGTGGAGATGAGATGCTGGTCCGTGCATAATTGGATTTCCTTGGATAGAAATTCTAAAGCTAAGGTGAAGAGGTATGGGGATAAGGGGCATCCTTGGCACACTCCAATAGTAGAGGCAAAGTAGCCAGCTGGGCTGCCATTAACAAGCATAGAGAACCTGGGGGTGGAAATGCAGCAGTGAATCCAATGGATGAAAACCATAGGGAACCTCATCTTGATCAAGACATTTGCAATAAAATCCCATCTCAGAGAGTCAAAAGCTTTATGGATATCGATCTTCATAAGAGCAGCAGGAGAATGATTTTTTCTTTCAAAACCTCGGACAATCTCATTGCAAAGGAGGATATTATTTGAGATGCTTCTATCAGGAATGAAGGCAGACTGATTTTGACTGACAAGCAGATCCACTACCTTCTTGAGCCTCAAAGCAAGGATTTTAGCTATGAACTTGTAGATGAGATTGCAAAGGGAGATGGGCCTGAAGTCTGTCATCACAGAAGCACCCTCCTTCTTAGGAATGAGGCACAGAAAAGTATGATTCACTTCAGAGATCTGGTTGGGGTTGAAAAAGAGGCTTCTAATGGCTTTGATGAGATCCTCCTTTATGATGTCCCAAGTTGCTAAAAAGAAGCCCATGCTAAAACCGTCAGGTCCAGGAGCCCAATTCAGCTTACTGGAATGGACAGCGGCAATAATTTCATTTTCATTGGGAATCGCATTGAAAGACTGAATGAGATCATCGGGAATGAACTTGTTGATCACATTATCAGGGAATAGATCAGCCTCATCCGAATGACCCGAGAAGAGATTCATGAAGTAATTCACTGCCATGTCTTTGATGTCTTTCACATTTGTTATTGGAGAACCATCCGGAGCATCCAACTGAAGAATGGAGTTGTAGTTGATTCTGGACTTCAAGGAGCGATGGAAGTAGGCTGAGTTAGAATCCCCTAAATCCAGCCACTTGATCCTGGACTTTTGTTTCAGGAAATTTTCTTCTTGATTGAGGAGCATGGCTAGTTCAAGACCAGCAGTTTTTTCATCAACAACTAATTGGCTATTGAGGTTGTCCCTTTGAATTTGAAGCTGGATGTTAGCAAGCTTGTCTTTACATTCCTGCACGTTTTGAGAGACATTTCCGAAGATACTGGTATTCCAAATTTTGAGGGCAGATTTCACATTCCTAAGCTTCCTTGCCAAAGCTAGGAGAGGGGAGGAGAAAGCTTGGACAGACACATCCCACGCATCCTTCACACTGGTCAGGAAGGTGGGGTGAGAGGACCACATGTCAAAATATTTAAAGGGCTTTGGACCAAAGGAGTTATAAGGTTGAATGGACAAGAGGATGGGGCTGTGATCAGATATCCCTGGAGTGTCAAAATTGGCAAAGGAAGAAGGGAAGGAGGACAGCCAAGTTTCATTCACCAAGATCCGATCCAGTTTACAGTCAATTCTGGAAGTACCAGTCCTTTTGTTGCTCCAGGTAAAGGGGAGACCTGTCCACCTGAGATCATCAAGGCCCAAATCCTCAATGCAATCATTGAAATCAGAAATAGGTTGAGGGTCCAAATGGTGTCCTCCCTGTTTTTCAAACCCATATCTGATGACATTAAAATCATCACCAATACCCCAAGGTAAAGAGCCAATGGGACCAGCAAGGTTGCGGAGATCAGACCAAAGAGCTTGCCTCAGAATGGGACAATTGAAAGCATACGTGACAGTGAAAAAGTAGGAAAATTGGTTAAGGCAGTCTGAGAAGTTTAAGTGGATAAATTGATCTGAGGAGGAGAGCATTGAAATTTTGATTTTTGAGGGGTCCCATAACACCCATATACGACCATCAGGGTGATGGGCAAAATTCGATAAGAAGGACCAGCCAGGAGCAATGGAGGAGCAGATCCTCGAGGAGTTTGGTTTTTTGACATGAGTTTCAAGCAAGTAGCAGAAAGTGGCTTGATGATGCCGAAGAAGGGAACGAACAGCAACATGTTTACAAGGGGAATTAAGACCCCGAGTATTCCACACGATGCTAAGATTCATTGGGAGAGCTTAGAGGATTGCAACTCAGTCCCTAGAAGTCGGGACATAATGCTGGCACTACGAGAAGTAGAGGGGCTGCGGTGCCGCCGGTGATATGAGGTGGCAGTGGGAGGAGCAGCAGAGGTTGGAGGGGCTATAGAAGCTGAAGGGGTATTGAGAGGAGGAGAACCGGGTAAGGACGAAGGAGAAACAGGGCAAAGAGAGACCGGATCAGAGAGGCGAGAACCCAACCTGGGTGGGTCAAGAGACTTGTTGGGAGACAAGGTGGGGTGGGGCCCAGAGGAATCTGACGAGGCTTTCTTCAAAATTTTTTTTTTCTTTTTTTCCTCCTAGCTCTTGTCTTTCTTTTTGGATTTACCAGTCTTAGGTGAGGGGGATTTGACTAATAAGAGGGGGAGGGTGGAATAGTCAAAAGGGGGGGTGGCCCACAGCGGAAGAAGCTGCGTTATCAATAAAAGGGGAAGTATCGGGGGGAGGAGAGTAAAGAAGAGGAGCAGGGGGACAAAAAGGAGAGGCGAGGTCTCTCGCAGATGGAAAGGCTTCATACTGCAGAACCGGCAAAGGTTCTTCCACAGCCACCAAGGGGTCGACTTCAGAGATGACAAGGCAAGCAACTTCAGCAGTCGACGGCTGGGTGTCAACCTCAGACATACGAGAGCGGCTTCGATGGGCAGCAGAATCGATGATCTGCTCTGAGCAAGTGACAGGTTCCGTAGGGGAGTTGTCAATTAAGGCAGCAAATCGGTTTTGCCCAATGGATAAAGGGTGGGAGCCAAGAATGCTGTCTTGTCTGGCTGTAGGGGCATTCCGGTGCCGACGGCGAGCTCTCGAACTAGTGCGCCCTCTGGAATGGCGGAAATCCGAGGGGAGGGTGGGTTCAGATCTTTGCACATGGACCTTAGGTGGACGAGAGGCTTCAGGAGGAGCACAAATAGCTGAATCGTGTCCAAACTTCTTGCAGAACAAGCATTGGGGAGGCTTCCACTCGTAATGGACTTCTTGTTCAAAAGAATGGTCATCACCATCATTCACGGTGATGAAGGATGGAAGGGGGTCATCTGCTAGAACTTCAACGCAGATTCGAGCATACGCGAGGCGCAATTTTCTCATGGTGCGCATGTCAGAGAACATCGGTTTTCCTAGGACTGAGCCCACTGCACTAAGACCATCCGTACACCAGAAGTGAAGGGGAAGGCCTGGAAGCGAAACCCAGAGAGGGATGGAGGAGAGGTCGACGCGGCGGAGCTGCAAGTGTCAATGCCACTGTCGAAGGAAGATAGGCTTCTTGCCGACATGCCAAGGACCACCTTCAAGCACATGGATCTTATCAGAGTCGTCAGAGAATTTGAAAATGAAAAATCCATTGTCCAGGAGGTAGATGTCGAGGTTGCCGAGAGCTTTCCATTGCCGAGTAAGAGAAGATTTGACAATGTGGAAAGCAGGTCTGGAGTCGAGGAAGTGACCCACTAAACATGATTCCCAGATCTTTACTTCATTGTCCAGAGCACCAGTGGAGCAGCAAGCAATTTTAGAAGAACCAACCACTAAGGGATCAACGAAATGAAGGGAAAGACCTTCATTCGCAGGGGAGGAGGCGAGAGGCGAAGAGAAGAAGGAAGTCCAACTTGGAGCAGGGACAGAGGGAGGAATGTCTGAATCAGAGGAGGGGTCAGGGATTGGTGGAGGAGGGTCAGGGATTGGAGGGGGTGAAGGGGAAGGCATGGTTCCGACAGGGGTGAGAAAGTCAAGTTACCGGAGGAGACAGGTTGCCGGAGAAGAAGGCCAAGTAGGATGCCGGAGTGCCGTCTACCTCAGTTCCAAAGAAGAATGCAATGGTTATCCCAAAGAATACATGTTGGGCCTTTGATCCCCACATATGTTAAGTTGTTGATAGGTGTTTAGCACATTGACCTTTACAAATCTGTTCAAAGGGCATGCCCATCAAAATCTATTTAATTCCGGTCTTGTTTGGTTGTATTTTCTTTATTATTTAAAGTTGTTTGCTCAGATTAGGACTCTTCCTTAGCCAGTTAATTGGAATAGTTAGAGTCATTCTATGTTTTATTTCTTTCTTTTTTGGGTCAGCATTGACCTTAGTTTTTCATTTTTTTTTAGTCTGATTCTGTCTTACTCAAACTCTATAAATATATGTAAGGGCCTACAACCCCAAAAACGAATTGATGAATGAATGAAGCTGCTATACTTTTCGGGTTCCATGGATTTCAGGCTTGACTCAGTGGATTTTGAGTGGTACTTCTGTGGATTCAGAAGTGGGACTGGGTGGATTCCAAGCCTGAATTAGGTAGATTCCTGATTGTTATTTTCTCTGCTATCCCTACTTTTCTTCTCCATCGAGTTTAGGTCAGATCATCCTTAACTTTCTATCCTGTGGCTACTAGTTTTGTACCATTTCTTAATTCTGTTTTGCCTTGCTGATATATCATTCTGTTAGTTAGGTTTCTGCTCTAATTATCTTCAGTTTATTGGGACTTATATCGCTTAGCTAAAGTTTGAATGGTAATAATAAATGAAATCATCACTTAATTAGATTTCTGCATTCATATTATTTAAATTGAATTTTAGTTGAAGGGTCTTGGTGTTGGATCGAGGCAACCCAATAGGGGGTGAATTGGGTAAAGAGAAATAAATGCAAGTTAAAACTTTGCCTACCCAACACAATAAATGAAACACTAAGAGGTTGTAAATGAAAGTGAAAGTGCAATTGAGAAGGTGGGAACGAGACAAAGAGGAGACAATAAATTTAGAATGGTTCGGCAACTTGCCTATGTCCACTACCAAGAGATTCCACCCTTGGACTTTCCATTAAACCGATTAATTTCCCAATGACATTGATGAAGCCTTAGCAATTGTTTTTCCAGGTTCAACAACAACCCAAGTGTTTGGCTCGCACTCAAACCTAGTGGTTTCCTAGGCTCACCACCAGAAACCCTTATAATTCTCTTGAATTGAGAAGATGAAGAAACAAAGGCTCAAGAGCCAAGCATATAAATTGAAAGCAAAAGGTCAACCTCTAAAAGGTAGCTATAAAAATGAAAGGACAATAATGATTCTCAACAATTTGGGCTCTAAGACTCAAGAAAGATTTTCCAATTGAAGTGCAAAAGTTAGGCTTAAAGGCTCCCACAAGTTTCTTAAATAAAGGTCAAAAGGTGCTCAAAAGACTTGCCTGAAATGGAGCCCAATGGCTCTATTTTGGCAGGTGCCGGTCAACTGGTTACTGTAGGCAGTCGACTGCCTCCTATTATAGCCATTGCAAAACTAGCTGTTTTATGGCCATTACAGGAGTTGGTTGGACACTGGTCAACTGTCTGAGAACAGGCTGCTCTTAGGAAACATCGACCTACTGGGAGCCGGTTGACCGGCACATCGACCGGTGCTGCTTTTTGGGTGTGTTACACCGTACGATCTTGACTGAAGTGATTTTTCATGTTTTGGACATTTATCTAAGTAAAATACCCATTTTCATGCAATGTGTTTCCCTAGACCATTTTCCCAAAAATCCCCAAGTCTGAGTATACCATTGAAGGTCACTCTGGGGTTTTTGGTTTGGTGAGTCTTGGCGTCCTAATTGGAGAATCACAATACATACTTAGAATCAAGGTTTAAAGCATTGGTATCGGGTATCATATCGGAAGGGTGATTTTAAGAGACGTATCGTACCGTATCAATGATACGTGTTGTACGCTACGAATACGCATGGAAATGGTCAAGATACACATGGAAATACATTTTTGGACAAAAAACGATATAAATAAGCAATATATAATATGTATAATGCATAAACACTAAAATGGAGAACAACGTATAACGATACAAGAGACTTTCATCGATTTGAGTACAAATTCTTGTAAATGATCAAGTTTGATGCATCAATAAACTTAGTTTTATCTAAATCTATCGATTTTTAGCAAAAAAAAGGATAAAAAAACCATGATTTAAACACAAATATCGAGCTCTTTTTTTTTTTTTCTTTCTGAAACCTACCTTTCTCTGTGAAATCTCTAGCAATCTTTGGTTTCAAAAACAAAATCATAGTTTGATAGTCACATGGGCCTTTAATGGCCGTATCAACGTGTATCGGTTGGTATCGACCGTATCGGTATGTATCGAGCTGTATCGAACCGTAACGGCCAATACGTATCGATACTCTCACAGAACCTTTAATGTATGTATTGTACGTTTCGGTCTATACCGTATCGTATCGGTCCGTATCGGCCGATACAATACGATACCAATTTAGACATTATTTTCTTAAAAAAAGATACGTATCGGTATGTATTGTATCGGTATCGATACATATCGGTTTGTATCGTATCGTATCGTATCGGTCAATACTTTAAACCATGCTTAGGATTTCAACAATGAATTGCCAAGTTACAACATCAATCCTAAGTCTACTGAATGTTGCATTGTTGAATGTCCAATGTAGCTCTGACGATCTCCAAAATTATCTTACTGAAAGAAGCTTGATTCATCATTGGGCTTCTCATCATAATGCCATAAAGTGGACTTACTGAGGTGTTCTTAATTATAACAAGTTGATTTTTATCTCCACATGCTGTTGATGGACTTGTTGAAGTGCAGGAACACTTCAAGCCTTGGGTTAGGCTTACGCAAGGGCTTATGATTAACCATGAAGGTTGTCACATGCTGCCACTCAAGGAAGGCCAAGCTCATTGATTGAAGCTTGACCATATAAGAACCATTGCACACATAACCATTCTACACACTATGAGACTTAAAGATTGAGGTTAGATACAACAAATATAATGGCTCTTTCACCTTTAAGACATGAGTAGGAGTCACCAAAAACATAATTATGCAATGTTTCAGCACTTGGTGGATTTGAACCCCCATCTTTTTGGAAGACCTGGAATCGAATTTCATGTCACAAAGGATCTACCAATTTGGAAAGCCATCTTTTCGGATGTCTCCTCTAAGCTTAGTTTTTTGCCTCATAAGACTTTTTTGGATTCCCCAAGGAACAGGCATATTGTTGTATCCTGGGGATTAGATAGTGCTCTTTTACGGCCCCCTTAGTTGGTCTGTTTCTTCCCCCCCCCCTCTTCCTTTGTGTATTCCCTCCTCTTTCCTTCTCGCCCCCTTCGAGCTTTGGTAATATAATATTTATTCACCAAAAAAAAATTCTACCAATTTGAGCAGAAGTTTCATTTTTGTGCTTTTCATGATTAGCAAAGCTAGAGGCAAATGTAAGAAAACCAAATAAATATTTGCATTATGCATCCATCTAAACAATAAAATAACTACAGAAAAATAAAATTTATAGACAACACCACCTAAACAGCCATGTAAGCATATGAATCTCAAACTTGATCATGAGTCAAAGGAATAGGGAACAAAAGAAGTCAACTGATGAATTAAGACAGAAAAATCAGTGAAGGCATGAGCTTTTTTTTTTTTTTTTTTTTTTTTTAACCGAATATTCTCTAGGACCCGGGCTGGCCCTTAGGAATTTATTAAAATCAAAATCAACCAATAGAAATAGATACAAGGGGGGGGGGACATACCTGCCTTACCCCAACCCGAAACAAAAGGATGCACTCAGTCGACAAATAAAAATAAACCCTCCCCGCCCTATACAAAGACTCACTAGCACTACTGCTTTCTCAACACCGGTATACCCCCAGCATCTTCACGCACAATACTTCTCAAGCCTCGAGGCAGATTAGTGTCCGAGTCGAACCTGGAATTGTCTACTGAATCACAAGCATACATGGCCAACCAACCCGCTGCTTTGTTCCCTTCTCTGAATGTAAAAACAATGTTCGGGCAAAGAGTGGCTGCTAAATCCAAAATCTCCTGAAACCAATACCAGACTTTCCAAGTACAGCACCTTCTCTGCGAAATACAGTGAACCGCCGTGGAAGAGTCCGAATTCACATGCACAGCCACCAAGCCCATCTCTGCGCAAAGTTTGAGCCCATCCCTCATTGCTCTAAATTCCGCGATGGTATTGGTACACTCCCCATAAAAATTAGAGAAGGCCCCCAACACCCTACCCTCCTGATCTCTTATGATTCCTCCTCCTCCCCCCCAACCCTTGGTTTCCCCTGCACGCTCCATCCACATTCAACTTTACCGCACTAAATGGAGGGCACCAATATACAGGTATAGGCGGTTTACACACAATTGGAGGAATAGGGATATAAAAAATCTGAAGCAGGAGCTTCTCCTTTACTGTGGTACGCCTTGAGGAAGACGAAAAAGGAAGCTCCTTAACCCAACTTTTGACAGTTTCGATGATGGACTTAGCAGTTCTAGCCTTCTCTCCATGCCTCTTGTTGTTCCTCTCCTTCCAGAGTTCCCAAATGATAAGCAAAGGGATAAAACCTGTAATCAGCCCACATAGAGATCTACTACTAGCGTGACTGTGCCAGAAAGTGATTATATTTTTAACACCCTGCGCTGAATCACTTCCACATAAAAAATCGTGGAAAAAAAACTCCAAACCCTGGAAGCAGTGGTACCCTCCACCAAGCAATGAGCCGCTGACTCTCCCTTAGGATGCCCACAGCACTGGCATTTGGACGCAAGGGAAATACCCAACCTTTTCAGAGCATCCTCTGTTGGAATACTACCACACATGACCTGCTAGGAGAAAAAACCAATTTTCGGTGGGATAGATTGGTTCCAAAACCATTTTGCAAAGGGGTTAGTCTCTCCAGCGTTTCTTATTTCGTTCCAAAGGTAGAAAACTTCCCATCATTCGCAGGTGTCCAGATTAGAGTGTCAGCTTTTGAAGATAATACAAAGTTGTTTCCAAGGATGCTTTCTCGCACTTCTCTGGAATCAATCTGCATTAAGATATCCTGATTCCACCCACCCTCAATGTTCAAAATATCTCAAACTTTTAAATCAAGATCAAGGCGGTCTGCTCCATCCACCTGATCCATAAGAGAACCCCATCCTGACCAATTATCAAGCCAAAAACTTATTCCCCCTTCTCCAATCAACCACCTAGATCTTGAGATCATGAACTCTCAACGCCTTAAGACTCTCCTCCACGAGATTGATCCAACCGCTCTCAAATCAGCCAAAGCAATGTGCTTGTTTTTGAAAAATTTCGCTTTGAAGAAAGAGCACCACAAAGAGTTCTCAGTTAAAATTCTCCAAAGGCCCCTCATGCGCAAAGCATTGCTAACGTCCTCTAAACGGTGAATGCCAAGACCCCCTTCCGTATGGGGACGAGTAATTTTATCCCAAGCCACCCAATGATGACGCCTTCCTTATTCCGAATGCCCCCATAAAAAATCCGAACAAATGTTATGGAACTTTTTTATCACCATGCCAGGGTGATCCAGAGTGGAGATGATATGAATGGGCATAGAGGCCAAAACATGTTTGAGAAGCACTACTCTACCACGTGTAGATAGCAATTTACCCTTCCATCCAGCCACTTTCTTGCGCATTTTAGCCAAGAAGTCATCAAAAAAATTGATTTTGAGCCGACCTGCATACAGGGGAGCACCAAGATATGTAATCGGTAAATTCTTTTTAGTATATCCAGTTACTATCTCCACCATTCGACGCTTGGAATCATCCGCCCTATTTGCCAACACGAAACAGCTTTTTTACTTGTTAACTAGCTGTCTAGAGTAACTCTCATATCTACTAATAAGGCCAATAATCTGCTTAAGAGAATTTTTTAGGCAACGAGAGAAAATTATTGTGTCGTCAGCAAAGAAGTTATGAGATATACCTGGGCAACCTCGCGATAGCTGGTAATACTCCACCCTTCCTTCCACGAAAAGGATTCTCAAGCCTCTATTGAGGACTTCTTCCGCAATAATAAAAAGGGAGGGAGAAAGGGGATCACCCTGGCGCACACCCCTTGAGGATTTGAAAAAACCCTTAGGGCCTCCATTCATAATTACTGAAAACCAGCAATTCTCCACCGTTTTCTTAATTAAATTAATCCACCCCTCCGCAAAGTCGAATCTGGTCAAAACCTGATACAAAAACTCGCATTCCAGACGATCATATGCCTTAGCCATGTCCAACTTTAACACCACATTTCCATCCCGTGATTTGTTGTTAATTTCATGGACCACCTCTTGGACTAAAGTGATATTATCATGGATACTCCGGCCTTGTACGAAACCTGCTTGCTCCTCAGAGATAATGGATGGCAAAATAGATGCCAATCTCGAAGAAACAACTTTAGCAATAATTTTATATGAAAAGTTACATAAGCTTATAGGGCGAAAATCAGCCAGTACCTTGGGTTCTCTTTCTTGGGAATAAGCACCAGATTTGCTGACGTGTAGCTTCTTGGAAAGAATCCTCCTGCAAAAAAGTCCTTGACCGCCTCCCACACCTCTTTGCCAATAATTTCCCAACACGCAGTGAAAAAGTATCCTGAAAAGCCATCAGGCCCTGGCGCACTATCCTTAGATAAATCAAATGCCGCCTTCCTGACCTCCTCCAAGGAAGGAGATGCCAATAAAAAAAATATTATCTGCTTCAGTGACCAATCGAGGGATCGAACAAATGATATTTTCATCTCTCTGGGAATTTTGATATGTGAACATGTCAGAGAAAATTTTAATGGCTTCATTAGTAACTCCCTCCTCCCCCGAGATCCAAACACCATTGCTGTCTTTAATTTTCCCAACTTCTTTGTTCTTTCTTCTGACATTCACCATTGCATGGAAGAACTTAGTGTTTCTATCCCCATCCTTGAACCATTTAACTCTGGATTTTTGCTTCCAGAAAATTTCTTCCTGAAGGAGAGTATTGTGAAGTGTATTTCTTGCTTCTATCAGCGCCTCACGGGTCGCTTCATTTGGATTTTGATCTAACTCTATTTCTGCTTTGCTCACTCTATCTTTAGCATTCCTGGCTCTTTGATGAAGGCATGAGCTTTGTTCAGTACTTTTTCAATGAATCCAGTAGTGGTGCATTGGCACCAACTGAACAACCATCTTTAAGTATCAGTCTCAACATAACCCTTGCCGCAATCCCCTATCCAGCCTTCTCCCTCATGAAATGTCAACAAGAACTTGAATTAAACAGTTCCGAAGAACACCACGATGAATCTTCACATATTAAAGGGACTGGAATTATGACTGGATGATGGTCATACTAATGGAAGCTGTAGCAAGTTAACATGATTCCATTCTCTCTATCACCCAATAGCCTTTTTTTGGGGGGGGGGGGGGGGTGGTGGTTAGGGTTGGGGTGGGCATGGGCAAGGGGGAAGATGGTGTCAGTTTATCTGGTTTGGGGTATCATGTTCGTCTGGGTCATCAGCTTAACAGCTGCTATCACTTCATGCTTTTACTGGAATCATGCATATTCATTTTCAGACAATAATAAAACACTCTTCTCAAGTCAAGTTGGATAACTTCTCAGTCTATGATTTGATTCAGTTTCACGTAATGAGTGCAACAGTAATATTTTCAAGAGATCAATGGACCACCTCCCTTATTTTTTTGGGTCACATATGTGAGATATTACTCTTCTGAATTCTCCTTGTTCTGTTAATTACCTTACTGCAAGAATTCTGTGCCAGCCATTACAATTAGCTATGAATTCAGAAGCTATAGTTTATCTATTTAATTTTTGCTATCAACAGGGACTTGGTAACACTTCTAGGAGGTGCCATTGCAGGGATCCATTCTATGACAGATGAGCACTTTGGCATAAGTGTTGTAGAGTTCATGGCTGCAGGTGCAATCCCAATTGGTGAGTGTTTAGGTGGATTCTTATATTAAATCAGCTTCCTCCATCATCCTTTGTTTTTTATTTTGCTAAATTTAAGAATCATTTTCTGCATTGACAATGTTATATCAATTCTCCCCACCCTCTGCAGCTCATAATTCAGCAGGGCCAAAAATGGACATTGTTTTAGAGGAAGATGGGAAACAGACAGGATTCCTCGCCCTCAATGTGGAAGAGTATGCCGATGCTATACTAAAGCTTCTGGGGATGCCAGAAACTAAAAGACTTGAGATGGCAGCCGCTACAAGGAAGCGTGCAGCCAGGTTTTCTGAGAAAAGGTTTTATGAAGATTTCAAGGCTGCGATCCACCCGATTTTCTCTCAAACATTGAGATAAGAGGTAGAAATTTCTGTATACCTATTTTCAAATAAGTGGCGGTCGAAAGTATGCTTTGATTAGTTGATCTCAGCTGATCATGTCTTTTGTACAGTTCTTGAAAATATTGTTCAAAGTTTAACTTATGACTGGAGACATTGACATTTCTTTGAAGAGATTCAATTTTTGAATGAATTGAAATTATGTTTGTGTAGAACTCATTTTGCACGTTCTGACTATTATCAACCACAATTTCTTCTGTTATTTTCCTGCTTTCTTATGATCGTCCCCTGTCATTTTCATGTGAATATTTTATTGATTTCAAAATATGGTCATTCTGGAATACTACTGAAACAAAATGGGACGACGGGCTTGAGTGTGAATCAACACTCACAGGCTGAAACTGTAATCTCATCAAAGGGTGGTAGGGTGGTAACCGTTCCGCCTTACAGAACCAAGAAAAAGATGTATCTCGGGCTCGGCCTCTCCTCAGGGACAGTAGTGTGAACAGATCAGTACTTATGCCACATCTAGGATTAGAAATGGTGCCTCACACACTTTATTTATGTGCACACTGTTAGCTTTTAGGGTGGAAGAAGGAGAAGAGAAGAAAGAGATAGAGAGTGCTCCACGGTTTTGGTTTGGTGTGTTATCTCTCAAAACAAGAGACTAACATGTTTATATTGAAAAGAATAAGTAATTAGGCCCTTGGCATCATACAAATGACAAAAAGAATACACAACAGAGGGGTTATGTACATATATACCCCTGATACAACTATTTACTATTCTTAACACTCCCCCTCAAGCTGGGTGGTATATGTCATACATACCTAGCTTGTCTAACATAAAACTAAAGTGATTAGAGCCAAGTCCTTTGGTGAAGATATCTGCCACTTGTTCATTTGTCTTCACAAAAGGAGTACAAATAGCCTTAGAGTCTATCTTCTCCTTGATAAAGTGTCTGTCAACCTCAACATGCTTTGTCCTGTCATGTTGAACTGGGTTGTGAGCAATGCTAATGGCTGCCTTGTTATCGTAATATAGACTCATAGGTTCAGTCGTCTCAAATCCTAATTCTTGGACAAGTTTCTTCAACCACAAGATTTCACATATCCCATGAGCCATGGCTCTAAACTCTGCTTCAGCACTTGACCTAGCTACCACAGTTGCTTCTTACTTCTCCAGGTGACTAAATTTCCCCGACAAAGGTACAAGAACAGAGGTGGATCTTCTATCGAAATAGACCCGGCCCAATCAAGATCGTATATACTTCAAGTCTCAGTGACCATTCCTAGAGAAGAGAAGACCTTTTCTAGGGCATGACTTCAAATACCCGAGGATCTCAGAATCGCATCAAGATGTCCCATCTTGGGTGCATGCATAACCGACTCACCACTCTAACAGCATAGGTGATGTCAGGCCGGGTGAGTGAGAGGTAGATTAGCTTACCTACTATCCTCTGATACTTTTCAGCATCCACAAGAGGTTTACCCCAATCTTCCCCTAGTTTGTGGTTTTGCTCAATAGGGGAGGAGATTGGTTTGCTTCCTAAGTAGCCTGCCTCTGTAAGTAGATCAAGAACAAACTTCCTTTGGCAAACATTGATCCCTTGCTTGGATCGTGAAACCTCAATCCCCAGAAAATACTTCAATAGACCGAGATCTTTGATCTCAAACTGCTGAGCCAAATAAAGCTTAAGCTTTGAGATCTCAGCTTCACTGTTTCCTGTGACCACAATGTCATCAACATAAACAATGAGAGCCGTAATGGTGCTGTCCTTCCTTTGTATAAACAATGTGTGATCAGCTTGACTTTGAGCATATCCATGTTGCAGGATAGCTTGTATGAACCTCTCAAACCAAGCCTTAGGAGACTGTTTGAGTCCATAGAGAGCCTTCCTAAGTCGACACACTTTCCCATTGTCACTAGGATGCTTGAACCCAGGAGGAGAGTGCATATATACTTCTTCTAGGTCACCATGTAAGAATGCATTCTTCACATCAAGTTGGTACAATGGCCAATCAAGATTTGCAGCCATTGAGAGAAGTACACGAATGGAGTTATGCTTGGCCATCGGAGCAAAGGTTTCCTGATAGTCAATGCCATACACCTGTGTATAACCCTTGGCGACAAGTCTTGCTTTATACCTCTCCACAGTACCATCAGACTTGAACTTGACTGTAAATACCCATCTGCATCCAACAGGGATTCTCCCTTTAGGGAGTTCAACCAGATCCCAAGGGTGATTCTTCTCAAGTGCCAACATTTCTGTGTTCATTGTTTCTCTCCATTTGGGATCTGCCATAGCCTCTGCTACATTCTTGGGAATAGAGATGGATGAGATAGCTACAGTGAAGGCTATACCTGTAAGGGAGATAGAATCATAGGAAACAAACTTGGCAATGGGATTAGTGCATGCTCGAGTTCCCTTGCGGTGGGCAATAAGAAGATCCAAGTCTGAGAATGTAGAGGAAGGTATACTTGTCTTGATGGATGGAGGCTCAGGATGAGGAGACGAAGAAGGATTTTGGCAGGTCTTCTTTATAGGAAGCCATGAAGAAGGATTTCTCCTATCCTTCGTATACACCAGTAGCTCCCCCTGTTCTCTGTTCTCCTGTGCACTAGGAAGCTCCCCCTCAACAACAGTATCCACAGGAGGTTCCTCATCAACAACAATAGTATCCACATAATTTTTCTTTCCCTTGTCAATCTGCAAAGGGGAAATAGGGACAAGAGAGGAGAAAGGAAATGACACAAACTCGGGAACCTCTTCACCCTCAACATCACCACCAAGAGAGGAACACTCCCCCTGAAGAGGTGACCGAAAATACGGAATGGTTTCAATGAAATGAACATCTTTGGAGAGAATCCACCGACGGGTAGGAGGATAATAGCATTTATACCCCTTGGAGGTGGGGGAATACCCAAGAAAGATGCACTTGAGAGCTTTAGGGTCCAATTTAGTGCGGGCAGATTTGCTAATATGTACATAGCAAATACACCCAAACACCCTTGGAGGGAGAGAAAAAGAAGAAGACCTTGAGGGGAGGACATCAAGAGGAACCCGGAAGTTCAAGACACTAAAGGGCATGTGATTAATAAGAAAGACAGCAGTGAGTAGGGCATCAGACCAAAAAGTTTTTGGAACATGCATGGTAAACCAAAGGGATCTAGCCACTTCAAGGAGATGGCGATTTTACCTTTCAGCCACCCCATTTTGTTGGGGGGTATCAACACAGGCCACCTGATGAATAATGCCATGGTAAAAAAAAAGAGGTTTCCAAACCACTATACATATACTCCCCACCTTTGTCAGAGCGGACAATTTGGATCCAAGTGTGAAATTGGGTAGACATTAACTCATACAACTGTTTAAATGCAACATAGACATCACTCTTATGTTTCAAAAGGTAAACCCAAGTAACCTTAGAAAAATCATTAATGAAAGAAACAAAGTAGCGGAAGCCACGCAAAGAAGTAACAGGGGAAGGCCCCCAAACATCAGTATGGATAAGATGAAAAGGTGAAGTAGATCTATTACCATTAGATGCATAAACTGTTTTACAACTTTTGGCAAATAGACAAGGTTCACAATGAAAAACATGAGTGACAGGAAAAGAAGTAAATAAATGTGGCAACAGTTTCCTCATAATAGAAAAGGAAGGGTGCCCCAAACGACGATGCTAGAGCAAAATATCCTCCTGAGTACGTCCACCTTCTTGCCCACAAACATAAGACTGAACTTGCACAACAGGGAAAGCACCAGTCTCCAAAACACAAGCCATTAGCTTCAGGACCACTGCCAATCACCCTCCTCGTCACCAAATCCTGAAAAAGACAATGGGTAGGAAAGAAGGTAACAAAGCAGTTCACAGATTTAGTCAATTGGCTAACTGAAAGAAGGTTAGTGGCAAAGTTGGGAACATGAAAAACAGACTTCAAAGGTAAAAGTGGGGCGACCTGGATATCTCCCTTACCAGAAATAGAAGAGAAGGAACCATCAGCAATTTTTACCCTATCTTTCCCAGAACAAACAGAATAGGAATTATACAGCTGAGACCTACCAGTCATATGATCTGTGGCACCTGAGTCAATGACCCAAGGTGTGGTACTGGAGGAGGAGGCCTGCAGTGCAGTGGAAGGAGGAGTAGCAGAGGAACAATCCAGATGAGCCACAATCCGGCGAAATGCAGTAATGTCTTCTTTGGAAAGAGAGGATTCATCAGATTCAACGACTCCAACATGAGCCTTAGGCCCCTTCTTCCGCTGCCCTCTCGGTCCTCCAGATGAACCAGCAGGGGGCTTCCCATGGAGATCCCAGCAAAAGTCCTTCGTATGCCCAGTCTTGCCACAATGCTCACATAAGAATCGGCCCTTCACAGCTCCCTTAGCAGCCCCCTTATCAGCTCCCTTAGTGGAGTCCTGAGGGGTGGAAGAAACAAGAGCAGAGTGCTCAACAACAGTGGGAGCAGTCCCCATGGCACCCCTACGGGTCTCTTCACTCTGTAGATATCCACACACCTCCTCCAGTGAGGGAAGACTTGGGCGGCCAAGGATTTGCACCCTAAGAGGCTCAAAGTCAGAAGTAAGGCCTCCAAGGAGAAATAAGACCCTCTCTTTCTCAAACAACCGGTGCACTTTGACCTCATCATC
This sequence comes from Telopea speciosissima, assembly GCF_018873765.1. Lineage (NCBI taxonomy): Eukaryota > Viridiplantae > Streptophyta > Magnoliopsida > Proteales > Proteaceae > Telopea > Telopea speciosissima. The sequence goes on from NC_057923.1 coordinate 51,067,481, forward strand.
AGGGCATAACTGAAGGTCTCTATAGTGATCATACTCCTCCCACAGACCCACAACAAGACTGTAGTACTCAGAGATGCTTCTATCCCCCTGGCGCAGGCTAACAATCTGTTGGAGAAGTTGGTACACCTTTGTAGAGTCCCCAACTCGATCAAAAATGCGAGCCACACTGTCCCAAATGTCCTTGGCAGTTTCCTTGCCCATAAATCTTCTTCCAATCTCAGGCTTCATGGAGAAAAGAAGCCAGGCCATCACAAGAGAGTTCTTAGTGTCCCATTTGGAGTACCCTTGCTCGGTAGGGAGGGGGGCCTTGATGCTACCATTGATGTAGCCCATCTTCCCCCTACACCGAAGAATCAATTTCATGGAGCGGGACCCATCCAAATAGTTTGGGCTCTCAAGTTTGGCAATAGGAAGTTGGATATTGGGGCTCTCGAAGGAAGAGGAGTGAGGTGGAGCTGTTTCCACAAAGGGGTAAGGATGTTTCAACATTTTTCTCACCCATATTGAAGCTGAAATCAATCACTTAGGCTAGGGTAACAGCAGTACTTCAAGCAAACAGATATTGTCCAAAACAGTAGGCACAAACAGGGCAGAAAAATGGCCAAAAACAGCTTAAAACACTTATAGATCTTCAGAAATTGTTCAAACAGCAGCGGAGTAAGGATGAGTATTGTTCCTTACCAAAAAACGATGCAAATAGACCATAAACAATGGTCAAACAAGGACCAATTGAAGACCACAGAGCCAAACCAGACTCTAGCTGGCGGAAATTCTGGGCAGAACAGAAACCACGAAATCTTTGCGGATTGAATGGAAGCTTGCAAACAGCTTAAGAGAAGTAAAGGGAATCAAAGAATCAAAGAGGACTCCCAAACGAAACTAGAGCACTAAGAAGCACTCCATTTGGATTCCAAACCAAAGAGAAACAGCTTGGAGAAGATAACCTAACCTGACCTTGGAACAGCAGCAGCAACTAAGTGAAAGAGGACCTTCTTCACACTCCAATCTTCCTTCAAACACTTTCAAACAGCAGAATCTGCTCTGATACCATGTTAGCTTTTAGGGTGGAAGAAGGAGAAGAGAAGAAAGAGATAGAGAGTGCTCCACGGTTTTGGTTTGGTGTGTTATCTCTCAAAACAAGAGACTAACATGTTTATATTGAAAAGAATAAATAATTACACATAGGCCCTTGGCCTCATACAAATGACAAAAAGAATACACAACAGAGGGGTTATGTACATAAATACCCCTGATACTACTATTCACTATTCTTAACACCATCATAGTCAGTTGGATGGCCATGTGTGCTCCAAAGCAAAGGAGGGGATTGAATGATGGATGCATCTTCTGAACTGCTTGAGAGCTGGAAGATTGGGATATCCCGATTTATACCCGCTTTTAAAGGTAAAGTATCGACCTTTGATGGGGAGGGTGGAGCGGATAAGAAATGATTGCAAGCTTTATCCACTTCTTTATGCAACTCCTCTTCTCAGTGAATGTTAGTGATTCACTCCTTCCCCCGTCAATCAGTCAAACCATACTCTCCATTCCTCTATCACAACACCCTCATGAAGATCAACTGTTCACCTTAACAAATAAAACAGGAATCCCCTCTACCAAGAGTGTAGCAGCCTTCCTAGCTTCAAATCTCAATACAAATAGACTACACAATAAAATCTGGAGTCGGGCGTGAAAGCTAAAGGTTCATCCCAAATTCAAACTTTTCCTTTGAAAGTCTCAAGTGAAGGGCTATCAACAGGAGATTTGCTTCAAAAACTGGATCCCTCGCTTGCTTTTTGCCCAATCTGTCATGACTCATGATGCACCTGAGACTCTGTGGCACATCCTTCTTTTGTGCCCCTTTTCTAAAAGGATTTGGGCTGGAGGACCTCTGGGTATAAGAACAGAATTCCTACAAGGAACCAACATTTTAAATGCTTTCTCAAACTTTTTATTAGATCCATCCATGGCAAAACGAGATGGGGATAGAGTGCTCTGCATTGCTGGAATCACCTTCTATTTTATTTGGCAAAACAGAAACAGGACAGTGTTTCAAGGCATTAAGCTTGATCCTTCTATTCTCCTGCAGCAAATACAAAGATGAGTTCATGATAACCATCTCCTACACGAGGAGGACATTCCAATTGAAGGAGCTTCTTCACAACAACATATACTACTCTCTATAGCATTTACTTGGATATTTACACTAAAACCCTACAGGGGTGAGAAGGTATCAGGAGGGTATTTTGGTATTTACACTAAAACCCTACAGGGGTTTGTGAACCCTAGGATGGGTTGGTGAACCTTCACCGCGTGGTGAATGAAAATTTTCTCTTTTAGAAAGCCTATGTATTTTTTTCATGTAAAGAAAGGAAACAAAAAAAGATCAACATGGTCTTCTATCAGCGTAGATAACTTATTATCTCTAGCCCTATATGCAGCCCTTCTAGCTACAAATATCATATGATGGTCTTTGCAAGACGATATTACAGTTAATTTACACATAATAGCATATGAGTTCAAAAGTATATCAAACAAATCCCAAGGCCACCCCTTTTTTTTTTTTTTTTTTTTGTGATGAGAATAAAATTATATTAACTGACTAAATAGAAACCATGTACACTGACTTAGTTGAGTGAGCTGATTTAGCTAGGTTGCTAGCAACAGTACAACAAAAAGGGTCTCCCTTAGAATAAATATCAGGTCCTAGGTTGTTTATGTATAATAGATCTTTTAGCAAAGACCAAGGCCAAGGATTAGAAGTTGGAGATGGAAGAAGGTCAGCGATCTGTTGATTTGAGCACCACGCTTCTTTAATCTTCAACCCCAAATTCCTTGAAAGATCAAGACCTGTTCAAATACTAGTCACATCTGGATCAATACCACTGCAATTCTTAATATAGTCTGCCGCAAGCAAAAGGAATCTACCATCTAGCAAACAAATAACAGACCATCCTGCCGAGGTTACTCCGGATTTCTGGTATCCTGCACAGATTAAAATAGGGTAATTGAAACAAGGAAGAGAAGAAAAATTAGTTATACCTACCGCATCTTCAATACCTGGGCTTACATAGTGGGATGCAATAGGGGGTGGGTAAATCTCCAGATTAGACAGCCATATTTCTGTTTGTTTTAAAACCCAAGTGGGATCAGGCTTTTCTAGCCCAATCACTACTTTGTTTCTAGCAGTCCAAATAAAATAATACTTAATAACAAAAACCTTGAAGAACCAATCTAACGAGCTCTTACCTAGATTGCGATTAAACAGGGTCTCTATGCAGAAATTTTCCAATGATGAATGCGATAGGCATTCATTTCTTAGCCCCAACGGCCCAGCCGCCCAGATGTGTTTGGTCCAGTCACATGAAAGGAATAAGTGCCAGTAGGATTCGGCACAACTTCCACATAGAGCACAAACAGGATCGACCTGAAGCCACTTGGAAATGATCGCCTTAACCGGAAGACCTGCATTTAACAGTTCCCAGAAAAAGATTTTGAATTTAGGGTGAATTTTTAATTTCCAGAAAAATTTCCACCAAGAGGATAGCAAAGAATTATTAGTGGAATCAAAAGAAATCAAAGATTTAGCTGCTAGTTTAGTACTAAATTTGCCATTCATGGCTAGAGTACACCACCAGCTGTCATCTGTCAAAGACAAGTTGATCTTGTAAATGTGAAAAGACAGATGCAAAGGAATTGAAACATCAATACAGGCTGCATTCCATCTAGAATCTACAACATAATCAACAACCTTTTCATTCCTTTTATTAAAATCTTGCAAGGAGGGAAGAAGACATCCTCAAAGTGAAGGAATCCAAGGGTTAGTCCAGAAAAAAGTTGATTTACCAATCCCAATTTTCTTAACTGAAATCTCTTGTAGGGCTGGAATGATATTCCATGTCCACGATCCTCTTTTTCTCCTTACTTTAGGATCAAAGAGGGAAGATTTAAGAAAGTACTTGGCCTTTAGAATGCGCGCCCAGAGAGAGGATGAATCAGTCATGAGTCTCCATCCTAACTTGAACAAAAGGCCTTGTTGTGGACCATAACCTTACGAAAACGCAATCCTCCTTAAGACAAAGGGACACACATTCTATCCCAAGAAATAAGAGTGGATTTTTTCTTATTGCCTAAGTTCCCCAACCAGAAGTTTAGACAAATGGAATCAATGTTACGACAGATTTTCAAAGGAAACTAAAAACAATTCATCAGATATGCAGGGGTAGAGGCAAGGACAGACTGGACCAAAACCCTATGGCCTGCATACGACAAAAAATTGAATTTCCAGAGAGATAATTTCTTCTGCATTTTGTCAACAACCTTCTTTTAGATTTGCCATGAAAAATTTTAGTTCCCAAATAAATCGCATCTTTGGCCATTTCCGTAATTCCTATAAGGGAACAAAGAGCCGATCTTTCCACAAGTGGGACATTTCTACTGAAATGAATACCACTCTTAGAAAAATTAATTTCTTGGCCCGATAAATCCAAAAAAAGATCCAAGATGGCCTTAATAGTTAAAAGATCATCACGAGAGGCCCGACAAAAGATAAAAAGGGCGTCAACAAACAAAGATGAGAGATTTTGGGTGCAGTTCTAGCCACCTTAACGCCCTTAAACAAATTCAAATCCCTATAAGCCAGAATTAGTCTAGAAAGGACTTCCATAGCCACAATGAACAAATAAGGACTAAGAGGACAACCCTGTCGAATTCCTCGAGAAGCCTTAAAGAAATCAAGAGGACTACCGTCTAATTTAATAGAAAAGGAAGAAGTGGAAATTGAAGAAAAGATCAAGTTGCACTATTTATCTCCAAACCCTAGAAAATGAAATAAAGAGGTAATAAGCCCCTACTCGATTCTATCATAAGCTTTTGACATATCTATTTTAATAGCAACATACCCTGTCTTACCCCTTGTGTGTTTCATGAAATGGAAGATTTCCTAAGCCATCATAATATTATCAATAGTTTGTCTTCCAAGGATGAAAGCATACTAAAAAGGGGAGATAAAAGTATTTAAAAAACCTTTCAGTCTATTGGCAATTAATTTGGATAATATTTTATAAGTCACATTGCACAAGCTGATAGGTCTGAAATCCCCAACCCGATCTGCAGAATCCTTTTTTGGGATAAGACAAATTAGGGTATGATTAACCCCCGGGGGTAACAGGGTCTCAACAAAGAATCTAGCAGAGAAGGAAAGTAAATCAGGACTTACCAAATCCCAGAATTTTTGGAAGAAGCATGCTTGAAAACCATCAATACCTAGAGCTTTAAGAGGTCCAAATGAAAAGACAGTTGAGTTTCAGATTAGGGAAACAATGGAGAAGGAAGGAAGATGTTAGAGAAGAAGGAGACAAGAGAGGGAAGAAGAGAGAGTTACGGTTGAAAATTGTGTGTATTAGAGAGGCTTCTCCAACACACCTATATTGCTCAAATAGATTTACTAAAAGTATTACAATCACCTCCCTAGGGAGGTAAAAGGTAAAAAGACATAAATAGTTAAAAATACATAATAAGGGAACTAGTTAGAAGTCTAGTTCCTGAACTACCCCTGATACATATTTTCTATCGACTCTAATACTCCCCCTCAAGCTGGAGAATATATATCATGCATTCCCGGCTTGCTTAGAAGGATATTAAACTGAGGAGAGCCAAGAGCTTTGGTGAGGATATCTGCCAACTGATCACTAGTCTTCACAAAGGGAGTACAAATGCAGCCAGAGTCTATCTTCTCCTTGATGAAGTGTCTATCAACCTCTATGTGCTTGGTTCGGTCATCTTGAACAGGATTGTGGGCAATACAGATGGCTGCCTTGTTATCATAGTAGAGTCTCATAGGACCTTCAGTGTCAAATCCCAGTTCTTGAACAAGTCTTCTCAACCATATAAGTTCACATACTCCATGGGCCATAGCTCTAAATTCTGCCTTTGCGCTGGATCTAGCTACAACATGCTGTTTTTTGCTTCTCCATGTAACCAAATTACCCCCTACAAAGGTGCAATAACCGAAAGTGGATCTCCTGTTTGTAATGGAGCCAGCCCAATCAGCATCTGTGAAACCTTCCACTTTCAAGTGGTTGTGTCTGGCATACAACAATCCTTTCCCTGGAGAAGACTTCAAATATCTAAGAATACGGTACACGGCATCCAAGTGGCCACTCTTGGGAGCATGCATGAATTGGCTCACTACTCCCACTGCATAGGAGATATCTGGGCGTGTCATGGCAAGATAGATAAGCTTCCCCACTAGCCTTTGGTACTTTCCCGCATCAACTAGAGAAGGACCATAATCTTCTCCTAGTTTATGATTTTGCTCAATAGGAGAATTGGCTGGTTTGCAGCCCAACATTCCTGTCTCTGTCAACAAGTCAAGAACAAACTTCCGTTGACATATATTAATTCCTTTCTTGGTCCTTGATACTTCAAGGGACCCAAGTCTTTACTTTCAAACTGTCGTGCCAAGTAACTCTTCAGGTTATCTATCTCAACTATATCACTCCTGTGACCACAATATCATCAACATAAATAATAAGGGCTGTGATGGTACCATGGCCCCTCTTAGTAAAGAGAGTATGATCAGCTTGGCTCTGGGAATATCCATTCTTCAGAATGGCCTGCCGAAAGCACTCAAACCATGCCTTTGGTGACTGTTTGAGACCATATAATGCCTTCTTGAGGAGACACACCTTCCTTTCAGCTGATGGCATTTTGAAGCCTGGAGGAGTTTGCATGTACACTTCCTCTTCCAAATCCCCATGGAGAAAGGCATTCTTCACATCCAACTGGTATAATGGTCATTCTTTATTGGCAGCCAATGACAAAAGAACTCTAATTGAGTTGTGTTTGGCAACCGGAGCAAATGTCTCCTGATAGTCAATTCTATAGACTTGACTGTATCCCTTAGCCACCAACCTTGGTTTGTATCTCTCAACACTCCCATCACATTTGTACTTGATTGGGTAGACCCATCTGCATCCAACAGGGACACGTCCCTTAGGAAGATCCACCAGTTGCCAAGTACCATTCTTCTCAAGTGCCATCATTTCCTCAGACATAGCTTGTCTCCACTTTGGGTCAGACATAGCATCAATAACATTTTTGGGAGTAGAAGCAGCAGAGAGGGCAGTAACAAAGGCAAGACTTGTAGGAGAAAGAGCATCATAGGAAACAAACTGGGCTATAGGATTAGTACAAGCTCTTTTCCCTTTGCGAACAGCAATAGGGAGGTCTAAATCACATAAAGAAGGAGAAGGGAGATCACCTGAGTGAGAAGAGTGGATCTCAGGTTGTGGATCTGGATCCAAAGAGGACTCTTGGTAGGTCTTCTTTCTTTCATTATGCAAGCCTTCACCTTTTCTGTATGTAATGTGGTAATCTTTCTCCTTGTCAACCACCGAATCAGTATGCACATCATCCAGATTCACAGACTTCCCAATGTCAAGCATAAAGGGAGAGATAGGTAGTGGGTAATGGAGAGAATCAACAGCCTGTTCATTCCCACAATTCTTCCCCTGAAGAGGATGCTGAGATGGGGCAAAAAAAGGAACAGATTCAAGGAAGGTGACATCTTTGGAGGTGAAGCATCGGCGAGAAGAAGGATGGTAGCACCGGTAACCTTTAGAAGTAGAAGAGTAGCCAAGAAAAAGACACTTGAGGGCTTTGGGATCAAGTTTTGTGCGATGTGATTTGTTAACATGTACATAACAAACATAGCCAAAGATTTTAGGAGGAAGAGAGAAAGCAGAAACCTGTGGAGATAAGATGTCTAAGGGAGATTTGAAACCAAGAAGTTTGGTGGGCATGCGATTGATGAGGAAAGAAGCAGTGAGAAGAGCAGCCGACCAAAAAGTCTTGGGAACATGCATACCAAACAAGAGACTACGGGTGACCTCCAATAAATGGCGATTTTTCCTCTCAGCAACCCCATTTTGTTGGGGTGTGTCAACACACGCTAACTGATGGAGAATGCCATTCTTAGTAAAGAAAGCTTGGAGACCACTAAACATATATTCTCCCCCTTTATCAGACCGGACAACTTTGATACGGGTATCAAACTGAGTAAGGATCATTTGATAAAAATTCTGAAATGCCTCACAAACATCGCTCTTATGTTTCAGAAGAACAGTCCAAGTGGCACGAGAACAATCATCAACAAAAGAGACAAAGTAACGAAAGCCAAATAAAGAAGTAGTGGGAGAAGGTCCCCAAACATCAGTATGTATAATATGGAAAGGAGCAGCAGTTCTATTACCATGATATGGGTAGGAGGAGCGACAATGTTTGGCCAACATACATGGTTCACATTAAAAAACATGGGAAGATGCAACAGAAGAAAATAAATGAGGTAAATGTTTCCTCATTACAACAAAAGATGGATGGCCTAGACGCCGATGCCATAACATAACAGACTCCACAGAACTACTGTCATCACGTCCACACACATAAGACTGAGCTGTGGGTACACCAGGATAAAAAAGGTAGAGGCCTTTCTCCTCACTTCCGCTACCAATAATCCTCTTCGTTACCAAATCCTGAAAGAGACAGTGAGAAGGAAAAAAGGTGACACAATAGTTGAGGGATTTAGTCAAGTAACTTACAGATAAAAGGTTAACAGCAAGGTTAGAAACATGAAGAACAGAGGTAAGGGAAATAGAGGAGGTAACAGGGATACTACCTTTACCAGATATAGAAGAAAGGGATCCATCAGCTATCCTGACTTTATCCTTACCAGAGCAAATGGTATAGGAATCATTATTAGAGGACATACCAGTCATGTGGTCAATGGCACCAGAGTCAATGACCCAAGACTGGGCTGCAGTAGAGGCTGTAGCGGAGACCTGCAAGGCTGAGGACGAAGATGAGCTGGTCACAGTAGATGCAGGAGATGTGCTCAACTGGGATATAATCCGGCGGACTGTGTCAACCAAGGAAGGATCATCCTGTGGAGCATCTGCCTCAGTCGTCACGGAGTGAGCTCGAGCTCCCCCTCTACGACCACCACGACTACGTGTTCTAGTGGGGCGACCATGAAGTGACCAACACCTATCATTGGTGTGCCCAGTTCTCTCATAGTGATCACATTTAAACCTGTCTCTCCCAACTCCACTGACACCAATTATCTCTACTACATTGGCTGCCTCACGATTGGGCCCTTGGCCTCTACTACCCCCACGGGTGTCTCGAAAAGAACTGGAATTGAGAGCTGACTTGTCATGAGATGATGCTGATGTGGAGTCCATAGTGACACGCCGAGTCTCCTCACTCTGTAGGTAACTACAGACCTCACTAAGAGATGGAAGAGGAGATCGGCCTAAGAGTTGGAGCCGGATGGGTTCATAGTCTGGGTTTAGACCACCAAGTAAAGTGAACACCCGCTGTTCACTCCCTTTCAAAGGTCTGATACACCTTCGCTTCATCCTTCGGGTTAGTCAAATGGAGGTCCCGGTAGTGGTCATATTCTTCCAAAAGACTAAGGAAGGCATTATAGTACTTAGAGATAGTTCTGTCCCCTTGCCTCATGGAATGAATCTTTTGGTGCAGCTGATACACTTTGGCAGAGTCACCCACTCTGTCATAGGCCTGAGAGACACTATTCCAGATGGCCTTGGCAGTCTCGTTTCTTATAAATCTTCTCCCAATCGCAGGCTTCATGGAGAAGATCAACCATGTCATGACTGTAGAGTTCTCAGTCTCCCATTTCTCATTAGTAGGTGCATTCGGCTCTGGAGGCTTGATAGCACCTGTGATGTACCCAAGCTTTCCTTTGCTCCTAAGGGAAAGCTTCACGGAATGTGACCAGTCCAAGTAATTTGTCTCATCAAGTTTCACAAAGGAAAGTTGAAACTGTGTGCTTTCATAGGCAAATTGAGGAGAAGGGACAGGCTGTGATTCAGCTATACCAGGTCTCGAAATCTCAGAATCACCCATTGTTCAAGTGGGGAGTACACACTCTACCCAAAAACTTCCAAACAGGTCTGATAAAACAGAACCAGCAAGTAAAGGCAGCCTGTAGAGGCTCAAGTAAAGGAAAAAACAGGAAAAAGGGGCTTCACCCTAACATTCACCAAGAAATAACATATCTGAAACAATCTCAAGGCCCTCACACAGGCTGGTGCTAAACATTTCTCAGCAAAGGCAGCAATACATAGCAGTCCAGAAACAAGAGGAGCAGAGAAATGGCAGTCCCGAGATTACCTGGGCAGAAACAGAGATTCCACGAAAAAGAGTACTGCTCAAGCAGTAGTGGAAGATTGAAACCAAGGCCAGATGGGATGAAAAGAGCACCCTTGGGCGATTCTATGGAGCCATTCCAAGGCTGAAACCAAGGCCGAGAGAGAGAACCAGGGGCTCGAACTTGAAGCTGGCGGTAATAGTTGCAGGTAATGGAATGGCTTCAAAACTTCATAATAGCTTCAACCAAGCTCAAAGAACACCTCCAAACAGCTGAGTAGATTATTTCCAACCCATTTCAAACTTCTATACCATAGATTCTTTACATTGGTAGCTTCTCTTTGAAACCCTTTGAATCCTAGGATTCCAAAGAGAAGAAAAGAATAGAGAAGAGCAACCAAATACGACTCTCAAACCAACCTGCTCTGATACCAAGTTGAGTTTCAGATTAGGGAAACAATGGAGAAGGAAGGAAGATGTTAGAGAAGAAGGAGACAAGAGAGGGAAGAAGAGTGAGTTACGGTTGAAAGTTGTGTGTATTAGAGAGGCTTCGCCAACACACCTATATTGCTCAAATAGAATTACTAAAAGTATTACAATCACCTCCCTAGGGAGGTACAAGGTAAAAAGACATAAAAAGTTAAAAATACATAATAAGGGAACTAGTTAGAAGTCTAGTTCCTGAACTACCCCTGATACATATTTACTATCAACTCTAATAAAGACAACTTTCTTGATCTCTTCCAAAGAGGGTGGAGAGCAAACAAAATCCACATCCACAGGTGAAAGGACTTGAGAAAACAAACACTCCACAAATCCTGCATCCAAAGGATAAGAAGTTGTAAAGACTTTCTTTAAATGGGAAGCAAAAAGGTGAGCCATGTTCTTTGGATCATCAATCTTGTGGCCCTCCTCATCCCAAATAAAATCAATCCTTCTTTTCTTCAAGTTAGACCTTGCCACCGAATGGTAGAATTTAGTATTGCGATCACCATCTCTGATATAAAAATGTCTCGATTTTTGAAGCCAAAAAGCCTCTTCAGCATAAAAAATCCATTTAAGTTGCCCTTGAATTTTATTCATCATGACAAGATCCGGATCAGACTTATCCGAGCAAGAGAAGAAATTGTCAAACATTTGGTTCTTAAGAACATTAATATGCCCAAACACCTCGCGATTCCAAAGTTTCAGTCTATTAGAGAAAGAAGTTATTTTCTCAACCAAGGGATCGCCAGACAACCAGTTCCAAGAATCCGAACAGAAAGAAGAAAAGTCGGGGTGATAGATCCACGCTTCTTGAAAATGAAAAACCTTTTTGTAACTGGGACAAGAACCAGAGGTTGAAAGCAATAGAGGGTTATGATCAGAACCTATCGGAGATAATTTTGAAACAAACGCTAGGGGGAAGCAGGCAAACCTTAGAGGCGAGGCCAGAACCCTATCAAGACATTTTTTGATGAGCCTAAGAGGTTTTTGCTTGTTCGTCCAAGTGAACCGAGACCCTAAAAAACAGACATCCTCAAGAGAAAAGGAATTAATAAGGTCCTTAAGTTTCTGGGTAATAGAGGAAGGTTGAAAGGGGTCCCCCCCCAAAAAAAAATTTCGCAGAAGGTTCAAGAATTTCATTAAAATCCCCAATGATACAAAACATGCATTCCAGGGAAGAAACAAAGTCAGATAATTCCAACCAACACTGACCTCTAGCACCTTGATGAGGTGGTGCATATAAGCAAATTAAACAAAACAAATTCCCCCCAAAATCCTCAATTTTAATTCCAATAAAATTGCTTGAAGGAAGGAATCCAAGACCTTTAAACTTGGTTTTGAGAGAATCCAAAGTCCTCCCTTTCGTCCTCTAGAACCACTACTGTTAATATAATAAATAGATTTGTAATCAGACATAGGAGGCCTAAGCTTTAAACATAGATGATCCACGCACTTAGTCTCACAAAGGAAGACAATATCAGGCACGTATTTGTTCAAGTAAAAAGATAAGCATTTTTTAGTAAAACTATTATTAAAACCTCTAACATTCCACAAGAGGATTAGCATGATGACAACACAGAAAAATAGAGAAGCAATAAGGAAAAAAGACCTACAGAATCTGTAACCTCTCCGAGGATGAAAAGCCCAACGCAAAGCACAGTTGCTAAGATCCAAGATACAGATAGACAAGTTAAACAGAATAATAAAGAACACTGAGAAATAATAAAAAAACTGTTGGTACTGAGTGAAAGAGAATACCGGGTTATGTATGTGGTTTTCCACCGATGTGCCAGGTACAGAATTGCGCGAGATGCCATCATTAGAGGTTAGGTCTGAGCCACCAGTATAGGAATCACCATCAAGCTCATTGACGTAGTCCTTAATCAAAGACATAAAGGAAGAGGGATCATTTGAGGAAAGAAGAGAAAATTCCAACAGGGACTTGAAAGTGGAGATTTCAGACTCAAAGGAAGTGGGGAGGGAAGGGAACATCATTTTTCTTTTTTTGGGAAACGGGCAGCAAAGAGGATTCCCCACCAAGACCTCCGGAATAGGCATCCTTCTGTTAGGTTCAGGAACAATGGGGTTTGAGGCAACCCCAAAAGAAGGATCGAAGTCTAAATGATTCAAATCAACGGCTGGCACCACAGAATCGATTCCCACAGGAGCCTTGTAATTTCCATCATCAAGGAACACATCTTTAATAATATTAAAGATATTCATACTCGGTTGTAAGTCATAAAGGATCAAAGATACAAATGCATCATCACTTGGAGAAGAGGTAGCCAACACGGGTTTAGAAATAGAGTCGTTATCGGCTGTTTCCAGAAAATCACAAGCCTCCCCCGAAGGGAAAATCCTCAACATCCAAATCCGAAACTTTGTCACCCGAAACACCCGAAGTAGCAAGAGAAACAGAACCTGGTTCAGAATCGACTACAGAAACCACGGGTAATGAGCAGTCAGCCCGCTCTGCAACACCACTTCATTTTCCAGCACTATCTAATCCCCTATTAACCAATACAAGGGGACAGGAACCCTGACTGGGGAAGCATCTCGGTCCACCTCACCCCTACCCAAAACCTTAGAGGCCATCACACCCATGAAGTTAACACGAAGAGGTGGAGTAATAGCTTGCTCGAAAAAACTGACTGCAGTGGTCCTACTGGATGGCCCAGGCCCTGGCTGTGAAAGGCAGTTGATTTCTTCATGACAGAGACGTGCACAGTTACCACAAATTTTAATGGCCTCATATTTCAGAAACACAGGCAGAGAGTCCCCTCTATTATTACGAATTTTGGAATGAGTACAAATTGTTCTCCTCCACTTAAATAGAATTTTTACCCGAGCAACATTAGATGACAACCCCAATTCAGCCGTATTAAGGAACAAATCTTGCACTTTACCAATACAGAAGACAGCTTGTATAATAGTATCAAAAGAGTAAGCTTCCAAGGGGATGGGACTGACCTGGACCCACAGAGGCACTACATCATGTTCAAAAGCAAATAATTTGTCATCTAGGGGCCGAGTAACAAGGTTTATTAAAGCCTTTCCACACCACCAGGGGGCAAAGGGCCTGCAGTCTATCTCGCGTAGCTGGAGACACCAATTCCACCATAAACTTGCCAAGTTCCAACCAGGTAATAGCAGTAACCCCAAGAGGTTCCCATATAACCATGAAATGATTACAGAAAATGTCTTTTGTCGGCTTGGGGAAGCCCATAGTGAAACCAAACAACATCGGTTTCTCCTGGTAGCCAAATTTACTAGTAGAGATGCAAGAAGTCAAAGAACTGAGGGCAGCCGAACCAGAACAAGATCCATGAATCTCCTTAACAGTGGCAGCTGGGCGGAAGCGAGAGGGTGCCTCAGGCCTACCACACCCAGAACCGGTAGCTCGATGCCCATGATATTGGCGTCCCAATTTAGAGCCTGGCCGCCCAGGTGGGGGGATTCGATGGGACATGGAGGAAAAGAGAAAAAGGAATTGCAGGAAAAAGAAAAAGGCAGGCCTTGAGAGCAAAACCCAACAAAATGATTAAGCATAGACCAAGAAGTACCTAACTGAAGAGGAACCAGTGCAAGAGAGATGGTCCAAGTAAGGAATTACCATCAATCAAGCATAACCCCTCAATAATTTGCAAAAATAGAACAGGAAAAAGCACATAGAGAGATGGGATAGTAGCAGACACAGAAAACAAAGTGGAACAGTAAAGGGAGACATAGCCAATGAGCCCAAAGCAATCCACAACGCAACCTCCTTGGCATCAATGAAGGTTCCGTACCTGCACATAGTGAAGCCACACACTCACCCAGTAGGTGGGCCGAAGTTCAGAGAGTCTAAAAGGTTAGTAAAAGAAACGAGCAAGAAAGAGAAAGACTAAAGAAAATGGATCATGCAGAAGCTATAAACCCACTAAAGCTATGCAACAAATCCACTATTACAATCCTGTCCTATCTCACACCAGTACACCACCAACACAGAGGGTCAAACCTGCTTTTCCACTCAAACCAACTACGCCCCCCTTCTTCTTCTTCTCCTTATTTTCTCTCTGTTTCTCTCTCATACACAACTCGGTAACTCAAAGACCGATCTCTCAATGAAGACTCTCATAAAACTTGGCTTGTTCCAAGTTCTAACAAGAAAGTGGGTAAGAGGATCTTGAAACCAAACCAGGACAAAATTGAAAGCTTTACATGTCATCAAATTTTCCTAGGAACTTTTTTTCGGTTCCTACACAACCATGGTAAGAACCTTTTGTTTACACCTAATTTCCAAGGCCACCTTTTTGGAGTCTGTTGCATCAACCAAGTTCCAAGGTCCTTAGAATCTAACCACACGTCTACCTGTCTAAACATTTTTTTTCATGCTTGGACAAACCTTGCATGCTTCCGGTCTTTGGTTCCAGCACATTCGTTGAAGAACCACAACTCAAGGAAACAAAGTGAAACTTCGATTGATATAGCAAAACTGATGCCCAACCAGTACTGCCTGCACTATCTGACACTTCAACAATACCGCAATAACTGAGTACACTGTCACATCACAAGAATACTCTGTACAGTTGCCAAAAATGACAACACATACTCCAGTTTCCCAACAAAAAATAATAAATTTGATTTCTTTATTTATATTCTCTCTCATATCTCACTTTTTATAATCGTCTAGTCTCCTCTTGTTCCTCCTCCTCCCTTCTTCTTCTTCTTCTTCTTCTTCTTTTCAACCTCCCTTTGCCACCACCACCTCTCAATGCGCCAAGGTTCGAAAACTCGGGTCTCGGTGGCATCTCGGCCAGGCCAGAAACCGAGTTGAGCCGAGATCTCGCCGAGATCTCGGCGAGTTGCTGTAATTTTTTTTTTTTGGACCCGGACCCCCAACTCGGTGGGTTGTACACATATTTTGAGTCTAAAACTTGGTATCCAACCTATTTCAGGCCATTTAAACACAATGGCATGCCTAGATTTGCCAAAAAACAAGTCCAAATATGAGTTTCACTTTGGACCATAGGTTGGTAGGCGACGAGTCGTACTAAAACAACCTAATCTACATATAATTTAGTAAAACATAGCAAATTAGCAATCAAAACATTCTAATTAGTACACATCAATCAAAACATTGAAATAAAATGTACATTACATCAATGTTCACTTAATTTGTTACATAAAATGAGATTGAACAAGAAATTCATCCCCATATCGATCCACATAGAATTCCCATGTCATGGAATTGCTATAGTGTGACAGTTTCCATATAAGTCTTCTGATCAACATATACCAATCTCCCTATCTTAGGGTACATGGGAGGCTGTTGGTATGAGGTGTAAGATCCACTGCTACTGTCATATTGAGTTTGAGGCATGTATGGCTGGTTTGGGACTAGGAATGTGTACCCAACACCTGACCCAGAGCTTTGATTGTCATACTCAGATGCTGACTGCCCATACTGACCATAGGCACTATAATCAGAACCGGTGCTCTACTGGCCATAGTGATAGCCATGATGATGCTGAGATGATTGCCATGACTGATGCTCACTAGTAGTATCTATACTCATGCTTCCGAAACTTGTAAGCATGGTGTTCATACTGTTGTTGTCCTCCTCCTGAGCATATGACTGATGTGAGTGTTTGCGACCCTTCTTTCTGTTGTATGTTTTAGGGTAGCCACCATGGTCTTGATCTTGAGTGGCATGCGTAAACTGAGACTCACCGGTGAAACGCACAGGTTCCTCCTGCGTTCCAATTTCTTGCTCGTACTGCTCGCGCATCCCCAAAGTATAAGAAAAATATAATGTAATGATGAATTTGACACCATTTGAAGTTGAATATTATGTACATATGTTGTACATAATTTTCCATAAGCAATAAGTATTTTTCCTTAATATTATATATATATTTTTAATTTTTATAATATATTTATTAAATCTGAAAAATAAAATAAATTTTTTAATGGATGAAAATAAAAAATTAATCCATGGGGCTGTAGAGCATCCCAAGTAGTTTAACATATATCAAAATCATTTTCAAATAATCACTATTCATCCTATTTTTTTCATTTTCTTTTTTCAAATAAATCATTTATTTTTTCAGAAATTATAAGAAATAATTTATTAACTGAAAAAAAAATCCGACTCCATCAAGTGATAGATCGGGCAAAGATGTTCAACATATATTAAAACCACATGAATCTAACAAGGATTACAAAATTTTTTTTTGGAAAAAATAGATTTGGGGAAGAAATAGAAACAGTGAATCTTCACTTTGGCACTTCAATCTAACTCCAAACAGTGCATTCTAGCCAACAATCGAAAGAAAGAAGAAGAAATTTGAAGGAGAGGTGTTTTTCCCCTTGGTTTAGAGCCTATCGAGTTCTGTCCCTGCTCTCTCTTATGTTGGAAATGGCTTTTGGGGTGAAAAATGGGCTGAATACAAGTAAATAACACTT
Organism: Telopea speciosissima; assembly: GCF_018873765.1. Taxonomy (NCBI): domain Eukaryota; kingdom Viridiplantae; phylum Streptophyta; class Magnoliopsida; order Proteales; family Proteaceae; genus Telopea; species Telopea speciosissima. Next base: position 51,084,587 of record NC_057923.1, read on the forward strand.
TTGGGCCCAACTGAGATCTCGCCGAGATCTCGATATCTCAGCGAGATCTCGGCGAGATATTGATTTTTTTGCATTGAAAATACCCTGTTTTTGAGCCTCAAGATATCACCGCTGAGATCTCGGCCGAGAAATTGCACTCCTAGGAACCGATTGGTAACTCGACTCGGTATGGCCCAAAACCGAGAAACTCGGCGAGATCTCGCGAGTTCTTGAACCTTGCAACACTCCCACCCCCACATCCAACCACCCCCACCCTACCCCACCCCTGCAGCAACCTCACGCTACCACCCCCTCCTCTTCCCTGCATGATCACCTCTACCCCATCCCATGTTGCCTCCGTTTGTTCTTCACCCAAACCCCATCCATTGTAGATGTGTAGTCAGATTTCAGCTTCAATTCAATCATATAATTTCTTTGTATTGCATGAACCCACTCGGTTGGCAAATTATGGTGTACACCCTCTAGCAATCCTAGATCTTTCAATGCTTTATTTTGTCACTTGGCCAACTTTAATTTGGCTTAAACTTAACATGCGAGTTAGGGATTGAGGTCTACTTATCCACAAACTTTCGGTTCCATTTGAAATATACATGCGATACGACGTCTTCAACCCATAGATTACATTGTAGATGTGTATTTCAAACTTGAATTCAATCATATAATATCCTATTATTGTATGTACCCACTTGGTTGGAAAATAACGTTGTGCACCCTTTCAGCAATACTGGATCATTCAATGCTTCATTTTATCACTCGGGCAACTTTGATTACATGTGAGTTGGGGATTGGGGGTCTAATTATTCACAAAATTTCAGTTCATTGGAAATAACCTTTTTTTTTTGGGGGGGGGGGGTGTTAAAAGGAAGATTCATTGAAGGATAGTATATATAAAACTTCAGATTCACAAAGATTATGGAAGCCACGGAGTGGAATTTGGCCAATTTGTCGTACACATAATAGACAGGGCCTTCCTAGCCAGGACATCTGAAATACTGTTCATAGCCTATGGAATACAATGGAAAGATATGAAATCAAAGAAGAGGATGGTCTCCTAATATCTAAAATAATGGTAGAAAATTCATCGGGTGCAATTTGGTTTTGATCAAGGATATAGCTGATCACCTCCTTGCAATCTGATTCCACCTGAAGTTTAGTGAAACCAGCAGCCACAACTTCTATAGGAGCACAACTAAGTTTTTAGCTCATAGATTTCATTGTAGATGTTTAGCCCAATATGGCAAATCACTCCCTAATATAATACTAGTAAATCACAGTGTTCAACAAAAAAAAAAAAAAAAAAAAAAGAAGAAAAAGTAAATCACATAGTGGAAAAAACTTATCTTCAAGGGGGTATTATAATAATTTAATTATATTTTACTACAAAGATATCCTTGAAGGTGCTTTTGCAACCAGGATAATGATCATGGAGCTTTTTCAAAAATAAAAAAGGTCATACAAGTTTTTAGTGTTTTTTTTTTACAATTTGAAATAGGAAATACACACCAATGAAGTATGATAAAATATTATCATATATATGGGGAAGCGCATGGACCACGTGTGCACGACAGCCAATGAAAGTGCACGCTGGTATCTTAGGAGACGGGGCAGTCATTTTGCCCCTCACTGTGTTTGGGCATGACCTGTGCCCCCTCCACCAAAAACATTTTCCCTATATATATGAAGGCAGCCTAGTCATTTCATGTGAGAAGGAAAGAGAAAGAGTAGACACAAAGACACACTAGCACATTCTGATTCTTGCCCCAACGGCTCAAAAAGTTTTCCCTATTAAATTGTGAAATCTTGTAGAGGTTATTTTACATTTATCCCTCAAAGAAATCCTTGGTGATTTCCATACCGTATCTCATTAAATTCCATTTAATTCATTAATTGATTGGTCACCAAATATTACGTTTTCCTATTAAAGGATAACAAACAAATTAAAATAGGAAAGTTTTCTTTTAAATAACACACGTTATATAAAAGTGGCATCAGCAGGGAAGCCAGCCCAACCCCCTGATTAGCTAGCTGGGCCTGAGACCGTGCCGGCCCAGCATCAAAAGCCCATTCAAGTTGGGCTGGGCTTGCCATTGAATATTAAAACCTAATCAGATCCAATATATATAAGTTAGCATATCATCAAGCATGTTACAAGTTACAACAAGACTAGCATGCCATAAAAAATTGGAATTCATTACATTTTAGCAATAATCTACAATCTTAAGGCCTAACCTGGGTTTTAGTAATCGGTATCGGTCTGGATCAGACAAGTTTACCTCTATTTTCATAAAAAAAATTGGAATTCATTACATTTTTATTCCTATTTGTACCGATCTACCGATAAGGGATTGGTATTGGTGTCTACCGATACCAATACGAATTGTCCGATACGGCTGATTCGATACCGATTCCTCAAACCATGGTCATAAGGCAGGGTGTCAAAATCAAACCGAAACCGAAACGAACAGTTTAAACCGAAATCGTGAAACCGTTTAATAAATGGTTCGATTATGGTTTTAAAATTGGGGCCGTTTTTTAAACGGTTTAAACCGAACCGGACTGTTTAACCGAATAAACCATTTAACACTCTTAGATGTACATAAATGTGTCAAAATCAATTAGAAACAGTTTACTGAAACCGAAACCATTAAACCATTTAATAAATGGTTGGGTTATGGTTTCAAAATTGAGACCATTTAATTAAACGATTTAAACCAAACTGGATGTTTAACACTATTTACTCCTAAGTCCTAACTGACCGAATTCCACCCAAGCAAACTTTTGTTGTAATTTCAGATATTATTAGACTATCCTCTTCTTTTGGTTCTATTTCTTTTTAATGTATTCCACGGGCTATGAATGGTGTTTTAGATACCCTGGTTAAGAAAACCCTGTTTATTATGTTTTTTTTTTTTTCCTGTAGAAAAAAAGGCTATTCAATCGTGCGCCTCCAATGCCAAACAAAGAAGAACAAAAGACATAACACTGATAGATAGCATGATACACAAGGTATGGCTATATGGTATCCAAAACCAAGGAGTGGAAATTGACCCGGTCTCACATACCATTGACTGGGTCATCCTGACTAGGGGATGGTTCACAAACACTTCACTAGAGATCAAGCTGTAAATACAACTAAGTTTAAACACATGCACTAATGTGCCAATAAAAGGATCTTCATACGTGCCGAAAGGAAACAATCCACACTGCCCATACGCGCCGACATACAGCCACAACCTACTTTCAAACAGACACGTCAGATAGGCAAAAGTCTGATGGATCGGCGAGTGGAACTTCGATTGATGGCAAGAGGACCACCAAAGTTGCTGCCACAGCCTACTTGGCGAGTGGAGCGTCGTCCGGCGACAGAGGGTGGTTGGTGAAGATTGAACGGCCGGTAGATCCTCCGAGCCGCTGTTAACCACGGTGCCATTGGCACCCGAATCGGCATCACTTGCAAAAACATACATAAACAGAAAAGAAAAACCCCCCGATAGCCCCACGTACATGACCAAATAGAAACTAAAGACCGAGACCAAAGAGATTGATTGCAAATATTGGCAAAAAACCCCAACAATCCATAAAATAGGGAGCATCAGGGGAGGGGAAGGGGAAGGGGTAAGAAGATGGTTGACAGCATCAGCAGTAGGCATGAGCTCTTGCCGTTTTATGGCCTTCGCCTGCTGCTTCAAGGATTCCAAAGAAGCTCCAATGATCGGAGCTGGAATATCGACCGCAGTCGGAATACACTGTGGACAATCCCATTGAAAAGTAGAGTCAAGAGTTTGCCACCGAAGCCGAGGATGATGGAAGTAGATCTGCAGGAAAATGGCCAAGACGGGTGATAACCGCCGTCCCCTGGCCGTATTGTCACCTGGCCGTATTGTCACCATCAGCATCGTCATCATCGTCGGCATCTTCATCATTGGCGAGGCCAATGGTCATGGTTGATAGGCTGAGAACAGAAACACGCACAAGGCGGAAGGGTAACTCGATGATGGCGGAATGAAGAGGAAAGAAAAAACCCTAACTATCTTAAGTTAAAGCTTAGAAGTAAAGGTATTAGATGTATCATCCGTCTATTATGTTATGTGTGTGATAGTTTGGCCAAATTCCACTTTATGACTTCATGATTTTTGTTTTTAGGGAAAATTTCACGGACACCCCCTAAAAGTATCCAATATATCCGAAACTTACCATATTTCGTCAAAAAGGCACAGACTACCCTCATTTTATGAAGATATATGAACTTAGTCCACTCCGTTAGGCTTTTGGGGTTAAGTTGCTGTTAGTTTTATCACAATGGCCAAATTACCCTTAGAAGGGATAAATGTACCATAATACCCGTTAAGGGTAAAACCCTCTTTCACCCAAAAAACAAAACAGTTCATCGTTTCACCATAGCTGGGCTGAAGGAAGAAGACGATAGAACTCTGTACACAGTGAGCTTCGACGCCGTTGCTGGACCCATCTCCATGCTTGGAAGACGAAGAAGGAAAAACACCAACACAGGTATGTTTTCCCCCCTTCAATCTTTCCTAATGTTTTAATCTTCTTGAAAAGATTGTAATATCTATGGTTTTGAAAATCCAGTGTTATCTCAGGCATTCGAGGTTGATCGTGGGTGAAATCCATAACCTAATCGTTTCACCTTCGTCCTATCCGTATGCAATATTCCATTCAGGTAATTTTTTACCTTCTTTTAACATTCCATTGAGGTAATTTTGTTCCATTATGATCCATGGAAGCTGAAATTCAGTTCGTTCATGATATTGTTCTCCATTCCTCTGCTGTTGTCTTGTAACCATTTCCTCAATTTATCAATGAATTAGGGCTTCTTTCTATGGTTTTCCTTCTCATTCTTTTTTTTGATGCGTTTCTTTAATTTGTTGGGCTGTCTAGCTTGTTTATTTGGATATCAGATTTAAACATAAACTAATGTCTATCTGTAAGTTTTTCTCCATTGATTTAAAAATAAAGAATGATTATTCACTGGATATCAAATGCTAACACCAAAAGAAGATAGCCAGAAAGACACATCACACCTCACGAGCCTTAGCAGTCTCAAAATCATCATACAGCTCCTTATCGATGCGCTCCCGATCAACAAGTCCAATCATAGAATTAAACTTGATTTTCCCAATCTCCTCTCTGCCAGAGAAAAGTCAACATAATGGGTGGATATTGTCCAAACAAACTGATATTTATTGAAGGTCTATAACTGAACATGGTGTATATGTATTCATGAACATATAGATCATGCCTGTACAGATGATGCCTACATGGCTACATTAATATGTTGAAGGACTTGTACAACTGCTTACATTGTCACTTCTATAATTGGAAGCTCAGAAATGGATTCCGCTGAATCGAGTGAATTTTCAACAAGTTCTCTCACAGTTGTGTAAAGGTATTTCCCAGGCTGAAATTCAAAAGTTCAATTCACCAAATCAACAGATTCATTACTCTGTCTAAAAAATTTGGATCACAATCTATAACCCAAAATTTAATCCTTTGCTTTCCAGCTTCAAGTATTAAGCTCCACCAAACTCACCCTTCACAAATACCAGTTTACCAAGATCCTCCTTCATTCTTTGCAAAGCAATACCATAGTTTTTGAGCCTAGAGCATGTGAATCCTTGATGTTGTTTATTCATTGATCCAAAGAAGACCTTCAACGTAGTTCTTGAGAATCTGTTATAACACCTCTGAAAGCACCACTGATTGATGGGTAGAAGCTGCAACTGCCACAGTTTATCCCACAAGTTGAGGTCTTGGATATGTCATTGAAAATGGGACAGGTAGACCAATGGAAGCTACTGAGACTCCAAGAGGGTCTACCAACTCATGATCACTACTGAAAGATGGTTAGGACTATGATAAGACAGATGATAGATGAAAGGGTACTCATAAAATCATGTCATGTCCCAGAAACTGAAAATATTTTTATCATTCCTCCAAAGCTGATTTGGTTTGCTTTCCAAAAGTACCTAGAGTTCTCCCTATCAATGTTTCCTTCTGTATCAAAGTTTAAACACATGCTCTGTTCTGAAAACTATAACTTCCTTTCTTCCCCTTTTTTTAAGAGGCTTTCATGCAATAAAACCATTAAAAAAAAATGAAAACTATAACTTTCTTTGTTTCCAGCCTTATGGAGGATCCACATCTTTGTATTCTGAACCCTGGTTCCCTCTTTTCCTAGTTCTTCTAATGAATTTCTTTACCCTATCCATCCCCCTTCCAAACACAGACACACACAAAAGGAAAGGAAAGAGAAAGCACCTGTCCTGCATGCTGAAGTCTAACAAAGCTATTCTATTTTCGGATCAATGACAAAGCTTTAATTAAAATAGGAGGATAAAGACTAGTAAAACATAAAAAAGATTTATCATCACAATCAGTACTAGGAAGGAAGGCAATGGAGAGAATGCACAGTGGTGTATCTCAATTTTCGTGGTTGAAAACTAGTTTTGCCCTCCAGCTCATACCTTGTTGAAAATAATTAAAAAGAAATAGTGAATTGGTTGTGATGTGGATTTGTTTGACAAATTGTCTATGTAGACCACCATAACTTAAACTGGGTTTTCTGCTTTTTTTCGGGGATTGTATTTAGGGGATGCTGCTTTATTCTGTCCAGAGGGAGGTGGTGTTCTGATCCTGACTATATTGTATGGGCATGAACTCCATCCACATCACTTCTTTGCTTGCCTCTGTAATTCTTCCTTGTTTAATGGTGTATTCAATGATCTTCATTCCACATGGACAATGCCTCAAATGATTTTCTCTCAATTTATCAATGAATTAGAGCTGCTCCGATGCGGGCAAGGGATTGAAAAATGCTGTTAGTCTTGCAGCCAGTGTTTTATTTATTCAAATACAGTTTAACTGGATGAAAATTGATATAAATCATGCAATTTCAACTAATTTGTGCAATATAGTGAGATAAGCTGTTGACCATTAGATCAACTTGGTTTGGCTTAGTAGGACTCTAGGAAGGATAAATGGAGCATACATCCTCAAATGAAGTCATAGTTTGAAATACTTCTTGTTGGTATCATTACAGACTTACATAACAGTCATAGTTTGAAATATAAGCATTCCATTAAATTTCATACATGGACTTTGCACTTCTTGTTGGTGTCACATAAAGTTTTCTTATTAATTATCTGAGGTGTTAATATCTTGAAGAATGTGATTCATGTTGTGATTAGAGTTGTTAACTTTCTTTTTATATTTTTCCTATTTTCTTTGTTTTCTTTCTGTGTGCTATTTCAGAGTATAAGAAATGAGTAGAGCAGAGTGGACAAGGTTGATATATTATTATGAAGGGATAACAAGTGAGAAGTTAGTAGACCCAGACAAGTATGGGTACCTGGATATGGTGTCAGATATATACAACACAGTTGTCAGGGATGATGCACCGGTTGGGTATGATGTCAATTTCTCTATTAAATGTATATTACCTGACCCCTCAGAAGATATGGACATTGTCAAGACAGTGGGCCCATGAGATTCCTTTTTTAACTTTAACTTCACTTTCTCTTCTCTTTTTTTTATTACTCTGTCAGTCTTTATTTCTCTGATTTCATAGACCAGACAGTGAAAACCGTGTAAGGATATATTATTAATCAAAATGCTCAGTTGCTGTATTTTGTATTTTTTAAGGTCCAATTATGTGTTGTAAGGTCCGATTTATTAGTCAAAATGCTCAACATTTGAGTCATTTCTTTATCTACAGTTGGACAGAAGTCTAAGTCTTATGGAAGTGATTCATTTTTAAAGAGAAATAAAGGGATTGGATGATTTCACTTATCATTTTCTCTTCTAGTAACAAATCAGCAGTGAGGGCTTTGGAACGCACGAGTTACGATGGTAGGTGTGGAGCCATGGAGGGTGAGGGGGTTGAGGGCTTTGCTTTGCCCCCTTTGACAGCCTTTGGCCTCACGCCTTGAAGAATCTCTTGACTATTGAGCCCTGGGAAGTGCGCCGTGTGCGTATATTGGGCGTGCTTATTGGCTGCTCGCAACCAAATTTCATCTTTTTATTGCCTGTGCTGTGATGAAAGGGTCTTAATAATTCCTGCACTCACCCATGTACTAACAATAATAGTAGGGATTACATGGTCTATGCAACCCCACCATGAATGACTCGGTGGAGACTCAGAGAGAGTGAGAGAGAGGATTTTTCTTTTCAGTTATTTCATTAGCTAATAAGTATGCATTGGAGTTTGCTGTATTCTGGAAATGATGTTCATCTCACATGCATATCTTTCATCATCACCATCATCTTCTACTTCTCAAAGGTTCTGTTTTCAAGAATTTCTCTCAATACCATTATGAAAGATGAAAGATCTTAGATTTCCTCTTCCTCTTTAGTGAGAAAGTATAATATATTCAGATTGAGAGCAATGCCATGGCATAGGAAAATAAAAATTAAAGAAGAGGTTCCAGCTTGTAGAGTTAATTGTTCTAATTTCTAGACTATGACACAATCCCTGCATATCAGTACATAAAGGTGCACTGTTCGTCCCAAAAGAGTATCATTAACACTTTACCGCTTCAAAAGCAATACAACTATCACAGCAACCAAGAATATTAGAATATTAACCCTACATAGTAGTTTTTCTTCCAACTTCTCCATCCGCTTCAGTGCATTCTTTGTCTTGCGGATGTCTTCCTTGATACTTTGTAAGTCTGGAATTCTTTCAACTACATCTATTTGTGGGTTGTCACTGGGCACAGTCATTGCTCTTGGTCCTTGTATGGGTTCACACCAAGAGAAAAAATTACAGCCACCTACTCCAGGATACTCTGTGCAGCATTGGTATAGCCTGCTCAGGTTCTCTGAAGACTGTGAAATTCTTACTGCTGCTCTTCTTCTACAAAAACACCTCAAGTTCACATACATCAAGTAACCCTCACAGTTGTTATTCACACTTGTATTTGACATTGTTTATCTGCAAAATAAACAAAATAAACATCAATAGAATTGGAAACAGCAAACTATTCAATTGAGAAAACATGATATATCTTCCCAAATTATATATGAAGTTGATAGATGCCATTATTGAACAGAATTTTTATTTCCCTTCTTGAGTTTGAGTTGCTGATCTACTTTTAACAGAACTTCTTCTGAGCTGCTAAGAGTATACAAGGTCGATGGGTTGTTCAATTTTGTCTGGACTGTTGATATTATCAGAGAAAATTTCAAGTTTATCCAAGTCTTGAAAGTTTGGGATATTTTACCATTGCAAGAGATATCAAAACTACCTAAGCAACTGGATGCTGTCTTTGGGAACTATAAAGCAGATGATATGAACCGTTGCAGGTTCAAATGTTCTGAAGGGTAATTACATTATCATTCTCCTTAACAAGTACTTCTCAAATAATTTATGAGAAAAATGGGTCTATCACATGAACAGGTCAAGACATTGATATATGAGCAGGTCAAGACATTGTTTATATAATGGGACCTTAATTTAGTAAATTTTGTATGGTAATATTATGTTTGAATGTTATTATGGACGGGAAATTTCATGTTTTCAACTTCTGGTCACTAGGAAGTTGGAAGTTCCAATGAGTTGGGTAATCTCAAGTGCAGCAACAATGATGGACCTGCACAATCCTAAACCTCTGCAGCATGTGTCAAGTATAAGGTAGCATGTTGGTCCATGTCACATTCACATATAAGGAATTATAATTTCAATATCTCCTGAACCACTAAATTAGAACAAATCATCATGCAATTAAAACATGGCATAAATTTAAAGAAATCAAATGGAAAGATCATCACACCAGATGAACAAGTATTTTTTAACAGGTTGATTTCTGTTTAGAAATGTCTAAAAGAGAGACTAAGCTCCGAATATTCCAATTTCCTGCAGGCTTACTACATCGCCACTGCCAGAGAACTAGCCAGGATGGTTGCAACCAGGAAAGCCCCAATCCTCCATCATTTCTCAGAGTCAATTGCTGCGGCAGAAACAATCCGCTGCTTCAAGCAGGAAGATCGCTTCCTTATCAAGATTCTCAACTTGATTGATGACTACTCCCGCATTGTTTTCCACAATGCTGCAACAATGGAATGGCTCTGTATTCGAATCAACTTCCTATTCAATCTTGTATTCTTTCTTCTTCTACTAATCTTAGTCAGCCTGCCAAGGACAGCCATTGACACCAGTAAGCTCCTTTCTGTCAATCTGTCCTCTATCAAACTTTCAGCTAGTAAGAAAAAAAATAATCCACATGGATTGTCTACAAGAGATATTTATGGGTGCAAATCCCATAGGGCTTATTTTTGCCCAATGACAGATCTCCTCTGAGGAGGAATTTATACAGGGAATCCCTAACAACGTGCATCGGGCTGTCCTACTGACGGATTGCCATGGGACAAAAATCCAAGATTTGAGAAGCTTCCTGATGTTTCCTTCTCCTTACAACACAACAAGACCAGATTTTGAAACTATGTTCACATTTATTTATCATGAAAAGATGAAGTTGGTATGTGGAAACAATGATGGCAAAACGTTAAATCTTGAAAAAGAGAATCAATATTTAACACTAAACATCAAAATGATTAGATTATTATGTAATACAAATGGAAATACACTAATCCAGAACACAAATACCTTTATAGAACAGTTTAATGGAACCCTAGGTCACTAGTTCACTTACAATTTCCTGTTTTCCCTTTCTGCAGATGTATGATGATTAGTTGCTGCAAGTAATCGTCGCCGGAGAACAGAGCTTGAAGAAAGCTGTTCTTCGCGCTCCAACGGGAAGAATATGGTGTTTCTTAGTAAATTTTCCCTAAAAGTTACTAGAAGGGTAAAATAGACATTTTAAACTTTGGGTGATACTAGAAGGGTAAACTCGACATTTTATCTTTGGGGTGTCACTCTGCTTAACGTTAGGGGGAAGTTTGCTATTTTGACGAAGTATGGTAAGTTTCGGATATATTGGATACTTTTAGGGGGTGTCCGTGAAATTTTCCCTTGTTTTTATCAATAAAAAACTTCATGATTTATGTGAATATGAAGCTATAGGTTGTACAGATTCGATCCTTCAATGAATCTTCTCTTTACCGAAAAAAGAAAAAAACAAAACAAAAAACTGCCCTAATGACGTTTACAACCCAAGATTTCATACGGGTTTGGACCTTACCCAGGCCCATTACTATATATGGCATTTGGTGGCTTCGTTCCGGTGTAGAAGATTGCTAGTCGTAACTTGGTTAACGCTGCTGTATAAATCACAACATGTTGCCCTAGAATTAGAAGCAAACCACAACCAGACCTGGAGAAAGCTTCTCTGTCGCCACTCACTAAACCCCTTTTCCCTTACCATATCTTACGTATCAATCGCCTAAATCCTAGCTTCGAAGTGTGACCATAATCTCTATAGGTTTGATCTTGTGGTTCTGTTGATTTCCATTTGTTGGAGTACCTAAGCTCTTCCCTGTCCCGTTACGGATCTAGTCGATCTCTATAGATTTTGATTCATTTTGATTTATTTGACGCAGTCAGAGGAGAGATTTAGAGCTTAGCGAAGATGTCAGACGAAGAAACGAAGGAGGAGAAGAAGCTAGATCTCACTTCTCCTGAAGTTGTTACCAAATATAAGAGTGCTGCTGAGATCGTCAATAGTTAGCATCTCTCTCTTTTTTATCTTCTTTTTAAACTTCTTGTTTTGGGGATTATGAATGATAGATCATGAGATTGAGAAGTAACTACTACTAGATAATTGGTGTATCATGTTGGGAAATTTTTAGCTCTAATCAGTTATTTTAGTTTTTCCTTTTAATTTGAGAATCGTTTATTGGATTTAGTGCTTGACAAATTTTAGAAACGCAAAACTTGCAGAGGCATTGCAGTTAGTAGTCGGAATGCAAACCAAAGGCTAAGGTCGTAGATATATGTGAGAAAGGCGATGCCTTTATTAGAGAGTACGATTTCTAATCTATCCCCTTTCCTCGTTGCCTGTTTCTGTTTAAGTTTGTTGTTTTTGTACTTCTATTGCAAAATGTTATTTGTGGTTATAATGAAGGGGTTCAATGGTACTGATTGGTTGATGGTGCCCATACAGGCAATCTGGAAACATGTACAAGAACGTGAAAAAGAAGATCGAGAGGGGCGTTGCCTTCCCGACATGCATCTCCATTAACAACACTGTTTGTCATTTTCATAGTTCTGAAACTTGTCTCGACTCGGCGAGACCTTGGCGAGTTTCTCGGTTCTCGAAAATCTCGAGATGAGATGCCATACGCATTATAAAACTACATTTTCTCGGCGAGATCTCGGTATCGTCTCGGTACAGCCAAATGATTCACTTTTTGAATTTATTTTCCAGTTTTTTTTAGTGTTAAAAATTCAATATCTCGCCGAGATCTCGGTATCGGGTTAGAACCCACTTTTTTTACCCATTTTAATACCCATTTGACCCATGTGCCCCTTTTATTAAAAGAGGCTTAGAGACAGAACTCGGAAATCTTGCTAGTTCTGTCCATAGCTCTCTAAACAAAGGGGAAAACAGTTCTCTCCCTCAATTTTCTTCCTCTTTCTTTCAAATCTTGGGTGTATTGCATTGTTTGAAGTGAGATTCAAGTGCTAATGTGCTATATTTTACTAAATTATATGTAGAGTAGGTTGTTTTAGTACGACTCATCGCCTACCAACCTATGGTCCAAAGTGAAACTCATATTTGGAGTTGTTTTTTGGGAAATCTGGGCATGCCATTGTGTTTAAATGACCTGAAATAGGCTGGATACCAAGTTTCAGACCCAAAATATGTGTAAAACCCACCGAGTTGGGGGTCCGAGTAAAAAAAAAAATAAATGCAGCAACTTGCCGAGATCTCGCCGAGATCTCGACTCGACTCGGTTTCTGGCTTGGCCGAGATGCCACCGAGACCCGAGTTTTAGAACCTTGGTCATTTCTCCCCTCTCGCTAGTGATGAGACGGTCCTACAAGAAGGTGATATGTTGAAAATGTAAGTTTTTTTCTTTTCTGCATTCTGTTGTATGTTTCCGATGTATAATTTATTGAGAATGGAAAGTAGATGATGCATGTTTTTTTGGTTTATTTCAGTGATATGGGATGTCACATAGATGGCTTCATTGCTATAGTTGCTCACACTCATGTCCTCCAAGAAGGGCCAGTGACTGGGAGGACAGGGGATGTCATTGCAGCTGCCAATACTGCTGCGGAAGTTGCTTTACGGCTTGTGAGACCAGGAAAAAATGTAATAACTCATTTATGTTTGGAGGGCTAGTTTAGTTTTGTTTGTTTGTTTAATTTCCATTTATTCTTTGTCATAGGTTCTTTATTGAGTTAGATGTTTCTTAATGCTAAGAATGTTCCGTTTGCACATTATAGATATGCCAGGAAACCCACTAGAGCTTCCTCGTTAAGGATTTTATGGGATTCTAACATTGTTGTAAGATTATAATGGCTAAGTAGTGAACACAACAAGGTTTACTCTTCTAGCCATTGCTCCTTGGAAAGGAAATGAAGTAAACTTTGGTTGGTTAAATTAGCTTTAAACCTAAGAAATAGGTTAACTGTGTATTTTCTCTGTTTTGCTTGGGTTGTGTGATTGCTTTTCTCTGTGTTATGCTGTTTCAGAGTTCGTCACCTGCCTTGCTAATGATGTGACAGTGGGTTTTGAACCTTAATCAATTTGAAAACCACCATATACAGTGGTTTTCAAATTGATTTCTGTTGATTTTGATTCAATGTCCATGTAAGGATTTTTTTCATGGTTTCCCTTGTAGAGGAATTGTGCTACTCTCTTCCATTACTATGGCATAAAATGGTTTAAGCAGTACAGCTTCTCAATGAAGACCTAGTGTAATTGCAACATTGTTATGCTTGATTCAAAGGATGACATGTGTCTCACGACAAGGTAAATTCATCGTAGTGGTTCTGTAAATCTAAACATCCTAGTTTCCTGTTCATTAGTTTGTAATATCTTCCATAATTTTTAGAATAGCATCAATGATAATAATTACGAGAGCCGAAAAGATTAGTGAATGACTCTGTAACATAAAAATTGTCATTGAGGGGCTCAATTATTGAATTCACTCTAAAATCCAATAATTTCTTTTTTGTTCATATCAGATTAGAAACTGACTGATTTGGTGGAGCAAAGTTAGGGACCTCGGTAATTACAGGGGCATCTTGTCCTCTGTCTTTACTCTTTAACTTTTTATATTGTAGGATATTTGAAGGACATGATTCGTCTAAGTGACGAAACTGATTGAAAGCAATGGGTGCAAGTCCGAAAGCATGACCCAAATGAAGCTCTAGTCATAGTTACACTGATAGACTGTCATGTTCCTTATCATTTATCTTTTCAACTTTATTGTTCTTTTTTTGGGGGGGTGGGGAGCTGTACCATCATCATGACTGTCCAATTGGGATGTGGATGTGTTTTTTGGGCCTTGGCTACTTTTTTACATGTTTGATTTGTAATGGGCTTAAATTATAAGCCCATAAGGTCACAGTGAAGTCAGTATGCGAACTTAGTGTCTTAAGAGTGTGAGTTGGATTGGGATACTTAATAGCAAGTATAAAGTTTTGTTTTGAGTCTATTAAGCTAAATCAGTGTGTGAGAGTTAGTAGGAGTCCTTTTATGAGTATAGGTAAAAATTTTGAGTGTGCAAAAGAAATTGAGATTTTGAGTAATAGAAATTGAGATTTTAAGAATATTTTGAGTAATAGAAATTGAGATTTTAAAAAGTTTTGGCTCTACTGAATTGTGCAAATGTGGTTGAAGGCTCTTCTTCCAACCCAGCTGCTCTCTTCTTCTAGTTTTGATCATCAATGTGTTCAGGTGCTGTTTCTTCTATCATTCTTCTAGTATGTCCAATTTGCCAGCATTATATCATGTGTGTGATTGATGTCCAATGATGAGTACTTGTTATAAGCCATGGGTTACACCCAAGTGAGGCTTTTGTCATAGTTACTCTGATTGGGAATGGCTCTTTTCATTTTTTTAACTGTGTTGGTTTTCATGTATCTTCTAGTTTTGCACTCAAAAGTTTTTGACAAGTTCATAGTATTTTATCATAGAAAGTATGACAGTTGGAGTTAAGAATTTTAAAAGAGAAAGCAAGTGCTTGGAAGTTAGAAAAGGCAACTTTGCCGAGGTGATCACCTGTCTATTGGTTTCCTCTTTTTCCCTGTTGCCTATATTGTACTTGGCTACAGTTCGGTGCTTTACCCTTTGTGTCAATAGTCAATACAGCTCTTTTGATTGATACATGTAGCCCCTACCCAGCCAATATTTCTGTAGCCGATCATGGCATTGCTTCACAAGTTTGTCTCATGTTAATACGGATGCTTACCTTACATGTAGGGTTCTCTTCCCTGTTGGGATGGAGGAACATTGTGAAAACTATACTAGATGGCTGTTTTCTACTTGTTTTTACGTTATATTTTTTAAAAAATTTCTGGAAATTGTCTCCCACCACACTTTTCATAGGTATACAGCTTCATGATATAATGAAAATTTTGTAATCTGATTACTCTACTGATTTCTTCAAGCGGACATGATTTCTCTAAATGATGAAGACTATAAAAATGCTATGGAGAAATCTCCAGTGAAGCTTCATTTGTCATAGTTACACTGATAGAGTATCATGTACCTCTACATCTCAATTTTAAAGGAGACATTCAACTGTTATCTTTTTTCCTTGTTTTGTCTTACTTGTCAAGTATAAAACACTGAGTGGCTGGCTCTAGGCGGCATAGTTGTGAAGGCGTCGACTAAGCACTGCCTAGGTGTCTGAACTCTTTCTTGGGTCCAAGGAGACACCACACCTTGTTGACACTTAAAGAGATTATGTTGATTTATGTTTATTGTTTTGTTTTTCGATGAATATGCTTATATTATATCCTATACTTTGTTTATTATATGCTGATTTTCTCATCTTAGGTCATTACTAGCGTAATTGTATCATATTGCACTGATATGGCGTGTATGTTGCATGTAAGTATAATTATATAAAATTATTATTGCTATATTGCATTCCTAGGGCACCTAGGCAACGATTAGGTGGGCGCCTTGTTGCCTAGGTTCCCCTCCAATAGTTGGTCCTTAATGACATTAAGTTCCTGATTTTTTAATTCTTTCCAAGGGTTATGTTGCCAGTTGAGTCTTTGAGATGAAATCTCTTTTATTTCTCTTTAGCACAAGGCAGAGGAAGAGGTCATGTTTTCTGAGGTATGTAGTGACTTCTGGTAATAGCTGCCTATTATTCAAGGCAGGTAATATATATATAATTTTTTTTTTTTTAAGGGTGGGGGGTGGGGCGTTGTTGTCGGCATGGTACTAAATCTCGTTTCGTTTCGGTGTTTCGGTCGACCGAAATTTCGAGATACCAAAATTTATCGAAATCTCAAATATGGTTTTGTAGGTGTAAAATGCCAAAAATGTCCGAGATTTCGAAATTTTAACGAGATGACCGAATTACGAGATTTTCGAAACGAGATGACCGAAATTTCGTTGAAATTTCATCGAAATTTCCGAAATATTCGAAATATTGCATTTTTTCATTTCGGACTTGCATTTCGTTTCGGACAGGTCGAGATACTCGAAATATTCGATATCTCGACCGAAATTTCGCGAGTTTTAGTACTATGGTTGTCAGTTGTAGTAATTGGTGCTTTTATGGTAAAAATGAATATATATGTGAGCAGATGGAATGCCTAGATAATGAATATATTGAGAAGCCAACGACCGACATCCAAGTGTTGCTTTTTACTTAGTTTCTTGGATAGGAACGCCATACTTTTTTTGGTTTGCTTCTTGTTTTACCTTTGCTTAGGAGTTGTGCAGCTTGTGCCTTCATAGATTTCTAGCATGAGAAACCTGAGTGGCTAAATGGAGGGTAAGGTTGTCATACTCACCGGTTAGAGCATGATTGCCCTTTCCTAGGCTGCATGTCTCCTTGGTGGATGTATATTTAATAAGACGCGGCACTTGTTCATTTCTGTTCTTGAACCACTAGTGTTCTAAAGATATAGTCTCTTTATGTGCCCATATGAACAAGAAGGTATTTCTCAAGGTGATCAATTGCATCCCTCTTCTCTTGTTTCCTATACTTAGTCTTATTTTGGGTGCATAAATGAAGTTGATGCAAACAAATTTTTTCAGCTCATCTGCTCCTTTCCTAAAACGGTTGGGTAATGGGATTGAAATAAAAGTCATGTTGGATTTGCTCCCAACACAGTTGGTGATAGTAAAAAACAAATAATGATGAGAAGTTCAGAGGGAATTCTTACACAGGCTTAAAAGAAGGCAACTTTGCCGAGGTGATCAATTTCTTTTTGGTTTCCTCCTTTCCTTGTTGCCTATAACATATTTGGCTACTATGCTTGGGGTTGATCAATTATCTTTTTGTCGATCCTCACTCATTTGTAGCCAACATTTTTTGTCAAAGCATTGTTCCTTCTGTTCAGAAGGGTTTTTATTTCTCAACTGATCTTTCTTTTAGTTAGCACAGGTTTTGTTGGAATATGTACTCCAGAATACCGTGGTGGTATTTTGGTCCTTTTGGGGTAGTTTTTATGTTATTAAGTTTAAGTCGGCTATATGGGTTTTAGTCCCACATCGCCTATTTTAGTCTCTTGTAACTTTCCCCTCTATAATAGAGGGGCTTACCTATCAATGAAGCTAAGCAATTATTCTCTCATTCTCTCTTTTCTAGCCCACGATTCTGCCAACATGGTATCAGAGCAGGTCTGATCTAGGTTAGAAAAAGAGAAAAAACCCTACTCAATCTCTTAAATCGATCTCTCCCTTCTTCTCTCTTTCTCGGCTTCTCCTTCTTCTGTTTTTTTTCTTCTCATCCTTGTAAGGGGGCAGCACTAATGAGGTAAATACAATATCCAATGATTTAGTTGCTGCCCTCCTCCATTATATCTATTTTTTTTCCATTAAAAACTGCTGGAACCATCTCTGCAATTTGGAGTTTTCCAGAATTCTTTGGAGATCAGAATCTTATCATCATAGAAGGCTGACCTTCCACCATTGGAGCTCCCTTTGCTTTCTTTTCCAGCACCTTACTACCCTATTCCAATGTCCTACTTCCCTTTTTTCTTTTTCTCCATCTCTCATTAACCATTCCAGCCCCTACCCTAATTGATCTCAACTTGTCAGGGTTTTGAAAAACCCTGACTCTAATCGATTTTAGGGTTTCCCTTTTCCGATGTGGCTGAATTTTTGGGGGTGATTCCCTACTACTACAAGCCCTACTCGACCTAAGTTTGGACCCTTTCTGATGGCTGGATTTGTTTCTACAGCAAAACTTCCTTAACCTGCTAATTTGGTTACCTGCTAAAAACCTTGACTTTCAGGTTTCAGTTTTTGCTAATTTTTGGAAGGCTGATTACTCCAACTACAAGGACCACTCGACCTCAGTATTAGCCTCTTTCCAAGTGTTTGAAGACCCCTAACCCCAATCGATCCTCCTTTTCAGGGTTTAACAAAACCGTGACACATATCGATTTTAGGGTTAGGGTTGCTTGTTGCTGCTGGCGTTTTTTGGAGGTGTTTCTACCATCAAGAGGGACATTCTACTTCAACTATTCATGGCTTGAAGAAGTTCTATTACACAGGATAGCTGCTGCCCTATTTTTTCTGCAATTTTTGGTGTTTCTCCCTCTTGAAGATCAAGTCTCAAACACAAATAGAGATTGGTTATTTGTATTGGAGATCCATTCAAGCCGCAGAGGACAGCATCTATTCAAATACATCATCAATCTTTGACAAGTCATCATCAATTTTTTTTTTAAGCTCCCTTCCCTACAATCGATCTCAACTTTCAGGGTTTTTTACAAAACCCTGACTTTAATCGATCTTAAGGGAAGGGATGTCCTATATTACTAATTTTTTTAGGGGACTTTTATCACCATCAGAGGAGTATTCGACCCAAGTTTCAGCATCAATCATGGATTTATTATTGAAAAAATTCAGGTTCATCTTATGGTTCAATTTTTTCCAATTATCAACCTATTTTACTGATTCCTATGTGGCTGGCTGCTTCAACTACCTATTGGATCTGCTGAGTTATTATCTTATATTTGCTGGTTCTATTAACTGGCTTCTGTAAGCATGACTGGTTGACATGTTACTGCTGCCTTTATGTGGATTACTGCTGCCCTATTATTGAGACTGAGTATCCTACTATTGGAGATCGAATTTCTTTCATTATTAAAGACTCGAATCTACTACCCTGGAGATCAGCTTATTTGGGATTATAACAGTATGTTCCAAGGTTATTGGTTGCAACTACGAACCTATTCAGTTATGTGAAGCTTTTTTTGTTCATATCCGGCTTACTTTGAGAACTTGATCCTAGCCTTATTCACTAATTCAGATCTGATCCAAGTTTTTTGTTGAAGCTTCTTACATCCATTGCTGTCCAGATATCTTCGTAAATTTTATTTAGCATGTGGGAGTTTATAGTTTGGACTTTTGCACACTGATTCTTCCTTGTGTGAAGATCGATCAAGTTTTTGAAGAATGGTGTCTTCTCCTTCTACAAATTAGACCTGTTTTTTATAATTCAGATCTGATAATTGGAGATTGGCATTTTGGAATTAGTTTGATCGATTGAAAGAAGGTTGTAGATTACTGTGTTGCTTTGTCCATGATTCATTGTCCCACTGCTTCTTTTCACTTCACCACCTCCTATATCATTCTTTTGGCATATACCCATAACCACCTTGGAAGTTTATGGTATTCTCTAAATTGCCATTTCTTCTCTTTCCATTACCCTTAGCACCTTTTTGGAAAATTCTGGAATATTATACTTTTGCACTGTTTCTTACATCATCTCCATTTTCTGTCCACGTGTACTACTACATGTGAGGGGGGGATTATGTATAGTATACCTGCAGCCATTGTAGAAAGCAGAACTTGTAGGAACACTTGGTGCAAAACATGGAAGATCAGTGTTTCTACCATTGCTACTGGGTATCCTTCATTATTGGGTTGAGTTTGCCATAAGGGGGAGATTGGTATTAAAGTATTGAAGATGTTTGGTTATTGCCTGCCTATATGAGGTTCTACAGTTGGGTTGATTTTTTCCACTGCTTGATCTTTTCTGCTACATGATTCATTTGCTTACTACCCTTGTTACTTATCTTCAAGATTATCATTCAGAGATTCATCACTGGACATCAATAAAAGATTGGTGAAAGCTGCCTTTTTTGGAAGACATTCCAGTCTCGGTTTGCTGATCAAGTCTGCCCAAGTTTTGAAGATCTATTTTTTCAAGTTCTTGAAGGTTTATTTGGGAGCTGCATTCGTCTTGAAGCTGGATTTTGCTACAACTTATTTTTTCCAATTTTGTTCAAGTTGGGCATTAGTATCTTGTATGCGCCGACTTGAGGGGGAGTGTTAGCATTATTATGGAGTTTTTTTTTCTTTAGTTCAAGCTGGATATTCTTTCTTTAATTATTTGTATAATCCAGCTTGAGGGGGATTGTTGGAATATGTACTCCAGATTACCGTGGGGATATTCTGGTCCTTTTGGGGTAGTTTTTATGTTATTAAGTTTAAGTCGGCTATGTGGGTTTTAGTCCCACATCGCCTATTTTAGTCTCTTGTAACTTTCCCCTCTATTATAAATAGAGGGGCTTACCTATCAATGGAGCTAAGCAATTATTCTCTCATTCTCTCTTTTCTAGCCCACGATTCTGCCAACAGGTTTGATGTCTTGCTTTTCTTTGTAAGCCGCGTTTATAAGATTATTTTTTATGAGTCTTCTACAAAGAGATGCCATAATGCCTATTTGCAGAACTATTGATGGATTGAAATAAAAATCATGCTGGATATGCTCCATAAACTGTTGGTGATAGTAAAAAACAAATAATGATGAGTAGTAGTTCAAAGGCATTCTTACACAGGCTTAAAAGAAGGCAACTTTGCCGAGGTGATCAATTTCTTTTTGGTTTCCTCCTTTCCTTGTTGCCTATAACATATTCGGCTACTATGCTTGGGGTTGATCGATTATCTTTTTGTCAATTCTCACTCATTTGTAGCCAACATTTTCTGGCAAAGCATTGTTCCTTCTGTTTAGTAGGGTTTTTATTTCTCAACTGATCTTTCTTTTAGTTAGCACATGTTTGATGTCTTGCTTTTCTTTGGGAGCCAGGGGCGGTTTATAAGGTTTTTTTTTTTTATGAGTTTTACAAAGAGATGCCATAATGGCTATTTGCTGAACTATTGATGGATTGAAATAAAAATCATGCTGGATATGCTCCATAAACTGTTGGTGATAGTAAAAAACAAATAATGATGAGTAGTAGTTCAGAGGCATTCTTACACAGGCTTAAAAGAAGGCAACTTTGCCTAGGTGATCAATTTATTTTTGGTTTCCTCCTTTCCGTGTTGCCTATAACATATTCTGCTACTATGTTTGGGGTTGATCAATTATCTTTTTGTAAATTCTCACTCATTTGTAGCCAACATTTCCTGTCAAAGCATTGTTCTTTCTTTTCAGAAGGGTCTTTTATCTCTAAACTAAAATAGAATTTTCTTTTTGTTATAACATGTTCAATGTCTTTCTTTCTTTTTGGGGGCAGGGGGTTATTTTTAAGAACTTTTTTCCACCAGTCTTCTACAAAGAGATGCCATGATGGCTAGTTGGGAACTATCTATGCTATTTAACAAAGTACATTACTGTGCGAGTATTCTAGGCCTGAAGTTAATTGTAAAATCGCATGGGTTATGTCTTGAGCCAGAACCGCAAGTTTTGTTGCAACTTATTATAATCAATAATCTAATGCCTGATGGCAGTTAGGTTATGGTTACTCTGATAGACCAACATATTCAATGTTGGATGTTTATTCTTGTAATAAGGACTACATGGTTTGTGAGTACCCATGAGCAAACCAAACAACTGATCCTATGGTAGATTTGTCCTTGACTTGTGCCTCTAGAATGATGCTTCTGGGTAATAACCATAAATCCATAACGAGAACAGTTTTCTGACAAGATGCAGTAGGCCCAGGCAAGATTAGTTTGCAAAGCAAGTATTGACCCTGTGAGTGTGGGCTGTTGATATGGAAGTTGCTATTTCCGTTGCCTTAATTTTCTAGGAGGTCATTGCTTCTGTTTTCTCTTTTTTTGTGGTAGATTTATTGGCTTATCCAGGGGGGTCTAGAACTTCTGAGCAGAAGTGGAATGAGGACATCTTTGAAAGAAGAGTTAATTATTGATATAGGTAGGTTACCTAGAATGGATTGTGTATATAGATGAGCAATTAGAAAAATTTTCCTTGTAAGGAGAGAGTAAATGTTTTACCGTCCCAGTTGAAGACATTATTATTATTAATTAAGGTTCCTGTCTCAAAATAAGTAATCAAACAGGAAGGCACTTAAATCCCATGAGTGGAAGCTGGTTATTGGAACTTTAGCTAGTTGTGAAATTGATCATATGATCAAATTCTCTCTTTGGGTAATGGATGGCATAAAGGAACATTGACCATTGGGAGGTTGCTTTCATTCTAAACGAAGACTTTGTGATCATTTGATTTGTTGTCTTAGATTGTTCAATGTTCACATCTGACAGAAGTACTTGAGTGCTGGAAGTCTGGAACAAATTTTATGGGTATTGAAACTACGATATGTTCATTTCTTGTGGAGTAACACTATTTTTTCCCACACATCGTTGTGTCATTCTGCATTGATAGGGTGAATGAGTTTGCTTGTTTGTTGTAAGGGTTCTTATGCACTACTATATGAGTTCTTTTAACATTTATTTTTAATATCATTATTACTATTGTTATTGTTGTGTTGCACCATGACAGATTGTTTAGCATGAATATGCCAATTCACTTACGTGTTTCCAACTTTGTGCAGAATAAAGATGTTGCAGAAGCTATTCAGAAGGTTGCTGCTGCTTATGACTGCAAGATTGTGAAGGTGTTCTCAGTCATCAGCTAAAGCAGTTTGTGATTGATGGGAACAAGGTCATATTGAGTATACCCAGCCCTGATACAAGAGTTGATGATGCTGAATTTGAGGAGAATGAAGTCTATGCAATTGATATAGTGACCAGCACTGGTGAGGGAAAGGTAAGTGAGCTGCTGTTAACCATGCAATATTGTTATGCTCTGATGTATGATTTTAATTGTGGTATGATTTTCAAGGGGATAAATATTACAGCCTAAGCTGTTGGATGGGAGGCAAACTACTATTTACAAGAGAGCTGTGGACAAGAATTACCACTTGAAAATGAAATCGTCAAGGTTCATCTTTAGTGAAATAAATCAGAAGTTCCCTATCATGCCCTTTCAGCAAGGTTTGTGACCTTTTCGCCTTGTTTCCTTTTAACTTGATGCCTTTTTATCATAGTAACATAATATAATTCCTTTTCTCTACTAGGGCTCTAGAAGAGAAGAGGGCCCGGCTAGGATTAGTGGAATGTGTGAACCATGATCTCTTGCAGCCTTACCCTGTTCTTCATGAGAAGCCTGGTAAGCATCTTCCGACACAATAGAAGTCTTGGCAAATTGTCACCCTTGATGTGGATAGTTAACGAGTCTTTGGTGTCGGTAGATATCTATTTTTCCGCTTGTATGATGCATCCTTATTCAAGTGTTCCTTAAGCAATTTCTGTTGATCTTTGCAGGTGATTATGTTGCCCATATTAAATTCACCGTTTTGTTAATGCCAAATGGGTCAGACCGGATTACATCTCATCCGCTGCAGGAGCTACAGCCTGCAAAGACAATAGATGATCCCGAGATTAAGGCCTGGTTAGCTCTTGGCACAAAGACAAAGAAGAAAGGTAAGTTGTCAGGGACCTATTGAAAGAGTAGGTATATAAGATTTGGAGAAAAGTTCTGTGGGGGAGTGTATGCCTGGATTTTTATCTTCTTAAGTGCGATACACTGGGCAGTGCACCGCACTTGAGAATCCAACCGTAAAAACATGGGCAGTGGCATCTTTTTAACATGGGCCATGTTGGGTGGACGGTTGAATTCTTAAGTGTGGTAAATCCGTATTGCCCACTCCCAGACACGGGGGTGAAATGACCTCCCCGCCCCCATGATGCCAACACACGTGCTCTCATTGGCTCTCATGCATGTGCTGGGTCTACGCTCCCCAACAGAGAATACCTACCCATAAGATTTAATCCTATTAGTTCAATTGTATCAATCTGGACCTCACCTCATTAGATTGACCCGATTGTACTGGTGTGCTGAAATTGGATTGTGAATCCAATGTGGTCATTAATATTGGGGCAGGGTGACTTAAATTTCCTCATTGGTCTAACTGAAGCCTATGATTTTGAACATTATTGCATTTTTCATGTTTATTGATTTGCCAAGTGGTATATGAGCTCGATTGTCTAGTGATCCTGTTTTAAGGGTTTTTAAAACTTGTAGAGGTTCCCTAAACTGTCAAGCAGACAATCAGCAGCCCCCTCTTAAGAAATGAATCCATTTTCTTATGTTTCCCCCCCCCCCCTGCTAGGTAGGGTTGTTTGGTGCAGGTGATTTGGTATTTTCTTTTTTCCTATTTCTGGGATTCCTAAACCTGTGGAGCAGACCATCAGGGAGTCTCCACTTAACAAATGAAGCGATTTTCTTGTGTTCTCTATTTTTTTCTGCTAGGTAGTTTGTTTGGTTCAGGTATTTGGTATTTTCTGTTTTCTTTATTTTTGGGGGATTCCAGAACCTGTCGAGCAGACAATCAGGCAGCCCCCTTGCAAATGAAAATGACAGGGGAGGTGTTAATCTTCTCGGAAATTAATCGACTTTTGTTCTTCAGACTTTGCTGAGATGGGTGCCAATATAAAGCCCTTCCCTGAAGTTGGTCTAGTAAACTTAAGCACATTTCTGTCATATATCATGGCTTTCTTTCATTGGTTGGTTGACAATGTTTTGCAATTTTTATATTTTATTTTGAATGTAAATACTGTGGGAGGTTGCTCTTAGTTTTAGTATGAAAACTTTTGAAGTACAAGTCCCACTGGAGCTTACATTGTTAGACGTCCCATTTTTAGTATTTGAATTTTTTTTTTTCACACAGGTCCTACTTGCTGTGTGTTTAGTAACCACCACCCATATGTTTGACCTCTAACAGGTCCCTTTTTTAGTTTGAACTACAAAAATTCTCTTAGACAAGAACCCGCTTTTCAATGTTTTGTAGGTAAGAAGGGTGACAAAGCAGATGATTCAGCAGAACCAGAGGCCATGGATGTAACACCAAATGGAGCATCTCAACAATGATTGTCCCCTCAATTTTGGTACTTTTTTACTCTGTATTTGTTTGCCGGCTCTCCGGGGAGACAAGACAGCTCCGGCTTCTCAATGTATGCATGAGGATATTAATCTAAGATGGAGAGATGTATGTCTTCCCCCTTTCTATACTTGTTTATTCTTCTTCTGATTTACAACGAGAAAACAAAGAAATCCAGAGCTCTATCCATATATGATCACTCATTGAAGACCCAAATAAGTAAGAAGGGAGAATAGATTGGCAATTAGTATGTTTATCTTCAAATGGGCTCTCTGTCCATGTATGCGCCGAATCCTCTTGAGAAATCCAGTTTTTGTGAGACTTGGACCGGTGTGGTGTTTGTATTGGTGCTTGTGAGTTGTGACATTACCCTTCCGTTTGTCTTGTGGGTGATTATTTTTGGTTGCAAGGGATATAAAGGGGAAGGCAAGTGAAAGCAATTCAATTCAGCAGTTTCTCAAGAAATTTTTATTACGTTAAGTGAATGTCGTCAGCTTTTTTTTCATTAATCACCCGGAATTAGTTGGAATTGATCAGAATTGGTCATAAGTGGATTAGAATCGGTGGGAATTGGCTGGATTGGAATCAGTCAATTCACCGATCCAGTTCCCCATTGTTTTTAAACTGTGGGCCATAAGATGGTGCAAGTAAATTATAAAAAAGGAAAAAATACTTGTACACCTACTATTGATCGATTGCGGAATACACCAATCCTGTCAAACAATTATTTGACACCTCTGAAACATGACCGTGTTAGTCTTATGTTAGTTGTTGAAGGGAAAAGTTCATGTGATCTTTCTTTTCTTATGAGTTTATTCAGCTGAAACTTATGAAGTAAAATCACTAATTTACTCTCCTTTTTATAATCATACTTTTTGCTGCAACCCACCCCTACCCCCTAAAATTCACGCCACCCTTGCTGCCGTCCTCCTCTCCCCCCTCCCCTTATCGTCCCCGTTACTCTTGCCCTGTAACTGAAGAGATTAGAGACATCGCCATGGTTTTCTCTGTCCTAAGAGAAGGTGCTATTCTCTGAGAAGTCAGGTTAGTTTCAGAGGTATTTAGATTTCCTACCCTCTCCAGATTCAATGATGTACAGAGATTGTTGGATATCTTTTAAAACCTTTCTTATCAAACCCCACTTGGAATCTTTGATTAAACGATTTTACTCCTGCTTCTCGTCAGCTCTCTTACTCTTCTCGGTCGCATTTCTATTACCACCACAGAATGAACCTTTAGGTTGGCTAGCTCAGATTGTGTGTATTGATGAGTTAGGATCTATTAGGTTTGCTTTTCATACTAAATTCTTTACAGTGGAAATGCCATCCAGTGTCCATGGGTGGATCTAGAATTTTTTCCCCTGGCAGTACAGGGTTCAGGTTTCAATAATTAAGAATTAGATCAGTGAATTTGCTGATTTGGATCAGAATTGACTACTAATTCATCCATAAAAACCTTAGAAATCTCTTATTTTTGGTTCAGAGGACTGATTTTAGGGTTTTTGAGGACCAATTTCTATTCTCTGAATTTAAAACTGATGGTTTTTAAAATGAGATGGGATCGATCCCCAAGAACCCTAGAACCAGCCTTTGTATATCTAGAAATATGGAATTCTTAGGGTTATTTCAATTTTATTTTCCATTCCATGGGCACTGAACAATCGTGTTGCAAATGCGATGAAATAGGGGGTAAGGGCGGTGGGGTTGTAGGAAGAAGGATGATGAGAAGGAGGGGGTAAGAGGGTCACTTCACTACCTTTAAAGAGTAGTTTGGATAATTAGGATTTTTCTAACCCATGATGTCATCACTAAACGGTGATTGACTAACAGACAGGACCTACTTGAAAGAAATCATAAAAGGTAAGGGGTATTCAAGTAAGTTTTTGAAAATTGGGAGGTATTCAACAATTAGGCAATGGTACATAGGGTGTACAAGTAATTTTCCTTTTAAAAAAAATTGCTCCGTATGACTGGTTTAGGGTTATGACGGTGGAAGTTAGCTTTCCTAATCTGTCTGATTGGTCAACCAATTTTGGATTGATTGATTGTGCGGGTGCATTCTTTAGACGTAGGCTTCCTATTTTTTTTTTTTTTTTTTTTTTTTGGTTCCCCCTGTGGGTAAGCCTGTACAGGCAGAGATTCTGCTTTGCGAGCTCGACTTTTTTTATCCTTTCCGATCGAGTACTAAGCATTCTTGCATTCTTGTCTTTCCTTGAGTAGGGCGAGCATGCCCTTCTGCGTATGGCATGTGCAAGCTTCGCTGGTCAACCCCTATGTCTTGGTACTCTACCCTCCCATTCAAAAAAGAGTGGTAGTTATCACCGGAAGTAGAGGAAAGCAATGAGTGTTGTAAATGCTATGCTCTTCTCCCTCTTCAGAAAGAGACAAACTATCTTCTCGATCAAAACAAGACAGTAAGTGTCTTTATTATGGACGTTTTATTCTATCTCTATTTATGAAAGGTCAAGCACGATAAACATCACAATCAAAGTGCTTTAGTTTGTTTACAACAATCTAATTTAATTTAATTATTATTTTTTATTTAAATAGTGTGTGTGATTTATTGTAAAAATTTTAAAAATCAAATTAAATTGAGTTTGATACACACACAACTATAAATAAATCTAATACACTTGTTATCTCTTTATCTGTTGGTTTCAAACGGTTACGCATATCTTCTTACTCCATTAAAGAATTGACCCATGGAACGGTGATTCTATTTTACAAATCTGACGATCAAGGTGGAGGAATAGAAGAGATCATTGGGACCCAAAGGATCAGCAGTGATGCAGGCCCTCCCCTTTTTCATTCACAACCCGAACCTCCTCTTTATATGCCACCAACTCGACTGCTTCTGCCTCATTCATTTTTAGTATCTATTACCCTTGCATTGCTTTCAACATGCACATCTCTCCTGCTGAAGTCTTTCTTATAAAAAATTATGCCTCAATTCAGATCTTCTATGGTGCCCTGCCGGTAGCAGTCTGAACGGAGCACAAACAGGACTCAATCCAATGACCGCCTTACCCTCGCTCGATCATTGCACCACGCCCTGTTTATGCACCGCTCAGGCAACTACCAGCAGGGTGCGGTAGACGATCTGGATCCTGCATTCTTCAGACCATGATGACATCGAAAATGGAAATTGTTCACTCGCTCGTGAGACAGTAAGGATGAGAAACAAGAGCCACAACACGGCCTTGCATGAAGCTGTTCGAAGAAATTATCTTGAGATTGTGGATTTCCTGCGGCATCCCAAACTATGATGCTGATGCGGAAGAAGGACGTGGGGAGTCTCCACTGTACTCTACCTGACTACTAGATATGGACGCTCGAATATTATCAAACGAATCTTGGGCAGTTGCTCATCTGCAGCTCACGGTGGACCACATCACATGACCGGATCGGACGGCTTTACATGTGGTGGAGTCCGAATCCTCTCCAATAACATTTAACCATGTGAGTCGATCTCCCACCATCCATGCGGTGTGGGGATCACACCCCATGGATGGTGGAATATTAATCCAATTTAACCACGAGAGTCGATATCCCTACATTGGACTGGAGAGGATCTGAATTCCACTAGAAGGGCATTTCCGCAATTCCACTGGAAAAGCAACCGAATAAGAATTAAACGACGAAGCCAAATAGATAGACGACAACGCATCACAAAGCCTGAGAATGAATCGCAACAATAGAAGAAGGAGAAGAGGAAAGCGAAGAAGCAGCAAAGAATGTCTGAAGCAACAGAGCAGATCGAGTTCGCTCTCCACGAAGATCGTAATCTCTCCGCTTTCTACACCCTTACCGATTCAATCAAAATTCTCTTCAGAAACCCCAAACTATTTATTTCCATCTTTATCCTCACCATCTTCCCTCTCTCTCTACACCTTTTCTCATTAGCTCTCTATGGTAATCCCCTGAAAGCCCAAATCTATCACCTTGAAGACATAGTCCGGCTTTCACCAACTCGATTCGAGGGTGGACAAATATGGGAGCAAATCCGAGTCGACTCGATGACTCTCCTCTGGCTTAAAGCTCTGTTTTGGATCCCTTGTTATGGTCTTTCTCTGTTTGCCATGATAACGTCCGTTAACTCGACGGCATTGGCGTGTGCCGGGAAGCGGCCTAACTTACAAACGGCGGTGTCGGCCGTTCGGCTGACGTGGAAGAGAACGCTGGTTACGTCGATATGTGTATTTCTCATCTTGATGGTCAACGTACAATTGACGGGTACGATTACGGTTTCGGCTTGGGTAGGGTGGGGCGCATGTGCATGGTGGTTGATGGTGGTTTTGAGAGCGGTTTTGGAGGTGGAGTTGATTGCTGTTTTGAGTTTTGCAATGGTGGTTTCGGTCTTGGAGGAGCGGTTTGGGTGGGAATCTATGAGGGTTGGGTGGGGGTTGATGGAAGGAAGGCGGTTTTGTGGGTGGCTTTTGGCTGGTTTTCAGTTATTGGTCTCTGGTGGTGTTGGGTGGGGCTTTAGGGTTTCGATGGACGGTCAGGATGAGACGATGGTGGTGGTGATAATGGGCCTTGTGAATAAAGTGGGCTTGATTTGCTTCTTTGGCCTAATTGTGCTTTGGAGCTATATGGTTTATACGGTTCTCTATTGCGAGTGTAAGACAATACGGCGTGCCAATAGAGTGGATAGTGGATCTTCGAGGGTTTAATTTTGAAATTCACAAATAAGGCCGTATCTAGTACGAAGCTCCCACCACTGTGGGATCTTAGAAGAGTCATAATGCACACTGCCTTAATTTT
This sequence comes from Telopea speciosissima, assembly GCF_018873765.1. Classification (NCBI taxonomy): domain Eukaryota; kingdom Viridiplantae; phylum Streptophyta; class Magnoliopsida; order Proteales; family Proteaceae; genus Telopea; species Telopea speciosissima. Next base: position 51,114,605 of record NC_057923.1, read on the forward strand.
GAAATTTAGAGTTATTTGGGTGTTTGTTGTAACTTGTTGAGTGGGCTTTGGACCACTGAGGTAATGCACACATACGAGTGAGTAGGTGATGATATGTGTCATTTTGCTTACCATTGAGAGAGCATAGAGCACACACAAACTTGGGCTGGTGGTTTAGTATTGCTCACTTAAGAGCATGCCCGAGGCTTGCACCATGCCAATATAGAAGGAAGGTGAGGGGTAAGATCGAACCATTGAATCGATTGAGGAAATCAATCTGCGGTAGTTCAGGACCAGAGACTGATTCTATTCCAGAGAAGCCCGATAGAAATCCGGCATGTGCTGCAAAAGCAAATACCTTGTTTATTGGTTTTAAAACAAAACTTATATACCAAAGGGAACATATTTATGAAGTTGGGTTTACCTGGATTTGACCAGAGAAGAATCGCGACTGAAGCAGCCAATGAAACAGATTTCTGAAGAACTCGACATGGTGAGGAAGACAATGAAGAAGAAGTAGAGAAACGGTGATTGCAGATGAAATTCCAAGAGGGTCTTGCACCGGAGCAAAGCAAAAAAGGGGGGATAAAAAGAAAGATCGATTGACACAAGAGAAATAATTTGCAAGATATGATCCATCTGTATTTAACATTTAACGTATCTATTCAAAATATTGAACCTAAAAACAAAAGAGGAATTGTGTCTTGTGGAAATTATCGAGTAATCGGAGATGAAAACGAAGACCCTTTTGTGAACAATGTGGAGTTGAGTTTGTCAATTCTCGGGTAGTAGATTAGCCCCTTATGTTATGGCTCATCTCGCGCTTAATCACTCACGGGATTCGGATAGGAGAGCAGCAAGTCTTTTATGAAAGAACTCACACCCTTCTCTTAAAAAAAAATTGATAAATACTATACTAACTCTTTGGTTGGATTGGACAAGGACTTCTATAAAGATCTTTCCACTCATTCATCATACTATAAGTCGAAGTCATGGCATGGGGGGTTCCGAATAAGAACGAGAATCGGTGTCATGGTGGTTCATGGGATGAACAAATTCGTAGCCATTGGTGGTCGACTACTTCATCCCCGTCCAATCCGAAAGTGAATAGCTAGATCGAGTTGACCTAATACCCTTAATGATTATCCATTGCCGGCTTGCCTTACTCTATAGGGGTGCTCGTGTAGTTGATTCTTTCTTCACCCACAATATACGGGGTGGAATCGGCCATTGCCAAAGGTGCGAAGCATTTAACAAGGTACGGCGAAGCCCAATTCTCAAGTCAATTCTTAGACCATCGGGAAGGCAAGCCAGTTGATGGGGATAAAGTCAAGTCAACGGTTCAAGTTCAAGGTACGCTTCGCTTAACGAGAAAGATTCTTTTCTTGGTAAGCAAGCTAAGGTCTTTCTCTTCTCGTCAAGAAGAGAAGACCGAAGCGTGATTCGGAGTGTTGCGCACCTTTAGCAACGGGCGAAGCCTACCGAAATGAAAGGGAAATATATTGATTGTATCAGGGGAAGTTAACTTTCTTCCGTAAGTCAAGGTGCTGTAAGCACGAAGTTCAGCGGAAAAAGCCGTGTTTTGAGCGCATCCACGTGGTCATTGTGGAAGATTCCCACTCTCTTGCTGGCAAGGCAGGTCAGTCTCGGGCTTAATTAGCAAGTTCGGGAACGGCAATTGAACAGGAATGGATACGTTCGGCAATTAAATGGACTAGACGGCAATAATACTTTTCAAAAATCCGGTGTAATAAAACACATACGGCAATAATTCGATACGTGTTTAATACGACCGCTCTATAAGAAAAAATACGGGCAAATATTCACTGTGTAATAGAATGCACCACTTTTTAAACAAAATAATAGCATATAGACACTGATTTTATCAAAAAGAAACCTCACAACTAAAATAAACACAATATAATATCCCCTATTACATCTCATAAGATTATCATTTAACAAATCAAAATGTCAATAAAAGTATCTCATTTGGCATAAGAAAAAAAAAAATAAGACATACTGTGTTCTAGAACTTATCTCTAAGATGAGCTCACATCAATGAACTCATCTTTAAGATGAACTAGCATCACCAATGGAAGTTCATTTGCCTTTGCAATCGCCAATTCACCCAGCTGCAATTAACCGACCACCTGAACTGAAATGAGAACGGAGATGAAGAAGATGAATGGAATGGGGGCAGTCGACGACTAGGGTTCGAAGAGAAGAAGATGTGAGGGTTTTGTTTTGCGTTTTTTCTTCTTTAAGTTTTGAGTTTTTTTTTTATAACAAAACTAAACTTAAATTAAAAAGTATTAAACACATTTAATTCGTGTTTAATACGTGTATAATACGGATGCACTTAAAAAATGAGTGTTTTACCATATATACGAAAATATATGATAAGTTTTTTTGAATTAAACTTTCAGATACACGTATAATATGTGTATTATACACGAACTTACTAACTAAGGTCTCGGGCGAAAACTATGACTCATTCTGGAGTACAGAACAGGTTGAAGCAACGTGTAGAATTTGACCGAAATCTCCGGCTAGCGTCACCTAGACCCGAAATCTCTCCAAACAGACCCGGATATGCATCGGGACAGAGCCAGCGTGGGTACTAAGGTCGGACCCACAGATAGACAACTAAACCATGACTTCCACCGTTGAAATGTCTTTGAGATTGGATAGTCGTCGCCCCTCCAATATCCCGAACCATAAGGACTCAAATGGAATGTTAGCGTTCTGTTGGATTTGCATCCGACACTTTATAGGGAAGAGGGGTTGGCTGTACATGAGAAATCAATATTGCTGAGATCGCGATGGCAGGCATTAGCATTAGAGGCTCAGGAATATAAAATCGTCGTCTATTGGAATGGAAGAAAGCCGTTGAAAAGCAGGGGAAGTGGTAAGCCAGCTAGCCTGAGAGGATTTGTCGGAATTCGAGGAGTGATGAATGATGATCGCATAGCTATCGGAAATCGTGATGATCCAGTTGGTTCGACCAGCTTTGATGGCTCCATCCGTCCATAGCTGATCACCTTTGTTAGTTGAGCGGAGACTGACTGATCATCCTTTCCCCCCACGATCTCACAGGTCAGGACCTTTTGCTTCTAACTCGGTTGAGTATTTAGTATATGTGTTTCTTCGGATCGTTGGGTTCGTTCCGAAAGTGAAATATCAAGCGCCACACTATCATAGTTAGAAGCTGCGAGCGAGGGCCCGTAGGGGGTCAACAAAGGTCTCAAATAAGAATAGATAGAAGTACTTTCTTCGTCGCACATGAATTTCTATCACAGGGAAGCCAGTCCAGCTTACGCGATGGTGTGTGCAGACGGAACGCTGACAGGAATTTTCTTCGATTGGGCTTGAGGATTTTTGAGATTTTTAGGGGCTGAAACAAAAGGGGAAATGAGGAGTTCAGGATCGGTGAGAGCCAAAAATGAGGAGGAAGCCATGGTTGGCTTCACTCTCTGCTAATGGTGGGTGGTGGTATTGGGTATCTACATTGTAAAGGAAGAAGATGATTTGGGGAAGATGATGGCATTTTGGTTTTTTTAAATTTTAGCAAATAGGTCAGAGCAATTGGGTCTTTTCAAAATTTAGAAAAGATAGAAGATATGGTAATTTGGCCATTTTTTAGTATTCAATGCATGATGTAAACTTAAATGACTTTAAGGGATAAAGTAGGGATGGTACGTGGATTTGATACTAGGAATATTGGGTGAATTTTAGGGGTACGCCTATGGTAGCGTTTTTACTAAGCGATTCCTTATAAAGCCTCGCAAACGTTATTCTTCTCGTCTCCATCATTGCCTGACGAAACCAAGCACATATCTTTTATCTTTATCTTTCTCTCGCTTTATCAAACCGTCTTTCGTGTTGTGCTTTTGTGATTGCAATGGCGAGTTCCGATGCTGAGCGCAGAGAAGAGGAGGAGAATGTTGCAGGCGAGGACGAAGACACCGGAGCTCAGGTCGCCCCAATTGTCAAGCTAGAAGAGGTCGCCGTTACCACCGGCGAAGAAGAAGAAGAATCCCTCCTTGATCTGTATGCTCATCTACTAAAATTTTCAAGTTTTGACTTCTAGGGTTTTTGACTGCTAGGGTTTTTGGTGATCTCTGCTGTTCTTTAGTTCATGATTGTCTGATTATTTCTTTGTCCGTCTATGTCAATGTACTCTATTAATCTGTGATGTTTTCGATGTGTACTCTTGGGTTCACAGGAAATCGAAGCTCTACCGATTTGATAAGGATGGGAACCAATGGAAGGAGAGAGGTGCTGGGACAGTGAAGTTTTTGAGACATAATGAATCAGGGAAGGTTCGGTTGGTTATGCGACAATCAAAGACTCTGAAGATCTGTGCTAATCATCTAAGTACTTTCCCACCACTCTCTCCTTTTCACCTTTTCTTCTCGATTATGGATCGGTCATTTTGGTAGACCTTGATTTGGATTCATTTTAATTTTATTTTTCCTGTTTGTGTATTGCAGTTCTGCCGGTGATGTCAGTTCAGGAACATGCTGGGAACGATAAGTCTTGTGTATGGCATGCCACTGATTTTGCTGATGGGGAATTGAAGGATGAACTTTTCTGCATTCGGTTTCCATCAGTTGAGAGTGAGTATTGTTTTATTTATTTTTTAGCTAAGGTATTACCGATTTGATTGGTGTATATATTTATATCCTTGGATTTTTAGTTTCTTGACCCTTTCTTTTTTATGTGCTCTAGTTTGAAGTGTAGACCGAGTGTTTTTCTTTATTGAATTCCTGATCTTATGTTACTTGTCTCATTTCGATCTTCTAGTACTACATAAGGCGTTAGAGTAATCTTAAGCTCTCCTTCTGTAATGATGCTCCTCTCCCTTATCTTTTGGGTGATTGAAAAAGACCAGAGTTTGATTTCTTATTAATGAGGAGTTGAGAAATGTGGTAAGCTTTTCAGTAGCTATTGTGAATCAATAGCCAATAATCAACTTTCCCGGCTAGTTACTGATGCAATTAGACAGCATCATCATATTTTTCCTCCATAATGTGGGGGAAAAGAGATGCATATTTTTGATGGTAGGTAAGTTGATTTGTTAGTTGTTTGTCTGATACTGGAATTTTGGACTTTGTTATACAAAAAAAGTATTTTCTGGATCTTTGAATGATAAAGCCAGAAACTCAATGTCTTGATATAATGATCATTTCAGTGTTTCAGCAATAGCATGGTTATTTAATTGGTATCAGTTTCTGTAGAGGTCTGATTTAAATGTCAGAAATCACTTGAGTTAATGCTTACTACTGCATTTGCAAATTGACTTGAGTTGGGCGTAGGAGATAGACCTGGTTGGTTGCATGGGCATGTACTTTGTCCTCTATGACTTGGGCTATTGGATCTAGAACTACGGTTTGTAGAAAATTAGGGTTTCCCATGTCTGTTTATTTTATCCATTCATTAATTTTTAATATGTTATTTGAAACAAAATGATGGAAGGGGCACAAGATGGTAAGAGAACTCAAAATGTTAAGGGCCACAATTGAAAATTGGAGTGATGATGACTTTGGAGTTCTTGTTGTGGAAGAGGCAACTAATTTGGAACATGACCTCCTAGACATGGTGGAACAGTCCAATACATTCGGAGACATTAATAAGAAGATACGACTGGTCTGAAAGGTGAATTTGAGATGATCTTGAGGAATAAAAAGTTAATTGAATATAAAGATCGAGGAATTCATTAAATGGAATGGCTGGTAAATCTGGTTTCTATGTTTGAAGTGCTGAATGAAGAAGCTTAATAACAGTGAAATGCAAATGCTATAGCAACTATTGACTAGTAATAACTTTTTTTGGGTAATTTTCATGGTTGAACTTTATTTGTATTGAATAAAATTAATTATTTTATACTGAAATGCATCTGTTTCTGATAGTTCTAAAGCACTGATATGGGGCTTAATTGGGACTTGTGAGTTGTGACGATTAGATGATGGTTAAAGAGCAATAATGAGATGCTATGCATGCAGATTTGTATACCTCAGCTGGAGATCACTTGGTATTGCTACATAACTAAGGAATATTATCACTGATGTCATAATTCTTAGCACTTGTGGATTCATTGGTTGATTTGCTGATTCAATTGTCCAGTTGAAAAAGAGCTGGATGCCTAACACAAGATTTTCCAAATATGGAGGACTTAGTCTTTGGTAGTTGAATGAATCAATTTAACTGTTGAGTAATGGTGAGAAATGATAGCTGCTTATAAGTTATAGAGCTGACATGGCTTTAAGTTCAGTGGATATGGTTGGATTGGATTTGTGAAGCCATTCCCAAGTGTGTTGGTTAAGGCTTAGTTTGAGTTGGGTTTTTTGAGTATGGACAGATTGTCTGCATTTGTATCTTGTTTACTTAACGGTATGGACACATTAGCAACAACTGCTGGAAGTCAAACAATCAATACTCAATTTTATTGGGTATTGACAGTGTTGAAATATGTATCCTCGAAAACATATATTTTTTTTGGGGGTATAATCTCAGTGTCACTGTCTGATTGTAATTATTTTGTAGCAGATACATGTGCTTTGCCTATTATTCATCTTGTACTGATAAGGGAAAAGTTAATAATTGCCATGGTTAATGAAGACACTCATTTGTATGAAGGATCAAATTAGATGGTTTTTAGCTTGTTTTATTGCATTGTGCATTTGGTGGATTCATCGATTAGTATCGCAGTTGCAGTTGAAAGATCCATGCAATCTTTTCTGGTAAATCATATGCATAAACAATGTAAGACTTGGTAATGGAACATTGAGTAATTGTATGATCCAATAGTGCTGGATCAGATTCTACTGCCAAAGTTGAGGGGGGGGGGGTTACACCCTATGATTTCCTGTGTGATATTTAGTCAGCATTACTAATGGGAGGATTTAAGACATGGTGGTATGGGAATGCTTGCAACTTCTTCCACCTCTGGATGTCTTAATAATGTAAGCCATGTTTTAGTTCGTGGTGAATATTCTGGCAGAAATAGAATATCATTTTCCTTTTATTGACGTGACTTTCTTTTTTCTCTATTACAGATTGCAAAACCTTTATGGAAATGTTTCAAGAGATTGCAGAATCTCAAGGAAAGAAAGAGGAGAGCAAAGATGCTACTGCTGCTGCTGGATTACTTGAGAAGTTGAGTGTTGAGGATGCCAAAAGCGAGAAAACTGGGGAAGAGGTTCCTGTTGCAGTCAAGGAGAAGGAAACTGATAGCGAGGCAAAACCAGAAGCAGAAAAGAAAGAGGAACCATCTTCCTCTGCGTAGGTCAGAGGACGGAAGTAGGTATACTTGTCTTTCTATACTCTGGAGTCTGGACTATTGACCGTTGAGATTAGTCGTTAGTACTCTTCCTGATGGTTTGCAAATGCAGAAAGTTTCAATTGGTTGAGTACTGGATTGGAATGGTGTCGGGTACTTGGTCCAGTTTGCATGTTGGGGGGGGGGGTGTTGTCAGAGTTCTATTGGCGTCGATGTCGTCCGGTAATGTGAGAAGTGAGTTTGGGGAGAGTACGAGTCGGGGTTGAGGAACATTTCTTCTCATTTTGGGTTTCCTTTTGTTTGGGGGGGTGGGGAGGTGTTGGGTTTGGGGCAGTTGCTGCCTATCTGTAAGTTACTTGTGAAGTTTTGCTTTGAACGGTGACTGGCACTAAGATTTACATTTTTTTTTTTAAATACAAACGGTTGTTTGCATATTGGATTGATGTTATCTCTCTTTTTTGATGATTTGAGAATGTGATGCCCCGCTCAACTCTCTTTTAATGGTTTATAGATCCAGTGGCCCAGTACATGCGGCTGTACTATGGGCCCAACCTTGTGAGAGAACAATTTAGAAATAGAGCTGTCATTGTCTCTGAACTTGTCTTTCAGCCCAAACCTTCTCCATGCAAATCTGAACCTTTAAAACGTTAATAAAAACAATTTTTTTTTTAATAATTTGAAATTGATTACTACTAATTATTTTTCAGAACTGTCATTTTCTTGCATGTTTCTTATTGGATTTTTATCTTTTTACAAAATTTTCACCAATCTTGCGGTACTTGGATTAAGCAAATATTATTAATAATCTCGTATGAGTAGAAAGGCATCCATTAACATTAGTGTGAGGGGATGAACTGCCTATGGTGCGTCTGCAATTTTGATTAGTCCTCATTCTCTAATCTAGTGATCAATATGACCATATTACTCTCCACGTTCCAAATGGAGTGGACAGATGCTATACCATCACCAACAGTTAAATTTAGCTTCGTCATCAAATAGAAAGTGTTAATTTAATTCGATGCAATGTATTGGACTATAGTTTGTGAGTTGTATATCTTCACCTTAGCCAATGGCATGCTTGTCTTTGACTCTCAGAGTATTAGGGGAAGGTGGTCGTGGGTGCTTGGTCTTGGTCCAATGCCTCCCACCCCTTCACCGGACTTTTACCTGCTCCATTTCCTCGGCAGGCCCATTTTCCCAAGGGTTTTTTTTTTTTTTTTTTTTAGCCCAAACCTTATCTGGGACCTGGGCAAGTCCTTAAAATTTTATTAATGAAAAAATAGTTTTTTTTTCTTTTTAGGAGGGGGGGGGGGGGGAAATAGGAAGGGGAAAGGTACCAGTCAGGAGACTCGTACTCGAGACCTCCTGGTGAGCATGGGCATGAAGCGCACCACAGCTCACCAACTGCACTAGGCAACTGTTAATTAAAAGAAGTTATTCAATTGTCTTGTGAACATGAGACGAACTTAATTGATATTTTGTGGACAATAATGATTTTCTTTGATGCCCATGTATAAAATATTAATTCCTCTCCATGTTTCTCTAATAGAGAGGGGCATAAATCACCACCCTACCCCTGCTTGAACACACTGTCCGGGTGGGGTCCACCCACCTCTATTAGAGGAACTTGGTTCTGGTACAGTTGTGGTGGGTGCAACACGAAAATCACCCCAAATAAGGGGGGGGTCATTTCACATGTGGGGCCCAGGTGGGACCCACCTATGAAATAACTACCTTACCCCTGTTTTTGTTGTCGTTTAGCGATGCTGCACCTGTGCAGTTCCTGCCACGGCTGCACAATATCTTTTTCCCTATTAGAGGAACTTGGGGAAAGCGGGCAGGAAATGGAGTAGATAAAAATACCCCCCTCAAACCAATCCCCCCCCCCCCCCCCCCAAAAAAAAACCCAATTTAGCCCTAGGAAACCAGTTCAGTCTGAGCTGCTTCTATGGGTTAACTTCCCTGGATAAAATCTTCACTTGTGATCTAGCAAATCCTCAGGGCAGTTTGCAAGCGTTCTTGGCACTCCCCTTTGCACCAATGAGAAAATAGGGAGAAGGGAGTGCTTGGCCTTTGCGAGGCTCTACATCCACATGAAGGCCCCTAGAAGCCTTCCACAGGAAGCCCCCATCTTAATCGAGAATGGATCAATCAGTTCACCCCTTGCCTGCTCTCAGGATGCTTTGTGCACCCAATCCCTGCCTTGCTTCTCACCCGTGCTCTTGATAACAAGCAATTTCTGTTGCGAAGTAAGGCCAGAAGCTCTATGTATGAGTCAAAGATAAAACAATCTATAAACATGCGTTGGCAAATGCTGGAAGCAAAGAAAGAAACAAGCAACCACAAAGCTAACCACAACACTAAAGGGAAAAACCACGGGATAAATCCGAGAGAGATCTGTTAATTAATAACAATATTACACGAATTTTTCTTCTCAAGCTTTTGCCCAAAATTTGAGGTTTACAACAAAATATGAGAGAACAATAACTAATATAGGAGATAAAAGGGTACATCACAAATCACCACCAACCTTTGGTCTTTTCCTTTCCAAGAAACTCAAGAAAAACTTCCAACAAGTTGAAGATGATTCGATAATCAAGCCACTATAGTTTCGGCATTTCAGTAGAGAACCTCGAGGTTGGAGGACAAAGAACTAACCAAAACCATGACCTTGTGAGAAATAGTCTTGCTAGGAATATGCTCTTCTTCTTCAGGGGGCTTCAAATACCATCTGATTTGGCTTTCAGAAAGTTAGAAAACCCTCTCGAGGCAAAACCCTTTTCAAAAAACTATGTTCCCTTTTTTTTTGTCTTATTCTCATGACTCACATACCCCATTCTATCTCTTTGTGTCCATTTTTAATAAAGGATACTTGGTAAAGTGGATTGTGGAAGCAAACATGTGTGGGTCCATGTCATGGTATGGACCCCACACCAATCTTCTCCTCCAAATCCATGAGGGTTCCCCCGGATTTGGTGTTCACATGGCATCCATACTGGGAAGTCTTTGCATAGTTCATGTTTCTTCTTTGGCATTGTCTTTGTAATCATGTCTGATGGATTCTGATTGGTATGAACCTTCTCAAACCATCACTCCATTCTCTAACACTTTTTGTATCTAGTGGTACTTAACATCAATGTGTTTGAACAACAGCTATCTAGCGCAGTTGGTGAGCTGTGGTGCTGTTCATTTCCATGCTCACCAGGAGGTCTCGAGTTCGAGTCTCCTGACTGTTACCTTCTCCCCTAACAATTATCACCTCCAATTCGCTGCCCGCTCCAATTTTCTCCAATTCCTCACATAGGAGCCGAAATAACAACCCTACCCCCTACCCAAACATACTGCCCTCTTTGGAGCAGGCAATGAATTGGAGGGGATAACGATTCCCTTCCCCCCTCCCTAGTTTCCCCCCCCCCTCCTTAGAGAAAATTATATAAAAGCTTCCAATTCCACCCCCACCCCCAAAAAAAAAAAAAAATCTATGTTTGGTTCTAGAGTGATGGGTAGCATTCTTAAATTCCTAGCACTCTGATTGTCACACACCACCACATATCTAAGCTGCTTCAAGCCTAACTCTTGAAGAGATCTCTTTAACCACAAATACTCTTTGTCGGCTTTAGTGGCTCCTATATACTTGACTTCTGTGGTAGGTAGAGAAGCATACTTTTGCAGCTTAGATTGCCATAATATAGGTCCCCATCCAAAAGTGAACAAGTCACCTAAAGTGGACTTCGTGGTGTCCAAGTCACTAATCATATATGTATCTGTGAAACAAGGTATTGCAGGTTTTGAGCCTCCAAAATACAAACAAAATTTCCATGAGGCTTTGAGGTATCCGAATATAAATTTCATTGTTGTCCAGTAATCTTTGCCAGTATTGGCAAGAAACATACTAACCACACCGACAACTGTGGGTATACGGGAATTACACCATGGGGAACCCTGCTATTTTTTTTTTTTGGTCTATCCTACTGAAGGGTCCACAGGCCAACTACAAGCTAAGGGGGAAGGCTAAGACAAACCCACAATCTACAACTAAGGGGGAAGGGAGGGAGGGGAGAGAGAGGTGCCTTTTTTTGGCACAACTTGCAATCCAGGAGAGTTGATCCCTTGACCTCCTGAGGGGCATGCACTCAACTTGCAATGCCTCTAACCAACCGAGCTAGCAGTTGTTTCTCATGTGGGAAGAGAGAGGGCCAAATGGTTCTTCTTCTTTTTGAAGTCGCCACCTAGATAAAGGTCTAGGATCTATAAATGTCTTCTTTTTTTTGGGGGGGGGGGGGGGAGAGAGAATTGATTCTAATGGATAAGACAAAAGTCACTTCAGACCTGTGGGTAAGTTCAAGTTACGGGCTGGGAAGATGTTAGGAACCCAGCCACGCTCGCCTGATAGTCGGTCTCCTTCTATTTAGGCCACTCCTAGGCTTACTAGTCCTACTAACTAGTCATAGATACTAACATACATTGTAGAATTACTTGAAAATTGACTAGCTTGATCTAGGTGGCTAGGTAAAAAGCTCTAAATCATGTATATAAACAGTATATATATATATACAAGGGAAAATTACAAATAGAATAGCTGGAAGATGAGAGGACAGATTGCTAACTCGAACAAGAGTGGTTGTAGCTGACCATCCCAGTAACTGCTGTTCAAACGCTTTGTAGGGATCTACCTTTCAGATTAAAGACAAGAGAACGAGCTGATGACTACAGGGGAGGCAGTAGCTGCTGTGGGAAGGAAGACAGCCGCCAGCGGCCAAATGACGTTCTATCCCGGACCTCAAACCTGAGGCATCTGTGACAAAGGAAACATTAGAGAAAGCATCTGAGCTGCCTTTTGATGCAGATTCATCACCAAATAGGGCTTGTTTCACTAGGAATAAGTCTAGGGTTGGGTTACATACATGTTGGGCCTTTGATCCCATGGGTTTCTAATGTAATATGCCACTTTTCTAGGCCTAAAATAGGGGTACATAGGTTGCATACGGGATTAGCCCAATACTTAGTTTTTATTTAGTGTTTTTAATTGAACCGGTTTAAATTGGTTGCATCCAATTGGTTCAATTAGTCTAATTTAAGTGAAGTGATCCTATTGGCTAAGAGGTTCTTATATCCTATTGGCTAGTAGGGAATCTTCTTTTATTTTAAGTAGTTAAGTTGTTTTTAAGTTATTAGGACTCTATTTTGAGTCTATTTCAGCTTCCTAGTCAGTTTAAGTTAGCTAATAGGTTAAGGATTGGGTTAGGCCATTCCTTTTTAGTGTCTAAGTCTAATTTTGAGTCTTTTATATAAGGTTCTAAGGGGGCCATGTATTGAATACGAATTTGATTAATAAAAATTAGCTTTATGCTTGCTGCCATTGCTGCTGCTCTTGTGAGTGTATATCCTTGTGGATCTCAAGGTGGAAGGGATTGGTGGATCTCCAATCGACTCCTTGCATTGTGAAGATCGGAAGACCCCATTGTTCATCTTCAAAGTTGCTGCCATTGAAGACCTGTAACAAGTAAGAAATTCTGCAACTATTCTTCTTCCTTCTAGAAGGTCACATACAAGGTGATTTTCGTGAGAATTCTGCCCAGCCAAATCTAACCATTAGAATCTGCTAAAAATTTGATCAAGTCTTCCTCAAACCCTAAGAGAGACTCGATTCAAATTTCAGCATCATCCACCCAGCCGATTGTCTAAAATTATAGTTCTACCCCTCTCTTCTACTTCTACTAGGAAACCTCCATAACTCCAAATCTGTCCATCAGTTTCAAACCAAACTTTCAGCATACATCCCTTACATCATTGTTGATACTCGATCCAAGTTTCAGCCCCAAACTCCCACTCTAACCCCTTCATCTCCTTGCTCCATTAAAACCCAAACCCAAAACCCTAAAATTCAATTCTGCCCAAAATTACAGAATTTCAAAACTCATCCAAATCCTAACCTTTTTATACCATATTGACCCCCTAGACCTGCCCATTAATACCCTATAAACCCCTTTCCCAATATCCAAACCAAACCCTAGGAATTGACCTAAATCCTAGTGCTGTCCATTCGAATCAGCAACCTCTTTTGTTATTTGATCCTGTTGTTTGGCTCCTAGTAGGTCTCCTACCTATCTAGGACTACATTACCTTTACTCGAGTAGGGGCTCCCAAATAGGTTTGAAAGCCATAGTCAGGAGTTTAAGGTCGGGAGCATCGAAGCAAACCCTTAAGTTTCATCCATTGAATCATGACCAGCAGCATCACCATATGAACCAGCTGAAACCTTAATGATAGTCCCCTCCCCTGCATATCGAATAATAACATTTCCCTCCCTAAAATGGAAAGATTCTATCAACCGTACCCAATCTTTTTTTGGTAGAAATAGGCTATTCATTCATTCGCGCCCAATGCCAAACAAAAGAAATCAAAATACATAACATAGATAGAGGACATGATAAACACAAGGAATGAATACACAGTATCCAAAACCAAGGAGTGGAAATTAACCTGGTCTCACATGCCATTGACTGGGTTATCCAGGCTAGGGGTTGATTTACAAACACATCCTTAGAGAACAAGCTGTAAATACAACAAAGTTTAGGTGCATGCACTAATGTGCCAAGAAAGGGGTCCTCATACTTGATGAACAAAACAAATCTACACTGCCCATGTGCGCCGACATACTACCACAACCTACTTTCAAACAGACATGCCGGAGAGACAAAGGTCTGATGGATCGCCGAGTGGAACTTCGATTGATGGCAAGAAGACCACCAAAGTTGCTGCCACAGCCTACTTTCGAACAGATCTATAAGGATCTGCTGGATTGGCGAGTGGAGCATCGTCCGGCGACAGAAAGTGGTTGGTGAAGATTGAACGACCATTGAGTCATCCGAGCCGATGGTAACCACGTTGTCATTTGCACCAGAATCAGCTTTACTTGTAAATACACACATGAATAGAAAAGAAAAACCCTCCAGCAGCCCCTCGTTGTTATCCAAATAGAGACCAAAGATTGAAACCTGGACTTGGATCACAACAAAAGAGATTGATTGCCTGTATTGGCAAAAAACCCCCCAACAAACCACACATAAACAAGGATTTTCTTTGGGGGGGGGGAAGGGAAGGGGTAAGGATACGGCTGACAGCATCGGTAGTGGGCATGAGCCCCTGCCGTTGGATGACCAACTCCTTCTGCTTCAGGGATTCAACGGCGTTGGAAGCTTGAAACACATCGATGAGTTCGCTGGCTTGAGACTTTGAGATCTCACAGAGCGGCAGCGGCGACAAACCATCTGCAACAAACAATAAGCATCTCGTCCCACATCAGCACTTGAATCTGGTAAGCCCTATACGATTTCAACACGGTAAGCATCGAATTGGATGCAACACCAACATCAGAGTAGCCGCTGGCAGCTTGAGCTTTGTCACCGAGGCCTGTTCATCCTTGAAGAGGAGGTGAAGGCAATGCACCCAAGGATCTGAAATGCTGCCCAATAGAACTTGAATGAAGACCGAGAGCTTTTGGTCGGTGTAGCCATAAGTGAAGCATCAGTGGATGAGCAAGCACAACATCTACTGTACGCAAGAACAGATCATGTCGACGATGGCGTCGGCATCATTTGGGTGTGCATCGACGGCTAATGATGCTGTTGCTGTTGCTGGTGGGCTTACCTGCTCATGCGCCAAACACACGACATAAGTAGGAGCTCGTCGTCCCCCCATAGATTTGTCATCGTTGTCGGCATCGTTGTCGGTGTTGGCATCTTCTTCATTGGGGGTTTCGATGATCATGGTGGAAGAGGTGAGGAGGAATTGGGAGAAAAGAAAAGACACGCACTGATGGCGGATAAATTAACACGCACGGCGGTAGACAAGAAACACGAACAGCGGCGGATAAGGAACAAATACTCGCAGCAGTGGAAAAAAAGGGAAAAGGAAAAAAACCCTAATGCAACAGTACTCAATCCATGAAAAAACAATGTTAAGTGATGACATCAGCCTTAATATATTCACTTAAACCTAAAAATACCTTTATATAGTGTGATATTCCAAGATTACCCTCCCTAATAAGTAAGCATTACAAAGTGGTTCACTGCCGACATCTCGTTAGGTTTCCTCATACTAATGAATCACTTACCTTATCCAATGTGTACACAACGTTAAAAAGAGAGCGACTTCTGGTACTTCGATAGATTTGGACCAAATTGCAACCCAAGTTGTCAACTTGAAGCCCAAGAGCTAGGCCCACAAACTAACACAAATGCCTTTAGTTATCCCCTACCTCAATGTTCCAGTTGTACTAATGTCCCACGTCAACTCCTCCACATGGTTTAAGGTATAAAAAATCCTTACCAAAAAAAAAAAAAAAAAAAAAAAAAAAAACCAAAAATTGGGATTGGCCTCGGTCGTTACCAATTCGAAACCGATCCAAACGCTCTGAATCGGTCTAAATTGGATGGAATCGCCCCTACTTTTTAACCAAAATTGGTTTTATTAAATTTTTTACATTTTAATCGTACCAGTGAATCGATATCGGATCGATCAATATTTGAGATCGGCCTCGATCGATACCAATCTTATCCAGATGAATCGATCAATCTGATCCCGAAATTACAAACCATAATCCTCTAATGGATTTGTACCAAATTGCAACCTAAGTTGTCAACTTGAGACCTAAGAGCCAAACCCATAAAGCAATCAAATGGCTATGCTAATCCGTTTATTGCCTCCCTCAATGTCAGGATAAAGAACTAGACTAACCTTCTCTTTAGACTCCTCTGTGTCACTGGGGAGTGTTATACCAACCATCAAATCTACCTTTTTCCAATTATTAATTCTTATGGGACCTAAACTTACTCTATAAATTGGACCTCTTTTTTGTACTTATCACAAAAAATTCAGTCAATCTATTTTAGAGAGAGAGATAGAGAGGTGAGCCTCAAAACTCATGCTATCTGTTTTAAGGGTCTTTGTGTTTGAGAGAGAGAGAGAGAGAGAGATGGAACAAGTTAGTAGTTGTAGACAATTATCCACTTACTATGTTTTTGCAGCTGGTATTCTCATTGTGTTGGTAATGGGTTCTACCATGAACTCTTGTTTGGATGTGAGAGTTACTCCCAGAAAAACAGACACCCAGTTCTTAAGAAGGTCTTGCGGTTCCACAACCCATCCACCATTGTGCTTCAACTCTCTTTCCATCTATGCAGCTATAATTCAAACTAACCCCAAGGTGTTACAAACACAACCCTCTCTGTTAGCCTTGGAAACCAAGTAGTCGCTCCACTTCAACAATGATGTCAACTCTGTCTAAGAGTCATGGAATGAAGCCCAGGGAAGTTGCTGCCATGCGTGTGAGTAATTCCATTGATGAGCTTCGGAATTCTCTGGGGGAGATGGGTTATCTTGGTGGCTCTAATTTTGGGCTTCACATGAGCAACATACAGACATGGGTGAGTCCAACATTAACAGAGAAAAATTCATGCATGGATGGTTTTGCTGGAGATTCCATGAACGAAAATGTTAAGATCACTGACCCTCTCAATCAGGAATTGGCCATTCCTAATTTCTCTACACATTCCTTTCTACACGAGATAACTAACAATGACGTTGGATAAGCCCATTGGATGAGGCCAACGTGGTCTGATCCTCAACATCTCCCACTTGGCCATGTTGGCTGAATGCATATTCTTAGTTCTCATTTCCAAGAGCTTCCGTCATAAAACTTCATTTCCAAGAACAATAAAAAAAATAATTTCATTCTCATGATGGGGAACATTCAGTTCCTTTTCAAGACTTAGACTGTTCTAAGTTCCTTATATATTCCGAACATTTAAGTTCAAATTCCAGACTTAGATTGCTCTAAGTCCCATTAAATTCACATGCTTAATGTAAGCTTCAGCACGTACTCCCTTTGTGAGGGGATTGGCTACCATGTCGCTCGTAGGTATATAGGTTACTTTAATTTTATCTTTTTCTACTATATCTCGTATATAGTGGTATTGTATTTCTACATGTTTTTCCTTTGAGCTATTTGTGCCACTGTGCATTGATTATCATAGAATATTTCCACTGGTCCATTTACAAGATCTAGCCCAAATTCCATTAAGAACCGTCTTAACCAGACAACATGAGTAGTTGCCATACTACAAGCAATGTACTCAGCTTCCTGTGTGTTCCTAGCAACACACCCCTATTTCTTGCTACCTCAAGAAACAGTCGCACCTCCATATATAAACACATGATCATAAGTGGATTTACAGTCATCTCTGTCCCCTCCAAAGTCAGTGTCAGAGTATCCAATGACCTCAAGTTTTTTCGCTTGAAAACATGATTTCAAGTGTTTAGTTCCTTTGATGTACTTCATAAACCTCTTCACTGCTTCCCAATGAGCAGAACCAAGATTACTTTGGTATCTACTTACCAATCAGACTGGATAGGTCAAATCTGGTCGTGTACACAACATGATGTACATCAAACTACTTATTGCTTGAGCATAAGGTACGTTTAACTTTTCTTGTCCTTCTTGAGGGCATTGGCTTTTCGATAAAGCCTTTCCCAAAACAATTGGAGTTGATAAGGGATTGCAATTGTGCATCCCGAATCTTTTCAACACAGAACTCAAGTATTTTTCTAAACTCAAACACAATATACGTTGTATTCTATCTCTAAAAATTTGAATTCCTAGAATATAAGATGCTTCCCCTATATCCTTCATTTCAAATTTATTACTGAGTTCAAACTTGATTTTGTTCAACATATACAAGTTATTTTCATCCAATAGTATGTCGTCAACATACAACGAGAGTATAGTGAAACTACTCTCACTCTTCAAAATATACACACAGTTGTTCAACTTATTTGCCACGAATCCTAACTTAAACATCGTTTTGTGGAATACAAGATACTACTGACGTGAGGACTGTTTTAGACCGTACAAAGACTTTTTAAGTCTATATACTTTATCTTCCTATCCCATTACCTGAAAACCTTTAGGTTGTCACATATATATGGTCTCTTTCAACTTGCCATTTAGAAAAGTGGGTTTCACGTCCTTCTGAAACAATTTTAAGTCCAGATGTGCAACTAGTGTTAATATCAATCTAATAGAGGTAAATTTTGCTACTGGTGAATAAGTTTCTTGGTAGTCTATTATTCTCTTTTGGGTATAACCTTTTGCGACTAAACGGGCCTTGTTTATCAACAGACCCATCTACTTTGACCTTTTTCTTAAGCACCCATTTGCAACCTATGGCATTTCTACCCTTTGGTAGGTCACAAAGTTCCCATACTTGATTCTTTGTAATAGAATCAATTTCCTCCCACATGGCATTTAACCATTCACCTGATTCTTGTGATTTAATCGCTTCGCTATAGGTTACGGGATCGACTACTTCTTCTGCACCCGTGTTAACTGTATGACAAGATGGTTCACATAAATAAATGTAGTAGTCATCTAAATAGGTTGTGGGAGCCCTTGTTCTTTTACTCCCACTTACCCTAGGTTCCAGGTCTTGTTCTTGAAGATCAACTTGATTTTTAGGAACATGGGTTCCTTGATAAAAAATTCCTTGTTTCTCTTGAAGGTCAATACCATAATCATCATCGATAACATGCAGGGGTTCTGTATCCTCCTATTGCGGTTCCTCTTCTAATTTCTCTAGAAATTCCACATCACGACTCTCAATGACCCCTTTTTCAGGATGATAAAACCTATACCCTTTTGATCCTTCTGGATATCCTATGAATTTTCATCTGATCGTTCTAGAACCCAACTTGTTTCTATATGGCTCAGATATTAGTACATGGGCTATAGATCTCCATTTTCTTAGATTTTCTAAGTTTGATTTTCTACCTGTCCACAGTTCATAGGGTGTAGTCTCCACAGATTTCGTGGGAATTTTATTTAAGATAAAATTTACTGTGAGAATGACCTCTTCCCAAAATTTCTTGGAGAGAGTGGAGTGAGATAACATGCAACGTACTACATTAAGTAGTGTTCTATTCCGTCTTTCAGCCACATCGTTCTGTTGTGGTGTGAAAGAAGACATAGTCTTTTGCTTAATAATTCCATGTTCCTCACAAAAAATTTCAAACTCAGTGGAGTTGTACTCTCCACACGATCGGTTCTTAAACCTGAATTTTTCTTCCCAATTGATTTTGCACTTCAGTTCTATAGCATCTGAAGCATTCAAATGCTTCAATTTTCCTACTTGGTAAATAAATGTACCCGTATTTAGAGAAATCATCAGTAAACGTGATGAAGTAAGTTTTTCCAATATGGGTACACACATTGAGCGATCAACAAATGTCAGTGTACCACTCTGAGAAGTTCCTTTGCTTTCACTCCCACTGGAAAGGGTTTCCTAGTCATCTTACCAGATAAACAATGTTCACATGCATCATATTCTATTTTAGTTAGCCTAGGAACCAATCCCAATTTAATTATTTGTTCCATTTTCTTAATTTCAGGGTGTCCAAATCTCATATGTCAAATGTTATGAATCAATCACATTTGCAACGTCAATATAAATCAAAGAACTAGATGCATTTCCATTAATGTTGGTGGTTACATTATGAGCATTCTCTATAATGGAAAACAAAAATAAATCATGCTCAGGGACAAATTGTTCTGAAGCAAAAGTGCGATCGTGTCGTCTAATAGTGACCTCAACTCTTGTGAAGTGCACATCAAGACCCTTCCTAACAAGGGTAGGTACATATATTAAGTTCCGGCGCATGTCAGGAGCATAAATTACATCTCTAAGACAAAAATTAGCCTTCCCAAGGTCCAACACATAGTCTGCAATACCTTGCACTTCGCTATACGAGTTGTTTCCCATGAAGATCTTGTGGTCTCCAGGTGCAAGAGGCTTCATCTTTTGTTGTCCTCGTGTAGTCCTTGCTATATGATGAGTTGCGGCTGAGTCGATCCACCATCCCTCATACTGTTCCCCAGACAAATTGCACTCGACAGTGCCAATGAACTCTTTCCGTTGAGTGTTGGATGAGGATCCAGGTGCAGGATTTCTTTTGTTATTCTTCTTAGGATTAGGACAGTTAATCCTAAAGTGGTCAAAATTTTCACAGTTGTGGCAAGCTCTAGTCATACCTTTTGAAAATTCTTGAGCTTCCATTTACCCTTCCCCTTAAACCTATTAGGATTGGTGTTGGGGTGGAGCTGGTTGGTATTGGAACGGAACTGGTGCTGATGTGCTAGTACTTCCACTTGTCCATGCTCTGGCTCAGTTTGTCTAGGCTGGGCTATATGTAATTCACTCATGGATTTTGTCACCATGCACTCTTGGAAGTATTGTAGTTGTTGGGGAAATATCTCAAGAGTGAGATTTTTCCCCAAGAATCTTAGTGCAGTTTGAGCCATCACCCAAGAAGGGGACAAACTGTTGATGATCGTGGATACTTGGTAATTATTTGACACATTTGATCCCACATCATCCAAGTCTTGAGCCATTACGATCATCTTGTTAATGTGATTCACAACATCCTCACCTTTAGCCATTTTACAACTATTGTATCTTTGAGTTAATAGTTGAGTGTGAGTTTTAATTTTTACATCATATTTGGTCTTCACAGCATTCAACACTACTTTGGTCGACTTGTGCTTGTTGAACACTTTCATCACATGATCTTCCATCTTCAAGAGGATCATGCTACGGGCTCTCTTGTCATCTTCAACCCATTTTTCTGCAACTCTAATATCTGCAATGGTGGAATTATCCCTAACCACAAGTTTCGGTTCCAGAACATGGTCTAATTTCTCATATATCAGTATATGATTGATTTTCATGTTCCATGTATCATAATTGGACCCATTCTGTTTCTCAAGATGGTTGATTTTTTGTGCTATGGGTTTTCCGGCCATGATGATGAAGTTCTGACAAGAATAAATAAAATTTAGTTTTTTCTATTCTAATTATGTTTCCACAAAGGTTTTCAAAAACGGAACTAACGCTTCTTTCTGCGTCAAATTTCAATTCAATCTTACTCTACACAGTAAAGAAAAAATTATAATTATTCTATGTAAAAAGGTTTGAATCGATTGGTTTTTATAAGATAGAATTATTAAAAAACTTAATAAAAAATAGATGTATTAAAAAAACCAAAAATCAATACACTAGCAGAAATTTCTTTTAACAGTATATTAAGAATCCCAAAGCAATAAATAACTTTTTGGCGGAAGGGGTCATACAGAGTTAAAGATGTTAAGATCCATAACGTCTAATTTAGATTCTAAATTATTTTGATTAATTTAGTTTTTTGTCTATTTTTCTGACCCATACATGAACTAAATCACATTGAATTTAAACTACTACTAATATGAGACAAACTATTTTCAGACCTTTTATCTATATGCCAAATATGATGAAAATCATCACTATTTCTATCCATCCATGAACTCATGTAGTCTATTGTATTATGATTATCTTCTACCAATGGACTATTGATAGTACCTAAGACCTCCTATTGATGTATTTCTGGTGAATAAAACCTATTCCCAACAACTTGCCTTTACACTTTCACACGACAAACGACAAACAAAAGGGAATATGGGCTTCGAAATACACAGAGGCGTATGGGTTTTACAATATTTCTTTAACAAAAAAAATTCTCAAAATGCATTAAAAGCAAAAAGACATGAATTGTTAAATCTAAGTGATTAACTAAACATAAACATACAAACCTTGTAGCTCGACTTCTTCAAGAAGCTCCAGGTTGTTGATCTTCAACACTCTATTATACTAATATCACAATACTCTTTACATAAATATCACACCCCTACGCTCTGATACCGGATTACACGAGAAGAGAGGATAACTAAACATAAACATACATACCTTGTAGCTCTTGATTTCTTCAAGAAGCTCCAGGTTGTTGATCTTCAACACTCTATTATATTAATATCACAATACTCTTTACATAAATATCACACCCCTACGCTCTGATACCAGATTACACGAGAAGAGAGGAACTAGAATATGTTAGTTGCAGGGTTAGAAGACCTTCCTAGACAAGGAAGATGGATAGACGACAAAGGTCATATCGGGTTAGACCAAACTCCTATGATCAAGCTGCAAAGGCTAGGCCAGGCCCCAGCAGACCAGCCCACTATGCTGAGGGGGTTAATCTTTTTAGGCCTGTATTCCCACCAACGGCTAGACCAGCCCAACTGAATTTTTCTCAATCAACGGCTAGAAAACCATAGAAAGATAAGGGGAATATGGTAGTTTCATAGGTTAGAGAAACAACGTCAAATAAAATTAAAACATAATTATGAGAAATATAAAATTACATAAAAAATGTGATAGCTAGTACAAATTACAAAAAATGAAAATGACAATATCTTCTACTCCATTGGTTAGACCAAAATCAAAAGAAAAAACAAATTTTTTTCCAAAAGTTAGTAGAAGTAGAATATGATGCTAAACATATGTTTGCACCGGCCATTACTCGATTGAGCATTATATCGCAATCTCTTATAATAGTAATTAACAGTTCTACTTTGTTTTATCATAGTTTTTTTTTTTTTTTTGGTATATATTACTTGGTTCCATCATAGTTGGTCATATATATGTTGTTGTGATTATGATTAGTAACTTGTTCTAAAATTACTGCAATATATAAATTGTAATTTCATGTCAAATTGGCCATACTATTATGCATAGACAAATTTATCTTCTTCATCATCTACTTGTAACATGCCATAAGAAATGGACAGGACCGTATATACAAAATGGAACCCTTCACTCTGCACTTATCACCTGACACTCATTGGCTATCCATTGTAAAGAGGAAGACAGACACTCCAAACTCTTGGTTTCGGTTTCCATGCTTGTTTGTTTTTTGTCTCGCAGAAAGACAAAGAGATTAACTAGTTCTAGATTATCCTCTTGCTAGGTTTTCGCAGGTACACTCATTCTATTTGTATTCAATAGAAACTTTTGCTTGGCTGTGCAAGTCTACCTTAGAAAACAAACACCAAGTTCTTAAGGTCTTGTGGTGCCACAACCTACCCAAGATTGTGCTTTGGCTCCCTTTCCAGCTACCCTGCAGATGCAATTCAAACTAGCTCCAAGGTGTAAGCAAACACAGCCATTTCTGTTAGCCTTGGAAGCGCTTGGTACATTTCAACAATGATGTCAAAACTGTCAAAGAGTCAAGGACTTAAACTTAGCGAAGTTGCCGCCATGCACGACTGCATTAAAAATTTGAGTGATTCCATTGACAAGTTTTAGAGCTCTAGGGGAGATGGGTCATGTCATCATGGAGGCCTATTAACCTTGGGCTCCATATGAAATGGGTGAGTGTAGCATTGACAGAGGAAGATTTAGATGATAAATTCCATGAATGGAAATATCAAGCCCACTGTCCGGTCTGTGCAACAATGGGCTACAGAATTTACCAGTGAGACCCATTGTCACCTTCCTAACCCAATAAAAATAATTTATTCTACAAAAATGATCATAATAGTATTCTGTCTGGGTCTCAATAGCTAATGGAACGTCAGATTGTAATGAGGTGTTAGTACCGTTTCTAAGTACTGGCCTATAAGGGCTTCTCTTCATCTCTTGTATGTGAGTATTGGTTTTGAATCTAGATTTATATGGGTAGCAGTTCTGAAGCTTCTTATATATATCTAATTATTGCTCTACTTATATGGATAACATGCCAATTCAACTCATTTGTAAGGTAAGAATTTATACTATTTTACTCCATTACGAGAAAATTTACAGTTTTACTCTGTTTCAAGAAGCACTTCATGGGAGCCATTGGCAAACGTCAGGCATCCAAATGCTAATGTAGAGACCCAGTTTTACTCTGAACCATTCATTGTACAAAATTCAACTGGTTAAGTCTCACAGAACTGCTGTTTGGTTCCTCGCCAAACCATCACTTATTAATTAGTTGATAAGAGACTTTTCAAGGGCTGCAGTTGTGGGATCATAGCTTGACCAATCGACTAAGTTCTGATGCACAAACAGAATTTGGTGCAAGTAATGCAATCTGGGTGACATATCAGGACATAAAACTCTTAACAATATATGCATCCTTGCTAAAAGCATAACCTAGTGAATACCAGATCGATGATTTGTGTAAAATCACATGGATTTAATTTTCTTTTCTTTCACTTCAACAAATATACCAACAGAAATCTGTAAGCACTGATCAGATTCAAAGCCCTATACATTTTTCTTTCCCCAATTCTGTTTTTTTTTTTTTTGACTTCAACATGGTGTTCATTTGCCTTGAATAAGGAGGCATGGGGATCAATCCTTTATCTACAGAGCATGCTGTACTAAACCCATGTTGACATTTTACAACAATTGATATGAAAAAAATAAATAATAGGGAAAACCAACTCATTTTAAACAAATTGAAAGAAAAAAACAAATGAAGAAAGCACCAATCAGTGTAGGAAACTGAGACCTTGATTTCACCTGCATCCAGGAGAAACATGTAAATCAATTAGATGCAAGAGAAAGAAATAGATCCATCTATTTGCAAAAAGGGAAGACAAAAGAAGCATATAGAACAACATTTAGACAGCCCCATAGTCCTCACAATCACAAGACGAGCAGTGTAAACATGGTGATGCACTCATTGTACTACTGTCCTGTGATTTATGCTCCAAAAAACTAAGAAATTTTAAATATTCCAGCTTGGTCGACAGATCTTTGAGGACTGTAAGCTTATTCATTTAGTATGGACAATGCAGCAGTGAACATATGCAGACACCCATTTTGGGCTAATGGAGAGATAGAGGTGGAAGAATGTGAAATGGGAAGGTGCTTCTGGAATGCTGTGATTGATACATAACAAATCAATGTAAGGGAAGTTTTTTGGAAAGCTACAAGATCATCCATGCTCCATGAAGCAAAATGCCTGGCAATCAAGAAACAAAACATCCATACATTGAAGATATAGCTCAGAAAGAAAATTTCAGATAGACGCATGCACAATTAAATGTGAATGCATTCATTAGAACATGGGAGTAGCACAATAGGTCAAAAGATGGGGGACAAGTCAACTAAGACAGCTTGGACATGCATAATGAAAATCAATGACAGCGCTTGTGGATAAGAGTGAAATTATAGGCTTTACAAAGATACGAGGAGAGACCACATAGACATGGTTGAGGATTTAAGAAAGTACCCTAGAGTTTACAAAGGTATGACCCTAGATAGAAGCAAATGGCAAAAATACGATTTGTGTAGCTGAACCAAAATAGTTGGGATAAGGTTTCTTCGAGCACAAAATAATGCTCCATGTTAAGTAGATTGTGGAATTCATGGAGGTCTAATTGATGAGACTAGACAGGAGCTGAACACAAAAATAGAAGGGTTTAAAATGGGAAGTCCCCAAGTACAACTCTTTGAATCGACCAACCAACCTACGTTCAAATGAGTCATATAAAGCTCCACTTAACCTGGACTAGGCTACAAGCTTAATTAGAACTGTTGTTGTGTGTTGATATACATTGTTGTGGCCCCTCGAGCTTTTAAGACAAGCGGTTGTAACATTGTGTCAGAGCCAGGAGGTCGGGTGTTCGATCCCTGGTAAGTGCGGGGGTTTTGTGCTGTGTTGTTGTACCCCTACGCATTGTGCCCCCTTGGTGCCACGTGTTGGAGGGAAGCCTAGGCGACAAGGCACCCGCCTAGGCACCCTAGGCATGCAGTAAATGACTATATGTAAAAAACAATTATAATTCAACATAATATGCTTATATGCAATATAGAAGGCATATCAATGCAACAACAAAAAACTCAGCCTTATCCCAACTACATGGGGTCGGCTACATGGATCCTTGCAAAACAAAGTAGGAAAAACTGAGGTCCACACAAAAGTAGAGAATTGAAAGTAAGAGGAATGAAGAGATGAGAAGTGAGAAATGAGAAATGAAAGTAAGAGGAAAGAAGCACAACCCAGGAAGTTAGGAAAATCTCAGCTAAACGGGGTTGGCAACATGGATCCTTGCCCTTCAATAGGCTCTATCTGAGATCATACTTGGTGCAAGACCCAGACTATGCATGTCATTCCTCACAACCTTCCTATGGTCATTTTAGGCTTGCCCCTAGCTCTTTTAGCTTCTTCAATCATGATCAGATCACTCCTTACTAGGGTGTCCCTAGGCCTCCGGTGAACATGGCCATACCAGCTCAAACAACATTCTTAGAGCTTGTCATTGATCAAGGAAACTCACAAATGCAATATAATTATACAAGTACTGACCTATAATGAGAAGACCAACATATAATAAACAAAGCGTATGATATAATATAAGCATATTTATCAAAAACAAAAAATAAACATAAATCAATGTAAACTCGTAAAGTGTCGACAAGGCGTGCTGTCTTGTTAGACCCATGAAAGAGCCTGGTCGCCTAGGCTACGCCTTGACAGCTATGGTGTTGATATACATTGTTGTGGTCCTTACTTAATAGCTCGAGTATTTAAGATAAGCGGTTGTAACAAGAACCATTAAGAGATGCTTCAGAATCCAGTGCTTTGGATGGAGCAAATCTATATACAATGAAAGGAGTGAAATGAGTAGAAAGGAGTTGCTAAAATTGATAGCAAAGAGATAACCCAAAGCAACTACTGCCATTATCTTGGTTTTATTATCTAAATGGAGAGAGGATCGGGAAGGTGTTGCCTAAAAAATTAGTGCTGGATGGATGAAGTGGAGATACACTATCTGGAACACACAGAGATAGGAAATACCAGTCAACGTAACTTTTACAAGGAACCTAATAGACTAGTCATGCTGAAGTTAGCTCACCGACAGCCTAGCCCTATAGAAAGGTATCTTGGACAATCAATAAATAATTTTCTACTGAAACATGAAAAGAAGAATTTAAGAAGAGAAGAAGGTTCATTAACCAGCATGTTTGTAGTGAAGAAATTGATATGAAAAGACTGACAATATTACCAAACATGGAACCAGACAGTAATAAATCAGATGAAACTGGGGGAAGCACAGTAGGAATAATCAGGGAGAGTGGTGGGGTTCCAGTCTAGAATGGATCTAAAAACACAATGAAGTTCTGGAACCACACTACTAACCAGGATCAATAGGAAAGCATAAAGAAGAAAGAAATTAAACAGATTTCAGAAATTTAATGCAGTTTTCAGAAAGTTGATTATTCTGGATTTACCAAAAACTATCCAGAGGTTGTACTCATGAGTAAATAATTTACTGATTAGAAGGGAGAAGAGAGATGGTAAAACAGGTATTTTAAAAGATGACTGTACCTTCCGAAAGGCAAGTCAAATGTAACTCTGAGATTGGTATCGCCCAGCCCTGGATTGTTCTAAAACTAAAAAATAATATTTTAAAGGAAATTTAAATGGTGCAATAGTTCTGTTGCAGAGAATTCCATAAAAAGAGCATAGTTTTGAACTTGCAATCTATAGAAGATCAACTACAGGTCTGAAACAAGATTTCAATAGATCTTAACAACCAAACTACCAAGTCAGAATGCAAACCAGTGACTAATGAGTGAGATATAAGAAAATATAATGAACTGAAAATTGGTTCAAAAACAGGAGTAAGGCCAGGTAGAAGAAGAAGAAGAAATAAGAATGAACAGGGAAGGAGAATAGGGGACAGAAGTTGGGACCACAACTGAGAGGAGAGAAGCAGATCTGAATTGACAGATGGTGAAGAAGAAGAAGAAGAAGAAGAACAAGAAGAAATCAATTGACCAGCATGTTATATATATATATATATATGGCAGCCTAGAACTCAAATTCCTAATCACAATCCAAAACTGAAACAGAGTTTAACTAAACCGGATTCATCTATAGACAGTCACTATAGACCCCCCATTACATTTAATTTTAGTTTACAAAAATACCCCCAAATAAACAAATAACATACCCTAACTATCTAATGTAGAAGAAGTTCAATTAAGAACCACTCTACAGTAGGATCGATGATAGGCCTATAGTAGGTTCCAGCAACAATGATCTCTAATTGAATGATGAACAAATCAGTAGTATTTTCCAGTTTATAGATCTTCTAACCAGCAGCAACAATGAAGCTTTGATTGTATCTTAGATGAAGATGAACTCACAGCACAATTTAATAGAAAGTAAGAACAAAACAGAAAAAAAGAGATGGGGAAGAAGAAAGGATAGAAAAATAGAAGGAGGGGGTAGGGGATAGATGGCTATCTCAGTCTTGGGCCTCTCACCCACAGCTATCTCAGCTGTTGAAACACAGATCTCTCGCAGATCACAAGCAAGCAAACTGCAACTTCATTGATTTAAAACTGTTGAATATTACAACTGATGGCCCCTTCATATAGATTGACCAGGCTTCTAAAAAATAGAAAGTTGAACTTTAGAAACTTAAAACCAAAAAGGAAAGAACACAAAATTAGAGCGTACTCAAAATGGAAACTACTTGCCTAACTTCAACTTACTAAAATAAAGACTTACTAATTAATTTTCTTGCTTGTTGAACAACCAACATAGGAAATAAAAATAGAAGCAATCCGCCTTCTAGAAGCTGTAGCTGATCTTCCCTCCTTGCTGCTGACTTGATTTCTAAATATGACAAAATAGGGGGCAAATTTGGTCTTCAACTTGGGTCTTCTAGAAGGATTCTCACCAAGGCAATATGGCTTTGACACTGTTCACATGAACAATAACTTGGGTACTTTGGTGAATAAATAATTCATTACCAAAAGGAAGAGCAGGGGGGAGGGGAGAAATACAAAGGGGAGGGGGAGGCGGGCTATACAAAAGTGGGTCCTAGGAAGGGCTAGAAGGAAGAAGAAGAGAATCCGGTAAGCACCAGGTAACAACAATATGCCTGTTCCTTGGGGAGTCAACAATAGATCTATTACATAGCAAGTGAATCTTAAGAGTTAACATAAAAAAAGATGGCTTTCCAAATCATGTCAAGGGACTTGTGAACATTAACTTTAGTTTGAATTTGATTTTGGTCCTCTTCTTCATGCTTCAGTTTACATCAACTCTCCCCTACTTAAAAATAACTCGTCCTCGAGTTTTATATAATTTAGGGATGAGCTTGGTGTGGTGCACGTCCAGTTTTGGCTTAAAATAGTGCTCCGGCAGCTCACAGATGTTTGGAATGTAATCTTTGAGGCTGGGAGCTTTCTCTTCAAAAAATTCAGGTGGGATCACGAACTCTATGTGATCAACTTCAATATCATCAGTCGTGTCCATTGGGTCATCCACAAACGTGTCTTCAACCTTCTTTGCTTCAAACTCAAGCTCTTTAAGTTCTTCCTTGTCATTCATAGTTTCCTAAATAATTTCTTCAACCACCTCGTCAACTGTAGTGTCAAGTTCCACATCGTCCACTGCTTCAATTTCTTCAATGTATGTCTCTACATTTGAAACATCAAAGACTGACTCTTCCATGTTGACTGAAATTTCTGGAACGTCTTCAACATTAACCTCAACTTTATGATCGAGTTCATTGATTGGAAGTTTCTTCTCTTGTTGCTCTTCCATCTTCAAAATTTCAACGACTGCCATGGTAGCATCCGTTGGAGGTGGAGGGCGGTGTAGATCAAATGTGGCTTTAAACATTTGCTGAACAGAGGTCACTTGATCTATTAGTTGCTTCACGCTCTCTTCAAGTGCAAGTGCCTTTTGGGGGTAATCTTGTCGAAGGGAGGCTTTCTTCGCATATGCACCGGTAGGTACTTGTTCTTCAACTCTTACTTCATCTCTTCCCAAGTCCTAGGTTCACATCTTCTAGCTCTAAGCATGGAACTAAATCTCGATCGAAACTGCACGAGATGGTCATCGACTTTAAAAAGTTCCATGTTTCGACCCAACTCAACTAGTTCCGACCATATTTAGCTAGTTTCGACCTGAACACCTGTATAAGTGTCACTTATCCCCATTGAAACTTGGGGAAACCAGGACATACATTTATGCCAGAAACCAGGACAAACACTTATATATGCCTAATATCATTTAAGTAAATGAAATATATCTGTTATGTTATTTACTTAAGATATTATTCATAAATAAGCAAATACCCCCTATTTGAATCTAATAACAATAGTTAAATAAAATTAAATTCCAAAAGGATAAAAAGTCAACCCCCCAGTTCAAAGAACCAAAACTAGATTTTTGGCGGTAGGTGAAATTTTCAACTTTCTAATGCTGGTTTTTTTTTTCAAATCTAAAAATTTCATAAATCTTAATATAGTAAAACATTGTTAAAAACCAAAAGTGCGGTAAAATATTCATTTGTTTTGATATCTAAAAATTTTTCATGTAGAGCGATTTTGACAGCATTCATGCATGCCAAATTAGGTTTTACTAGAACATGAGTTCAATATAAATCAGATTTTAGAGTATTAATCATATGGAAACATACACGCCAATACAAAGCGTCATTAACCGATCCTTCAATCATATCAAAACCTTCGGTCAACAGTTGAATCCTTAAGACTTCATTTAGATGTGGGTCGGTCAGAGACACAAGGAAGTTTGGAAGAACAGCGAAATAAATACATCCATCGTCAAGGGATGCAGAGATTGCACCAATCAAGGGATCGAAAACTGACGGTGGCGACAATTTAAATCTGATTTATATTGAAGGAGTTATGTTTTGGTCAAACCTAATTTGGTATGCGTGAATGCTATCAAAATTGCTCTGAATGAAATTTTTTTTTTAGATATCAAAACAAATGAATATTTTACCACACTTTTGGTTTTTAGCAATGTTTTACCATATTAAGATTTATGAAATTTTTAGATTTGCGAAAAACCACAACATTAGAAAGTTGAAAATTTCACCTACGGCAAAAAATCCAATTTTTATTCTTGAACTGGGGGATTGACTTTTTATCCTTTTGGAATTTGATTTTTTTTAACTACTTTAATTGAATTCAAATAGGGGGGGGGGTATCTGCTTATTTATGAATCATATCTTAAGTAAATGAAATAACAAACCATTTACTTAAATGATATTTGGCATAAATAAGTGTCTGTCCTGGTTTCCAGCCAAAGTACAAGAACAATATACACTATCAAACTTGGGTAAAAAACCCCAAGTACCATTTTGAGTGTTTTTTTTTTGGTGAAAATAGTTCATGCATTGTGTTTAGAATGTCAAAAATAGGCTGTATACACAAAATCAGATAAAAAATTTCTAGTCCTCAAAACCACCAGCTCGAGTTGGCTAGGAAAAAATCACAGGTTTCGACCATATCTCGATTCCTGGCTGGTCAGAAACCGAGTTGTAGAACCTTGGCTCTAAGTCTCTCTTCATGGAGTTTCCACCATTTCCTATCATAACTAGTCAATTGAGAGTATACAAACCTAAGCTTATAAGTCATAATATTCCTCTAAAAAATCCAACCAATTAAGGAAGAAGAATAGATCCCTCTGTCCAGCAAAGGAAAGAAACTTTTGACTTCATCTTCCTAGTATTTTTTTTGGGTGGACAAGAAATTCATTACCAAAGAGGAAAAAAATATTATAGGGCCCCGAAAGGGGAGCAACAAAACAAAGAATCAGAAGCCAAACCCTAAAAAATGAGGGCCAGGAGCAACAAGAGAGAGAAAAAAGGCCCCATGAGACAACAATGAGCCTGTTCCTTGGGTGTCAAGGCAAGTAGAGGGAGGAGCTGACGATAATTTTGCCTTAATTTCAAAAGAAATGGAATCCCAAATCTGTTGATAAGACCTAGAGTTGGAGGTCCATTTCCTGATATTACGCTCCATCCAAATATGGTTAAGAGTTGCACAAAAAGAAAGCTTTCCGACTGTGTCACAGATAGAGGAACGGGCAAAGGTCATATCAATCCAAATCTACTCGCGGGAGAAGGGAAGGATTCTTTTAGGGGCAGGCCAGCATTTGATCAAGATACCTTTCCAAATTGCTGCCGTAGTAGGACACTCAAATGATCAATGCCTTCCACATTGTTTTAGTAGAGGCAGCAAGAGGGCGAAACAGGAATCTGGCAGTGACGAAGGAAGGCCTGAGTTGGAAGACAATTGGAGAAGATCCTCCAGGCAGTGAAGCAGTGCCGAGGGATGTGATGCTTGAACCGAAGAAGCTTTCTCCAAGGGACCAACTGACCCTTTAGACGAATGAGATCCCAAGCTGATTTAGAGGAGAAGGAACTGGAATTGCTTGTCAGCCAAGAAACACAGTCACCTCAACCCATATGCCTTCTGGAGATGGAGGGAAGCTCATTCCAGATGAGATTAAGCTCCGGAGAGGAGGTAGGAGGAGGGGACCAGCCAGTCTGATCTAAGATGTCAGCTACCAAGGAGAGCCTGTGAAGACCAGAAGCATATATGATTCAAGGGGTTATCAAGTGGATGAGGATCCCCCTAAAGTGCCAGTGGTCGAGTCAAAGATAGGAAGTGAGACCATCACCAATCTGAGAGTGAATTTTGCGAAGAACCAGATGGCGAGAGTCTAAGATCTTGCGCCATACCCAAGAAGAATCAGAGGAAGCTGAAGCCGTCCAGATGGAGTCCTAACGAAGTAGGCTCGAGTAAATCCAGTTAGCCCAAATGTTTTTCTGTTTAGAGAAAATCTTCTAAATGAGCTTGATGATACCAGCAGAATTCACTGCTTTGATTCTTCTAATACCCAAACCACCTTCCTTCTTTGGAAGACACACAACTGCCTAGCTAAGAGGATGAAGGAACCTTAAAGAATCATTACCCTTCTAGAGAAAGGAAGCCCAAAGAGTTTCCAAGGACTTGATAGTAGTTTGGGGGAGACCATAGATGCCAGACCAGTAGATATAAGATGATTCCAAAACTGATCTAATAAGCACCAACCTGCTTGCATAAGAGAGAAGTCTGTTTTTCCACAACTGAAGCCTTTTGCGGATGAGATCAAGCATCGGGGTACAGTGGTGAGTGGAGAGCCTAGCTGGAATTAAAGGGAGACCCAAGTACTTGACAGGAAGATGACCCTCTTCGAAACCAGATCTCTCAATACAAACCACTTTGTCCAAATCCGAAACCTCAGCAAAGAACAAAAGAGCCTTTATAGGGTTGATGCGAAGGCTCGATAACTCATGGAAATGCTGAAGACAGAGCAAAGAAGATTCTAGAGAGGCAATGGAAGCCTTAGAGAAAATCATCAGGTCATCTGCAAACGCCAAATGAGTTAGCTTGAGAGCTTTACACTTTGGCAAAGGAGAAATGAGCTTTACACTTTAAGTGATCATGTGACTTGGTTAACTGGTCATGTGACAACTTAAGTGGCCATGTGATGTAAGTTGGGCTGGATTAGGACTCTATAAGTCCAACCATGTTTTGAGTTTATTTCCTTTAGTATTCTAGTTTCCTAGTCAATTTAAGTTACCTAATAGGATAGGGATAGGGTTAGGCCTTTCCTTTTTAGTGTAGGAGTCTAATTTTGAGTCTTTTATATAAGGTTGTAAGGGGGCCAAGTATTGAATACGAATTTTAATTAATAAAAACTCAACTTTATGCTTGCTGCCTTTGTTGCTGCTATTGCTCCCTTGTGGATCTCAAGGTGCTAGGGTGAGTGGACTCTCACGACTCCTTGCGTCTGTCCAGTACCGGGAGGTTCTTCTTCTTCTTCAATCGAGCTTCTTCAAGCTGCTGCTCTGCCTTTGAAGGAGATCAAATCAGTAAGTAATTTTAGTTTCTTGCATATATTCTTCCCTTCTTCATCCTCTAACCTAATCCATCCTTTCACATCGACCCAATCAGATCACTACTGCCAGCCTTCCATCCCCTCCATTAAACCTGCAACTATTCCTTCGAATTTTAGTTTGATCCCCAAGCATTCACCTTCCAACCATCAGATCTGTGTCAAACTTCCAGCAAACATCCCTCCCTCTCCCTCCTACACTCGATCCCAATATGAGTCCCATCTGACCATCTAAACCCTAGTTTTCAGCCTAGATCCTTAAACCTAAAACCCGAAACCCTAACCCTAATTCTGCAGATTTTTCAAACATAACCAAATCCAATTATTTTTATCCCATAATAACCCCCTAGACCTGCATATTAAAGCCATATAAGACCCATTCCCAAATTCCCATCCTAAACCCTACAATTAACCTAAAACCTAGTGCTGTCCATTCGAACTAGCAACCCCTTTTGCTGTTAATCCTGTTATATGGTTCCTAGTAGGTCTCCTACCTATCTAGGACTACATTAATTGGTATCAGAGCTATGGCGGAGGGAAGCTCCAACCAAGCCTCAAAAGACCCACCTCCATTCGTTTTTAAGACCCGAGTTCGTCTATCTAATGGGAGCATACCCATATTAATTGCTGATGAGAGGCGACGTAACAACATTATTTCACAATCCGTAGTGGATATGTTGTCCCAGTCAGGAGAGATTTGCATCATGCCTACAGGTCAAGTCTTTGTTGAATTTGAGTATTCCTCATACTCTGACGGTGCTTGGTGTAAGCCGATACCATCTCCAAGGAGCGTTATTGCAGTAGGTTGTAATTGGTTGGACGAGCAACAAGGTTGGATTGAACCTGAAAACAACTCGTGTGTCCTACCTGATCGACACCGTCTATACCATTTGTTTACTCTAAAAGGGTTACAGCCAAAGGTAACCACATCGACTGTACAGCCACAGGGACTGCCGAACATGTCAACTCAAACGCAAGTGGCATCGATTGTGTTTGAAGTTTCACTAATGGCGGATGTACCAACAGAAGATTCTACTAAGACAGTTTGTGTTGAAGAGATTCAAGAACCGATAGCTAAAGAAATTCAAGTAGACCAAGCTGCACCAGTAGTTGAGATCATAATTGAGAAGCTCGGCCATCAAATTGATGTGGAGGTCCAAAACACAATTGTAGAAGATTCTACTGAAGAAATATACATTGAAGAGAACAAAGTAGACAAAGATGAAACAGTAGAAGATGAAAAGTTGATTGAGAGCATTCCAAAGAAAAACAATGACCTTCAAGATGCTGTTCTTGAAGAGGTGGAGCTTGTGTCTCATGCATTAGATGAGAAGATTGCTAACACTGAAGGCTCTATGAACGAGACATTGACAGTTGCTGCTGATTCAAAGAAAGAACACATAGAGTTTGTTATGCCACCATTGTTCTTTGAAGAGCAAGCTCCACGCATTGAAGATTTTATCCCCAATGTTCCTGCCTCATCGGAATTTTTTTTGGGGATGGTCAAAGCTGCTGATCACATGCTGATTTCCCCCCATCATTGCAAAATTCGAGGACGAATTTTTTCAAGTTAGGGAGAGTTGATGCAGGTTCATCATAGAAATTGGCTTATTTCTTTAGAAATAGGCCTAGGGTTGGGTTATATACATGTTGGGCTTTTGTTCCTTAGGGTTTTCTAAGTATTAGGCCACTTTAATGAGCCTAAACTAGGGGTACATAGGTTGCATACGGGATTAGCCCAATACTTAGTTTATTTTTATGTTTTTTTAATTGAACCGGTTCAAATTGGTTGCATCCAATTGGCTCAATTTAAGTGATCATGTGACTTGGTTAAGTGGTCATGTGATGTAAGTTGGGCTGGATTAGGACTCTATAAGTCCAACCATGTTTTGAGTCTATTTTCTTTAGTATTCTAGTTTCCTAGTCAGTTTAAGTTACCTAATAGGATAGGGATAGGGTTAGGCCTTTCCTTTTTAGTGTAGGAGTCTAATTTTGAGTCTTTTATATAAGGTTGTAAGGGGGCCAAGTATTGAATACGAATTTTGATTAATAAAAACTCAGCTTTATGCTTGCTGCCTTTGTTGCTGCTATTGCTCCCTTGTGTGAGTGTTGCCTTGTGGATCTCAAGGTGCTAGGGTGAGTGGACTCTCACAACTCCTTGCGTCTGTCCAGTACAGGGAGGTTCTTCTTCTTCTTCAATCGAGCTTCTTCAAGCTGCTACTGCTGCTTTTGAAGGAGATCAAATCAGTAAGTAATTTTAGTTTCCTGCATATATTCTTCCCCTCTTCATCCTCTAACCTAATCCATCCTTTCCCATCGACCCAATCAGATCACTACAGCCAGCCTTCCATCCCCTCCATTAAACCAGCAACTATTCCTTCGAATTTTAGCTTGATCCCCAAGCATTCACCTTCCAACCATCAGATCTGTGTCCAATTTCCAGCAAACATCCCTCCCTCTCCCTCCTATACTCGATTCCAATATGAGTCCCATCTAACCATCTAAACTGTAGTTTTCAGCCTAGATCCTTGTACCTAAAACCCGAAACCCTAACCCTAATTCTGCAGATTTTTCAAACTTAACCAAATCCAATTATTTTTATCCCATAATAACCCCCTAGACCTGCATATTAAAGCCATATAAGACCCATTCCCAAATTCCCATCCTAAACCCTAGAATTAACCTAAAACCTAGTGCTGTCCATTTGAACCAGCAACCCCTTTTGCTATTGATCCTGTTATCTGGCTCCTAGTAGGTCTCCTACCTATCTAGGACTACATTACATTCATAGCTGATGCCTCCTCCTTTTTGGCGATGGGGCAGAGAAAAGTGTGATTGATACCCTTGACCTGATTAGGATTAAAGAAGAAGCTTTCAATGGCAGCAATAAGATCCAATTTGACGATGTCCCAAGTAGCTAAGAAGAATCCCATACTAAACCCATCCGGACCAGGAGCACCAGACACCTTGAGAGAATGGATGGCTGCCACTATCTCATCTTCTTTGGGAATGGAGCTCAAAGAGTCGAGGTAAGCCGAGGGAATGAACTTGTTAAGCAAGTCATTTGGGATTGGAGTAGAGTCCATCTGAGTGCATCTGAATAATCCCTTAAAGTGCTGAACCGCCAAGTCCTTAATGTCTTTAACTATACAAACAGTAGAACCATCTTGAGCTGTGAGCCTAACAATGGAGTTATAATTGACTCTGGCTTTCAAAGAACGGTGGAAGTATGCAGTATTGGAGTCACCCAGGTCTAACCACTTTATTCTAGATTTCTGCTTCAGGAAACTTTCTTCACGGGCTAGCAAGGAGGAGAGCTCAAAGGAAATCTCTTTTTCCTCTTTAGCTAAAGCACTATTGAAATTGTCAGACTACAACCAAAGCTGAATAGAGGCAAGTCTTGCCTTGCAATCTAGGACCTGCAGGGGGATGTTGCCAAAAGTGTTGATGTTCCAATCTTTGAGGGCAGCCTTAACATTTCTGAGCTTTTTGGAGAGGGCAATGAGGGGGGTAGAGAAAGAAAAAACAGGCTTGTCCCAAGCTTCTTGAACAGTGGGTAAAAAAGAGGGGTATGAGGACCACATGTCGAAAAATTTTAAGGGTTTAGGACCAAAAGAAGTAAAAGGCTGAATAGCAAGGGAGATGGGGGAGTGGTTGGATATGTCTGGATTGTCAAAGGAAGCATAGGAAGAGGGGAAAGCTGAAAGCCAATCTTCATTGGCCAACACCTATCTAGCTTGCAAGAGATTCAATGAATTCCAGCCCTTTGTTGTTCCAAGTAAGGGGGAATCCAAACCACCTCAGGTTATTCACTCCAATATCCTCAATACACTCATTGAAAGAATTTATTGCTTCCAAATCCAAGTGGCCTCCTCCTTGTTTTTCAAAGCTGTACCTGATGACATTGAAATCACCTCCTAAGCCCCTTGGGTGGAGCCCAATTTGGCTAGCAATAGATCGAAGATCAGACCATAAGGGAATCCTTTGAGAATGACAATTGTGGGCATAAACCACAGTGAAAAAGAAAGAGAAATGGCCCAGGCAGTCCAAGAAGGAAAGGTGAAGGAATTGAGATGAAGAGGACAAGAGAGAAATAGAGATTTTGCTGGGGTCCCAAAGAAGCCAAATTTGGCCATTAGGATGGGGGAGGGGGTAATTGGAGAGGAGAAACCAGCCGGGAGCAATAGAATTTAAGATTTTTCCAGAGTTAGGCTCTTTAATGTGGGTTTCTAAAAGGCAGCAAAAATTGGCACGAGATGAGCGAAGACGAGAGCAGACAACAGCTTGCTCGGAGGGGGAGTTCAAGCCCCTAGTATTCCAAATGAATCCTTGGATCATTGGAAAGGAGAGGGGAGAGGCACCAAAGGCTTAGAGAGCCTGGACATAACAGACCTGGAGCGCGTTTCACTATGGTAGCGCCTACGGTAAGAGCAGCTAAAGGGGGCAGCCAAATTGGACAGATGGGAAGAGGCATTGCGAGGGAGAGAAGAGAGATCAGAGGGATTTTCGAGTGAAGAAGGAGGGTAACCAGACGGGTTAAGAGAGGTGAATGGGTTAAAGACCCGCAAACCCAAGAAAGAAGTGGAATTGGGGTTAACTGAGGAGGGTTCCAGCCCAAGGTCTAAAGAGACCAAGCCAGGCGTAGAGAGTGAGCCCGAGGGGACCACAGGGGATTTGGAGATGATAGGGCCCACAAGCTAAGGGCAAAAGGCATTTGTAATAACCGAATCCAAAACCAAAGATTCAATCGAGTAAGCATAGTTCGTAGACGATGCCAGGGGAGCAGTCGAGGAAGCAGCGCAAGACGCCAAAGGGCTGATTCCCATGGAGTTTAATGGCAACGAAGCAGTAGCAGCTGTAGCAGTGTCAGGAGAGCCAAGAATGGAAAGCTCCAAAGTAGGGTTTTCCAACATCCTGGACCTGCTACGAGGAATTACATCAAATTGGAGCTTTTCGGGACACGAGCCAAGGTCTGAGTCTTCATCGTCCTCAGCAAGAGACAACAGACTGAATTTGTTCTGATCATAGGGGGAAAGCTGCTGCTTCGATTGAAGCAAAGAC
This sequence comes from Telopea speciosissima, assembly GCF_018873765.1. Classification (NCBI taxonomy): domain Eukaryota; kingdom Viridiplantae; phylum Streptophyta; class Magnoliopsida; order Proteales; family Proteaceae; genus Telopea; species Telopea speciosissima. Next base: position 51,153,561 of record NC_057923.1, read on the forward strand.
CCTTTCTCTTTCCAGGGTGGTTCTGGTGCCGGATTCTGGAGCGAAGCCTTCTATGGGAGACATGACGAACACCATTGTTGGTTTTGTGAAGCTCAAACGCCTCAACTTCCACAGCAGGGGGAGCGACAAATATGTTCTGGGTCGAAGGAGTGCAAAGATTTGAGCCATAACCAAAGGTTTTGCAAACCTCGCAGTGAGGAGGCTTCCATTCGTAAAGAACCTCCTGATTGAAGGAAAATTCTTCACCCTCCTTCACCGTGATAAAAGAGGGGAGAGGGTCTTGCGCAGAAACCTCAATGCAAATCCTCGTACAAGCCAGCCTGTCCTTTCTTTTGGTTCTCACATCTGAAAAGAGAGGGGTACCAATAACAGAGCCAACGGTGCTGAGACCATCAGTGCACCAGTAGTGAAGAGGCAACCCAGGGAGAGTAACCCATAGAGGGATGGTGGAGGGATCCACACGCCGGAATTGCAGGTGGTGGTGCTATTGAAGTAAAAAGATTGGCTTCTGGCCAACTAACCAAGGTCCACCCTCGAGGGCACGAATCTTATCAACTTCAGAGGAAAATTTGAAGATGAAAATACCATTATCCAGGAGAAAGGTATCCAGGGTACCACGAGCTCGCCATTGCTTGCTGAGAGATAACTTGACTGTGTGGAAGGGGGGCCTGGAGCCAAGGAAATGACCGACAAGGCAATTCTCCCAAAGTTTGGCTTCGGTAACCAGGAAGTCAAGGGGGGGGGGGGGGGGCAGAGAGCCACCTTGGAGGAGCCAACAGAGGCAGGGTTGACAAAGTGGAGAGGTAGACCATCCGAATGAGGGCCAGCAGCAGGCGTGAACAGGCCAGTCCAAGGAGAAGTTTGGCCATCCAGGGGGCTGGAGACAGGAGGAGGAGGGGGTGGAGGAAGAGAGGAAGGAGGAGGAGAGGACATACCATAGGCGAAGGGAGATGCAGAGGTCAGATTCCATCACCGGAGATGCCGGTGCTCCCATCTCTCGGGTAAACAAATTCCTGAGGCTTGAGCTGTAGTTATCCACTCTATTTTCCTAAAGACCATTTATTGTTCTTGATGGATTTTGTTCAAGATCCGTTAGATGTGAACTCATCATCTTCCTGGTATTAACATCAACTCTATGAGGTGAAGGCTCAGATACCAAAAAATGTAGAAGAAGTTCAACTAAGAACCACACTACAGTAGGATCAATGATAGGCCAATAGTAGGTTCCAGCAGCAATGATCTCTAGTTGAATGAACAAATCAGTAGTATTTTACAGTTTATAGATCTTCTAACTAGAAGCAACAATAAAGCTTTGATTGTATCTTAGATGAAGATGAACTCACAGCACAATACAATAGAAAGTAAGAACAAAACAGAAAAATAGAGAAGGGGGGGAAGAAGGGATAGAAGGATAGAAGGAGGGGGTGGGGGATAGATGGCTATCTCAGCCTTGGGCCTCTCACCCACAGCTATCTCAGCTGTTGAAATAAAGATCTTTCTCAGATCTCAATCAAGCAAACTGCAACTTCATTGATTTAAAACTGTTGAATATTACAACTGATGGGCCTTTTATATAGATTGGCTAGGCTTTAAAAAATAGAAAGTTGAAGTTTAGAAACTTACAGTAAAAAAGGAAAGAACACAAAATTAGAAAGTACTCAAAATTGAAATTACTGGCCTTCCTTCAACTTACTGAAACAAAGACTTACTAAAAACTAACTTGCTTGCTTGTTGAACACTCAACGTAAGATATAAAAATAGAAGCAAATCAGCCTTCTAGAAGCTGTAGCTGATCTCCCCTCCTTGCTGCTGACTTCGTTTCTAAGACAGACAAAATAGGGGGGACAAATATAGTCTTCAGCTTGGGTCTTCTAGAAGGATTCCCACCAAGGCAATATGGCTATGACACTGTTCACATGAAAAGTACAATGCAAACAGTAACTCGGTTACTGTTTACGTGAACAGTAACTTGTTTTGATTTGATTTTGGTCCTCTTCTTCATGCTTCGATCTACATCACTATCCCTACTGGCCAAATTTAGGCTTGGGCTTCTAAACAGGGTCTTGTTTGTCCAGCCAGGCCAGTACACTGCATCAGGCATGACAGCACTTAAATGATGATTATGCCTATGAATTAACAATCCCATAAGTAGATCATTGATTGTATGGCCCAGAAAAATAAAGCTTAATGGCATGAATCACATCTGCCTTCAGCATAACCCTTAAAACACTTAATCAGAGACTGGGCACTAACATGAGAAAGATTCAAAGTAACTTGCCTCCACACACTTACAAATTTATGATGAAAACTGAACAATTGTAACTCCTGCAGAAACAGAATGACCAAATTGTCAAGAATATAATGCTTGGCTATGGCATCTTCAGTGCTTGCTGTAATTGTGCAAAAGCAGCAGGATGCATTCTGCTGATAGCTGCATTAAAAGATGAGTCCCCATGAAGAGCAGCACACATTTGAAGGTTATCTCTCACCAAAGTCTGCAATGATAACTGTTTGATAGGATCTGAAGCTTTGATCTAATCATAGAAAGAAAATATAATCAGAATAAACTAAATTAATTCAAACTCAGGACTCCAGGATAGATCCAAGAAGTTACTTGTCTCCTTCTGAACTCTTTACTTGGAACAGCGCCCTCGCTGTGGGACCCACTAGAGCTGTTATCACCACTGTGCATATAATGATTAAAAAATTACTTTTGCAACCGATAATCAAAGGATGAAGTAACTTATCACTAAAAAGTCACAAACTTAGAGAAGAACAATTTGTAATAAGGTTAGAATGTTTGTAAGGATCTCACCTGGATTCCTCATTTAAGTCTTCACTTCCACCCAATATCACAGTTGTACAGACACTGCATGAATGAAATATATCACCCTTTGTCAAATATAACTGATCGGATACTAGGATTGCCACAACTAAATGCATGTTGAAGAATACCTAAGGATCTGATCAAGTTTATCAAGGACTTGAGGTAATCTCAAGGTCAAAATAATAGAAAGAGCTAAGCCAAAGGCCTTCCTCTGGATGGATGTTACATTGTCAACCTGTGGAGAGAGCACAGAGGCAAGTACTTAATTAGTGAACTCAAAGATGGAATGATGTTATAAATAATCAATTTCATAAAGTGGAAAATAATGGTTAAGAATAAAAATTCCTCACTAAATGGAATATACTCAATATAGGTAAAGAAAATGGCAACAGAATTAAGATATATACAGTCTTCTTCATTTTGTGTATGTTGGGGGGGGGGGGGGGGAGGGGAGGGAGGGTGGGGTGTGCCTTCCATAGTTCTTGAAACGTAAATTCAAAAAGCATCCACAAACATAACAATTATTTGTTTATTCTCTTCATTTTACTTCTCTAAAGCCCAGACTTGTTTTATTCTGTCCTATTTCCTCCAAATTGCCTAATTAACGTAATTCTACGTCCAAAGAGATGTATTTCCTCTTCCAACCAGCCAATTTTGTTTCAAGAATCTCTCAATCAAAGGTAGCATGAAAATGGGCACAGGATATCCCCTAAAGGCAGCATCGGATATTCCATGGGCCACATGCACAAAAATGGCAATGTTAGCACAAGCATTGACTGGTCTGGTAATATTGAATCATTGAATGTGCTTGTATGTTGGGGGGGGGGGGGATCAATGATATATGATCCTATTGTAACCCATAGAACACCCTCACATTCAGCTAACATAAAGGCGGGGGTTTGGAGTCAAACTCAGGTGGAGGGCTGTGAATACTTCGGTAGGAAAACTTGTCTTGTCTTCCATTTGTGATACAAGCTAAAATTCTATTCTAGGCAATAGAGTGATCTTGACTGAATCAGCTTGTAGCTACCAACCTTCGAATAGTTACCTTGAGTGAATCAACTTGTAGTTGTAGTCACCAACCTTAGTTTATATCTGTCCTAGCAATGAAGTGTTCTCTCTTGAAGAGCAACTAGATCCTTTCTTACCAATGACTTGTTTCTTCTTGAAGGCTAACTTGATTCCATAGTAATACTATTGAGAGCTTGAGAGGAACACAGGTGAGAACTGAGGACCACAGTCAGAGGAGTGAAGCTGGTTAACCTTTTCCTTCGGAGGAATCACATTTTGGTTCTCAGGAACAATGTCGCATGTGTTCGTGTGTGCGAGTTGCGGTGTGTTTAGGAGTTGGAACTTGGAACCATTTGACCCTCAAATCCTAGGTTGCATGGAATTTTATAACATGGATCCAGCACTGAGATACAGAACAATAAAACAAATTCTGAAGCAAGCAAGCTTTGTTTAAAAAACTAGATGCAAGCCATTATTGATATCCAGCAAATAGAAAATATACTGCCAAAACATAGGCGATTGTGAATTTGCAACATGAGATTAAAAAATCTAATTGGAATAACATAACAGACCAACAAAATGCACAAGGTTAAAGGGAATGGATGCATCTGGTTAGTAATCCATGTGTTAAAGTGCAACTTCTGAATTGTAGATTTGGGTGCATGTCAAAACAATGGGTAAAACACATATCCACATAATCCAGAAATTTAAAGAAGAAAAAAAAGGTATGGATTCCGTTGATCTGACACCACATTGTTTCATATCTAACATGGGGTAACTCAGGTAACATGACGGGCCCAGATATAACAGTTGATCTTGAATGTCACAAAATGTGAATGTTACAGACAGAATTGCAATATACCAAGTATTTCAGCATCAACTCATAATTCCAAAATTCAATAGCAGGCATGCTTCATGGATATCTATCTGATGTAGTACGCACATCACATTCGAGATTATTCTGATGTTCAGAATATAAAACAAGAACCCTGACATTGTTAATAAATACAACTCCAGAAACACTATGGTGACATCTGGTTGCCTGAGCAAGGTTCAAGATTTCGGTTTTGACCTTGGTTTCAACCCTGTTCGAAACCGAAACCGAAAATTTTAGGGTTTCAACAGAAACTCTACATGTTTTGACTGGCACTGACCATTTCGGTGGTCAAATGGCCATATTTTGGCCTTAAACTTCATGAAACCCCTAATTAAGTATTTCTAAACATATTGAAACCTTTAGATTGTTTAAACACACACACACACACACCCACCCACACCCACCCAAAATGGTAGTTTGGTTACGTACCATAGGTTGGTACTGTATGCCATACCTTGCTGTATATTTTCTCAAATATAGCCCTTATTCTACACATAATTTAGTCATAGAACATATAAAATTCAAATAAAACAACTAAAATACGCATTAGAACATTGTGGCACAGGCCCTCCTTATCATAGTCGTCACAGCGCGTAGGCGACCCAAGGTGTTGGAGAGGGTAAAAAATTCAAGGCGACACCATTTAGGCAACCAAGGCGTCCAAGTTGACTAAGGCGCCTGACGCCGCCTAGGTGAAGCCTTGACAACTATGCTCTTTATTTATAATATGGAGAACATTTTGGAATGAATACAAGACCAAATTACCCCTATAAGACAATAAGACAATTCTACCCCTGTATCCATCCCCCTCAAGTTGGAGCATAGATATCACCATAGTACTAAATCTCATCTTGGAAGGCCATTTCGGCCAGACCGAAATTTAGGCGATATTTCGCCGGAACATTGTATTTTTCTATGAGTTTTGCTTGGCCATTTTGGGGTGCAAAATGCTGAAATGAGCGAAATACCGAAATTTCGATGAAACAATGCATTTTTAAACCGATATTTGCGAAACAAGATGACCATAGTTTCAGAAAAATTTCATTTTTTCATTTCGAACTACCATCTCGTCTCGGATCCACTGAAATATCTGTCAGCGAGATATTGAACTATGGATATCACACATGCCCAACTTGGAAAGAATAGAATGAACAATCCTACCACTAAGTCCCTTAGTAAATACATCAACCAACTGATCATGAGAAAGGACAAAGGGAACACAAATGAGACCAGACTCCAGCTTCTCCTTAATGAAGTAACGGTCATTCTCCACATGTTTAGTCCTATCATGCTGAACTGGATTATGGGCAATGCTGATGGCAGATTTACTATCGCGATAGAGCATTATAGGAAGAGTAACAGGGACAGCCAGATCAAGAAGCCCATGGATCCATGAAAGCTCACAAATGCCATGTGCCATAGCACGAAATTCTGCTTCAACACTCAAATGAGCCACAACAACCTGCTTCTTGCTTCTCCAAGTAACCAGATTACAACCCACAAAGGTGCCATAACCTGTGGTAGACCGATGATCATCAGGAGAGCCAGCCCAATCAGCATCAGTAAAAGCCTCAACTCTAAGATGATGATGAGGAGAGAAAAGGATCCCACAGCCCGGAGCAGACTTCAAGTAACAGAGAATACGATGAACTGCTTCCATATGTGTGGAATATGGATCATGCATTTACTGACTGACTAAGCTGACAGCATAAGCAATGTCAGGATGAGTATGAGCAAGGTAAATCAACTGGCCAACCAAACACTGATATCTTCCCTCATCCACAGGCTCACCTTCTTTGCTCAGGAGATGAACATTTGCATCGATAGGAATGTCAGCCGGTTTGCATCCCAAAAGTCTTGTCTCAGATAGAAGGTCAAGAGTGTACTTCTTCTGAGACGGAAGACACCTCGAGTAGATCTAGCCAACTCAATGCCAAGAAAATAACGAAGCTGTCCCAACTCCCAAGTCTTTGATTTTAAATTCAATACCCAAGTAGCCCTTGAGGGGAGTAATCTCATCAACATCATCTCCGATGACAACAATCTCATCAATGTAAACAGTCAAAACAACAATCATAACAGCAGATCGCTTGATGAACAACGTGTGGTCAACATTGCTTTGAGTGTAACCAACGTACACCATAGCCCTGTAAAACCTCCCAAACCAGGCCCGAGGCGACTGCTTCAATACATACAAGGCACGTTTCAGCTTGCACACCTTTCCCTGAGTCTTAGGAAAACCTGGTTGGACATCCATGTATACCTCTTCTTCAATTTCCCCATGAAGAAAGGCATTTACATCTAGTTGTTGTAGGTCCCAACCCATATTAACAAGTAACAACTATGGATAAAAGAACACGGATAGTATTTAACTTAGCTACTGGAGCAATGGTCTCCTGATAATCTATCCCATAGGTTTGTGTAAAATCCTTAGCAACAAGTAATGTAGTTCTAGATAGGGTAAAGCCCTACTAGAAGCCAAGTAAAATCAAGTTCTGATCAAGTATGCTGTTTGGGGTAGATTTGGGGCTGTTTAGGGCAAATTTAGGGTTTAGACTAGGGTTAGGGGTGAATGTGATATATGGTAATGATCAGTACGTCTAGGGGATTATTTTGTTATAAAAATATTGGGATTTGGATGAGTTTAAAATTCCTGCAGAATTAGGGTTAGGGTTTGGGTGTTAGGTTTCAGGTTCTAGGGTGAAACTTAGGGTTTTGGACGGGAGTTTGAAGTTGGGTTTTAGATGATCCAATTGGGTTCAAACTAGGATCGAGTCTAGGGGCTGGGATAGGGATGATATGCCTGAAATCTGAGAGGAATTGGGTGAGGGGATAGGGCTGGACAGAACTTAGATTGAACTAGGGTTTATGAAATTAAAACAGAAATTAAAGGGGGATCGAATGGGGAAGGAGAAGGAATGGAAAACAGAATTTAAATTCAAACTTGCCACAGGATTCCACTGGCAGCAGCTTGAACAAAGAAGGATAGAGCCACCTTCAAAGAGAGAACCTCCCAGCTGTCATGGCGTAAAGAGTCACAGGAAGTCCACCTGTCCTTCTTCCTTGATAGATCCACAAGGCAACACTCCAAGGAGCAAGGAGCAGCAGCAGCAATTGGCAGCCAGCAAACAGTCTTTTCTTTTCAAAAATTCAATTGTGGGGAGCCTCCACGATTTCATTTATTTATAATAAGGCCTTAGGCCAATTCCTAATACAATCTAACTACCTCCTCACTTAAAATCGTGGAAGGGACCTAATTAAAACAAAGTTACTAATTTAAAACCCTGAAAAGACTTAGTTACCCCTATTAACTTAAATTAAAAGATTCTAACTTCAAACTACTGATTTAAAAGAAGATTCCATACTAGCCAATAGGATTTAAGAACCTATTAGCCAATAGGAACACTTCACTTAAATTAGACCAATTGAACCAATTGGATGCAACCAATTTAAACCGGTTCAATTTAAAAAACAGAAAATAAACTAATTATGGAAAATGCAAGCAAAATAAACCTAACCTATGGCTCTCTACTTAAGCCCTAAGTTCAGGACTTCTTCTTCCTACATGGAGCTGCATCAACAAGTCTCGCCTTATACCAGTCAACCGTACCATCAACCTTCTGCTTCACTGTGAAGATCCACTTACAACCAACAGTCTTCTTATGAGGAAGACTAACAAGATCCCACATATCATTTTTCTTCAAAGCTTGCATCTCTTTAACCATAACGGCCTTCCATTGTGCCTCCTTAAAAGCATCCTGCCAGTTCTTGGGAATAGAAACAGATGAAAGGGAAGACACAAAAGTGAAGTAGGAAGGAGAAAGAGAATCATAAGAGACAACCTGAGCAATGGGGTGAATAGTGCAAGACCGAGTACCTTTGAGGGCAGCAATAGATTAATCAAGTGTAAGTCAACAACAGGAGAGGGAGAAGAATTCCCTTCAGAGTAAGACCCAGATCAGGATCAAGGGACGGCGGTTGACTAGGTATAGTAGGTGCAATGGGCTGTTTCTGCTACTTTCTAACATAGACATGCATCTCTGGTCTAGACTGAGTATTGTCCTGTGAAGCTATCTCCCCCTGTGTGGAAGGATCTAGAACTAACGATGGCAGCAGAGTCGACTCATCTTCTAGAGAAATAGAATGCTCCCCCTCAAGAGGAGACGCAGAGTAGTAGGACACAGATTCATGAAAGATCACATCCATTGTCACAAACCAACAACAAGTAGGAGGATGGTAACACTTATAGCCCTTCTAGGCGGCAGAGTATCCCACAAAAATGTAGCGGAGGCCATTGAGATCAAGTTTCCCATGGGAATGATGATCACAAGCATTGCAGATGCAGCCAAAGACCTTAGCAGGTATGGGAAATGGAGAAGACCCTTGTAAAACATCAAGAGGAGAATGGAAATCAAGCACACGAGATGGCGTGCGATTGATGAGGAATGCCATGTCATTACTATATCACTCCAATATTATGGAGGGACATGCATTTCGAACATAAGAGAGCAAGCAACCACTAAAAGATACTGATTTTTTCTTTTTGCAACTCCATGCTAAGCAGGAGTGTCCACACAACTGATTTGATGTAGGATGCCATGGGCAGCAAGGTATGACTGAAAAGAGCCCTCCATGTATTCACGACCATTGTCACTGCGAAGCACCTTAACCGTGGTAGTGAACTAGGTCTGAACCATACGATGGAAGAGATGGAAGCAAGAAAAACTTCGCCCTTGGTCCACATCAAATAAATCCAAGTAGTTCTAGAGTGACCTGTGTCGACACTCCTACTTTGATACCATGTTCGAGATTGGGAAAATTATGACTTGTGTCTAATGTGACGCTGGCCCTCTTTATTTATAATATGGAGGAGAAATTCTGGAATGAATACAAGACCAAATTACCCCTATAAAACAATAGGGCAATTCTATCCTTGTACCCATTTACAACATAATAACAACCGTTTAATATTACACAAGGTCAAAGTGTTAGAAGTAGTCAAGTACAAGTGTACAAACCAAGGTCAAAACACTCCTACAAAGCCGTACCTTCTAACTCTATGTGAATACCAAATAGAGCTCTGGGAAGGCTCGAAACCTTTGGGGAAATCTTTGTTCCACCAAGAAACGTAAGTGATTTAACCAAACATACAAAATCTTATTTTTTTTTTTAAAGATTTTCCCCTTTAATAGGAGAAACCATTCAAAATTTCAACCAATTTCGATCGAAACCTTGAAAATCTTTGGTCCACCAAGAAATGTAGGTGAGTTGGCCACCAAAATACCAAATCTTTTTTTTTAGATTTTCCCCTCTAATAGGAGAAATCATTCGAAATTTCGACCCCTTTCGATCGAAACCTTAGGAAAATCTTTGCTCCACCAAGAAATGTAGGTGGCTTGGCCACAATACCAAATCTGGGGTTTTTCTTTGGAGATTTTTTCCTCTAATAGGGGAAACTATTCGAAACTTGCATAATGGGATTGAAACAGTGCTTTTATATGCACTGTTTTCTACCAAAATTTCGGTCAAAATCCTGTATTCCTACTGAGTCGCACCCAGTTTCGTGTCGAAAACAAAGTATTTCGCTCTCAGTGGTTTCGACCAAGGTTTCGTTCTATGTTCCTAAGTTATAATGTATCCATGAAAGGGAAATGCTTATATCAAGGTCAAGGATAAATGTCATATAACAAGTTTCAGAACTATACAGTTTCTACCCAAGATCTGTTACATTATTACCTTGTCAAGCCATATATCAACCAAACAAAGAAGTAAGTTTTCCTCAATTGAGATGCCTGCCTGTTGGAGTGCTGTGGAAAGTGATGGTTCTGATGTCAAATGGGCCAAAAAATTGGTGTTCGTTACCAAAATCCTTGCTAGAACGGCTGCAGAGGATGCCTTAACAGCTGTCTTAGTAGGATCATGATCATCTCCTCCACTCAAGCACATTAGAATTAATTTCTATGCAATACCCACAGAAAATAAACCAAAAAGGAAAAGTAAACAGTGAGATCACCATTAACAAGTAATAAAGATCAGGTAATTTGAAGATTGAGAACAACCTACATGGCTACATCAAGATATCCACAGTTAAAGAAAACCTGCATACCTGAAGACTACTGCTGATCAAAGGAGGGGCCTCCATAGGAAAACACTGCAAAAGACAGCCAAAGTGAATAAAATTAGTCTTAATGTTTAGCATCAGAAGATTTTACTCACATCAATTCCGAAAGCCAAACAACTTCTAGGCAAGTATCGAAGGAAATTGTTAAGATGGTTCAGAAACTAGTTGTTATTGCAGGCAATTCGCGTTAAGTTTACAAAAAGAGATAAATACATGTATTAGGAGTCCTGAAATTCAGAAGCCTTTAAAGAGGACAATAACCAGGTACCTCATGCTTTTCTGGTCCAGAATGACATGCTGATTCATGAAATTAAAGATCAAATGGCATGATCCGGATCAGGATTGGTTGGGACTGTCCAACCCCATCAGCTGATCCACCATGGATCAGACTGGGTTCTGCCGACACCAATCCAACCTCCAATTGCAATCTCTTCCACCAAGTGCTGAGTATGATAGTTCAAAAGCTCCCCTCTGCATATAATAAATATACAGAAATGAAAGGGGAATGACACCACTGAATCAGTTTTTGACATCTTGAACTAGGGATAGAAAAGCCCAGAAGAACCAAAACTCAGGGGTTTGGGTTGAGATTGTTTACTTAAAGGTTGGGACTTATCAACCGGTTACTCTCTCTCTCTCTCTCACACACACACACACACTTTAGCTTAACTTGTTCCAATATTTGTTTGAGTTAGGATCTTACATAAACAATAATCAATAACAGGACAATCAAAGAAGTCATACTATCTTCTAGTCACTGAATTTGAGGTCACAGCAAATGGATGCCAAAGGTGATGTGCAAATATCAGGTGTAACTCTGGCCAAATAAGGGAGGAAGCAACATTGACTTTCTCTGTGCATCAACTGAACAGTTCTTCTGAAGTAGAAACTCCAAATGTGGAAAGGTTCAAACAACAGAGGCTGTTTGTGACAGGTCTAGAGATGAGTAAAGGCACTGCCTTGCATACCTAAGAACACAGAGGCTAATAAAGAGTTGAGGTTTTTGTGTGGAATATGTCAAAGAGGGTGGAGGATTGAATTCATGTTTCTCCAATGGAGCAGGGGAGTTGATTAAATTTAGTTGCAGCTAGCTTGTTTAAAGAAAGAGAAATGATGGAAGATATCACAGACTACAGAGTGATTGATAGATGTCCAGGGAACAATTTGTGGCTTTAATATATATATATATATGTACATATTAAAGCCACAAATAGATAGATTGGAGAACAATTTTCTGTTAGTTAAATGGCCAAGTGAAGGCAGAGAATTTTTTACATACAATGTCACAAGTATATCAAACAGTAAGTGAGCTGGCAGAAAAAATACTATCCAAAATACAAACCCAGGATCTGAGTAACATGGAAAAGAGGAAGACAATACACTATCTGAGTCAGCATAGGAAGAACAGGAAATCTTGGATAATGCGGCAAGACCACAATGACAACATACAACCAAAAAGCCCGAGCTTCAGAGTGGAGAGGCCTTTCCCAGTGTCATAAGCTCAACTGTCGTACACTACTCGACTGATATGGGACTAAACTCCCCTCCCATTCCTGACCATGGAGAACACTCACTGCATCAACTCCCCCAAGCTTCGGGGCATGGGCCCCCACATGGCCGGTGTATGGATAACCTGCTCTAATACCATTTGATGGCATCCAACCCAAAAGCTTGGGTTTCAGGATGGAGAGGCTCATCCCAAGGTCATAAGCCCAAATGTCATACACTACCCAACCGATGTGGGACTAAACTCCCCTCCCATTCCTGGCCATGGAGCACACTCACTGCATCAACTCCCCCAGCTTTGGACAATGTGCCCCACATGGCCGCTGCATGGACAACCTGCTCTATCACCACCTAAAAGCCCAAGCTTCAGGATGGAGAGGCCCTTCCCAAAGTCATAAGTCAAAAAGTCGTACAGTACCCGACCAATGTGGGACTAAACTCCCCTCCCATTCTTGGCCGTGGAGCACACTCACTGCAGCACGCATCCACCACAAAAAATAAAGGAGAAGCTTGACCATGCAGTAAAGTTAGTAAACAAATCAGCTTCATTTTCATAGGAGGAGATAAACTACGAAGACTCATTGTTCACTAGGAGCAAGATGCAAAGCGCACAATTACTTGGCCCAGTTAAAATCTCCCAATAACATAAGTTAAAAACTAAGGAAAGGGGGGTTGGAAGAATGATAGGGCCAACGAAGAAGCAGAGTGTAAAACAACATGAGGAAGGAATGGAAGGAGCAAAGGATTTGCATCATTTCACTATGAGCAAGAGCTCAAGTTTATTCCAAAAGTCTAAACATATGGTTACAGTCTTCGTATGGGAAGATATTGAAATTTTCTACTTTTCTTGAATATCATTCAGCTTCTTATAAAAAACTATTGAATCCATAGTTCCATACAACTTTTATCCTAGCATAGATACCTTTGATTTCCTCTAAGTTTTCTTTGGATAATGGAAATTAGTGTCTTTGGAAAAAGCAAAAAGGAGTGAATCAAGCTACAGAACAAGGAAAGTCACCTAAAGTCCTACATATATGTCATTGCAAGTATGTATTTGTATGATTTTCATAAAGAAATTTGGCAATGCAAAAATCTTTTTTTTCCCTCCCCACTGGCTAAAATTTCAACAGAGATTTAAAGCTTGGTCTTGGAATAAGGTATGTCCTTCCAATACCAATGCAGCTGGGACAATCGAAACAAAGTATGAGGCGATCTAGTAAGAAAGAGCCTTGATCAACTGACTAGGTATTATAGACATTAAATTGCATCAGTCCCATCCGATAGTATCAAGGATTTAAGTATCAGTATCAGTATCAGCTATCATATGGAAGGGTAATTTGAAGAGATATATCATACTGTATTTGAGAGATGCAAGGTACGCTAAAGATACACATGAAGATGGTCAAGAAACGCACAGAAATGCGAAGGATACATGCAAAATACAGTTTTAAAGCATAGAACACTGTCAATAAGCAATACGTAAAATATATCATGTATAAAAAGGAGAACAAAGTACAACGAGATAATTGTATTCAATTAATTATGAATAATTGATGAGATTTATTACATTTATTAATAGTCTAATACCATAGAGAGTTGTGGGCTGGTCCAAAATCCAGAGTTGGAAGTGGTCTCAGGTAAGGTGGGCGATTATTTTGTATGCCACATTACACAAACTAATGGGTCGGTAGTTTGACACGGTGCACAGGGCAGATGATTTAGAGATGAGCACAGATCGAACATACGTGAAATAAAAAAAAATATATTGAAAAAATGAAGCAATGTATTCAGAATGTATTTCATACATGACATCATAGTTGTCAAGGCGCTAGGCAATCCAAGGCGTTTGAGATCCCCCCTAAACGCTTAGGCAGTGCCTAAGCAGTGCCTAGGCGGCCAAAATTGCTTTCCAATATTATTTATTTAATATATCAGTTATATGTGTGAAACAATCAAAACACACATTTGGTTTATATGTTCTTGAAATTGGTCAGTTTCAAGTATACCTAGTCTCACATTTGGTTTATACTATTCTTAGAAACTATAATGCTATCAATAAGTAATTAACCAGCTCTCGATTTAGAGAAATGTTCTTGTTCTCTAAGAAATTTGATTGATCAAATGATTTTATTTATACATGAGACTTTTTGTATTAGGTAGAGCACAAAATTAGCTTTCCAACAAATCTAAGATTGCTTAAATCTGATTTGCATTGAAGGAGTTATGTTCTGGTCAAACCTTATTTGGTGGGCGCGAATGCTGTCCAAATCACTCTAAATGAAAATATTTTTTTAGATATCAAAACAAATGAATATTTTACCGCACTTGTGGTTTTTAACAATGATTTACCATATTAAGATTTATGGAATTTTTAGGATTTGAGAAAAACCAAATCATTAGAAAGTTGAAAATTTTACCTACTGCCAAAAATCCAGTTTTTGTTCTTGAACTGGGGGTTGACTTCTTATCCTTTTGGAATTTGAATTTTTTGAACTATTTTTATTGGATTCAAATAAGAGGGTATTTGCTTATTTATGAATAACATCTTAAGTAAATGAAATACCAAATTAAATGATATTTGGCATAAATAAGTGCCAGAACCTGGTTTGATACCAATTAAAAATGCAAGGCGCCCTACAATAAGGCGGCAGCCGCCTAGGCACCTAGAAATCTGCCTGGACGCCTAAGTGATGCCTTGACAACTATGCATTACATGTAATTTTAAAACAACATTGGATCTATTTGCTTAAAAATGTAAAGATAGTTTTTTATTTTCTAGAAAATAGAAAAAAAATTTAAAAATTTGAAAAAATAAAAAATCACTGCAATGATAGTGGTAATAAATCTCATCTTTATGACATATATAATTTTTCCAACTTATTATCACTCATTTTTCAGAAGAAAATAAAAATTTCCAATTTAGATCTATTTACGGTTTTGGGGGAAAATTACAAATCGATCCTTAGCTTCATGCAAATAAACAAGTTTGATGCAAAGAATAATGTCGTTTTTCTTTAATCTATTGATTTATAGTAAACCCAAAAAAACAAAGACAAAAACAAAAGTCACAACGCAAGATTTTAGCATAATAAGTTACGTTATTGCACTTACAGCTTACCTCATTTGGGCAGGATAAACACTTTAATCTGAGATTTGTAGAGGTTTAGTTAGAATTATTTGTTATTGGTTGGGTAGGAATGGAATCCCCAATTCAAATTGAAGCAAAAAAGTTGGACTGGATAGGTTTTGAAGAGTCCCGGTTTTCTTCTCTACTGTGGATTTATTTTTTTGCAGGTTGTAAGCTAAGTATTGAGCCATATCGACCAATACAGTGCTATACATTTTTTCTAAATTAATAAGTATCGTATCGGTACCTTAATGATACGATACTTAAGTATCGGAATATACTTAAGAATATGGATACTATACTGATACTGATATAGATCAGACAATCCAAGACAAATCTTAAACCACGGATGCCAACATCCAATGATAAAGGAAAGCTAGCATCCTAGAAGACTTGAACAGCATAGCCAGTCTTTCAGATAACATAGACATATTTCATAGAGGAAACATATCATAACAATGCTCATAACTACAAAAATAGCCAAGTTGTTTCGCACAACGAACAATTCTTGGCTCCAGCACAGTAATGGGTACAATGCAGCACATTAATCAGGGGGCATTTGATCTTCATTTCCCAGTATAATGACATATGTATGAAGCATCCATGATAGACATCGGAGCATGGATGTGCTTCATGTATACTCTGACCCCTGTTGCTCACATACTTGTCTCAAATGCAACATAAAAGAGGTGTCTTTTTAGCCTGTACCTTGTGGAATAGAAGAAAGATGTTGACAGGATTGCATGCCTAAGAATGCATGCTAATGAAAAGAAACAAGATGCAAGAACAAATACCATGCAGAGGCTGGACTTTGACCCTCTAAAGACAACAAGCCATTTAACTGAATTATCCATTATAAGTCACAAGTAAAAAGATTTTAGACAAGTACCTGTATTAGAAGTTCAATAATAGGAAGTGTCGAGAGCAGCCCTCTATCATTGACATTTTCAAGGATCAACTCAAAGAGTTTGGCCACACTTGAAGCATGAATATTCAGGAACTCTGCTCCACCCAAAATTATGTAGCTCTCCATGATACTAACGGCAACCTGGAATTGGGAGGCATTAACGGTTGACGGTTTGATGCGATAAGGAGAGTGAAAATAGAAAGAATTACCAGACAGCATGACTATATACGCATAAACTGATAACTGCCTCATCCAACTAATAGGGATACCTCAGACCCAAACATGCAGTCTGTGACGTGTGGACAGAACAATTTTGAAATGTGTTCTCATCCATAAACACTAAGCTTAATAAGCTTGTTCTTGGTCCCTAGAAAGGAATAAAGGTCCCCTAAAAATCACAGACATCCTGTTTATTCTTGTTAGAGTGGTGCTAATCCCGAGAGAGATATTCTTCCTCTCTGACAATTCTATTTTACAAAGAGAATCAGGCACACTTGTGTGCAGTGTTCACGGGCTCAAAACACAATATTTTGAAGATGGTATGACTTATCAAGCATAAAATTACTTCAGATCATAAAATCTGCAGAGAAGGCAGTGTAGTTCAAAATTATAGCAAAAGTTGAATCAGAAGCATTAAGGCTTCATGGAGAAGTTACAAGGTTCTCTATGCAGAAAGTAGCACAATGTATAATCTGAACAACAAAAAAAAAAGGAGGAAGAAGAAGAAAGAAGAACAAAACGAATTACACATTTACACATACGTAAAAAGTTCAAAAAGCACGAATTGGGGACAATCTCATTAAGTCTAACCTGCAAGTGATCAAAGCTTCGTTCCATGATTTCCACTAGATATGGAAAGAATCCTAATAACTGAGGCACCAAGGATGGAGCTTGCGAAAGTGTTGCTTCCCATAGCTGAAAATAGAGCAGATTAATTCCATTAGTGTGATTTACTTGCAAATGTTTTTTAACTGAAGAAAAACAAGAATGAAAGATCAACAAACCAGCACACTATCCTCCAGAAGGTTGAGTTCATCGGGGCTGTTGATATCGATACCCCTTTGTAGAATGGGAAGCAGCATGTTATAGCAAATGGGTGACTGATGACCAAGGGCAACCATAAAGTTCCGTAGGGTAATAAGAAGTTGGATCTGTAATAGGCTTTCACCAGTAGATTCATCCCAGACCTAATATGAAAACAAGTAACCTTAATGAGTATAATGTGAGTTGTTAAGGGTAACATGATGTAGGAGAGGAAGAGAAGTATAGGAAATAATGTTAATAACAATCTAACAACTGCTGAAACTGTCAAAACTGCAGAAACCAGCTAAATGAAGTTGAATACAGAGAGTATTTAACAGTTTCTCCTTGGAAACAGAATAAACTCAATTGTTAAAATCCTACTCTTATACTGGTGTACAACTCTAATCTCCTGCCCATGCAACAAAAGCGTTCCAGGGTAAAAAATGTTGGTGGGAATAATCTGAATCTTTCCACCAAGTAAAAGAACTAATTGATAGATAGCAGCACTGATCTCCATTTAATTAATATGCAAATGAACCCAGATTCACTTATCAATGGCAAGAATTCATAAATTGTCCAAAACAAGAGCAAAACCTATTTTGTTGTTCAATCTATTCAACCAACCCAGAACGGCAATTGATTCTTTCCTACAAAGTTTAAGCTATGTGGCAATATATGATTAACAAGCCACTTCTTCCTCATGCACCCCAATTTTTGCAATCAGATACTCCACACCATGACTCGAAACATGGTAGGACCATGACCTACTAGATGGATCGATGTAGGACACAATCAGGATGTCTGTGAGCAATGGACTCAGCTAATAGAGTAGAATCATGGTTCAAGATTTCGGTCAAAACGGCCGAAATCTTGTAAATTAATTCGGTTTCGGTATGAGTCGAAATGAAACATAGGTCGATTCACTACGTATGCAAAGTTCCAATCGTAATTTCAGCATTTCAGTCGAAATTTTGGTCTAATTTCGGTTGAAACATTACAAAACAGTGTTATAAAATCACTATTTCGATTGAAATGGGTTGTAATTTTGTGGTTTTGGACAATAGAAGGGGAAAAAGTCATGGTGGAACAAGGCCTTGGGCACTACTACAACGCATCACATACGATTTGCCAATGAAACAAGGTGTTAATGATGACACCTATCAAGTTGCTGTGTTGGACTTTGATCGTTTCTTCAAGCATAAGATGACATGGCCATCTTTTGTGGTACGGTCGAAGGACTGTTTTCGTCAGCGGCAGCAATCTTTTAGAAGTTTTGAGACTCCCAGGAACTCTAGATGGGTACTAACATAGGTTTGGAGGAACGGTTTCATAGGGGTGTCAACCATAGTTCAAAAACTCACCAGGATCTTGGCAAGATCTCGAGAAACTCGAGCTGGTCAAGACGAGATAGCATGTGAAATAGAAAAATGCAATGTTTCGAACAACTCGATCTAGATTTCGAATATTTTGAGAAATCTCGGTGAAATCTCGAATATTTTGAGAATCTCGACCTCCTCAGTACTCATAGAGTCATAGTATTGTATTGTTGGGACTTGGGAGTTGAGACGTGGAAGATTAGGATAGTACGGTGTCTATGACTTACGTATTATTCATTGTACTTATGTCGGATGTCTATAATATGCATTGTGAACACTTCACTGTATCTTGTGGTTTGTAGTAGAAACTTTAAGTCTTTAACTATTTCTTAAATAATTATTCAATATTATGTGTCTTCATCCATTATTGCATAATTTACTTATTTTACTTGCCAATAATGTCTCATATCATTCAAACAATGTGTCAAATAGGCAACATTACATTAAGGGTTTGGCCTTTACTGCCAACCAAGGGTGCAAATCCAAAACACCAAATTGGGTGTTTTTTTTTTTTTTTCCCAATTTTAAGCTTTAAATATGTTTATTAAGACTAAAACAAGCTTCCCTTAAAGTTTTGGAGCCAACTGTGGCCATTTGCCACCGAACATAGTTTCGAACCAAAAAAAAAATGCACTGTCTCGCCGTAATCTCGGCGAGATTTCGAAAAACTCGACCTGGTCGAGATGGCTGTTCGAGACGAGTGTGGTTCAAAGGTCATATCCTCCGCCACAGTTTCACCGTTTGGAGAGCTTTTAACCAATGCCTTCCCACCCAAGCTTTCCTCCTTCACCGCCAGCTCTTTGTCTCCCCCTCATGTATCCCTTGTTGGAATGGTAATGAGGACATTGACCACCTTTTCTCTTCTTTCCCATTTGCCTGCTCAATTTGGAAACAAGCTTTAGACTCCTTTTGGTCCCACAGTAGGAGACCTTTACCCTTCTCTAGGGAGTGGCTTTGGATGGATATGTCGTTCTCTAGTAGTTCTATTAGTGATATTGTAGGCAAGTTTGTGTTCGGTGCTGTTATCTTGCACATTTGGATGGAATGGAATCTTCGAAGATGGACTTCCAATTCCCGCTCTCTTGACATGATTTGGAGAAGCCGTCTTTTTCGATGTTAGCTCCAAGATTCACTCCCCAAGGAACAGGCATATTGTTGTCTCCTGGGGTTTACCTGTATCGCTTCTTCAGTCTCCTGAACCTTCTTAGGGTTAGTGGATTGGTATAGTCTTCCCCCTCCCCTTTTCTCCTCGTGTATTCCCCTCCCCTTCTTCCCCCTGTCTTGGGTTTTGGTAATTAATTATTGAGAAAATTACTTGGACACCCCCTAGACTATTGCCCGTTTTCTTACTATCCCCCCCTTTTCAAACAATTACTTGAACACCCCCTGCATTTGACCATTTCTTTCAACTAGGTCATGTCCGTTAGTTTATTCATGATGTCATCGGTTATATTTTTTGTAATGCCTAAACTACCCTTAAAGGGTACTGAAGTGACAGATTTACCCCCTCTTCCTCTTCTTCTTCTTCTTCTTCCTGCAACAAAAAAAAAAAAAAAAAGGGGCAGTCATGGCTGCTGTTTCAAAAGCCATTAGGGCATCCTCGAAGATTTAGCATGAAATGGAGCCGACACCCCTCAACAACTCGTTGAGTTCGGTGAAAAACCTAGATTTAATGAGGTCTTCAACATCATTAGCTCTTTCTCTGTCCCAGTTGTTCCCTCCATTTTTCTACTCTAAGCTCGGGCACTTGCAGACCTCTCTTCAATGTCTCTCTTCCTCCTCTCTTCCCTTCTCACCCTGACATCATTCTCATTTTGAAAACCCTGTTCTGCAGCCACAGAAACCTTAATCCTTTATTCAAATAACCCACCTTACTCTGCACCTTAAAACCCAAGTTCTCACTATTTGAGACCCTAAACTCTTTACCCATAACCCCCAAATCTCTATTCCATGAACCACCCACTTCTTCATTCTTTGAAACCCTTGAACCATCATCACTCATAATACCTCTCTTTACCCCCTCTTCCTCTTCTTCTTCTTCTTCTTCTTCTTCTTCTTTTTCTTCTTCTTCTTCTTCCTGCAACAAAAAAAAAAAAAAAAAAACCCGGCAGCCATGGCTGCTGTTTCGAAAACCATTAGGGAATCCTCGAAGATTAAGCACGAAATGGAGCCGACACCCCTCAACAACTTGCTGAGTTCGGTGAAAAACCTAGATTTCATGAGGTCTTCAACATCATTAGCTCTTTCTCTGTCCCTGTTGTTCCCTCCATTTTCTACTCTAAGCTCGGGCACTTGCAGACCTCTCTTCAATGTCTGTCTCTTCCTCCTCTCTTCCCTTCTCACCCTGACATCATTCTCATTTTGAAAACCCTGTTCTGCAGCCACAGAAACCTTAATCCTTTATTCAAATAACCCACCTTACTCTGCACCTTAAAACCCAAGTTCTCACTATTTGAGACCCTAAACTCTTTACCCATAACCCCCAAATCTCTATTCCATGAACCACCCACTTCTTCATTCTTTGAAATCCTTGAACCATCATCACTCATAACACCTCTCTTTACCTCTCTTTTCTGTCCCAAATCCTTCTTCAACGAACCCATACCTTCAATCTAAGAAACCCTAATTTTCTCCTCTTTTTCACTTCTAGAATCTCCATTCCTTAGTATTCGACCACCCTTCGAAGTCCCAAGAAGTGCAAAATCGATTTTGCACCAACCAACCTTGTCCTCATTATTCCAATCGAATCTCTCACTGATTTCGAGCAGATCTGAAACAGGGCTCTCTCTTCTAAAGCCATCGAAGAACTGTTGCCATTCAAGATGTTATCTTCTCCCTTCATCAGGTAATTCTCCCACACATCTCAAATTGTTTCAATTTCCTATTCTCATCCATTAATCGGCATTTTCGTTCGAACCCTCTTGTCTCTTCTCCCTTATTTTGTTTCAGGAATTCTGTTTCTTAATGGATGAGCCAAAATGAATCTGTAACGAGGAAGAGATTTTCAGTTTCGTGCACCAATGGCTAACCGTGGGAAGAAGAGAAGAGAAGAGGTTCTTAACAAAGAAGAAAAAAAAATCAATTAAGGGTTTGGGTTATATTTATTTGAAATTTGTTTAAGAAAAGAAGATTTTTTCTGAAATCGATTAGGGTGTCAAGCAATTGTTTGAACAGTCATGTTGCAGATGCAGGGGGTAGGGGCGATGGGGTTGCAGGAAGAAGAAGGAGGAGAAGGAGGAGAAGGGGGGTAAATCTGTCAATTTCACTGCTTTCTATTAAATATGTGATAAGGCTAAAAAGGACTTTTCTATTCAACCACTAACAGCAAACTAACACCGTCAGGTTTCAGGGGGTGTCAAGTAATTGTTTGAAAAGTTGGGGATAGTAAGAAAACGGGCAATAGTCTAAGGGGTATCTAAGTAATTTTCTCTTAATTATTTATTCACCCAAAAAAACATCAACTTTTAGCAGGACTTCAGTGGGTCAAGATATTATTCCAGCAGGTTTTCCATTTTCTTTGTATTATCCCTGTTTCCATCTCTCCCTCTTTTCTGCTTTCTGTTGGTGAAAAGATAGCCAACATCAAGTTTAAATGGAAAACGAAGGTTTTGGGACCTGTGAACTTCAAGCTGTTGAAGTCAACACAGAACACGCAAAACAAACTGATAGGAAATTACTGATATCCAAGGTTTGAAGTATTGGTATCAGGCATCATATCGGAAGGGTGATATCAAGAGACGTATCATATAAGAGAGACGCAAGATACACTAGATACGTGTGGAAATGGTCAAGAAACATATGAAAATGATTAAGATATATGCAAAGCAGGGTTTTAGTAATCAGTATCAGGATCATTTTTCAGTCTCCGTCGATACCGATCCAGATAGGACAGATATACACTTGTTTTCTTCGAAAAATGAATTTATTTTACAATTTTACCCGTCTGTGCCAATCCATCGATACAGGATTGGTCATGAATCGATATCAGTCTCCACCAATATCGATACCGATATGAATCGGTCGATTCAATACCGAATTACCGATTCCTCAAACCATGATGCAAAGTACTGTTTTGAAACATATAACACTATAAATAAGTATGCCGAGATGAGCACATTCAATTGATTATATATAAAGATATAAAAGATGAGGTTTCTTACATGTACTAATACCAATTTTTTTTTGAATATCGTATCTGTACCTTAAAGATGCAATTCATATCGGTTAGTGTCGGTGGATACGAAAGGATACTTAAAACCTTGCTGATATCCCTACTGATGCATGTTTGGAAAAGAAGCTATACAACAAGTTGTTAAATTACAGAAAAACAGTTGGAATGCATCAGATCGGTTCTCCAATCTTCTTACACTTACTGGTGTGGCTTCTTCGGTATCCCCAAAGCCACCATTAAAGCCATGGAAAACCTCTTCTGTGCCTTCCTCTGGACAGGGAAAGAAGCCTCCAAATTCCTGCATCCAATCAGTTGGAAATCCATCTGACTCCCAAAGGCTGAAGGGGATTTGGGCATTCGCTGCATCCGGGATTCAAATACCGCGGGAATCCTAAAACTTATCTTGGAAATCTCCTCCAAGCTGACTCCATTTGGGTCAACTGGGTCTACTCCCATCTCTTCAAAAATGATTCCCTCTGGACTGTTCCCATCCGCTCTAACTCCTCTTGGGTCTGGAGAAAGATTCTCCTCCTTCGCCCTGTTGCCCTTAGAGCCACCTCCACGGCTATTGTTGATGGTACTTCAACCTCTCTTTGGCTCAACCCCTGGCACCCCTTAGGAACCCTCTACAATGTCTTTGGTGCTAGAGCAGTCTATTCCTTTGGCATCCCCAAATCTGCCCCCCTCTCCTACATCATCTCTCTTGGCTCCTGGGCCCCCCCCTTCCCCCTTTCTAACATCCTCTCTCAGATCTGGTCCACCCTCCCCCCCAACTTTTGCAGATAAGGCTATTTGGCTCCCCTCCCCCACTGGCTGTTTTAGCTTTAGTTCGGCTTGGAATTTTGTTCGTAACCCTAGCCCCCCTGTCCATTGGCACAACAGTTAATATTTATAGTTGATTGATCCTAGTAATGGAGGAAGGATTTACAGCATGAAGGAGAAGAACAAGAAGGAAGAAGAGAGGAAGAAGAAGATAGTTGGAGAGAATCGTGAATGTTAGAAGTTACTTCTCCTAATATCCATTTACTTCATTAAGACATTCTTAGGAAATTACAAGGACCTCCCTAGGGAGGTAAAAGAGAAACAAAAATAAAAGATAAAAATACAACTCTAGGACATATGAATATGACATAGACATGTACTAGAGTACCCCTAGTCCATACACTCTAACACTCCCCCTCAAGCTGGAGAATAAATGTCATACATTCCCAGCTTGGACAATAAGGCACTAAATAGACCAGGAATGAGACCCTTGGTGAAGATATCTGCTACTTGATCACCTGTCTTCACAAAGGGAGTGCAAATGCACCCAGGATCCAGCTTCTCTTTGATGAAGTGACGATCAACCTCAATATGCTTAGTTCGATCATGTTGAACCGAATTATGGGCAATGCTTATGGCAGCTTTGTTATCATAATAAAGTCTCATTGGCCCTGCAGTTTCAAAGCTCAAGTCTTGAAGAAGTCTCTTCAACCATATAAGCTCACATACTCCATGAGCCATGGCCCTAAACTCGGCCTCTGCACTGGATCTAGCTACAACTAGTTGTTTCTTGCTCCTCCAAGTAACTAGATTACCACCCACAACGGTACAATACCCAGAAGTAGATCTCCTATCGGAGACTGAACCAGCCCAATCAGCATCTGTGTAGCCTTCAATATGCAAATGGTCATGCCTGGCAAATAGAAGACCTTTTCCTGGACAAGACTTCAAGTATCTAATGATGCGATACACTGCATCCAGATGTCCACTCCTGGGAGCATGCATGAACTGACTCACCACTCCAACTGCATAAGAGATGTTTGGTCGAGTCAAGGAGAGATAGATTAGTTTCCCAACTAACCTTTGGTACTTGCTTGCATCTATAAGAGGAGAACCACATTCATCACCAAGTTTATGATTCGGATCAATGGGGGAAGTGGCTGGTTTGCACCCCAAAGTGGCTGGTTTGCACCCCATCATCCCTGTCTCTTTCAAAAGATCCAAGACAAATTTCCTTTGGCAAATGTTGATCCCTTTCCTTATCTAGATACTTCAATACCCAAGAAGTATTTCAAGAGTCCAAGGTCTTTGATCTCAAACTGTTTAGCCAGATAAGACTTCAATCTGTTTATCTCAGCAACATCATTCCCAATCACCACAATGTCATCAACATAGACAATGAGAGCTGTAACTGTACCATTACCTCTCCTGATAAACAAGGTGTGGTCAGCTTGACTCTGATAATACCCATTCTTCAGGATGGCTTGTCTAAATCTCTCAAACCAAGTCTTAAGAGACTGCTTGAGGCCATAGAGAGCTTTCTTCAAGAGACACACTTTCCCTTCGGCTGAGGGACACTTGAAACCAGGTGGAGGCTGCATGTATACTTCTTCTGCTAAATCTCCATGAAGAAATGCATTCTTCACATCTAATTGGTACATTGGCCAATCTTTATTGGCTGCCACTGAAAGAAGAACCCTGATAGAGTTATGCTTGGCTACAGGGGCAAAAGTCTCCTGGTAGTCAATGCCATACACTTGACTATACCCCTTTGCAACCAGCCTAGCTTTGTACCTTTCCACTGTACCATCGGATCTATACTTGATTGTATAAACCCATCTGCATCCAACTGGAGTTCTCCCCCTGGGAAGATCAACTAGTGTCCAAGTATTGTTCTTCTCTAGAGCCACCATTTCCTTAGTCATTGCTTGCATCCATTTTGGATCAGATAAGGCCTCTATGACATTTTTAGGAATGGAAGAAGACTCAAGAGTAGTGGAAAAAGCAATACCTGTAGGAGAGATGGAGTCATAGGAAACAAACTGGGCTATGGGGTTAGTACAGGCTCTCTTCCCCTTTCTCATAGCAATGGGAAGATCTAATTCAGAAGGAGAGGAATTACCTGGCTGAGGAGGATGAGACTGAGGATGTGGATCCAAAGAGGGGTTTTGGCAGGGTTGCTTATACCATGGTTGCTTCCCTTTTCCATTCAACAAGGATTCACCTCTTGTGAATACACCATCTTCTTTGAATCTTATTCCCTTGTATTCTGTTTTCCTACTAGCATCACCACCACTACTAGCATCAATATCAACAACACCATCAGCATCAGCATCATCAACAACATCCACTTCTTTGTACTTTCCAATATCAAATAGGAATGGGGAAGTGGAGGTAGGCAAGGGAGATAGAAAGGGAATGACATCAGCATTCTGTTCATTGCTAGTACTCTCCCCCTGAACAGAATGTTGAGGGGAAGAAAAATAAGAGATAGACTCAAAGAAGGTGACATCTTTGGAGAGAAGTCGCCTTCGGGAAAGAGGATGGTAGCACTTATACCCTTTGGTTAAAACAGAGTATCCCAAGAAGATGCACTTGAGAGCTTTGGGATCAAGCTTGGTACGGGCTGATTTGTTGACATGAACATAACAAACACAACCAAAGACTCTCGGAGGCAAGGAGAAAACTGAGGAATGAGGAGAAAGAAGAGCCAGAGGAGATTTGGAGCCAAGGAGTGGAGTTGGCATCCGGTTAATAAGAAAGGCAACGGTAAGAAGTGCATCAGACCAGAAGGTCTTAGGCACATGCATACCAAAGAGAAGACCCCTGGTGATTTCCAACAAATGACGGTTTTTGTGTTCAGCCACCCCATTTTGCTGTGGGGTGTCAACACAAGCCAATTGATGGATGATGCCATTATCAGTAAAGAACTGTTGGAGCCCCCATACATGTACTCACCCCCCTTATCAGACCTAACAACTTGGATGCGAGTACCAAACTGAGTACAAATAAGTTGATAAAAATCCTTAAAAGCATCACAAACATCACTCTTTTGTTTCAACAAAACAGTCCAAGTAGACTGAGAATAGTCATCCACAAATGAAACAAAGTAACGAAATCCAGATAAAGAAGTAGTAGGGGAAGGCCCCCAAACATCAGTATGAACAAGGGAAAAAGGTGCAGTAGATCTATTACCACGATAAGGATAAGATGTGCGACAATGTTTAGCAAAAATACAAGATTCACACTGAAAAACATAAGATGAAGGGAAAGAAGTAAACAAGTGGGGTAACTGTCTCCTCATAATGACAAAAGAGGGATGACCCAAACGCTGATGCCAAAGCATTACAAACTCCAAAGTACTATGGTCACTCCGACCACAAACATAAGCTGCTGCAGTAGATTGAGCAGGTAACCATGGTTCAAGAAGATAGAGTCCTCCTTTCTCAGTCCCACTGCCAATAACCCTCTTTGTCTCCAAATCTTGAAAGACACAATAGGAAGGAAAGAAAGTGACACAACAATGTAAGGATTTGGTTAGGTGACTCACTGATAATAGGTTAGTAGCATAATCAAGAGCATGAAGGACAGACTCAAGGGAAATAGAGGGAGTAACTTGCACATTACCCTTACCAGAGACAGAAGACAGGGAACCATCAGCAACCCTTACCTTGTCCCGGCCAGAGCAAATGGAGTAGGAATCATAATACTGTGACATACCAGTCATGTGGTCAAAGGCTCCAGAGTCAATAATCCAGGTGGGTACAGCAGTAGGAGCAGACGAGACCTGCAGAGCTGAGGCAGAAGTAGCTGACCCTCCAGATGTAGAACCAGTAGCTGACCCTCCAAGGTGAGACATCAGGCGGCGGAGGGCGGCAATATCATCCTATGAAAGGGAATCAGGAGCAGGCTGGGGTCCAGATGTCTCAAACTCAGACGCCACTGAGTGAGCCCTAGCTCCCCTTCGCTTGCCTCCACGGGCACTAGAGGAACCACCACGCATACCAGGGGGCTGCCCATGAAGATCCCAACACCTGTCCCTGGTGTGTCCAAGCTTCCCACAATGATCACATTTGAACCTCTCACGGTGATCTCCATGAGTTGGCCCTTGGCCTCTTCCCCCACTTTTCCAGTCTCTGTGGGAACTAGAAACAAGAGCAAATCTCTCTGTTGATGGGGTAACATCCATAGTTGCTCTCCTGGTTCACTCTGCAAGTAGCTGCACACGTCATCCAGAGATGGAAAGGGAAATCTCCCTAGGATTTGCAAACGAAGAGGCTCATATTTTGGGTTAAGACCACCCAGCAAAATAAGGACTCTTTCCTTTTCACGATTCCTGTAGACCATGGCCTCATCCTCAAAATTAGACAGGTGGATATTGTTATAGTGATCATACTCCTCCCACAAGCTGATAATAGTGTTGTAGTAATCAGATATGCTCCTATCACCCTGTTTCATATGGATGATTTTTTGAAGGATTTGATACACTTTAGTTGCATCACCAACTCTATCATGAATCTTAGAGACACTGTCCCAGATATCCTTCGCAGTCTCCTTACTCATAAACCTCCTACCTATCTCAGGTTTCATGGAGAATATCAGCCAAGTCATAATAGTGGAGTTCTCAGTCTCCCACTTGACATAGCCTGCATCAATGGTAGCAGGAGCCTTGATAGATCCAGTAATGTATCCCAACTTCCCCCTACTGTGTAGAGACAACTTCACAGAACGGGACCAATCCAAGTAATTGGTATTGTCCAATTTCACAACAGATATTTGGGTGTTGGGATTGTCAAAGGAAGCCAAAAGTGGGATACCACTGGCCGGAATTGGTCCACTAACCTCAGAATCAGCCCCAGACACCGTAGACATACTGCCAAACAACTTAGGGGAATGCAAAATAAAGCCCTGTATAAATGGGGAGACACCTCAACCCAACCACAACAAGGAGAACAGCAAGCAACAGGCAGCCAAGAGCATACACTTGAAGAAAAAAGAACACAAACTAAATGTTTCCACAAACCAAACAACAGCAGCACATATCATCCAAGGCCATAACACTAATCAAATCTGCCACTCACAATAATGAAGAACCACACACGATAGCACAGCCTCAACAAGGTCTTCAACAGAAAAAAGGAAGAAAGAATACCCTGCTGGCAGTATCGTGGATGAGAGTAAAGCTCTCAAACCTGCTTCATGTATCAATCAAGACCTTAGAAGCCTTAAAGAGGACCTCAAGGTGAGTCAAAAGGTCCCAGTCCCAAAGCAAACCAAGCTGCTAACAGGCAGAATCGAACAGAGAAGAGAAACCAACTGGCGGAAAAAAACTGGGCAGCAATCTTTGGAGCAACACTCCTCGAGGTGCTTCTCTCTTCAACCGACTGTTGGAGGGGTTGAAAGGACACCCCTAAAAGATCCAAAAGCACCAAACTTCATCCCAAAAAATTGAGAGATGAGGGAGAAACAAAAAAAGTTGCAGAGGCTGGCGGTAATCTTTGTGCAGCTGTTGGAGCTTCAACTCTTCTTCACCAATATCTGCAGTCCCTCCATTCTATATTGAATCAAAGAATGGAACTCTAAAGGGATGTATTGCATTACATTGTAAAGCCCCTAATGGAACCCTAAAGAGAAGAAGGGTTCCAAAGAGAGGTAGAAGAAACAAGGAAACAAGGCTGACCCTAGCCGACTCTCAAACCAGAGGACCTTGATGCTCTGATACCAAGTTAATATTTATAGTTGATTGATCCTAGTAATGGAGGAAGGATTTGCAGCATGAAGGAGAAGAAGAAGACGGAAGAAGAGAGGAAGAAGAAGACAGTTGGAGAGAATCGTGAATGTTAGAAGTTACTTCTCCTAACATCCATTTACTTCATTAAGACATTCTTAGGAAATTACAAGGACCTCCCTAGGGAGGTAAAAGAGAAACAGAAATAAAAGATAAAAATACAACTCTAGGACATATGACATAGACATGTACTAAAGTACCCCTAGTCCATACACTCTAACAACAACCTAGTCTAGTTCAAAGGCCTCATCCCTCACCATAGCCTTACGACCTGGAGATCGCTTAACCTTTGCCTCCCTACCCAAGCCTTCCTCCTCCACCGTAACCACCCTGTTCTTTTGCATCTTCTGTTGGAATGGTTTTGAGGACACTGCCCATCTTTTCTTTGCTTGCCCCTTTACATCTACCATCTGGAAAAAAACACTTTTGTCCATTTGGCCCCGCAGCAGGAGACATTTGCCCTTTGATAGAGAATGCCTCGAGATGATCAAGACCTTCAAAGGCAGCACCCTCTGTGACATTGTTGGTAAGCTTGTTTTTGGTTCCGCCGTTCACCAGATTTGGATGGAGAGGAATCTTAAGAGATGGACTTCCAAATCTCGATCCTTAAGACTTGATTTGGAAAGACATCTCTTTCGATGTCTCCTCCAAGCTCAGCACTATCCCGCATAGATCCTTTATTGACTCCCCAAGGAACAGGCACATTGTTATTACCTGGGGTTTAGATAGCTCTCTTTTACAGCCTCCTCCCCCTTCATAGGATGGCTTGATTTTGTATCTTTCTCCCCCCCCTCTCTCTTTTCTCTCCCCTCTCCCCTTCTCTTTGTACAGAATAAATCAATTTATATACCATGAGTGTGCAGTGCACACTTGCACATAGTATAAGTGTGAAACTAAAATCAATCTGATCATAATTATATATGAAGAGCCATCCACCAATAAATAACTAAATTTGAACAGACAGTTGCATATTTAAATTGATGGACCTATCTAGTCCTATATCCACCAGTAATGGATTAATTGGATATTGATCCTGATACAATCCTTTGACAGCCTTAGCTTATACCAATCTATCTGTATGTCTAATCATAACAATATCATCATATGATAGGCACAATTCCAACAAAAATCTTGGCGGAAAGAGATTCTATTAATTATAAGCAAATAAAAAATTGGTGGCACCATGACGAATGAGGGGAAGGGTGGTGGAAGCCAGATAACAGGACTGAGGAGAAGAAATGAAGACCACCCTCCCTCAATATTTTTTTTCATTCCTGTATAACCAACCATCGGTCATTGAGTCCACCTCTTTCCGGATAACACACACAAAGAGACCCGCCAACAATAAAATAATTAATGAACCTCTGGGAGATATTCAGAATTAGTTATTTCCTTTCCTATCTCCCATCTATCTATTTTAAAGATTTTTTTGAAATTCGATCAAATTGATCAAGAATCTCATCAGCTGTTTGGATTTGATCGAGAATCCCATCATCTGTTAGGTGGGCAAACCATCCGACCAATAAGATAAGAGCTGGATGTCCATGTCACAGAACCTTTCTTGTCAACTTCTTTCAGGGAATCGTTGCATCTTTTTCGTGTACTCGTTTCTGTCAATAAATCTCTCTCTCAGGCAACTTCCCCTTTTTCTGCATTTCATTCTCTATTTTTACTGTCTCAAACAAAATGAGAATAAAGGGAAGGCCTATGGATTTGAATTCACAATGAAAGGGTCAGTCAATAGCATAGCTCTTTCTCTCTTGGGTCTCCTTTTTAAGGCCTTCTTCGAAAGCCAAATTCGGTAGGGCCGGACGGCTTAGTTTGACATCAAACAATATGTTTTGATGCTAAGCAACAGTAACTCTACTCTTACACAGCGTGAAGGGTCAATTAACATTTTGAACAGAAGCAGTATCATTTTTCCTCTAAATTTAGTAATTTATTCATTCCTATCGCAACTAAAGAAGTAGACGCTTGAAAAGAGAGAAACATTCAGCTAAATACCTTCTGGAATAATTCCACCAACTTGTTTGCAAATGGAATGACTCCACTAACATGTGTAATAAGCACAGAAATCAAATTTAAAACCTGGACCTGTGAATAAAGAAAACTATTCTTCAGGTAATGTTAACGAAGCCATGCAACATGGTAATATTGAATATGGAAATAAGAAAAAGCCATAGAATTTCAATAATGTGGAATAACTTGTATTAGAAATGGAAAATCCTGAAAATTAACAATTGGAGATTATTATTTACAGTCAGGAAAAAGAAGATAGATTAACAAGTTCAGGTCCCTTAGATCTTTCTTTTTTCTCGGATTCATGCTTTACTGAACAAAATAGAAAAATCAATCGAGATAGACTAATGTATATATAATAAAAGACAGTGAAGAGAAAATATTACTTGCACAAGAAATTTAGGACAGGAACCTCATCGCAGGAAATTATATAAACTCAACTCAAGAATAAGAGGCCAGTGCTTGGGCTCGTGTGCAAAGTTGATTTGGAGAAATCATATGAACATTTTTTAGTGAGATTTGACAGAGGAGGTGTTAGAAAAGTTGCTCTCAAGAAATGGAAGAATTGGATCTCAAATCTATGTCTCAGATAGCTTTCCTTTTATCAACCATGGAACACTACAATGATATTTACAAAGCTCAAGTGGATTTGCATTCCAAGATGGTGGTAAGCATTTAGCAAACTATTACAAAAAGGAATAGAGGTATCTCTTGTTTAAGGGTAAAAGATCAATGAAAAGGATTCAATGTCTCCTATTAACTGACTGTTAATGACCAATAACTTTTCTGGGGGCATTATTGAAGGGTTTTATGCTAATCTTTATGGTAAAAGGATCAGGCCGCCAGGGCATATGCTCGGTTTCGAGTCTTAAGGGTGGCCGCTTTGTGCAAAAAATGCCAAAGGTTAGGACCGACTCTAAAGTCGAAACTCACCCCTCCCAGTACTGGGTAATGGTCCATTTCTATTCTTGAGAAAAAATTCTTCTTACTTCATGGCATCATCTGTAGACAAAATGGAAAAGTTGCAGACGTTTATTATGGGAGGAATGAGTTTTCTTTCAATTTCCCAGAGTGAAGAGGTTGTGTTGGTCAAAGAAATTACAGGGAATTGCATTTAAATACCTAAGGTCAGCTTAATTAAAGATGGGATACCCAATGACAAGTCCACATAGGTATGAATCCCAGGCCGTTTGGCTGAGAAAATGGAGGAAGCTGGAAAGTTGTGTGTTTGGAATCCACTTAAACAGTATGTAAGCAACAATGCATGGGAGTCAAGATGATAGAAGGTTTTAAATGGTAAGATTATCTGGAGAGAAATCATGCATACATGTGACATTCGGAAGGGGGGGGGGGTGAGAGGGCTCTAGATTTCAAGATGGGTGATGGGCAACAGATTAGATTTTGGAAAGATCACTAGTGGCCTTGGAAAGTTGAAGTGATGCATGATACAAGTTGTATAACTTGGTTCCTGTTACACGATATAACATAGATGTAGGGTCTTTTATGTAATTAACCATTATTATTTCAGGGCATTATGTGTAATTATATATAACCCATGTCCTTTCTTTTAATTTCCAACAGTTTACTAAACTATATATAACTTATTGCAGGGGCATTATGAAATTATCTTTGTCATTTCTGGGGTTATGTATAATTATATATCCTGCGTCCTTTCTTCTAATTTCCAACAGTTTACTAAATTATATAGACATGGCTCTAGGCTCACGGTTGGACAGTCCAGAATCCTAACTGTGAGCTCTATGGTTATTTTCTCCTATAGTCTTCTCTTCTTCTTCCTTGTGTCACACAGGTGTTGGTCTTCAAGTTCTGATAATGTCACATGGTATCAAAATGAATCTGATCAGTCCCTGCAACTTGTTTCTCTGTAACTGAGTTGATGTGGCTTAAATCCTTTTTTCAGGAGCTTGGTTATCTGATCAGAAAAACCATGGACAGGTTGTGTGATAACCAAACAGCTATTGATATTGCTAGTAATCCTGTCTTTCATGAGAGGACCAAACATATCGAAGTGGAATATAATTTTGTCAGGAATGTAGTGATGACGAAGTTGATTTTCACTCCGTTTGTCAGTTCCAGTGATCAACTTGGAGATTTGTTTACCAAGGACTTGTTTCAAAATGTATTTCTACAAAGGTGTTCCAAGCTGTGTATGGGTGATATCTATGCTCAAGCCTAAGGGGGAATGTTAATTTGTGTATGTCAGTTCTATAAATGTATATGTGTAATGTTCTTTCTTATTTCTGTCCTCAAGTGTAAAGTACTTAAGTCATAGTCTTTAGTTGTGGACCTGGTCGGTGCACATGCATATTCCAAAATACTCTGAACAATGACACCAGTGCAGCATTGATTTGAAAATCTCAGTTATCAGCTCGTGTTCTCTAATTTCCACTGTCAAACCAGATCATGTCCAGATCAGACCAGGGCATGAATACAGTGTGAACAACAAAAAAGTGACTTCCAAAGCACAGATCAACTTATTCAGCCATTCTGATTTTATTGGTTACACATTTCCAGCTAGTATAGTGAAGTACGCTAGTTGCAAGAAATAACCTTTGAATCAAATTCCTGAACTTCCTCAACCAACTTGAAGCATAAATCCCAACATGTTGGAAGAAGATCTGTAAAATTTTGTTCAGAGAAATTTGCATCTTCAATAAGGAAACTCAGAGACCGGCATGCTGCCAGCTGAAACAATTAAACCAAAACTTTAGTGAATTAGAATTAGAAAGAGATATGGAAAGGAAAAAAAAAAGAGTGAGAAGGAAATATTAAGCAACAGGCTACAATGAGATGGAAGACTTCCGTAGCTGAAATCAGTTAACAAAATAGAGAAATGTAGCACCAACAGTAAACCTCTTTTGTTCAAAAGAAATCCTGGAAGTAAGCAGCATACCCTAACTGCTAAGTCTTTGTCCTGAAGCAATTTGATTAAAGCACAATACACTGATCTTTTTGTATCATCTTTTATCTGCCGGAACAAGCACAAAGAAGCTTTGTCAAGTCATTTAGACAATGTAGATAGAAAAAGTATTTTCTAATTCTTTTAGCTGAAGTCACCGTAAGGAAAACGATGTGCTATAACAACAATGCAGGATGAACATGGGGCACACAAAAAAATAGCAATAGTAATAGTAATAGTAATAGTAATTGTAAGACTTTGAGATGCCAAAAACCTGACATCCATACAATTGGGCTTGGGTTGCAGAATCCCTAAACATTTTGTGAGGAGCTTGCTTTGGTGTTTCATGATTAAGGTATTTGAGATGAAGTGATCACCCAAAAAGCATTAACCTACTAGTTTATGGAAAATGAATAATAAAAATAAAAATTTCTGTAATATCACATACAAATACACACAAAGGCTACAAGTAGTCAATGAAACATTTATATGATATCCACCACTACCATAAAACAAGAAATAGCAGCACATAATCTAGTGCATCAAAGTATTGAATGCCAAAAAAGGATATGAAAAACAGTAACATATCAGTCAACCATATCCTTCACTGGTTCAATGTTACGTAATAAGAAACAAACAAATAAGAACAGATCCCTCTTTTGGTTTTCAAAACACACACACACAGACTCCTTTGGTTTTAATAAAGAAGAAGACATGAACATTTGGGGGGGGGGGGTGAGACCTATGTTGTGTTCCCTCCCTCCACATTGACTATTTTACCTGGAAAAAAAAGTACAGATTTTTGTTCACCAACGATGGAGAGGAGAAGTTCAACCTTTTTTCCCCTTTTAATATTGACCTAGATTCTAGGGATTTATTTTATATTCCCAAGATCTAAGTGATGCAGATTTATCACCAAACCAGACGAAGAAGGAAGAAAGTGAAGACATAAACCAAAAGAGAGAAGAAGAAGAAAAACAAGGAGGAGAACAAAGAGAAGGGGTTTCCTTTTGCTTTTAACTTTAAACAGGTCGAATACTGATACATATCAGGCACTGTTACTGAGCACCTTGATCATATTTACTTAAGTGGGGTTTCCTTTTGCTTTTAACTTTAAACAGGTCTAGTCATATGTGATAGTACTTCAGTCAATTTATAGTTTTTTATATTTTATGATTGGCAACAGAGAATGCTTTTATAAAGAAGAAAAAAGAGAAACAGAACAAAAGAAAGCCTCAAGGAGCCAACAGACAATGCAAAAACAATGAGACTTGACAACCAGCTGAATTAACTCCCATCCCCACCCTTAATCAACATCCCTGTAGAGAGATTTAAAATTAGGGAAAGGCTTGGATGATTAATTCATCCCAAGCACATCTTTATTTATAATCATAATGAAACAATAAAATACTTTACATGAGCAATGTGGGACTAAACCACATACAAGAAACAAATAAAATAACAAAGGGAGAAAAGATCCAAAATACCCCCAAGGTATTTTGGCCCATATATCTAACACTCTCCCTCAAGTTGGAGCATATATATCATGCATGCCCAACTTGACTAAAATAGTATGAAACAGCTTGCTACTCAGTCCCTTAGTGAACACATCAGCCAGTTGATCAGTAGACTTCACAAAGGGAACACAAATGAGGCCGGCTTCAAGCTTCTCCTTGATGAAATGTCGGTCAACCTCCACGTGTTTAGTACGATCATGCTGGACAAGGTTATGAGCAATGCTAATGGCAGCTTTATTGTCACAATAAAGCATCATGGAAAGATGGACAGCAACACCGATATCCTGCAATAATCCTCTAAGCCACAGAAGTTCACAAATTCCTTGTGCCATTGCACGAAACTCAGCTTCAGCACTGGACCTTGCCACAACATTCTGCTTTTTGCTACGCCATGTGACAAGGTTCCCACCCATAAAGGAACAATAGCCAGAGATAGATTTCCTGTCAGTAGAACCAGCCCAATCGGCATCAGTATAAGCCTCAATCTTAAGGTGAGCATTGGGAGATAGAAGGATTCCCTTTCCTGGAGCAAACTTCAACTACCTCAAAATACGACGGACCGCATCCATATGAGAGGAATAGGGATCATGCATGAACTGGCTCACCAAACTCACAGCAACTATTACGTCAGGTCGTGTGTGAGAAAGGTAAAATAGTTTGCCCACTAACCGCTGATAACTACCCTTGTCAACAGGCTCACCCTCTTTCTCCCTAAGTTTTGTAGTAGCTTCCACAGGAGTATCTGAAGGGTGACAGCCTAGCAGCCCTGTCTCAGTCAATAGATCAAGGACATATTTTCTTTGAGAAAGAAAGATGCCCTTTGAAGATCGAGTAACTTCTATTCCTAAAAAATATTTTAGAGGGCCATGATCTTTGACCTCAAACTCACGGCCAAGGAGGAGCTTCAAATCCCTGATAGCAGCACCATCATTACCAGTTACCACAATATCATCCACATAGACTATGAGAAGAGTAACCTTGTCACCAACTCGTCTGATAAACAAAGTGTGATCAGGATTGCTCTGCTTATAACCTGCTGAAATCATAGCCTTATGAAATCTACCAAATCAGGCCCTAGGTGACTGCTTCAACCCATAAAGAGCACGTTTCAATTTACAGCCCCTACCCCTAGTCCTGTCATCAGAGAAGCCTGGTGGAATGTCCATATATACCTCCTCCTCAAGCTCCACATGGAGGAAGGCATTCTTTACATCTAACTGCTAAAGATCCCACCCAAGATTTACAGCACAAGATAATAACACCCTGATAGTGTTGAGTTTTGCCACTGGTGCAAAGGTTTCCTGATAGTCAACTCCATAAGTCTGAGTGAACGCCTTTGCAACCAGACGTGCCTTCTACCGATCCACTGACCCATCAGCCTTCTGTTTGACCACGAAGACCCATTTACATCCCACTGGTTTTTTCCCTGGAGGAAGAGCCACAAGATCCCACGTATTATTTTTGTGTAATGCTCTCATTTCTTCCAACATTGTTGCCTTCCACTTCCCATCTGTAGATGCTTCCTGCCAATTTTTAAGAATAGAGACAGAAGAAAGAGAAGATACAAAAGCATGAAAAGAAGGAGAAAGAGAGCTATAAGACACAAAATGAGATACGGGATGTAAAGTGCAAGTCCTAGTACCTTTGCGATGAGCAATAGATAGGTCGGAAGAAGAGGGATTACCAGGAGATGAAGGATCCGGGTCTGGAGCCGCCAATTGGATGGGTACTGGTGCTAAAGTGGGTTGTAGCTGCCCTCTATTGAATCTGCCTCTTGTATAGGTGAGTATGTTAGAGTTGTCAATTCTCTTCTGAAATCACCAATAGTTCTCTGGACTGGAGTCAGCTCAACATTAACAACACTATTTTCTATGGTCTCCCCCTATAAAGGATTCCCATCAGGTGAGGGAGGAACAGCCAGAGGATGTTGGGCATTAACCTAAGTAGGATGGGCAGCATCTAAAGGAGGCTAGGCAGTGGTCGTGGGTGGTAAAGAAGGCTGGACAGCAGCCTAGGGAACCTCAGGTAGAGGAATCTCAAAAGACACATCTTCACTAGAACTATCCCCCTGAAGAGGTAGCGAAGAATAGTAAGAAAGGGACTCATGGAAAATAACATCCATACCAACTATGGTATGGCGGGAAGGGGGATGGTAACACTTATCACCTTTCTGGGTCGGAGAATAACCCAAAAAAATACAACGGAGCCCCCGAGGTTCAAGTTTGCTAGGAGATCTAGTATCTCTAGCATAACACACACAACCAAACACCTTGTGAGGCACAATAAATGAGGAATTTCCCATTAAAACATCAGAGGGGCTACGGGAGTTAAGAACCCTAGAAGGCAGCCTATTGATGAGATAGGCCGCAGTGAGAACCGCATCCCCCCAATATTGAGATGGGACATTCCTCGCAAACATCAAAGCCCTGGCCATCTCTAACAAGTGGCGATTTTTCCTTTCTGCCACACCATTCTGGGCAGGGGTATCAACACAACTATTTTGATGAAGGATGCCATGATCAGCCAAATATTTTTGAAATTGTGATTCTGTATACTCTGTTCCATTATCACTTCTCAATACTTTGAGAGTAGCCTGGAACTGAGTTTGGATCATTTTATGAAAATGCTGAAAACATGAGAAAACCTGATTTTTTGTGTGCAAAAGATACACCCAGGTGTGCCTAGAATGACAATTAATGAAAGAGACAAACCAACGATGACCAAAAATAGATGTTTTACGACTAGGGCCCCAAACATCAGAATGCACCAATTGAAAACAAAAAGAACTCCTTTTATTTGAAATTGGATAATTTGAACGTGTCTGTTTAAGCAGAACACAAGCCTCACAAAAAAAGTCATCTTTAGTACGAAGGGTGACCAAACTAGGAAATAAATGAGCTAAAATTCCTAAAGGGGGTGACCTAACCTAGAGTGCCACTGGTAGAGTTCAGAAGAGACTACGGAGTTCTGGTGTAGCAGAGAAGGCAATGGTGGTGGAGAGAAGCGACCGTCATCAAGCAAGTATAGCCCACCATGCACTTTACTCAATCCAATCGTCTTCCCAGATTCCTGATCCTGAAACACACAATGAGAAGGAAAGAAAGTGACTTTGCAGTTAAGATCACGAGTAATATTACTAATGGAAAGAAGGTTAGTAGTAAAGTTAGGAATGTGCAAAACAGAAGACAAGGGAAGAGAGGAAGTGCAGTTGATGATTCCTTTTCAAAATATGGAAGAAAGGGAACCATCAGCCACCTTGACATTGTCTTTCCCAAAAGTGGGAGAATATCTGTGAAACAAACCAGAGGAACCGGTCATATGATCTGTAGCTCCAGAATATATGATCCAAGGATGGGAAGCTACAGAAGCACAATGACCTCCAAATGAAATACCTAACCGGGCAAAGTGTGAACCTGAAGGAGCAGAAGAACTGGCAGTAGCTGATGTAGTAGAAGCAGCAGCAACGGAAGACCTTAGCATACGTAGGAGTGCCTGTAGATCATCCTGGGATAGACCAACGTCAGTAGCAAGGGCTGCAATAACAGTCTCAGTCTGATGGGCCTTGGTCTTTGTTTTTGTCTTAGTCTTGGCAGCCCTTTAAACTTCAAAGTCAGCCAGTTTCCCATGAAGTTTCCAGCACTTCTCTTTGGTGTGATAGGGTTTGTGACAGTGCTCACAAACAACAGTCCCTGTAGTAGAGTCACCAAGAGAAGCAGTGCCACCAGGTGCAGGAGTGGCAGGGGCAGCAACCTTGAGAGCTGATCTGTCAGTAATAGGAGGGTGCAACATGACAGGCCTACGGTTCTCCTCAGAGGACACCAAGGCATAAGATTGTTCAAGTGTAGGAAAAGGCTTATCGCCCAACACTTGAACACGAATCTGATCATACTCTACATTTAAGCCAGCCAAAAAATCATATACTCTGATCTTGTCCACGTGCTTCTTATAAGAAGCAATATCCGCAACTGTAGTCGGGTAAAAGTCAGAGAAGTGGTCCAATTGTTGCCACAAACTGCATAGAGTAGCATAGTACTTCAAAACAAAAAGGTCTCTCTGAGTGGTATAAAGGACCTTTTTCCGAAGTTCATATACCTCGGCATCATTGCCAAGCTGCTCGTAGGTTTCCTTGCAAGCAGCCCAAATCTGTACGGCTGTGTCTAGCAGAAGAAAGTTATGCTGCAAATCTGAAGTCATAGAGCCAATCAGGTAGGACATGAGAACACCATTATTGGCAAACCACCTTTCCTGAGCGGGTCCTTGTTCAATAGGCATAACACTAGTGCCATTGATATGGCTGGTGAGACAACGGCCAGCAATGGCAAAAGAGGCAAATCTGGACCATAACAGGTAATTTGAGCCATCAAGTTTAATAGGATTTGGTGGAAAGTTGTGGTAGTCTGTCTTGTTGTGGCCATCATGAAGTGGCTGATCCGAAGTAGCTGAAGAATTGGAAGAATCACCCATGCTGGCAGCAAATAAGCCCAATAATATCTTCAATTTAAGGGCTGAATTAACTCTCCAAAAATCAGAAACAGCAGCAAAGGAAGAACCCTATATCGATATTGTCAGGGTTTTGAAAAAAAACCCTGAATTGCTGAAATCGATGAAGGGAATAAAGAGTCACAAACACTGCAGGAAAGTGGCTTGAACTGAAGTCGAGGGACCCTCTATGATGGAAGAAATAACCTGCAGAAAATCAGAACCAATGGGCAGCAGCAACCCCAAGATCGATAGGTGTCAGGGTTTTGTAAAAAACCCTGTGATGGTGGAATCGATCTCAAGGAGGTCTTCAAATCTGTGAGATAAGAACTGAACCAATAAAAGAACAATCCTGCTGCAGGTTGTGGTCTTCAAAGGGAGGAGTTGATTCCTTGTAGGTGTTGTAGAAGCAAGCTCCAAAAAAAACTGAAGATGCAATATCGCAAGCAGGCCTGGCAGGTTCCTATTGAGCAGAATTATGGAGCATTAAAGAGGTAATGGGGGCAGCAACTGGATCGCATGATCACCTCATCAGTGCTGCCCTATATGGGAATGGAGAACAAGGGAGAAGAAAGAGAGAGAGAGAGAGGAGGAGAAGATCGAGAGAGAGAGAGAGAAGAAAACACTGAAATTCGAAGGGGGGTGGTCCCTAATTCGAAATCTGCTCTGATACCATGTAGAGAGATTTAAACTTAGGGAAAGGCTTGGATGATTAATTCATCCCAAGCACATCTTTATTTATAATCATAATGAAACAATAAAATACTTTACATGAGCAATGTGGGACTAAACCACATACAAGAAACAAATAAAATAACAAAGGGAAAAAAGGTCCAGAATACCCCCACGGTATTCTGGCCCATATATCTAACAATCCCCCAATGCCCAAAAGAGGAGGGAAAGAAAATAAGCAAAACAAGGCTCTAGTCAAAGGTCA
The DNA here is from genome assembly GCF_018873765.1 of Telopea speciosissima. Classification (NCBI taxonomy): domain Eukaryota; kingdom Viridiplantae; phylum Streptophyta; class Magnoliopsida; order Proteales; family Proteaceae; genus Telopea; species Telopea speciosissima. The sequence continues at coordinate 51,194,929 of NC_057923.1, forward strand.
ACAACGCAGAATACCAAACCTCCCTCTCCCAACACCATCCACAACCATAGTTCAAACACACTCCAAAACTTCATTCATTTCGTCGAAGTTTCGCTCATTTCACTCATTCGGTCGAAATTCCGCTCAATTCTGTCATCTCTACTTTGTACAGAAAAATGCACTGTTTTGGCAAAATTACATTCATTTCAGCCGCTTGCCCCCCTAAACAGTCTGGCAAAAAATGCACTGTTTCGGCGAAATTTTGCCAATTTTGGTGCATTCGCTAATTTCGGACTGACCGAAATGGCCTACTGAACCGAGTTTTAAAACTATGACCATAACAAAGGTAAAAAAGGGACAATTAAGAAGGAAGTAACTCTTCCAAAGGTTTTGTAGGTGAGAATCAACAAATCAGAGAAGAATAACTGAGAAGATCAAGAATAAAAAAATATAGGTCAAGATAGGTCAGTATGTGTTCGTGGATAAGTACATCGCAGGTTAAGGCCCAAAATCAAGAAATTGATTGTACTGATGGACGCTCAATGAAAGAGGATTTGATATGCCAAGAATCAAACCAAAGGTTACCTGATTGATAATGGGTTCAAAGATCTATCAGACTCGAAGAAGCATACAAGCCGCAGCCATGGTTTCAAGAATCGGGAATCGGATCTGTGAATTGGCTGTGTCTGATCCCAATTCCGAATGATCAGATACCGCCGATTCATGCTAAAAAACCCTAGAATCACTGTGTTTTTGGATCTGAGGGCCGATTCTAGGGCTCTTGGGAACAATTCTGGCCAATTCCAATCCGATCGGAATCGGCAGGTTCCGATTCTGTTCCCGATTCTGTCTTTTAAAACCTTGACTGCAGGCCTGCAGCACTGACAATGGAGATCCCTCTCTCCATTCTCTCAGTCTTTATTTATGATCATGGACAAGTTCGGGTGTTGAAAATAAGATTTGACAGGTGTAGAGAAGTCCTAAATTAGGTCACTGTTTCACTATGGTCCCTCCTAGCTCTTCCTATTTTGTTAAATTATACCCCTGATGAGGATTACTTCAGTATTTTATCTAGTCCTTTTATTATTTGGTCATAACAGAAGAGTATGCCCCTTTCTTGAATCAGTAAGTTATGATATTATGGTCTTTCAACTAAAAAATATGCAAGCACAAAACCAACCTGACTACATGTTTTATTAAACAGGAAGTAATTTCAGTCCAGGGGACTGTTAATCCTCACAAATTGAGAGAGGTTAAACTCCCCCTCCCCCCAAAACAACAACAACAACAAAAGAGAACATATGCAAACTAAAAAAGTTACATAGGAAACTCTCACATTCTCCAGAAATGTAAATGGATTGGAAGTGCACATCCCAGTATCTAAATTCATACGTTTGTTATATCCACTAACTGAATTCATTTTAATATCTAGTGAATATTTCATTCAAGTATCCCGCATTCAGATCTGTTAACTTTCAGATATCCAAATTCATATCTAATAATATTGTGTTAATTTAAAAAGTTTTGCAAGGCAAAAATTAGAAGACTTTAGGTTTCCCCTTCTTTTCAGTTGGTTTTCAATTTCCTTTTTTTGGGAAAAGTAATAGTTTATTGAATAAGAGCATAAGAGTACCACATACCATTACAATACCAACAACATGATAGTATCTTAGAAAGCCTACAAATGACTTAAACCAACTACAACAAAACCCAATTACAAGGATCATCATCCACAAAACACAATCTAGGCTGCGTAACCCCTTGTTTTACCAATTCATCAGCCACCTCATTAGCATTCCTTAGCTTCCATTGCATCTGAGCCTCTAAAAAACTGATTGATCTTATGGAATGAGAATACCTGCAAGGTTTTCACTCCCTTCTCCATCCACCTTATGCATTGGTTGTCCCCCTCAACTATTACTATTGCGTAGGTTTTTAAAATACTTAAGATGCGCATTGTTATGTTCAACATCAACATTCACTTTGCACAATAATGTAATGTAAATAACAAAAAGAGGTTTCCTGCATGGCATTACAAGTAAGGAATCTTAGCACAGGCATCAAGTTCTGCCACGCGGCAGTTCAGGTGGGGCTGAAATTTTGTGGACAGGTACCCAAACTGCCCTGCTCACAGATATAATTTCAGCACAACTGCCCACAAGTCAAGTTTCAACATACTAAGAGTTGGCCAAGTGGTAGAACAAAGCATTGAGAAACCAGGAGTACCTAGAGGTTGTATGGACATACATGGGAGACATGGAAAGTATGCCTATCTATGGGACTATATGATTGAACTTGGGTCTGAAATAAGACACGGCTAATTCACACCATTTCCCACAACATCACTCTTCCACATGGTAGAAGGACGAGGGCCCGTGCAAAGATTCCTCATTGCATGTCCAGGCAGAGAACTTTTTCCATAAATTTAATAATAGAACTTTATCTTCTAGAAGGGTTTTCTTTTACCAATAATCACACACCCATACATAATTAATTGCACTTAATGCAGGCTTGGTCCAAAAATTGATCTTATGCTGATAGTATTGGTTATGGGCTTTTGTTTTAAGCATTTTTATTTGTAAGGCCCAAATTTTAGGTTCATGAGGGTACACGAGATTAGTGTTTTTAGTGTGTGAATTAGATTACGAGACTTATTAGATAGATAGAGTTTTGTTTTAAGTCTACTTATTTAGATCATTATAAGAGAGTCATTAGGAGTCTTTTCATGCAACATTGTTAGTGTTTAAGTCCATTTGGTTACTTATTATTTGTTTAATCCTGTTACACTATATCTAGTTGTTAAAGTGTTTGAAGTTTCCTATGTTTCTACTTTTAAGTTTTTTATATAAGGATGTAACCCCATATCAAATTAGACAGTTGAATAGAAATTTGTTGTGGAAGTGTGTGCTGTAAGCTCTTCTCTGCTCTACTCTTTTTTCAGGTTACACTATATCTAGTTGTTAAAGTGTTTGAGTAATATTAGGATACTTATTAGCTAGAAAGAGTTCTGTTTGGAATCTACATATTTAGGTCAATATAAGAGAGTGAATAATAATCATTTCAGTGTTTTAAGTCCATTAGGTTACTTATTATTTGTTTAATTCTGTAAGACTATATCTAGGTGTTAAAGTGTTTGAAGTTTACTAGGCTTCTACTTTTGAGTTTATATATAAGAAAGTAAACCCCTATCAGATTAGACAGTTGAGTAGAATTTTATTTGTGAAAGTGTATGGACTGAGAGCTCTTCTCCCCTACCCCTCTCTTCTATTCTCTTCTCTTTCTTCAATTTACTGTTCATAGTATTGTCCATTGCCCCCAGACAAAACGACCCCTCTTCCTCTCTCCCTTCCATCTTTCTTTTCTCTCCCTCATTTCCTACCATATCCCCCTTGTTTTCTCCCATCGCAGGCTGCTGGAACACACAGATCAGCAAGCTTCTCATTCCCTTATCTGTCAAAAAAATAGCCTAAACCTGGGCCTATGTTGTAGCCAATCGATTCGTTGATTCCTAATCTAGGATCAAGATTGGATGGCTGCATCAACACTATTTAAGAGTTTTTGTGGAAGATAATCAATAAGTTTAAACAAGGTTGAAATGCTTCTTTTTTGAAAATACTGTTGAACAAAAATAACATAAAATAAAAATAAAAATATAATACATCATATATCTTATTCTTACCTATAATAATTATATAATTACACATATACTAAAGGGAAATGTTACAAATAGCAGATGTTGATGATTCCACCTATAGGGCTGCTATGATGGATTTTGAGAGATTGTTCAGGCAAAGGATGACATGACCATCATATGTCATCAAGTTCAAGCAACAGTTCTCCATGGGTCCCAGGATTGTCCCTCCTCACAATAGTATGGAGTATGAGTTTCTTTGTACCTAGGGTTGTAAACTTGTAATCAAACAATCAGCAATTTCTACTTATTGTCTTCGATGACACTTTTGACAATGTATTGTGGGTTGATTTATAATTGTAATATTAAATGGTTCCACGCCTTGATAATTGTGGAATGCTTGCTAATTTAATGGTTTTCCATTCCTAATGCTTATTCCAATTGTATTGATTGAATGGCAAGTATTCTAGCCTAAAATTCTGCGTGGAATAAGTAATAAAATGGAAAGGATACAGTAGGCTACGCTAACATTGAAAACATAGGGTCCCAAGCCAAACCATCACACTGGGTGTTCTTTTATTTTTTTCAATCTAACGATATCAATCATGCCTAAATAGGCACTCCCTGAATTTAAGGGCAAAATTCCATTGTTTGGGCCTCGAAATGGCCATTTCTCACTTTTCGACAAAAGGGACCAATTTTTACCCCCCCTTCCATTTCACTGACACATTTCAGTTTGGCAGAGGGTGAAATGGGTCCAAAATGCGAATTTTTTAAGCTCAATAAAAGCTACCAATTCCAAATAGTAGCAACCCTCATGGATGACTCTAAAATACAAGAATTAATAAAGATGTGCCACATATAATCCTGATTATTTAAATTGTTTACACATTTTTCCCAGTCCAAGACTCCAAGTTTACATAAACTTCAGGATAAGTGTTGAAACATGTACTGATGTTTTATTGACAAAAGAAGTACTAAGTTCATGCAATAACAGCTGAGACTGATCAATAATGTAATATCAGAAAGTACAATAGAAAAATGTATTCGAAAGTGAATCGTAAATATGATTCCATCAATAAACAATCAAGTACAATAGTATACCTCAGAAACCCACTGCCCAAGAATTAAGGCAACTTTACGATGAATAATGCGCATATTTGGATGGTCATTAGTGAGTTCGAGGGACAAAGCCCCATTGAACCTGTACAGGAGACATTAAAAGTAAAGGTCATCATTTAAAATAGAGAAATTTTTTTGGCAAGACTGAAGGAATTTCAAGGCAGAAGGAATTTCACCCTTAATTTTGTTTTGGGACAGATCGGTTTAATGACCAAAATAAATTTTCCAGTCTCTTTTTGGAGGTGTTTGTGTGGGTACACAAATAAAAATATCCTATGTTAAAAAAAAATTACAGTATTCACAGAACACAACATAAATGTAATTTAGGAAAGATATATCTCTCCAAGAATAGATTCGTGCCATGTGCTCCAATCGGAGTTGTTGCCATACTCTCAATCAAAGTCTTTCATCCAAGGTTTACATGTCATCAGTCAAGCTTTAGAATGGAATTGCACCGATGAATGAAGCTCAAAAATAGAGTTGCAGAAAAATTTGCTCAGTTAAGGATTAGGGTGAAAATGAAACCCCAAACTGGTATGGACAAAATTTAATCCAAAATCATCTTCCCGATGAAAAAAGCTGAAAACATTGAAAAACCTAAAATATTCCGAAAAATCAAGAATGCAAAATGGTACAACCCATAAAATATTTCGGTCCAAGTACCAAAACAAAAATTCTGGCCGATATTTCAGAAATTGATAACTAAAGTCCAAACCTGTGAGGATACTCTAGAAGGACGTTGGACCAACTCTTATAATGTCCTCTGACCTTTTTTTGGGGGGAGGGGGGCATTCTTGAAAACACAAGTTTTAGAATTTCGGAGCAGGGATAACCATCAGAGCTACCAGAAATAATGCTACTAAGCTTAACAGGAAAATCAATAGAGTAAGACCGAAAGAAGAGAAGGAAAAAGAAGTAATAAGGGGAGAAAATCACATTAAAAAACTCAAAAGGAATGAAGGAGAATGGCAGTTCTATTTGTTTCTCTCATTTATATTAATGATCTCACAAGACTCTAAACTAAATACAATTAACAAAGAAAACTAGAGCTGCAAATCTCCTTGCTTCCTTTCTTGCTTCTTCTTAAAGGCTTCTTTTCTGTATCCTATCAATTTTTCAACATGGCTCTAAGTAGATCAACATTTAACAATCCAATGGCTGCACATTATATATGGATATAAATTTTTCTAATTTAATATCCTGACCGTGCTCCACCTAATCCCACGTTTCTTCATTCCCCACCCGGAAAAGGAAAAAAATGAGCCGTAAACATACTGGTATATAGCATTTTTCCCAAATTAATGTTCGTCATAGATGTCATGGTGACTGCGCGACCCAAGGCGTCGAAGGGGCGACAAGGGGCCCTGCCTAAGCACCCTAGGCGTGTAGTATATATAACCAAGGAATTAAGTATCGGTCCATATCGTATCGTATCGGCCGATACATCTCGGTATCGATACGATACACACCGATACGTCTCTATTTTTTTTTTAAATAAACTGTCTCGACTGTATCGATATGTATCGACCGATACATATCGATACGATACGATACGGTCGATACGTATCGACACAGCCGAGACGTCCTTTTTTCATTTTTTTTTTTACTATTTTTTAGCGTATTTGTACGTCTCGATATGTATCGGTCGATACATATCGATACGTCTCAATATGTCTCGACCCACTTGAGAAAAACATGGGTTTTGTTCATTCTTACCTGCAGAACACGAAACAGAGAGCTTCCAGCGGAAAAAAACACAGTCCAGCCTTGGGAAAAAACCCCAAAATCCATGTTCTAACCCATTTTTTTGACCAGGTTTTTTTAGGGCTTCGATTCCTTGGTCAAAAACGATTCTAAAGGAGGTGGAATTAGAACATTTGCTGCATCCAACAACCCACATTCGAAATCAAAAGGTGTTCTTGAAGGGAAAGGTAGGTTTTTTGAAAAAAACTTGTTTTTTTTGTTCAAATCATCGATTTTTGGTCTTTTTTTTGCTATGAATCATAGAGAATAGGTTAAACTAACTTAGTATTGCATTCTTTGTATACATTTACAAAGATTTGAACTCAAATCTTTGCATTTTTCACCCAAAACCGAAAATTGCATCCAAAAAAAGGATTTTTTTTTTTTATTTTTTATTTTCTTCCAAAAATTAAAACATATGCTAATGTATATAATTTATAACAATTTCAAAGTGCCGCACTTGTCTGGTTATACATTATTCACAATTCTTAGTGTATATGCATGATATATGACATAAATTACTTGTTTATATTGTTTTTTGTGTCCAAAAGTGTATTTCCATGTGTATTTTGATCATTTCCATGCATTTCTGCACTGATCGATACATATCTCCGATACAATAGGATACGATACAATACGATACGTCTCTTAAAATCGCCCAACCCGATACCGATACTTTAAACCTTGTATATAACTATATGTAATATAGCAATGATAATTTTATATAATCATGGTTACATGCAACATAGACACCATATCACTATAATATGATATAATTATGATAGTAATGACCTAATATAAGAAAACCAACATATAACAAATAATCCATGGGATATAATATAAGCATATTCGAATCCAACAACAATGAAACAGCAATTTGGTGAGATGACAAAAGAACCATGAGCTCTCTTCCCCCACCTTCTCCCTACCCCCCACCCCCATCTCCCCGCTCTCCGGCCTCCACTCACAACCCTCCCCCCTCCGACCTCCACCCACCACCATCTCCCCATTGCCCCCAAACCCTGGACCTCTCTCTTCTCTCCTTCATCTCCCCTCCACTTCTCGTTCTGGCCTTTCTCTCCATTATGTCAAACCGTCTCTGGAAGGCTCATCTACGGTCGCGCTCTGCCCCCTTGACTTCCTTTCTCCCAAAATTGCTAAATGGAAAACCTGTCTACCTGGCTACTTCTTGGGCTCTAGACCTTCTTTCAACATTGTAAAAGCATCCTTATCAAAACAATGGAAAGCTCGGGGTGTTTTGGAAACTTACCACTTGGACAATGGGTCTCCATCTTCGAGTTCTACTCCGATGACGCTAAAGCTCAAGCCCTTAACGAAGCCCCCTAGCTAGTCGGCTCTACTACTATTTTTCTCCGCCAATGGGATCCTCACCTACAACTCCAACGGGTCGACTTCAGCACTTTTTCCCTTTAGGTCACTCTACCAAGTCTCCCCTTTCACTTCTGGAGCCCAGAGTGTCAAAGCATCATCGGCCCTATCCTTGGATTCCCTCTCTACACCGATGCTCGCACCAGAAAGATAGACTCACCTTCGCCCGTATTTGCTTTCATATATCTATTGACTCCCCCCTCCATCATCCATCTCCATCATTAACGATGCTGGCTTCAGTTTTGAGCCACCTATTCACTATGAGTGGCTTCCCCCACAATGCATCTATTGTAAACTTTTTGATACCTACTCGAAGACCTGTTTTGGCAAAGCTTCTTCCGTTTCCCTATGGTTGTCAATGACCATGAATCCCATGTTGCAACTCTGTCGGACTCTATTGATTCTCCTTTGGAACTCGCACTTGGTGCTGCTAGCTCATCCTTTGCCCCTTGCAGGGCGCCTAGCCCCTCTGATAGTTTGATTGGGAGATCATCTGTTTCTGACCATTTGTTCGTGTGCTCCTCTGCTCCTCCGCCTTCCACTGAGAGTTTGAAGGGCATAGCACTCTACCCAGCTCCATCACAACCTCCCTCCGCCTCCCGTGAGCCTAATCATAACCGTAAGAAGAGCCATTGCAGCCGCAATCGTTGCCTCTGGGAACAACCGGCATCTGGTTCACCTCTTGGACGCCTGCAACCCTCTTTCCCTGCTCCCTAGGTGGACTTGCTTCCCAACATCGGCATCAGTTCATTGTCCCAGGTTCCTCGTCAGCTCAACCCTTCAGTTCCTTTGGCTCCATCACAGTCTCCCATCTTGGATTTGGTGTAGTTGAAGATGCTACCTAAGTCAATGATCGACTCTCGATCTGTTGGCTCTTTCAGATTGTATGGTCTCTCAAGCTCCATCGACCTGCTGGTCTCTTCTTCATCTCCTTCTTTGGCTTCACAGGCTCCTGACACCTTAGCAGAAGCAAGCTGTCACTGTCCTCTCTCGTTGGGCTGACCCCTCCTGTTATAGGTAATGACACATACCCGCTTCCCCTGATACCCTTTAGCCCTGCCTCTTCACCCTTTGTCGTCACCCATCAACCCCTCCCTGCTCCCGTCACCATCACCATGACGTCCTCCAACCTTCCCCTCCTACCTCCTACCACGTCCTTAGTTGTCAAGGCGTGGCCTAAGCGTCACCTAAGTAAATGTTTTTATATTTGTATTTCATTTACTTAAGAATTTATTCATAAATAAGCAAATATCCCCTAATTGAATCCAATAAAATTCCAAAAGGATAAAAAGTCAACCCCCCCAGTTCAAGAATAAAAAGTGGATTTTTGGCAGTAGGTGTAATTTTCAACTTTATAATGCTGAGGTTTTTCTCAAATCTAAAAATTACATAAATCTTTTTTTTTGGGTGAATAAAAGAATTCATTACCAAGGAAAGAAAGAAAAACAAGGGCCCCCAAGGGGGGCAAACAAAAGCCCATGGCCAGACAAAGCTATCAGCTAGAGGCAGCTGAAGCAGAAAAAGAAACATTTGGGATACCCCAGGAGACAACAATAAGCCTGTTCCTTGGGGTGTCAGCACAAAAAGAGGGGGGAGCTGACATCAATTTGGAGGAAATTTCGAAGGAAATGGAATCCCAAATCTGATGGAAAGACCGAGAATTGAAGGTCCATTTCCTGATATTTCGCTCCATCCATATATGGTTGATGGCAGCACAAAAAGCCAACTTCCCAACAGTGTCACATATAGAGGTGCCTCCAAAGGTCATATCTACCCAAATCCATTCTCTTGAGAAAGGCAGGATTCTTCTTTGGGCTGGCCAACACTTAGAAAGGATACCCTTCCAGATGGCTTTAGAGGTCGGGCATTCAAAGAACAAATGATCAGAGTCTTCAATGTTGTTCCAGCAAAGGCAGCAACCACTGGACACTTGGAGGTGACGCCTGAGCAGGAAAGCTTGAGTAGGAAGACAGTTGGTGAAGACTCTCCAAGTCGTGAAACAATGCCTAGGGATGTGATGCTTGAACCAGAGAAGCTTCCTCCAACCAGCCACCAAGCCTTTGAAGCGGATAAGGTTCCAAGCAGCCTTGAAAGAGAATTTCCTAGAGCCATCTGCTGTCCAGAGGACACAATCACCCCTAGAAGGCAGCCTTCTTTGGATGGTCTGAAGATCATTCCAAAGGAGAGAGAGAGGCTGAGAAGAGGTAGGGGGAGGGGCCCAATCATTGTGATGAAGGATGTCCGCAACCAGAGCCATCCTCTGAAGACCTGAGGCATAGATCGTCCTTGGGGTGACAAGGTGCAAAAGAATTCCTTTGGGGTGCCAGTGATCCAACCAAAGGGAGGTGGAGAGGCCATCTCCAATGTGAGATTGGAAAAAAGGGAGCACAATGTGGCGGTATTCCAGGATCTTGCGCTAGACCCAGGAAGCATCAGAGGAGCCAGAAGCAGTCCAAATGGAATCATGCCGAAGAGGGCCTGAATAAACCCAATCAAAGTGCGGTAGAATATTCATTTGTTTTGATATTTAAAAAAATATTTTCATTCAGAGCGATTTTGACAGAATTTGCGCACACCAAATAAAGTTTGACCGGAACATAATTCCTTCAATATAAATCAGGTTTAAGCAATCTTAGATTTGTTGCAAAAAGTCTCATGTAAAAATAAAATCATTTGATCAGTCAAACTTATTAGAGAACAATAACGTTTCTCTAAATCGAGAGCAATTTAATTACTTATTAACATAGTTTGAGATCTCGCGAGATCTCGCCCTCGGTGAGTTTCTCGGTTTTTTGAGAAACCGAGACAAGATGGGATACGATACAAAATAAAACAAGATCTTGGCGAGATCTCGGATCTCGGGTCGAGATCTCGGGTTGACCCATGGAAATGACCCATCTACTATTGTTGAGATATGTTACCCTGTATAGCCGACCATGATAGCTATAGGGAAATAAAAAGAGAAAAAATACCAAAAATACCCTTATAATATCGGGTAACATATCTCAGCACTCCCCCTCAAGTTGGGGCATAGATATCACACATGCCCAACTTGACTAGACTAGGATAAAACAACTTCCCACTGAACCCTTTGGTGAAGACATCAGCCAGTTGATCTCTAGACTTCACAAAAGGGATACAAATCTGCCCACTCTCTAACTTCTCCTTGATGGTCGTTCCCCCGTTGATCTCCTCTAGGGTTCCTCCTCCTTTGTGGTTCCCCCCAAAGTTTTTGGTTATGTCTGCTATGTCCACAATCATCATCCTCATGGGAAATTTGATCCACGGAGCATTCGATGTATTTTTCTGGGCTATTCTGCGACCCAGAAAGGATACAAGTGTTATCATCCACCTACTCGCCGTACTTTTGTCTCCATGGATATTGTCTTCCATGAGTCCTTGTCATATTATTCTCAGACACCTCTGCAGGGGGAGCAGGAACAGGGTTTTGAAGACGTGTCTGCTATTCTTCCGGCTCCTATTCAGGGGGAGCCCTCTGTAACTTCAGCTCCTACAGTGGTTCCCCATCGGGGGAAGCGTAGACCAGTTAGTCAAATCCCTGTTGATAAAGTATATACCCGGGAGCGCACAGGACAAGTTGAGACTACCCTCTACAATCGTCTGCACTTGATCCAGATTCAGACCCTACTACATCATCTGGTAAGGATCCTTCTCTTAACTTACCTATCGCTGTCCGTAAAGGCATTAGGTCATGCACCCAACACCCCATCTCCAATGTTGTTTCCTATGATGCTTTGTTTCTTCTCTTTCCTCTATTTCTATTCCTCAGAAATGGCAAGAGGCGATTGCAGATCAAAAGTGGAAAGCAGCCATGATGGAAGAAATGACGGCCTTACTTAAAAATGAGACATGGGAGCTAGTTGTTCTTCATTCGGGTAAGAGACCAGTCGGGTGCAAATGGGTATTTGTTGTCAAGCAGGAGCCAGATGGAACAGTGGATAGATATAAAGCCAGGCTTGTGGCCAAAGGCTTCACTCAGACTTATGGGATCGACTACCAGGAGACATTTGCCCCTGTTGCGAAGTTGAACACTGTCCAGGTCTTACTGTCTTGTACTGTCAACCTTGGCTAGGACCTACAGCAATTGGATGTAAAAAATGCATCCCTTCATGGAGAGTTAGAAGAGGAGGTTTATATGGAAGTTCCTCTGGGTTTTTCCTCTGACAAGACCCATGGGAAAGTCTGTAGGCTCAAAAGGGCACTATATGGGTTGAAGCAATCTCTACGGGCATGGTTTGGTAGGTTTCATAAAGCCATGGTCTCATGTGGATACAAACAGAATAATGCTGATCACACTCTGTTCATCAAGCAAAAGGGAGAAAAGGTCACTCTTCTTATAGTTTATGTTGATGACATAGTTGTGACTGGTAATGATGCAGATGAAGTTTCTCACCTAAAGGCTTTCTTGGGACGAGAATTTGACATAAAAGACCTAGGACAGCTAAGATATTTTCTTGGGATTGAAGTTGCCTGTTCTCCAAAAGGCATCTTTCTCTCCCAAAGAAAGTATGTTCTAGATTTACTATCAGAGACTGGTTTGCTTGGTCGTCATCCTTGTAACACTCCTTTGGAAGCTACTACTCGTCTGCAAGAGAAGGATGGTGAACCTGTTGATAAGGGCAGATATCAACGTTTGGTGGGAAAACTGATTTATCTCTCTCACACCAAACCAGATATTGCCATTGCTGTAAACCTAGTAAGCTAGTTCATGCATGATCCTTATTCCACTCACATGGCTGTTGTTCTTCGTATTCTCCATTACTTGAAATCAGCTCCAGGAAAAGGGATACTTTTGTCTCCCCATGACCATCTTCGCATTGAGGCTTACACAGATGCTGACTGGGGTGGTAATCCAGACAAGAAATCTACCTCCGGCTATTGTACTTTTGTTGGAGGAAATCTGGTCACATGGCGGAGTAAAAATTAAATGTTGTGGCAAGATCTAGTGCTGAAGCTGAATTCCGTGCTATGGCCCAGGGCATATATGAGTTATTGTGGCTTTAGAGTCTACTCCTAGATATCTGTGGTTCTGTTCATCTTCCAATGATGTTGCACTGTGACAACAAAGCAGCAATTAGCATTGCCCACAATCCAGTACAGCATGACCGTACCAAACATGTGGAGATTGACAGACACTTCATCAAGGAGAAGTTAGAGAGTGGGCAGATTTGTATCCCTTTTGTGAAGTCTGGAGATCAACTGGCTGATGTCTTCACCAAAGGGTTGAGTGGGAAGTTGTTTTATCCTAGCCTAGTCAAGTTGGGCATGTGTGATATCTATGCCCCAACTTGAGGGGGAGTGTTGAAATATGTTACCCGATATTATAAGGGTATCTTTGGTATTTTTTCTCTTTTTATTTCCCTATAGCTATCATGGTCGGCTATACAGGGTTATTGATGTAATTTCAGTATTATGAAAGTTATAAATATAAGGGCTGAATAATCACATCGATTATTCTAGCCATTCCCTAAATTCTATTTAGTCTACAACTATGTATTTACTTACCTAACTCGACATATCTCAGCGAGATCTCGGATCTCGGGTTGACCCATGGAAATGACCCATCTACTATGTATTTACTTACCTAACTCGACAGAACTCTTATATGCCTGCTGTGGAGCACTATATGCAACATTACAGCAACACTATGTCAAGGGAAGACTATGTGACACTAGCGGGGACTGAATACTTGATTCAAAGTCATTTTATGTGATGATAGGTGTAACACTGTTAAACAGTTTGATGTATCACTTTAACATTTCTGATTCTTATTTAAGTTGTTTAGCTATTAATTGAATGTTTTGTTTGCTTTCTATTACTAAATTATGTGTAGAGTAGGGTATTTTAGTACATCATCGCATACCAACCTATGGTCCGAATTGAAACTCATATTTGGACTTTGTTTTTGCAAAATCTGATAGTGCCATTGTGTTTAAATGGCCTAAAATAGGCTGAATACCAAGTTTCAGACCCAAATTATGTCTAAAACCCACCGAGTTGAGGCTTCGAGTCGGAAAAAAAAAATGCACCAACTCGGCGAGATCTCGACTCGACTCGACTCCGTTTTTACAAGGGTCGAGTTGGTACCGAGACCCGAGTTTCAGTACCTTGCTTATTGATAAGATCATATTTTCTAAGAACAATATAAACCAAATGTATGTTTTGATTGTTTCAAACTTCCAATAGCTTGCTTATTCAGTTCTGCTGTCTTCTAGTTCTATGTTGATTTTTGATGACTTTATGTGGCTTAATATTGATTTTTGATTAGTTGATGTGACTTAAAATGGTGATTTTTTATGACTTGATGTTGCTTAATATTGTAACATACTAAATAATGTTAGAAAAGAGGAGAAACAATGTTAGAAAAGAGGAGAAATAAAAAATAATACTTGGGCACTTTGTCGCCTAAGCGCTTAGGCACCCCCTCCACTACCTTAGGTCGCCTTGCCACCTTGACAACTATGCCCCCGTCTCATGATTCCCCTTTATCATTTAACCCTGCGGGCCCCCTGACCACTTCCACGCACCCCCTTAATTGTAAACCCCACTTACCGGTTCATCCCACTTCTCCATTAACTGATCCAACCTTGACCCACACCTACCCTAACCCCCTATCCCTTTAAACCCTTTGAACCACTCCTCATTAAACCCAACTTTAAACTGGTCCCATTTTACCCAACCCCTTAACCTCTCTCCCTCCCAGGCATGGTTTTCACTTAACCCTCTCCTCCCCCCCCCCCCTCACCCTCCACCCCAGTTTGTTCTAGTTTTGTCCGTTGGGTGTCCCCCTTGCCCTCCCCCCTTTGAGACACCAGACCCTCCCCCTTGTAGCTCTCCCCGAGAGCTCATTAGAGCTCCCCCTACCATGGCTTCGAGCTGCCCTACCCCCTACCCACCCCTTGACCTGGATCTTGAGTAAGCACCCGACAATTGCCTACCACCGCCAGCTTTACAAGAGTCCACCTCCTCGGGGTTCGTTGCATACCCCCCTTTAGTTATCCTTGTCTTCAAGCTTCTTTTGGAATGTCAGGGGTCTGAACTCCCTGGCTAAAGATGCTAGCATTAGGGCTCTCATCAAGTCCCGCCACTCTTCCTTCTGTGTGATTCTAGAAACCCGAGTCCTTCAAGAGAATGCCCCCGCATTGCCTCCTCTATTGCCCCTCATGGTCCTTCCTTGCCAACTATGACTAGTCCCCTAATGGCCGTATTTGGTTCCTCTAGGACCCTTCAAAGCTCTACATCTCTGTCTCCTTCCCCTCCCCAACTCCTCCTCTTTCTTTCTCTCGGTGGTGTACGCTTCCAATCGTGTTGTGAATCGGGTCCCCCTTTGGGCTTACCTCTCCCTCCTCAAGGCCCGTGTTGGTTCTCTCCCTTGGGATGTGGGTGGTGATTTTAATGTTGTTTGGTTTGGTCATGATAAATTTGGGGGTAGGCCTCTTGACCTCCTTTCCCCCAATGCTTTCAATGATTGTCTGAAGGACCTAGGTACCAATGATATGAGATGGTTGGGTTCCCTCCATACTTGGCATAACATAAGAGGGGGCACAGATCGGATAGCTTGCAAAATTGATCGTGTTCGAATTAATGAAGCCTGGCTCTCCTCTTTCCCCAACTCCCATGCCAACTTCCTTCTCCCAAAAATCTCTAACCATAGTCCCTGCCACCTTTTAATCCAACACTTTATCTCCTTCGGGTAGAAGCCATTCAAATTCTTCGACATGTGGACGACTCATCCCCAATTCCTCTCCTCTATCCAAGAGGCTTGGGAGAAGCCGGCCCACTGTTTCTCTCTCCCTCTCCTTGCTTTTGTAAAAAAGCTTCGAAATTCCAAAATTGCTCTCAAAGCTTGGAATTCGTCCACCTTTGGAAACATCTCTTCGAGGGTTTCCCCTTGCCACTCTTGCTTTTCCCAAGTCCAATCCCAGATTCAATCTGACTTGCTCAACCCTTTTCTGGCTGAGGAAGAAAAAAGGTTATCCTTAGAGCTCCTCTCTCTCTCTCTCTCTCCTCCCAAGAAGAGAGCTTCCTCTAGCAAAAATCCTGCATCAAATGGCTAGAGCTTGGAGATTCTAACACGGCTTATTTCCATCGTTCCTTGAAAGCCCGCTCCAACTCTAATCCCTTTTCGTTGCACCTCAATCGGGATGCTACCCCTCTTACCACTGTCCATGAAATTAATGCGGAAGCCATCTCCTTTTCCTCCCTCTTCTGCCCTCCCGCTTCCACCCCCCTCCCCTATCCCTCAAGGATTATTTAACAAGTTTGTCCCATCTTCTCTCTTCGACTCCCTCCAATCTATCCCCTCAAATTCTTAAAGCGATTTGTTGAATTGTATAGTGTATACCGTAGGGGTATACATGGGATTTTACTATGTAATTTTTTCCTTTGTTATTTTTACTTTTTTCCCCTCTCTATTGACCCTAAATAGTAGTCAATTAGAGTAGGGGTAGCAGTTTAATTTTCTCTATGAAGCTTTCTTTATAAATAGAAGCTTGGCTGATCTAATTGATCATTCAAGCATTACAACCTATAGGATTGTTCTTCTTTCTTCTAACATGGTATCAGAGCATCTTTGATCTAGGGATTAGAACAGTCCTATTTGCTATCGTTTCTCTCTCCTTCTTCCAGCCTTCTTTCCTTCGATCCCCTTCCTCTTCCTTCTTCTTCTTCTTCTTCTCTTCTTTCTCATCTTGGTTCGAAACCTGCACAAGGGGCAGCATCCATGAGGTGATCATTCAATCGTATGCTGCCCTCTGTTCACCTCAAATATTTCATGTTTTAGAAGTTCCTCAGATTGGTAGCTGCTGTCCACCTAGTCTGCGATATTTGGCTCTTCCCCTTTTGAAGGTTGATCGATTTACACTCAAGGGATCAAGCCTTTCACCTTTGGAAGTCCATACCCACAGCAATAGGATAGTTCCTATCATCCTTCCTACACCAGAAAGGATCCTGCTGCAGAAATCAATCTCAGCATTTGGGGTTTTTCAAAACTCTATCTCCATAATCGATTGGGGGTTCTCTTTACCTGCTGCTGCTGCTGAGTTTTTGGGAGGAGTTCATCACTGATTAGAGGAGCACTCGATCAATATTTGGGCCCTCTTCTTCAAGCATTTCTGCAGATTTCAGCATCCCACATCTCAGCTATCGATTTCAGCATACAAGGGTGCCCACCAGGTGTTTGATGAATTGCCTATTGACCCTAACTGCTCCTTCGATTATGAGTTCTCCTTCTCAGACTTGTGTGAAAGTTGAAAGACCTCTTCCATCATTTTTTGAAGAACACTCCATCCAGTTTCACCCCATTTTATTGGAGTTTTTTGAACTATTTTTTTGCTGCTATACTGCTGCCCCTTCAACATGACTGGTTCAGATGTTACTTCAGCCTCCTCTGATGGACAGTCCAGGTTGGACTTCCTTCGGTTTTCTGTCCCGATCAAACTTGACCAACTACTTGATGTGGTCCAGATCTAACTACTTGACCATAGCATGCCGAGGTCTTACTGGACACATCACTGGCACTACTGTGAAACCACTGCTGAAGGTCCTGCTCAAGAGAGATGGATTTCAAATGACTCTAAGGTGATGTCCTACTTGATTCACTCCATGCAACCTAACCTTGCTAGTGGGTACTTGTTGCTTGATACTGATGCCCAGATCTAGAATGCTGCGAAGGACACATATGGTCAGGTCGGAAATGATGCCCAAGTGTATGAACTTCGGAAGAAGGTTCATGACAGCACACAGACGGAACTGACAGTCTCTAAGTACTATACTGCCCTTCGAGGCTTATGGCAGAAGCTTGATCATTATTCTGACTACCAGCCCACCACTGCTGTGGACATTGCTGCTTATCACAAGCATGTGGACAAGATACGGGTGTATGACTTCCTTGCTGGTTTGAATGTCGAATATGATCTGATTCGAGTTCAAGTTTTGAATAGATCCCCATTTCCCACCTTGAAACAGTCTTATGCCTTAGTCCATACGGAGGAGACTCGTCGGGCTGCTATGTTGCATACTCCCACTATTGAGAGATCAGCTCTCCAGGCTAAGTCCAGCCCTACACCCATCACTGAGGGTTCCTCCTACTTGGGCAGTTCTTCAAAGGAACCTGTTCGATGTGAAGTTGTGAACATTGCAACAAGCTTTACCACACTAAGGCTACTTGTTGGAAGCTACATGGGAAGCTGGCTAATTTTGAGGCCTAGCGAGCAGCTAAAGGGAAGTCCAAGACCAAGGCCAACCACACTGAGAAAGTTTCCACACCATCAGGGCATAGTTCTCCAAACTTGACCAGCATGATTCATGAAGAGCTCCAGGGTATCCGGCGTATGCTGACAACATCATCCACTTCTGTTGCGTCCTCCACTGCCTCTGCTCCAGCTTCTTCAGGTTCCCATTTTGCCCAGTCAGGTATTCCTTTCAGTGGTCGTTGTGCATCGATTGTTTCCCCTCCATGGATCATAGACTCCGGTGCCACTGACCACATGACAGGTTCTCCCAATTTATTTCATAAGTATTTCCCTTCATCTGGTAAAGACAAGGTTCAAGTAGCAAATGGATTCCTCTCTTCTGTATCTGGGAAGGGCTCCATAAGCTACTCTCCCTCCCTTACCTTGTCTTCAATCTTACATATTCCTAACTTTACTACAAATCTTCTTTCTATTAGTAGCTTGACTCGAGATTTGAACTGTAAAGTAACCTTTTTTTCTTGATCATTGTGTTTTCCAAGATCTGGCGCATGAGAGGACGATTGGATTAGGTAGGGTACATGGTGGTCTTTACTTGCTTAAGGGCACTTCAAAACCAATAGCCTTGCCTTCTCAGCTTCATTCGGTTCCTACTCAGCTTTCGTCTGCATTCTCCACTACTCTATATCAATGGCACTGTTGTTTGGGTCATCCCCCCTTAGGGATTTTATCTCTTTTGTTTCCTAAACTAGTTCAAGAATGTAATCGAACTGAGTTTTTCTATGAGGCCTGTGTTATGGCCAAACAAACTCGTTCTACTTATTCTCCTATTAATCAAAGAAGAAGTGCTATTTTTAACTTGGTTCATACTGATGTGTGGGGTCCCTCTCGTCATACTTCCATTTCTGGCCATCGTTGGTTTGTTACTTTTATAGATTGTCATTCTCGTCTTACTTGGGTTTATATGATGCAACATAAGAGCTAAGTATTTCGTTGTTTTCAGCTATTTCATAAAATGGTTCAGACCCAGTAGCAGGCTACCATTAAAATTCTCAGGAGTGATAATGGTATTGAGTACATCAAGGGCCAGTTCCAACAATATCTAGCTGATTATGGCATTGTTCACCAAACCAGCTATGTTGACACCCTTGCCCAAAACGGGGTGGCTGAAAGAAAGAACCGCCACCTCTTGGAAGTAACTTGTGCTCTCATGTTTGCGCATCATGTTCCTTCCCAGTACTAGAGTAATGCTGTCCTTACTGCTGCTTATCTCATCAACCTCATGCCTATTCGTTTTTTGGGTGCTCGATCTCCTATTGAGATATTGAAGGGATCTTCCTCTATTATTGTTCCCCCCTGCACTTTTGGTTGTGTTTGTTATGTCCGTGACACACATTCTCCTGGCAAGTTTGAACCCCGTGAGCTGCGGTGTATGTTCCTTGGGTATTCTCCCACCCAGAAGGGTTATCGGTGTTACTTTCCTCCTACTCGTCGTGCTATGGTGAGTATGGATGTTATCTTTCATGAGTCAGTTTCCTACTATTCTCCGTCTCATCTTCAACGGGAGAGTACTAGTGAAGATGTGGTTGTCCAGGAACCCTTTCTCCATATCAATGTTGTGGACACTGAGAAGATTACAACACACGGGGAGCCTACTCCTCAGGTTAAAAAGAAGTTGATAGATGATCCCAACCTCAAAACCTTTGCTCGAAAGCGGTTAAAGAACAAGCAAGTTGACATCACTACCATGACAACACCTGAACCTATTCAATTGGAGCCCCTTGAGCCAAAACCATGCTCCCCTGGTAATCTCTCCTCTCCTCAACCTCCTCTTGATCTTGATTTATCTATTGTTCATCGTAAGGCACTAGGTCTTGCACTCAACACCCCATATCTCATGTTGTTTCTTATGGCTCATTATCTACTGCCTATCATACATTTGTTTCTTCTCTTTCCTCTGTTAGCATTCCACAAAATTGGCAGGAGGCTCTTGCAGATTCAAAGTGGAAAGCTGCCATGGTAGAAGAAATGAATGCGTTAAAGAAAAACAACACTTGGGACATTGTAGCTCTTCCTCCAGGAAAGAAACCAGTTGGGTACAAATGGGTGTTTGTGTTAAAGCAAAAAGTTGATGGCAGTGTGGACAGATATAAGGCAAGACTAGTGGCTAAAGGGTTCACTCAAACCTATGGGATTGATTACCAGGAGACCTTTGCCCCAGTTGCCAAGCTGAATACAGTGAGAGTGTTACTATCATGTGTTGTAAATCTAGGGTGGGATCTACAGCAACTTGATGTGAAGAATGCTTTCCTTCATAGAGAGCTTGATGAGGAAGTATACATGGAAGTTCCTCCTGGCTTTTCATCGGACACAACCAATGGCCAAGTTTGCAAGTTGAGCATGCTCTATATGGCCTCAAACAGTCTCCTAGAGCTTGGTCTGGCAGATTTCATAAGGCCATGACCTCTGTGGGGTTCAAACAAAGCAATGTTGATCATACTTTGTTCATCAAGCGTCATGGTGACAGGGTCGCAATCCTTATTGCACATGAAGATGATATAGCTGTGACTATAAATGACAGTGAGGAGATAAATCATCTTAAGGAGTTTCTCGGATGAGAATTTGAGATCAAGCATCTAGGAAAGCGAAGGAATTTTCTTGGGATTGAAGTTGCCAGATCTTCAAAAGGCATCTATCTCTCCTAGTGGAAATACATCCTAGATCTTTTATCAGAGACAGGGTTACTGGGTTGTCATCCAAGTGAAACTCCATTAGAAGCTAACACCAGGCTGAAGGAATGCAATGGGGAACCAGTTGACAAAGGTCGTTATCAGAGGCTGGTGGGAAAGCTGATCTACTTATCTCACACACGACCCGACATTGCCTTTGCTGTGAACCTGGTAAGCCAGTTCATGCATGATCCCTATTCCACTCATATGGAGGCTATTCTTCGCATTCTTCGCTACCTGAAAGCAGCCCCAAGAAAGGGAATTCTCTTATCTCCACATGATCACTTGAGGGTTGAAGCCTATACCGATACTAACTGGGGTGGCTCTTTAGACCGTAAGTCTGTTATAGGGTATTGCACCTTTGTTGGAGGCAACCTAGTTACATGCGCAGCAAGAAGCAAAATGTGGTGGCTAGATCAAGCGCCGAAGCAGAATTTCGTGCAATGGCCCAAGGCATTTGTGAGTTGTTATGGCTTCGAGGATTACTCCAAGACATTGGTGTTCCTATTTCTCTTCCGATGATGCTATACTGTGACAACAAGGCTGCAATTAGCATAGCTCACAACCCAGTTTAACATGATCGTACTAAACATGTGAAGATCGACAAACATTTTATTAAGGAAAAGCTTGAGAGTGGTCTTGTTTGTGTTCCCTTCGTGAAGTCTGAAGATCAGCTTGCTGATGTGTTCACTAAGGGACTGAGCGGGAAGTTGTTTCATCCTTTTGTATCCAAGTTGGGCATGATTGATATCTATGCTCCAACTTAAGGGGGAGTGTTGAATTGTATAGTGTATACCGTAGGGGTATACATGGGATTTTACTTTGTAATTTCTTCCTTTGTTATTTTTACCTTTTTCCCCTCTCTAATGACCCTAAATAGTAGAGTCAGTTAGAGTAGGGGTAGCAAGGTAATTTTCCCTTTGAAGCTTTCATTATAAATAGAAGCTTGGCTGATCTAATTGATATTCAAACATTACAACCTATAGGATTGTTCTTCTTTCTTCTAACATGATTCATTACCACAAGTCTAATCGGGCCCCTTGTCCTGATGGGTTCAGTATGGGGTTTTTCTTGGCCAGCTGGGACATTATCAAAGATGATCTCATCAAAGTCATCCAGAGCTTCTTCTACAAACCCAATCAGCTCCCCCGCATCAACCAGACCTTTCTTTGCCTCATCCCCAAAAAGAAGGGGCCTCCTCCAGTGGCTAAGCACAACTTGATAAGAGTTCTTTTATCAATGGCTTCTAACCTGGATTAGCCATTGTATCAATTGGATGTGAAGAATGCATTTCTCCATGGGACCTTAGTGGAGGAAAAGTGTATATGCAAGTTCCACCTGACCTAAGGTGTACTGCAGTTCAAGGTAAAGTATGTGGCCTTAAAAGAACCCTCTATGGTCTTTAACAGTATCCAAAGGATTGGTTTTGAGTGATTTAGACAGGCTATTCTGAAGACAAAATACACCCGGAGTCAGGTTGATCATATATTATTCATCTGTCAAGGTTGTGGTAATATTACAGCCTTAATTGTCTAAGTGGATAATATTGTGATAATTGGGAATGACCAAGAGGAAATAAAGAGGCTCAAATCCTACACATGGTTCAAGGTCTCGGTTCCAGACCAGGTTTCGCCAAGGCAGAAAACCGAGTTGGGCCGAGATCTCGGAGAGTTGGTACATTTTTTTTTTGTTGAACTCGTTGCTTGGTTTCAATGGGCTAATTAGGTCATGAAACTTGGTATATAGCCTATTTTGAGCCATTTAAACATAATCATAATTACACTATCAGATTTTGAAAAATCAAAGTCCAAATAGGAGTTTGACTTCAGACCCTAGGTTGGTAGGCTACGACGTACGCGGTCTCCAATAGGCCCTATTCTACATATAATAACAGAAAAATTAATCTGGCTCCATCAACTGGTAGATCGCCTGAAGTTGTGTAACATATAAAAAATCGAGACCCAACCACCAAGATTTAAACATATTTTTTTGCAAAAAAATAGATTTAGGGAAACATGGCTTACCTTGGAATCCTCCAATCTTCTTCAAATCACTACAATCTTGTAGTAGATCAATGTTTCCACGAGTTTCTTGGAGTAATCCGGTGATTTTCCATCAAAAAATGGGAAGAGAGATCAATTTTTGAAAGTCCACAGCTTTTCCCACCGAGATGACCGAGACCTATCGTAATCTCTACTGGTCTCGGTCAAGATAAAGGCCTTTATAACTGGTTTTGCTCTGGTTCCAGTCGAACCGAGCTCTCTACCAAGACATGGAGTCTCGGTCAAGTTGATATCTTTTTTTATTTCGTATAAGGTCTCGTCTCAGACCTTCAAAAAATCGAGATATTACCAAGATCTCGATGAGACCTTATTCCATGATCCTACTTAGGTCAGCAATTTGAGATAAAGACCTTGGTCCCTTAAAATACTTCTTAGGAATTGAAGTATCAATGTCAAAAAAGGGCATTAACATCTATCAGAAAAAAGTTTGTGTTGGACTTTCTAAAGTAGACTGAAATGTTGGGTTGTAAACCTGCCAACTCACCTGTTGATCAGAATCATAAACTAGATGACGACAGTGGACATCCCCGAGTTGATGCATGGGAGTATCCGAGATTGGTGGGGACGTTGATCTAACTCTCCCTAACAGGTCTAGATATTGCTTATGTTGTTGGGGTAATAAGTCAGTTCATGCATGCACTTAAAAGTGGGCACTTAGATGCAATGTATCATACTCTCAGGTACTTGAAGACCAGTTCTGGAAAAGGATTGTTGTTCTCTAGACATAACCATATGAAAATTGAGAGGTACACTGATGCTGATTGGGCATGCTCCATTGCAAATAGAAGGTCTACATCAGGATATTGCACCTTTGTAGGTGGGAACCTGGTTACCTGGAAAAGTAAGAAGCAATCTGTGGTGGCTAGATCCAATGTAGAGGCAGAATTTAGAGCCATGGTACTTGTAGTCTTGTGAACCCCCATGGTCGAACAAGCTAGTCTAAGAGATGGGGTTTGAAGCTAAGGGCCCCATGCGGTTGTACTATGACATCAAGGCTGCCATTAGCATAGCTCATAACCCGGTGCAACATGATCATGCAAAACATGTTGAGGTTGATCGGCACGTCATCAAGGAAAAGATCGACTCAGGTTACATTTGCACTCCCTTTGTGAAGACAGGGAATCAGCTAGCTGATGTGTTCACCAAAGGAATCAATTCGCTGCAGTTCCATACCCTCTTGAGCAAGCTGGGCATGTATGACATCTATTCTCCAGCTTGAGGGGGAGTGTTAGAAGTATATTGTAAAGGTAGAATAGTCAATGTAATGGGAATAAGCACATATGTTCATGTTATGTTTTATAAGGGCATTGATGTAATTTCTCCATTTAAGTTAATGTTAATGAATACAGAGGAGAGGGATCAATAGTTCTCTCCCAACTCTTACCACAAAATCTTCTTCTTCCTCCTCTCTCTTCCTTCCTCTCCTCTCCTTACCATCCACTGTTGCTGCACTACTTACAGGTATCAACTACGTCTTAGTTACAAACTACTGAAACAATATCAAGCAACATTCAGGGAAATCCTATAAATGAAATTTCGTTGATCAAAGCAGATCTGCAACCCAAAGGACAGGATATTATTTCGCAGAAGAAATAAAATCTCAGGTAAAATTTTATGAAATTTTGTTGAAACTAATTTAGTCTTTGAACTCCTTAGTTGTGTACATGCAACACAAGTTTCGATGATTTTTTTATTTTTTCAAGCTGAGTCAACTTTCTAAAACTTCTGTAGCCACCAAAAGCAGGTACATTTGGAAATCTGTGACAGCATCAATACATCAAGTACAACTTTACAATATTTGGACAAAAAAAATGAGGTAGAAGTTTACTAGATGCAAAAAGGAGAATTAAGAGAGCACACCAGTCTTTGAAGTTCAGGTAATTCGAAAGCTCATAATAAACATGTCCAGCAGCACCATAAGCAGCATCTTTAAGAAGCATAGCTGGACTAATTTCAGTTTCTGAAGCTGAGGAGCCACTCATTGCTTCTTGAAGAATGGAAACAACCACAGGACCTAACAACTGAAAGGGCACAAAAGATCACAAATGACTACATTCTGTTTATGCAATCCAAAGAAAAAAAAGTTCTAAGCAATGGAAAAAACTCCGGTCTGGGCACCGAGACTGTTTTACAGGTCCGGAACCCTTATAACCTGCCACACATTCTATGGTCAGAAGATCAGGACCCACAGTCGGTTGGCCCAACCTAAGAGATCAGGTAAAACAAAATCAGTACGAAATGATGCCGACTCATGATTTCTTATCATAAAGCTGAACATTCAAAAAACATTTATGTTCCAAAAAGTTCAAAACAATAATTAGTTCAGATGGTTAATACTCATCTGATCCTTTTTCTTTTGCTAGGTTGAATAGAATATTAAAAGCAGGACCCTCTTTAGCATAGGTCCCAATCCTCTAAAAGAAAAGCATGTGGCATGTCATTGGAGTGCCAGAACTTTATACAGGTAAATAGCTCTAGAACCCCAGTCCCCAGCAGACATTCCCTTAAAGAAATGATTGCATCTGGATAAATAGTAGAATACCAAGAGATGTACTTACTTGACTATAGTTTTCAAACAAAACAATATACAGAGCTTCTGCACATGGCCTCAGTTTTTCTGTCCATTGAACCATATCCTGCTCATGATGAAAAGACTCTGGGTTTTCATACCACTCTTTCAAATCACCTTCTGACAAAACAAAATACCTGTAATCCAAGCAACACAGCATAGATGTTGAGTTGAGAAAAGTTTTTCTGAAGTCAACTCTTTCTAGGAACTAAAAGTGTAGTTACATACATACAACTCTTAGAAACGGCGCTATGACAATCAACACTTGAATAAGATTAAAAATGTTGAAAAATCTACAATATCAAACTATAGCATCACAAATGTTTACAAACTCTGCAGTCTGCAGAACAATGTAAATACATTATCCAAAGCAAAAGCACATAAATGAGTTTGCATACAGAACTCCAGAACTTAAACGACAACCAATGACATCGACAACTTTACAAAAGAAAACAAGAGAATTTGGTGAATATGAATGCATTAACAACCCTCCTGGACTTTTCACTAAAAAACTCATAGCACTAGTTTTTCGATTCCCATAATATTTTAGCCACATAGACAACCTTAACTGTAGAACAAGACAAAGTAAAATCAATTTAAGTAATAAATAGCAATAAATTTAAAGAAGAGAAGGTGGAAAGATGCAGAAAGACTGATTCTCTTTTTAAGATTAATACAAAAACTACAGTATGTATGTTGGAAGTTACTTTAGCTCACTGCCAGAAGACATACTCAGAACTTCATTCAATGACCAAAAGAGACCCATTAATGATTCCAGTGTTTACTAGAAAGGATCTTTTTCTTTTTCGATGAATAAAAAACTCATTACCAAAGAGAAGGGGGGAGGGAACAAACAAATGTAAGAATCCTTAATAACAAACAGCGCAACTTAATAACAAACAAACAGCGCAAATATAAGAATCCTATTGTGCCCACATAGGGGAAACAGACCATGTTCCAAGGCAGCAGCTAATGTCTTAGGTGGTGTCTTGGTGGCCACATGGCCCACATCACATCCCGGTAAGTCCAGGAAAGAAGAACAAGAAGTAACTTGACTCTCAAACCAACAAAGTGTGCTTTGATACCAAGTTGGAAGTTAAAGAATGTACAAGAATAAGGAGAAGGATGAAAGTAGAAGGATGGAAAAGGAGAGAGAAAATAGTGGAATGTTGTGTGTATGAGAATCATCTCTACCACAGCTTTATTACTTAACTAATAATTATTACTTAACTAATAAGATGTAAGGAATTACATACACCTCCCTATGGAGGTAAAAGGTAAAAAGAGAAAATACAATATAAGACAACTAGACAACAAACTAGTTCCTAAAGTACCCTTATTACATAAACTCTAACAGTTATTTCATTTACTTAAAGATATTATTCATAAATAAGCAAATACTCCCCCCCACCCCCATTTGAACAAAAAAAATAGTTAGTAAAGTCAAATTCCAAAAGGATAAAAAGTCATGCCCCCAGTTCAAGAACAAAAACTGGATTTTTGGCAGTAAGTGAAATTTTCAACTTTCTAATCTTGCGTTTTTCTCAAATCTAAAAAATTCTATAAATCTTGTCGTGATAGAACATCACTAAAAAACAAAAGAGCACGGAAAATTTTTCTTTTGTTTGTGCTCTTTCCTTTTTTTTTTTTTTGGTGAACAAAAGATCTATTACCAAAGCCCGAGGGGGGCGAGAGGCAAAGAGGGGGGGGAAGAAACAAACCCCAGACCCAACTAAGGGGGGGTATGGGACCATAAAAGAACACTATCTAAACCCCAGGATGCAACAATATGCCTGTTCCTTGGGAATCCAAAAAAGTCATATGAGGCAAAAAACTAAGCTTAGAGGAGACATCCAAAAAGATGGCATTCCTAATCAAGTCAAAGGAAGGAGAGTTGGAGGTCCATCTCCTAAGGTTCCTCTCCATCCAAATGTGTTAAAGAGCTGCGCCAAACACAAGCTTCCCAATAGTGTCGCAGAGAGAGCAGCCACGGAAAGTCATGACCAACCAAAACCACTCTCGAGCGAAAGGGAGGGATCTCCTACTGCGAGGCCAGATAAACGAAAGGGCTTTTTTCCAGATGGAAGAGGTAAAGGACCAAGCAAAGAAGAGGTGGTCAATGTCTTCGGAACCACTCCAACAGAAGATACAAGAAGGGGGGGACAGGGATTCTTCAGTAAAGGAGGAAGGCTTGGCTTAGAAGGAAAAGGTTAAGGGTTCTCTAGGCTAGGAAGCTATGGTGAGGGATGTGACCTTTGAACCAGACTAGCTTGTGCCATAGGACAGTAGGGGCTTGGGTCCTTACTAAGTTCCAGGCAGATCTAAAGCTAAAAAGGTCGTTTATGGAAGGGAGCCAAATAACCTTGTCTGCATGAGTTGGGGGGAGGATAGGGGAAGGGGGGAAGGGAATTCCAGATCAGGGAAAGGATGAGGGGAAGAGGGGAGGGGGGTCTAAGATCCATGAGAGATGATGGAGGAGTAAATTGCTCTAGCCCCAAAGAAGTTATAGAGAACTCCATTGGGGTGCCAAGGGTCAAGCCAGAGGGAGATGGAGGACCCATCAGCAATAGTGGCTCTAAGCGCCAAGGGCGGAGAAGGAGGATCTTGAGCTAGACACACGAGGAATCCGAAGGGATGGAGACGGTCTAAATGGAGTCATTTTTTAGGAGATGGGAGTAAACCCAATGAACCCAAATGGATTCATGCTTAGATGAGATTTTCCAAATAAGCTTCAGAATTCCCGCAGTATTGGAGTCACTGATACGGTGAATACCAAGGCCTCCTTCAGATTTAGGAAGGCAGATGGATTTCCAACTGATTGGATGGAGGAATTTGGAGGTTTCCTTCCCTTTCCAGATGAAAGCACAAAAGAGGGTTTCCATTGCTTTAATGGTGGTTTTAGGAAGGCCCAAGATGCCACACCAATAAATGTAAGAAGATTGGAGAACCGATCTAATGCATTCAAGCCTCCCCGCGTAGGAAAGAAGTCTGCCTTTCCAGAGTTGAAGACGCTTGTAGATATTGTCAAGCATGGGGGTGCAATGATGACTGGAGAGCCTAGCAGGGATAAGGGGGAGGCCCAGGTATTTCACTGGGAGCGAGCCCAAGGAAAAGTCATAAGGCAGACGAGGGAGTCTCTGTCGAAATCTGAGACACCAGAGAGGAAGAGTTTGGATTTAAGGAGGTTGATACGGAAGCTAGAGAGACTCTCGAAGAGGTGAAGGGAAGACATAATGGCAGAGATGGAAGAGGGGGAAGCTTTGGAGAAGATCATAAGATCGTCCGCAAAGGCCAGGTGGGTAAGGTTTAGGTGCTTGCATTTGGGAATAGTGGAGATAAGGTGAAGGTCCATTTTGGCTTGGATGCTCCTCGAAAGGACTTCCAGGGCCAGAGAGAAAAGGAAAGGGGAGAGAGGGCATCCCTGGCGAATCCTAACTTTAGAGAGGGAAAAGACGCGGGGGAACCGTTGATGATAACAGAGAAAGAAGGGGAGGAGATACAAGCCAGAATCCAGCGGATGAAGGCGAGGGGAAAGCCCGTCTGGGAAAGCACATCGCAGATGAAGTCCCATCTAAGGGAATCAAA
The DNA here is from genome assembly GCF_018873765.1 of Telopea speciosissima. Lineage (NCBI taxonomy): Eukaryota > Viridiplantae > Streptophyta > Magnoliopsida > Proteales > Proteaceae > Telopea > Telopea speciosissima. Next base: position 51,223,950 of record NC_057923.1, read on the forward strand.
AGCTTTGTGAAGGTCAATCTTCATAAGGGCAGTGGGCGAGTGGGATTTTTGGTCGAAACCACGCACAATTTCAGAGCAGAGGATGATGTTATCCGCAATGCTTTTGCCAGAGATGAAGGCAGATTGGTTGGGGCTGACCAAGGATGGGATAAGCTGGATTCTGTTTGCCAGGATTTTGCCAATGAACTTGTAAAGGAGATTGCAAAGAGAAATTGGTCTGAAATCAGACAAAGAGGAGGCTCCATCTTTCCTTTTTACACTCTTTTTTTCTTTTTTTCTTTTTTTTTTAATATCTTGTCTTTGCAAGTATCCATGTAGCCGACCCCATTTAGTTGGGATAAGGCTGAGCTGTTGTTGTTGTATGATAGAGAAGTCCATGAATTACTTGCACCCCTTGTTTGTAATGGAAGATTCAGATCTAGAAGTAGGTGAGAAAATAACATTATTTTTCTTACAAACATAAATTTGCAAAGTTCAGAAAAACTTCTAGGGAAAAAAAAAAAGAGACATAAATTCAGAGTAAATATATAAAAACAGTGAAGCAACTGAATCTTTAATTACCTTCTAATCAATATGTTGCACAACAGTACTACACGTTCTCTGGACAGAAGAGAGTTAATGATGTCACCAACAACACTAGAAATGTTTTTCTTCATCTGCTCTAATGTGACCCCATTTTCATTCATCACACGCCCAGTAAGACTTGGTTTGTATTCTTTACACTCCAATATTGACTTAACCATGACCATGCATTGAATAAGGAACTGTTCAAAAGGTTCTATTGCTGGCTCAGGATTTGTAATCTGACTCAAACAGAAGCCCATGATAGATGGCAGAACTTGTTTATCACCAAAGGAATAAGGATGTCTTCCCTGTATTGTAACTAAAATTTTCATCAATTTAGTACATGCCCTCTTTGTGAAGTCCCAAACTTTACTATCCACTGGGAAAGATGAATCTGCAACATAAACATAAATTGAACATAAAAAATCAAATTAAAGCATTTGACAATTTTTCGGCTAAACAAATTATCTAGCAATTGATAGAGAAAAAGCACAATGAGGAAAGAACACCATAACAGGAAAAGGTATCCTTTTGTTTTTGCAGGCAATGAAGTTCAGTATAAAAGGCTAATGTGGTCATAACATAGGGAGAAAAAAGAAAAGGTTACAAGATGTACCACATCCCCTATATTCTTCTGATTATGCCTGGTTGTGGAGTTAAATACAGGACAAAGGTGGGAAAAGAATAATGACACAACAGCAAATTGGATGTCAAGGTGCATCCATGAGGGGAGACGTTTTTAAAAAAAAATGTGGCCACGGGGATGCAAATTAGTTAAAGTACAGCTCAATCAATTTTAAATTTATTAGAACGAGAAAAAACATGTAGAACTACAACAACATCTGGAAAGACCCTGTCTAAAAACCCAAAACACCACTACAACCAGCAAAATGTAAGAGAAAAATAACCAAAACAAAAAGAACAAGTTCTACAATCTCATATAGGCAAACTATCCCGAAACACAGCCTTGCTTACCAACTCATTATTATCCATGTCGCCTTATCTTAATTAGTTTTTACCCATAAGCATATTATGTTGACAACCAGATGTCATATATGTGCTATGTTTTGAAGCGGAAGAATATGCATCACATATCTTCTCAGATTATGTCATGGTTGAGATGTAGTGATGCAGCAGCAGGTACTCAAGTGAAACAAAGGCCAGAGAGAGAGGCTAATTAGGGTTAGCCAGGGGACTTTACTATAAGTACTCTCGTTTTTTTTTTTTTTTTTTTTTTTTGTTTTCTTTTTTGACAATAAACAAATAAATTATATTCCAAAACAGAAAGGCTAGGTACAAAAGATACTCTGATACAACGATGACAACAACAGCAGCAACAAATTTGCCCATTATAGGCAAAAACAAGGAACAATGGATGCTATGATGCAACAACAATACAAAGGCCAACACAGCAACCTATAGAGAGACTAAGGGATCGGACAGGACCAGATTCAGAGTTTGCCTTGGAACAGCTTCTGTAGCTAATTCTTCAGCCAACAGATTGTTGAACACATCCTCCATAACAGCACAAACTTCCCACGATAGCTCCAAGGTCCTTCATCATATTCTCTAATCCAACCAACCACCAATATTGATTGTCCTTTAACATGAATATCCGTCCAACCATTGAAAGAGATATACTTCAAAGCTCTCAATTATAGCCTTTATCTCTGCTGTAACTGAACTGCAACTGCCAATAGGACCTAAAAAGAGTATGGAACGATCCCCAGTATGGTTCCTGCAGCCACCCAAACACCAACCAGCTGGACCCGCATAGAAGTCCTATTCTTTTCCCTTAGTTCCTATTTTTGTTTCTTTTAGTTTATGAGAGTTCTACCTCCTTTAAGTTTATTTATGTTCTAGGAATTTTAATTTGAACCAGAGTCTCTATGTTCATACTTGTATTAGGAATTATAAACTTCTTAGCCATAGTCCAAGCCTAGGCTTGAATCAACAACCTATAAATATATCTGCAAGCAGCAAAGGGGAGGGGAAGAGAAAAGGGGGGGGGGGGGGGAAGGGTTACTGTTCAGGTGAACAGTACCACGAGGAAGTTTATTTTTGGGGGCTGATATGGACTGCTGGCATAGAGGAGTTGATTTTTGGTGTTATTTTATTAGACACTTATCTAGTTTCCTATTTGAGTTGTAATTCTAATTGGGAATCCTAATTCTGTTAGGAATCCTAGTTAGAGTCTAGTTTCTATTTTATAGGTTTTATTAATTAGTTTCTTACTTAGATTAGGATTGGGCTGTTTTATTATAAATACATGTATGAGGCTGAACAAAAAAGAGACAAAGATTGAAGAGAAAAGAGCTACTGATGAAGCTGTGAGGTGCGGCAACTGTGAGATACCATGGGTGAGAGGATGATGGCCTGAGATAGCTGGTCCTATCCCCCCTTCTATAGCCCTTTTTTCTTCTTTCCTTATCCTTTATGTTCTCCTTCGTATGTAAACAGAAAATAGCAATAAAAAAAGAGTTTCAGTTATTCAGTTTTGCTCCTTTTATTCTATTGATCCTGCTGCAATCGATCTCCCGCTGGTTTCCCTGGTTCGAGCATAGTTATCAAGGTGGGAAGGCGACCATGGCGTTTTAGAGGGTCAAAAATCAAGGCGACACCGCCATGGCAGCAAGGCGCCTGCCATGGCGCCCAAGGGGTCCAAGGCAACCAAGGAGCCTGGATGCCATGACATCGCCATGGTGTCGCCAAGGCGACGCCTTGGTAAGTATGGGTTCAGGTACGAATTTTGCATTACCTTTGATGCCACAATTTTATTAATGAAAGCTAAAAAAAATTCTTCTTAAATTCATGTGGGTCAGTGGTCTATAATTTAGGTGGATTCCCTTGGATCTGTTTTGGGTGCATTCTCAACCTCTATTCTTTCTTCTTAAATTCCTGCATCCAATTACAATCAACCATTGAACTCAGAAATTGTTTAGCAGACACAGAAGGTCGGAAATTTCTCGCCTCTTATCACTTATCAGTTCCATTGGGCTGTTTCTGTATTCTGCTTCTGTATTGATCAGAAAACTCCAACTTGGCTTTAGATCTGATGCATTCTTTGTCCAGGTATTTCATACTGATTATTACTATCAGTTCCGAATTCTGATTACCTTTCTGAGTTTTAAATCCATTTCTCCTAGTGCTGCCACATTCATCTTCTCTGTTATCTGAGATCTGACCTGATCTGCATCGTAAACGTACCCTTAAATCCAATAGAAAAATCGATCTTGCTTTAATTGTACATATTTTTTAATTGCTGCCCATTTGCATATCATTTCGGCTTTGTTGTGCTAGGCCAATAATTATTTGAAAAAAATTTAAAAAAAATATTTTTAAATATGAGAAAAATATGAGGGTTAGGGAAAAAATACTAAATAGCTATAAGTAAATTCTACATGTTTTTTTATTGCTGCCCATTTGCATATAATTTCGGTTTTGTTGTGCTAGGCCAATATTTATTTGAAAAATATTTTAAAAATTTGTTTTTAAATATGAGAAAAATATGAGGGTTAGGGGAAAAATACTAAATAGTTATATACTTGTGTTAGTGCTCTTAAACTAAAAGAATTGATGTGCTTCAGTGATTAATGAATTGTCTTTTATTCATACAACAGTAAACTAATCCGATTATGGCGGACCGTGGTAAACAACAGAGCCAGAGGCAGGAGGGGCAGAGGTAGCCGGCCCGGGCCCAGGGGGAGGAGAGAACACCCAGGCACACTAGGGGTGACATTGCATGGTTGCACGGCACTCCAATTGATGGGGATAAAAGAAAAACACAATGCAATTACTGTCACCAGAAGTTTTTGGGAGGTGGTGCCACTAGACTCAAACAACATCTAGCTGGGAATTCTCCTGAAGTGGTCTCATGTCATATGGTCCCTGTTGAGATATCTAGGGCTGTCATGGAGTACATGAAGGGGGGGAGTAACAGAAAGGCTCAGAGGGAGAAGGCAAGGGTAGAACTTGAGGATGCAGTGAGGTGTACAGCAGGAGGCTATGATGATGATGTTGATCATGGTGATGATGATGTTGATCATGGTGATGATGATGATGACAGTGATGATCCTGTCTATGTTCCTAATGATATAGAGACTGAGCGAGAGGCTAGGGATTGGAGACGAGCACAGATGATGAGCAGAGCCACTTATCATGGGGATCAGGAGAGACAGAGAGTAGGTGGTAGTGGAGGAGCTAGTACCTCTAGAGCTGGTGCTAGTGGTAGTAGAGGAGCAGGTACATCTGGAGCAGGTGGTAGGCAACTTGCGTTGCCTAATCCCTTTAGGAGATCACAGAGTACGAGGGCAGCTCCGCCTCCACCACCTCTAGTAGTACCACCACGAGATGACTCAGCACTTCACCAAGCACCTGGTGTTTATAGAAAAAAAGGCAACAAGCAACCAAAAATCAAGGGAGCATGGAAAAATCTGAAGGGGATGGTGAAGAAATCTATAGCTAAGTGGATGTTATACAATACCATCCTAGCAAACACAGCACAAGGCCCCTTTTATCAGACTATGATAGATTCCATTACTGAGGCTGGCCCAGGGTATAAGGGCCCACCCCACATGAGATCATGAATGTGTATTTACCCCAACAGAAGAGAGAGCTTTAAGACTACATCAATGAAATGAGGGGGATGTGGGAGAGCTATGAGGTGACCATAATGTGTGATGGTTGGACTGGTCCTACAAGAAAGTCCATCATCAACTTTATGGTGTATTGGGATGGGAGAACAGTCTTTCTAAAGTCTGTTGATGCATCCAAGGAGAAAAAGGATGCAAAATACATCTACAAACTGTTGAAGGAAGTGGTAGATGATGTAGGAGTGGGGAACGTTGTCCAAATTGTAACGAATAACAGAAGCAACTACAAGAGTGCCGGTGAGAAGTTGATGCAAAACAGTAAGTACTGGTTGTTTTGGACTCCATGTGCTGCCCATTGTATAGACCTCATGTTGAAGGATATGGGAAAGATCAAATTGGTACAACATGTTGTGGAAAAGGCAAGGCAAATGACCAACTTTGTCTACAACCATGGGATTGCATTAAACCTCTTGAGGGAGAAGTGTGGGCGTGACTTAGTGAGGCCGGGCATAACTAGATTCACCACCAACTACATTGCACTCAAGAGTATAGAGACCAAGAAGTCCGGACATAGATCTATGTTTGCTTCTAAAGACTGGTTTAACTGGAATGGGTCCAATACCCATGGTGGTAGGGAAGCACAAGCTACCATTTCATCAGATGACTTTTGGTCAAAGTTGCATAAAGTGGTACAACTTTTGGACCCAGTGGTCAAGGTTTTGCATATAGTTGATTCTGCTCTCAAGGGACCAACCATGCCATATCTATATGCTATCATAGACTTGATGAATGAAGGTGTTTACAATGCGAATCCACAAGGTAGCAAACATTTTTTCAAAATTATCAAGGAGCACTGGGAAAATCAACTTATGCATCCACTGCATAAGGCTGGTGAGTGTAGTTTGTTTTTTATGCAATTACATCTTTTAAAGTTAATTTGAAAGATATTTTACTAACTATTAAAGCATTGACAATATGTAATGTCAATTTCAGCATATTATTTGAACCCCAAGTACCAATACAATCATAGGCTTGGGTTGAATAGTAGTCTTATGGAAGCAGTAAAACAAGTAGTTGCCAAGTTGGAGCCGAATAGTATATTACAAGCTATATGCAACAATGAAGTGAGTCTTATAAGTTATAATTCATTTGGAATTACTTAATTCAATACTAAATAGTAATGAGTCATTACCAATTTTAAATATTTTCCAAATGATTATAGTTGAAGACTTTTGGGGATGCATTAGGAAGTTTTGGAACTGATGCTGCAGAGCAAGGCCGGACAAGCGGTGATGCCGATACTCATTAGTCATTACTCAATTCAATATCTTATTCTTTAAATTATGTATGTATTGAAACTTTTGAAATGAATATAACATGTCTCTTTTGTTGTAATGCAGTTGAATGGTGGGTGCTGTATGGGGGTTCGGTAGAGAATTTAAGAAAAATAGCAATCAAGGTTCTCTCCCAGACATGATCCGCATCTGGCTGTGAACGGAATTGGAGTACATTTTCTCTCATCCACTCCAAGAGGAGAAATAGATTGGGTTCCGAACGTCTATCTGACTTGGTGTATGTGCATTACAATTTGAGGTTGAAGATGCAACACATACGCATGGGACAAGAGGGTATCAGGGAAAATATCGATCTCGCCGACATTTTCCAGGTGGAGTCAGATGATGAAGATCCTATTGTGGATTGGGTGAGGGATAGAGGTGAGCCAATGTTAGATCAGCCTGGAGGTAGGCCTGACCCCATGATAGCCAAACATATAGAAGTTGATGGGGATGAGTTTATGGCTGCAGAGGGTGAGGTACACGCACGGGACGCGTCACCCATACCGTTCCAGCCTACTGGTGGCAATGTTGATGAGGAAGAAGATTGGTCCGTGTCCTCCGATGGCGGTGGTGGGACTCGGACTCGGACTCGGACTCAGACTCGTAGAGATGATGATGGTGTTGATGGTAGTGGTGATGGACATGGTGATGGTGGAGATGGTGATGATGGAGGTAATGATGGAGGTGATGATGGAGGTGATGATGGTGGTGATGGTGGTCAAGCATATGAGGGAACTCGAGTCCCGTATGTGGTAGAAGAGCAGCAAGAGGCACTCCGATTCACCGGAGAAACACAGTTTGATAATGCTACACAAGATACAGACCACGGTGCACGTGCCCCCACACCGGCCACCTCGACCTACTCAAGACAGCGTCGTGGCCAGTCCCGTCCTCATGGTACTAGTAGGCAGGCTGATCTTATGGATACTGATACCTTATCTGGCTCTGTTGGTGGATTGAGTATTGGCGATAGGGATAGTAGATCAAGTGGGCATTTCCGTGCCCCATCTTTTCATATAGAGAGCAATCCATCTCCAGCACAATCAAAGTATAGTTCATCTCATTCACATCCATATGGCGAAGGGCAGTTGACTTGGGGTGGGAGCATATATCTTCTCCATCCATTCCCAATTTGACTCCCACTCACAGGGACGTAGTGGATCGTCTTTTGTGGATGACATCTTTTCCTACCCAACCCACCAGCCGTACAGCCCATACCTGTACATGCTCCCAGAGGCATCATATCATAGTGGATCAATGGGTAGTACTTCTTCACCGTTTGGTGACCCATATCCTAGGATAGGTTACCTTCAGCATGTTGATGATGCAGTTTACATGGCCACTGTGGATAACTACACTCGTTTCTTCTCCCAGACTATGACGTGACATTCATTTGTCCTACATTTGGAGAACAATACCCGTCGGCTCCATCAGACTATTGGTGGGGTTGATCCTAGACAGCGGAGTAGTTATTATTAGAAAATTTGTAAACATTTGAGTCACTTAATGACTACTTGACTTGTATTGGACTACTGGGGATATTGTCATTTTGATATCAACTTCTTAAGTTGTTAACTTGTTATTGACTTAATGTACTTAATATTATGACTTAAGTTATGACTTATGAGTCATTCACTTTATGATTCCAACTTCCAAGTTTTTTACTTGTTTAAATTGCTTATTAATCATTAATTTAATATGTCCTCTAGTACTTAAAGTCTTAAACAATGTGTATGTGTAATTAACTAAGTTATACATTAGGGTTCGACCGTACATTGCCAATCAATGGTGCAAATCCAAAGCACCACTTTGGGTGACTATTTTTGCAATTTGAACATTTAAATGTGTTTATATATCCTAAAATAGGGTTTCCATGAAGTTTCAGGCCTTAACTTGGCCTAAACCCACCGAAATGACCTATCGAAACATACCAGAAAAAATGTAAAATTTCGACCGAAATATCTGAAATTTCAGACCAAAACGAAACGAGTTTTCGAACTATGTCTATTACAACTATACATGTGTGCTACCGATTGGAGTTTATCATCTTTCTCTCCAATCGGTGGCCTCTCTTGCTGCCTTCTTCTTCTTCTCTTGTTTCTCTTATTCTCTCTTCCTTCTCGATGATTATACTGTATTTATTTTTAATTATTTTGGGTTTAAATTTGTTACATGGTATATGAGACATAGATAGACGCTATTATAACTATATATAATACATGTATGCTATCAATTGGAGTTTTATCTTCTTTCTCTCCAATCGGTATCCTCTCTTGCTGCCTCCTCCTTCTCTTGTTTCTCTTATTCTCTCTTCTTGATGATTATACTTTATTTATTTTTTAGCTATTTTGGGTTTAAATTTGTTACATGGTATAAGAGACATAGACAATCAATAGCATTGATCCATTCTCTTATTTTGAGAGTCTCATTAGGGTTTTCTCCTTCTTACATATGTTGTACTGCTCTTGTATGGAACCCTAGTCGTTTTAACAATGCAAAACTAGGGTTTCCTATTGTGATTATCTATGTTCTGTCTTGTGCATGACTGTTGGAGCTTTCTACATATTGCGCATGGAGGAGTGATTGTTTCTACACCTTGTAGTTGGACTTTTCTCTCCTATTTTTGGTAGCAAACTTGGGTTTTCTTTTTTCTTCCAAAAATAATTTTTTACTTTTGAAAATTAGAAAAAAAAATTTTAAATTTCAAAAAAACAAATTAAAAAATATATATATGAAAATATATTCTGTTTTAGCTTGAAAATTTTTTAAAGTATTGTTCTTTTTTCAACTCAAAAAGATGCTTTATGTGTTGTTCCATACTTGCATATTGGTTAATCAGGTTATTGTTATTTTAAAAAAGTATAAAAATAAGTGGGTGAGCCTTTGACGCAACGGTTAAGTTGCGGTATAGCAACCATCAGATTGCGGGTATGAAACATGGAAACGGCCTCTCTGCGAAGCGGGGGTAAAGCTGCATACATTTGCCCCTCCTAGACCCTGCAGTAGCGAAAGCCTCTTGCATTGGGACGTTCTTTTAAAAAAGTATAAAAATAGTTAAGGGAAAAAAATATAAGAGTTAGGTAGTTAGGAAATAGCTTTCTTTTTGTCATAGGATTTTTAATTCATGAAGAAAATTTAATAATGAAAAACTTTGTTGCAACAGTGCAAGAAGAGTACACTGTGGTTGCTTAGGTAGGAGATGGGGTGACATAGCACAGAGGCATGGCGTTCCTAATGGGAATGACAAGATGTCTCGATGCAATTATTGTGGGAAAAAGATCATGGGTGGTGGGGGCATTAGACTGAAGTGGCATTTGGGGGATGGATATAGAAATGTGGCCAAATGCCCCAGGGTTCCTCTTGAGGAGCAGAACGTTATGGCTACCCTCATGAAGGTCATAGTTGTCAAGGCGGAGCCGAGGCATCCAGGCGATTTTCTAAGTGCCTAGGCGGCTGCCGCCTTATTGTAGGGCGCTTTAGGTGTCGAACCAAGTTCGGGCACTTACTTGTAAGTAAATGTTTTTATATTTGTTATTTCATTTACGTAAGATATTATTCATAAGTAAGAAAATACCCCTTATTTGAATCGAATAAAATAATTAAAAAATAAAATTCCAAAAGGATAAAAAGTCAACCCCAAATAAAAATTAAACTTTTGGCAGTAGGTGAAATTTTCAACTTTCTAATGCTGGGGTTTTTCTCAAATCTAAAAAATCCATAAATCTTAATATGGCAAAACATTGCTAAAAACCAAAAGTGCAGTAAAATATTCATTTGTTTTGATATCTAAAAAAAAATTTTCATTCGGAGCGATTTTGACAGCATCCGCACACACAAAATAAGGTTTGACCGGAACATAACTCCTTCAAAATAAATCAGATTTAAGCAATCTTGGATTTGTTGGAAAGCCGGTTTTGTGCTTTACCTAATACAAAAAGTCTCATGTAAAAAAAAAATCATCTAACAACAATATAAACCAAATGTGAGACTAGGTATATCTGAAAATGACCAATTTGATAAGCATATTTATGTGCGAATTATTACCTTTATTTATTGTCTTTTAATTATTAGAACAGTGCTACTCGGGTTATTTAAAGCTTAAAAAGTGCTAAGAGAGCAGTCCAAGGCTAAGATCAAGAGAGTTGGATCTTTGTGAGCCAGAACCGAATTACCAGCCCAGCTTCTACGATTTTATCAAGGGCAGTTTGGTCTCTTTGTGAAGATTTGACAAGAGTATCCTATTATGCCTATCAAGCTAAGCGATGGCGGCCCGTATTTTTTAAAGTATATGACTTGCAGCTTATTGGTGTCAAGGTTGAAAGGAGATGATGCAATGTCGGAAGTTTCATTATTACAAGCCGATTCGAGTTTAGAAAAGAAGAGAGAAGAATCAAGCATAGGGGCATAATGGTAATTTCAATAGATCGGGAATCTTCTAGAAAATATTCAATATTGGGCTCATGTCGTCCGGAATTTAAAATGGTGCAACTTTAATTTTCGGGTTGGGTCCATCCGGGGCCAGGATGAAAAGATATCGTCAAAAAGAGGAATTTGACTAAGTTTGGAATTTGGGTTGAATTCTGGATTTAAATAAATAAGTTAAATTCAATTTCCCAAATCTCCCACGGTCTTCTCTCTCCCTCTTTCCTAAAATTATCTCTAAAACTCACGGATTCCCCTCTCTCTCCCACGTTTCTCTCCTATCCAAACTCTAATCCCTTCACGACCTCTCACCCATTCCCACTTCCTGTCAGATTCTCTCACCTATCCTATCTCTTTCCCATCTCTCTTCCATGTGATCCCTCTCCCCCATATATCTCCCACCTTCACAATACTCTCGGTCTCTCTTCCCCCAACTCGTTTTTTCCCTTCCTTCAGTTTTTGTTTTTTTTCCGGTTCTCTTTTTCTATGGAGTAATTCTGATTTTTTATTTGGGCTGAATTGACATTCAAGTTAGCGAAATTATTGAGGATTGGAAGATTCAATTCAAGGCTGGATTTATTTTCTTCAAACTTCTGTGTTTTTTCATTCTTTTATTTTGTTCTTCTCATTGTTAAATCCAGAATTTTATTTCCCTTCCCCTTAGTTCATATGTGTAATTTTAGTTAAGGAGTTTTTTTTTTTTTTTTATTTATTGGATGCGGCAAGTTCAAGCGATGAGACTAGAGTGATGGAGTTGTTTTCATTGGATTCATGCGATTTCATTATCAGCTAAGCACTTCTATTTTCTTTAATTTTCTTAGTTTAATTTTAATGTCTCTTCCATTGCTTCTTTCTTTTAATTTTTCCATGGCCAACTAATTTCCCCACTTAGGGATAGGATGAAGCCATTAGAGAAGGAAGAACCAATGGTGTTTATAGCTTTATGTGATTCTTGTGTCAGCATTAGAAGAATAATATGTGTCATGTCCACATTACTCATGCCATTCGTTTATCGTATGAGTAATTGTCTACTTGTCCATATAAAATTCTGTTCATGTTTATTTTTCTATAATCGTATGCGTTGTGATTGTCATTCATAGGAATTGACTAATTTAGTATCACTTATCTCCGATGTCTTGGACCCACTATTCATACCATGTAAGGGCTGTGTTCTTCTAATTGCTATATTCTATCATTAGTTTGACCGATTTCTCTTGGTGGATTCCTTACCCCTAAGTGTTCATCTCAATCTAGTTTCTTTAATTAGTCTCTGGATTAGTTTTTTTTTTTTTTTTAGTTAAATTTTCTGTTTTTAGTCTTTTAATTATTAAATTGGTGTGCTCTGCCCAAGTGGAAATTGGATTAAACGCCTCCCTGTGTTCGACCCATATCTACGATTGACTCATGCGCTTGCGGTATTACTTTTTATTCACAAACAAGTTTTTGACGCCATTGCCTGGGAGGCGATGTAATTCAGTTTTTTAAACGATTCAAAGTACTTTTGCATTACTTTCTTTTTAAAAAAAAAAAAAAAATTTAAATAAAGAGTGTTTTTCTTTTGCTTTCGGTCTTGCTGTGCTTGAGTGTTTGGATCCGAAATTCTAAGAATCGTTTAGAGAGAATTGAATTACCAACCATGGGTGAGGAAACACCTAGGACTCTTAGGGACAGATTTTATCCCGCCCGGGCGGCACAACCTTCATGTATCCGTTTGCCTGCTGCCCTAGATAATAATTATGAGCTGAAATCTCAATTCATTACCATGCTGCTCCATTTTCATGGGTTACCTTCTGAGGATGCCTACCTCTTCCTTAGGCAGTTTGAGGAAGTGTGCATCCTCATTAAGATGCAACAGCTCACAGATGATGCTGTTAAGCTTAGGTTTAACACTTTCTCGCTCAAGGATGCAGCGAAAATGTGGCTTTACGGGGCTGCCTAAAGATTCCATTACCACATGGGAACAATTCACAGTTGTCTTTCTGAAAAAAAAAAAAAAAATTCCTTTGCATAAAACAAATAAAATCAGAAACGACATTCTTCAGTTTAGGCAGAGACCCAATGAATCCTTTTCCAAATTTATGGAAAGATTCAGAGACCTTCTCCAAGAGTGCCCTTACCACGGACTTGATACATGGCATTTGTGCCAGATTATTTATGAGGGAATTGATTACCATACCAAGCAGTTGTTGGAATCCATGTGCCCAAAAAGATTCACATCATACATGGATAAAAACACTGCTTGGAACTTTTTGGTAGACCTTGCTGAAAAAACCCGTGAGTGGGAATCAACTCAGGAGAGTGAAAGAGCCATAGCGGGAAAGGGATTCTTCGTTGAGGGAACTGTGGCCAAAGAGGCTCACTTAGATAGCCTTATTGAGAGACTAGAGGCCATAGTTGTTAAGGGACCAGCACAAGTCAATCAAGTAAGTCAAAATGTTCCTATGTACAATTGGTGCCATGCTCCAACCCATGTCATGGAGGAATGTCCCAACCTTTCTGGAGTTAGCAATGGTAATGAGATTGTAAGTGCAATGTTTCAAAATAACCCATATAGCAACACTTACAATCCGGGATGGAGGAACCATCCCAACTTCTCACGGAACTAGGGGAATAACCAAGCTAGACCATCAAACTTCCATAATCAAGATCAGTTTGGTCCTCCAAGGCCCAATCCCTCGTCGAATTTCATTAGACCACCACCCCAAATTCTAAATCGGCAACCCCTTGGGTTTCAAAAAGTGGGTGATTCAGCCAGGATCAGTTCTCTAGAAAAGAATATGGAACTTCTCATGAGTACCTTCATGACTAGCCAACATAACATGGAGAGGCAAATCTCCCAACTTGCTACGGCTTTGCATGAACGGGAAAAAGGGAAGATGCCTAGCCAGCCTGATCCAAACCCCAGGACTGTGAATTTGAGTCAGCAAGGACCTCCAAATCAGCTGAATTCAATTCAACAGAGTCAACAACACCAAGACCCCTCCAATCAATGTAATGTCATTTATGCATTAAGGAGTGGCCGTGAGTACACACGGGATGCTGCACCGGAATCACCTAACAATCCCAAGGACTCTTCTGTTGAGGTTAGTACTCAACCTCCTTTGCCAGGTTCATCTGAGGAACCTGAAGTCATTAATGATGAGAAGCCTGAGAGAGTCTATGTCCCTACCCATTCCCTGAGAGATTGGTGAATAACAAGAAGGCTGCTGCCATGGACAAAATTTTAGATGCCTTCAAGCAAGTTCAAATCAACATACCTCTGCTTGACGCAATTTCCTAGGTCCCCGCTTATGCTAAAGTCCTTAAAGACTTGTGCACTCAAAAGCGGACAACAAATGTGCCCAAGAAAGCTTTCTTGCCTGCCAATGTTAGCTTCATCTTGTCCCAATAGATGGTGGCTAAATACAAGAACCCTGGATGCCCAATAATTCCAAGCGTCATTGGTAACACAAAAATTGACCACGCCCTTCTTGACCTAGGTGCAAGTGTTAATCATTGCCCCACTATGTTTACCAAAAATTGGGATTGGGAGAGCTGAAACAGACAGATCAGTCAAGATTCTTAAAGGCATGGTTGAGGATATCTAAATCAAAGTTGGGGAATTTTTGTTCCCTGTGGATTTCATTGTTTTAGACACCCAACCGGTCTCTACCATTAGAGACCAAATCCCAATCATTTTGGGAAGACCGTTCCTTGCCACCAGCAAAGCCTTAATTAACTGTAGGAACGGTCTCATGAAGCTATCTTTTAGCAACACCTCATGGACTTTAATATCTTTAGGTTGAGAAGCAACCGAGTTTAAATGAGGAGGAAGTCCATATGCTCCAGGAAATTCCTGATTATATTGAGACTACTTTTGACATCGATTTTGAATCTGGTTTCAAGGAGTATATAGAGGAGTTGGGAGGTATTGATGAGGGAATCTTTTTTGAGGTTTAAAGTATCCAACCACCTGTAAAGCCCATTGGACCCTTATCTACCTCATTGCCCAAACCTTCCATTGTTGAGCCCCCCAAAGTTGAGTTGAAGGAGTTGCCATCCAACCTTAAATATGCTTTTTTAGGTGAGAATCACACTCTTCTAGTTATCATTGCTTCTGATTTGACCACTAGTCAGGAAGAGGAGTTGATCAAGCTTTTAAAGGAAAATAAGGAAGCCCTTGGATGGACAATGGCTGACATCAAAGGAATTAGCCCTTCTATTGTTCGACATCATATCCACCTAATTGAGGGGTCCAAACCTTCAAGGGACCCTCAAAGAAGGGCTAATCCGGTAATGAGGGAGGCTATTCAAAAAGAAATTCTAAAGTGCATGGATAATGGGATCATTTATCCAATTTTTTATAGCCAGTAGGTGAGTCATGTCCAAGTAGTGCCAAAGAAATCTGGAATCGCAGTAGTCCAATCTGCTACTAATGATTTGATCCCAACCTGTATCCAAACGGGGTGGAAAATTTGCATTGACTATCGTAAGCTGAAAGCGGTAACTTGGAAGGACCACTTTCCCCTGCCTTTTATTGATCAGATGTTAGAGCGTCCAACCGGACATGAGTATTATTGTTTCCTAGATGGATATTCCGGCTACAACCAAATCACAATTGCCCCTGAGGATCAACACAAGACAACATTCGCATGCCCTTTTGGAACGTTTGCTTACCAGCGCATGCCATTTGGGCTATGCAATGCCCCTGCAACTTTCCAGCACTGCAGATGAGTAACTTCTCTGACATGGTGGAGAAATTTCTTGAGGTCTTTATGGACGATTTTTCCATCCATGGGTCTACCTACTCTGAGTGTCTTTCTCATCTCCGATTGGTCTTGGAGAGATGTAGAGAAAACAATTTAATCCTCAATTGGGAGAAATGTCATTTCATGGTGCAAGAGGGTGTTGTTCTTGGTCGTGTGATTTCCAACGATGGGATTATGGTTGGTAAAGCCAAGGTAGACCTCATTTTCAACCTACCACCCCCCAAATCTGTCAAGGACATCCGTTCCATTTTTCGGCATGCTAGCTTTTATAGGCGGTTTATCAAGGACTTTAGTTAAGTTGCTAGACCTCTGACCAATTTGCTGGCTAAGGATGAACCCTTTGAGTTTTCCAAAGACTGCCTCAAGAGTTTCGAGCATTTGAAGGAGGAGTTGACCACTGGCACCTGTTTGGACTGAGCCCTTTGAGCTGATGTGTGATGCATCAGATTTTGCCATTGGGGCTGTTTTGGGGCAAAGGATCCATAAGTTACCCACTATGATTTACTATGTAAGTAGGACTCTAAATGATGCACAACTCAACTACACTACCACTGAGAAGGAATTTTTAGCTGTTCTATTTGCTTTAGAGAAATTCCGATCCTCCTTGATTGGATCTCGTGTGATCATCTACACGGACCATGCAACAATCAAATATCTCGTGGAAAAGAAAGATGTTAAGGCCCGTCTCATTTGGTAGGTCGTGTTGCTCCTAGAGTTTGATCTCGAGATATGGGATAAGAAAGGAACGGAAAATTTGGTTGCAGATCATTTATCCTGGCTGCCCAATACCTTGACTGGTGAGTCTCCAGTCAACGAGAGCTTTCCTGATGAACAACTAATGGCAGTCTCTAGTGAACCATGATTCGCTGATATTGTCAACTATTTGGTTACGGGTGTGACACCTGACCATTGGTCCACCCAGGATGAGTATTGATTCCATTCTCAAATCAAGTATTTTTGCTAAAACAAGTATTTTTTCTGGGATGACCCTTGTTCAAGACATGTCTGGATCAGAGAATCCGGCGTTGTGTTCCTGATCATGAGCAGCGTGCAATCTGATCTTCTTGCCATGATCAGGCATGTGGTGGTCATTTTGGACCGAAGAAGACTACGGCCAAAGTATTGCAATGTGGATTTTATTGGCCAAGTCTTCAAGGATGCTTTCCATTATTGCAAGGCCTGCAGTGCATGTCAATCTCTAGGTCTCATTACCAAGAGGAATATGATGTCACTCAACCCAATTCTGGTGGTTGAGATCTTTGAGGTGTGGGGCATCGATTTTATGGGCCCATTTCCAATCTCTTTTGGCAATTTGTACATTCAGTTGGCTGTTGACTATGTTTCTAAATGGATTGAAGCCATTGCTTATAAGACCAATGACCATAAAGTGGTTGTCAAATTTCTTAAGGAGAACATTTTCTCCCATTTTAGTACACCCCGCGCTATCATTAATGACAGGTGCAAGCATTTCTGCAATCGTCCATTTGAGGCCCTCATGAAAAAGTATAGGATTACCCATAAGTTGGCTACACCTTATCATCCTCAAACCAGTGGTCAAGTTGAGGTATCCAATAGGCAGATCAAACAAATTTTGGAAAAGACTATCAACCCATCTCGCAAAGATTGGTCCATCAGACTTGTGGATATCTTGTGGGCTCACAGAACTGCGTTCAAGACTCATCTTGGACAATCTCCTTACCGTCTTGTGTACGGAAAGGCGTGTCATCTGCCTGTTGAGTTAGAGCATAGAGCGTTTTGGGCAATTAAGAAACTGAATTTTGATCTGTCTACTGCTAGTATCCATAGAGGACTCCAACTAGCTGAGTTGGAGGAGATTCGTAATGATGCCTATGACAATGCAAGGATCTATAAGGCGAAGACCAAGGCTTTTCATGATAAGTAGATTCTTAGGAAGTCTTTCGCACCTGGTGACAAGGTTCTCCTTTACAATTCCAGATTGCATATTTTTCCAGGTAAGTTGCGATCCCGCTGGGATGGTCCATATATTGCATAATGTTTTCTCACATAGAGTTGTTGAGATTTTGAATCTAAGTACTGGTGAGATTTTCAAGGTGAATGGTCAACGGTTGAAGCCTTACATTGAGATGCATTCTGCAGATCTGGAAGAGGTCATGGATCTCTATGAGCCTCTCTATACTGAGCATTCATGATCATATCTAGTATGACCCCTCTTCTTTGTCCTTCTTTTTATTTTTGCATGCATTAAGGACACTGCATCATTTAAGTATGGAGGGTGTAAGTTTATTGTTGAGTCCTTTCTTTGGTTTGAGTTAGAATTTGTAGCCTTTTCGTTGTTTTGATGCATTTATTAGAGAGAGAGAGATACCTAGGTACCCTACATTTGAAATAATAAAAATTCTGTTTTGGGAAAGGTAATTAGTATATATCTTCGCCTTTGCCTTCCCACGGTCCCACCCAAGCCTTCCTCATTCACCGTCACATCCCTGTTTCCCCTGCCTGCTCCCTTTGCTGGAATGGTCTTGAGGACATCCCCCACCTCTTCTTTGATTGCCCTTTTACTTCTACCATCTGGAAAAAAACCCTTTCCTCGATCTAGCACCGCAACAGGAGACCTCTCCACTTCGACAGAGAATGGCTTTGGGTGGCTAAATCCTTCTCTGGATCGATATGTGACACCATTGGAAAGCTGGTTTTTGGAGCTGCTATTTATCACATTTGGATGGAGCGAAACCTTAGGAGATGGACTTCCAACTCCCGATCTTACGATCTGATTTGGAAAGCCATCTCCTTTTATGTCTCTTCCAAACTCAGCCGTGCCCATCTTCGTGCTGTCCGGGACTCCCCTAGGAATAGGCATATTGCCGTCTACTGGGGCCTTGATCTGTCCTCTCTTTTTTCTTCCACCTCTGCGTAGGTTGGTTTGTTGTTTCTCCCTCCCCCCCTTCTTTCCCTTGTATATCCCTTCCTCTTTCCTGCCCCCTCCTGGGGTATGGTAATACATATTTATTCACCCACAAAAACATTTAGTATATATCTTAAGGTGGGAGCTGAATCGAAAAAGAAGATCATTATTTACCGAATGGCCTGATCTTATGTGTAGTCTTGTTTACATGAGTCTTGGTTAGGAGCTGAGACTAAACTGTTGGCATGATGAAAAATCAGTTAAAAAAAAAAAAAAAAGTGAAAATGTAAGGGTTGGTTTATTGGTTGTAGACGACAGGGTGCTCTGCCTCAGAAAGCGAGGTTCCTTGATCGAGAACACCTCTTAGCCATCCCCTTGTGAAGGGAAAGAAAAGAATTTTGAACTCATACTGCATCAATTTCTAAAGCCACAAAGTGGCAATCAAAAGATATATGCACTGAGAATCTATTCCAACACTGCTTAGTAACTTGGGTGTCTGGTGCAAGCTCTGCATGTCATTCAAACCAACCGCAGCAGAGGAAATATTGAGTTCATTACTTAATAACAAAATAATCATAAAAATAAAAAAAAAGAGAAAAAATTTTTTGAGTGTTTTCGCCTCACAGTGTTTTGTCAAAGCTCCAAGCTAGTCTTTTGTAGCCTCGATGACATGTTTGATTTAACCTGAGGGAAGATAATGTTTTGAATATATGAAGAGACTACCTATTTAGGATGTATGTTAGCTGCATGACTTGATATGGGATAATAAAGTTCAAGTGTGGGGTTTGAATTTTAATCTTGAGTAAAGTATCATGGCTTCAGAGTGGTTATATTCTTTATCTTGTTCCATAGTTAGGATTTGCATTTGAATCGGGATGGAAATTTGAATTTTGTGTGTATATTCCCTGCAAACACTCACGAGACACAACTCGTCCACTAGGGTAACCTAGGTGTTTAAAGACTTGTTGCACATGCTAACTGCAATCATGATTCCTACGAAAGTGCGTTAGGTTTTAGTAGTTTTCTTTTGTTTTTTTTAGTTTAGTTTTCTTTTTGTTTGCTCGAGGACTAACAAGGTTTGTGTATGGGGGAATTTGATGAGCATATTTATGTGCAAATTATTGCCTTTATTTATTGTCTTTTAATTATTAGAACAGTGCTACTCAGGTTATTTTTCTATGTTTTCAGGTGTTAAGCTTATTTTTGTTGAAGAGGAGGATTTAAAGCTTAAAGAGTGCTAGGAGAGCAGTCCAAGGCTAAGATAAAGAGAGTTGGACCTTTGTGAGCCAGAACCAAATTACCAGCCAACTTCTACGATTTTATCAAGGGCAGTTTGGTCTCTTTGTCAAGATTTGAGAAGAGTATCCTATTATGCCTATCAAGCTAAGTGATGGTGGCCCGTATTTTTTAAAGTATTTGACTTGCAACTTATTGGTGTCAAGGTTGAAAGGAGATGATGCAGTGTCGGAAGTTTCATTATTACGAGCCGATTCGAGTTTAGAAAAGAAGAAAGAGAGAAGAATCAAGCACAGGGGCATGTAATTTCAATAGATCGGGAATCTTCTAGAAAATATTCGATATTGGGCTCATGTCGTCCGGAATTTAAAATGGTGCAACTTTAATTCTCGGGTTGGGTCCATCCAGGGCCAGAATGAAAAGATATCGTCAAAAAGAGGAATTTGACTAAATTTGGAATTTGAGTTGAATTTTGGATTTAAATAAATAAGTTAAATTCACTTTTCCAAATCTCCCACGGTCTTCTCTCTCTCTTTTTCCTAAAATTCTCTCTAAAACTCACGGATACCCCTCTCTCTCCCACTTTTCTCTCCTATCCAAACTCTAATCCCTTCACGACCTCTCACCCATTCCCACTTCCTCTTGGATTCTCTCACCTACCCTATCTCTTTCCCATCTCTCTTTCACGTGATCCCTCTCCCCCATATATCTCCCACCTTCACAACATTCTCAGTCTCTCTTCTTTCCCCCATCTCGTTTTTTCCCTTCCATTTTTGTGTTTTCTTTCGGTTCTCTTTTTCTATGGAGTAATTCTGATTTTTGAAAATCCTCTCCAGAGAAATTCAGCTATGCACTAATCAGCAGCTCATCACCCCTATGCCCAAGTGTAAAGCCCTCAAGCTTACTCATCTGGCCTTTGTAGATGATCTGATGATTTTTTCAAAGGCCTCGATTGCCTCTCTCGAGTCCATCCTGCTTTGTCTTCAGCACTTCCACGAGCTTTCGAGTCTTCGCATCAACCCCTCCAAATCCCTTTTCTTTTTTGCTGGGGTTTCTGAGATATACAAGGCTGTCTTCCTTGAGAAGACTGGTTTTTCTGAGGGCCGGTTACCAGTCAAATACTTAGGGATCCCTTTGATTCTGGCAAGGCTTACTGCCTACCATTGCACCCCAATGTTAGATCTGATCCGGAAGAGGCTCCAACTTTGGAAAGGCAAGCTTCTCTCATATGCATGCAGGTTGGTCCTTATTAGATCAGTTTTGGAGGCTTCGTACATTTATTGGTCTAGTATTTATGGTCTTCCTCATTCCATAATCAAGTCCCTGGAAGCTCTCATGGCTTCCTCTCTCTGGAAGGGTTATGATGCCTCTCGATATCTTCATCCTCTAAGCTGGGCTGCCGTGTGTCTTCCTAAGAAAGGAGGTTTAGGAATCAGAAGAATCAAAGAAGTGAACACAGCGGGCATCATTAAGCTTATTTGGAAGATTGCCTCAAAGAAAAAAAGCATTTTGGTTGATTGGATTTACTCAGGGCCTCTACGCCAGCACCCTAGGGGAATTCTTCTTCACTTGGTCACTCCAAGATCCATTTATGCCTCGGGTCTTCATAGGCTCTCCCTGGTGGCTGACATCCTTGATCATGATGGCTGGGCTCCCCCCACCTCTGTCCCTGCCCTTGCTCCTATTTGGAATGACCTCCTAATCATTATCAGTAGGCCAGTGGCAAGAGGAGACTATGTTTCTTGGTCCCCAAACGGTTCTTGCTCCTCTTCCAAAGCAGCTTGGAATTTTGTTCGTTTGAAAGGCCCTTTGGTCCCCTGGCAAAAGCTTCTTTGGTTCAAGCATCACATTCCCCGGCATTGCTTCACGGCCTGGAGAGTCTTCAACAACTGCCTCCCTACTCAAGCCTTTCTCCGTAACCGTCAGATCCTAGTGCCCTCTGCTTGCTGCCTTTGTTGGAACAATGACGAAGACTCGAACCATCTTTTCTTTGAGTGCCCTACCACCAATGCAATCTGGAAAGTCATTCTTATCAAATACTGGCCCTCCCAGAGAAGAATTCTCCCTTTCTCCCGTGAATGGGTCTGGATTGACAAGACCTTTGCAAGCTCCTCTCTCTGTAACTGCATCGGGAAGATGGCTTTCTGTGCAACTCTCAACCATATTTGGATGGAGCGCAATATCAGGAAATGGACCTCCAATTCTCGATCTTTCAAGAATATTTGGGATTCCATCTCCTTTGAAATTAGTGCAAAGTTATCGCTTGTTCCTCCTTCTCAGTGTTCCGATACCCCAAGGAACAGGCTTATTGTTGATTCCTGGGGTCTTACAAATGTTTCTTTTGTTGCTTCAGCCTCCCTTAGCTAAGCTTTGGCTGGCTGTTTTTTCCTTCCCCCTTTTTGGGGTCTCCTATAATTCTTTTCTTCTTCCTTTTGGTAATGAATTTATTTATTCACCCAAAAAAAAAATTCTGATTTTTTATTTGAGCTGAATCAAATTCAAGTTAGTGAAATTATTGAGGATTGGAAAATTCAATTCAAGGCTGGATTTATTTTCTTCAAGCTTCTGCGTTTTTTCATTCTTTTATTTTGTTCTTCTCATTGTTAAATCCAGAATTTTATTTCCCTTCCCCTTAGTTCATATGTGTAATTTTAGTTAAGGAGTTTTTTTTTTATTTATTGGATGCGGCAAGTTCAAGCGATGGGACTAGAGTGATGGAGTTGTTTTCATTGGATTCATGCGATGTCATTATCAGCTAAGTACTTCTATTTTCTTTAATTTTCTTAGTTTAATTTTAATGTCTCTTCCATTGCTTCTTTCTTTTAATTTTTCCATGGCCAACTAATTTCCCACTTAGGGATAGGATGAAGTCATGAGAGAAGGAAAAACCAATGGTGTTTATAGCTTTATGTGATTCTTGTGCCAGCATTAGTAGAATAATATGTGTCATGTCCACATTACTCATGCCATTCGTTTATCGTATGTGTAATTGTCTACTTGTCCATATAAAATTCTGCTCATGTTTATTTTGCCATAATAGTATGTGTTGTGATTGTCATTCATAGGAATTGACTGATTTAGTATCACTTATCTCCTATGTCTTGGACCCACTATTCATACCATATAAGGGCTGTGTTCTTCTAATTGCTATATTCTATCATCAGTTTGACCGATTTCTCTTGGTGGATTCCTTAGTCATAGTTGTCAAGGAGCCACCTAGGCACCGCCTAGGTGTCCAGGCGCCTTGGTCGACTTGGGCGCCTTGGACACCTTGCTCGCCTAGTTGGTGTCGCCTTGATTTTTTACCCTCTCCAACGCCTCGGGTCGCTTACACACCGTGACAACTATGTTCCTTACCCCTAAGGGTTCATCTCGATCCGGTTTCTTTAATTAGTCTCTTGATTAGTTTTTTTTTTAAGTTAAATTTTCTGTTTTTAGTCTTTTAATTATTAAATTGGTGTGCCCAAGTGGAAATTGAATTAAACGCCTCCCTGTGTTCGACCCGTAACTACGATTGACTCGTGCACTTGCGGTATTACTTTTTATCCACAAACACAATTACAAGAACATATAAACCAAATGTGTGTTTTGATTGTTTCAAACTTCCAATAGCTTGCTTCTTCAGTTCTGCTGTCTTCTATTTCTATGTTGATTTTTGATGACTTGATGTGGCTTAATATTGATTTTTGATGACTTAATGTGACTTAATGTTGATTTTTTATGATTTGATGTGTGGCTTAATGTTGATTTTTTATGATATAAGGTACATGTTGTAGCATACTAAATAATGTTAGGAAAGAGGGAAAATAAAAAATAAAACTTGGTTGCCTAGGCAGGCACCTTGTCTCCTAAGCGCTTAGACACCCCTCCACCACCTTAGGTCGCCTTGCCGTCTTGACAACTATGATGACGGGAGGAATAAAGAGCAAGTTAGATAAGCGGAGGGCAAAGAAGTTTGACAAGGCAGTACTAGAGAGACTGCCAGAGGCCAGAGGGCACACAAACTCTAATTTTAATTCTGATGAGGACTTTGTGCATGATGATATGGAGACAGAGGCAGAGGTTAGACAGATATGGCAGGCAAGGGCAGCAAGCTGTATTACACATATGCAAGAGCAGGAGAGAGACAGAGAGTTCAGGGCAGGAGCTAGTTCCTCTAGAGCAGCTGCAAGAGAGGATAGTCCTAGTGGTTCTAGATCTAGAGCAGCTGCAGGAGAGGCTGATCCTAGTGGTTCTTCTGCACAGGGTAAGAAGAAACAGAAGCAGCCGCAGTTGCCCTTCAGGAGGTCACAAAGTACGAGGGCAGGAGCCCCACCCTCACCCCAGTAGATAGTGATGATGATGTTATCAACCTACTTAAGTATGATCCTGCAGTTTTCAGAACTCAAACTAGTAGACAACGAAAGCTGAAGCAAATGTGGTCTGATTGGAGGGCTAAGATGGGGGATGCAGTGTCGAAGTGGTTCTTTTACCACAGTATCCCAGCACATGCTACTGAGGGACCCTACTATCTGAACATGCCAGACACTTTAGGATAGGCTGGGGAGGGAGTGAAAGGACCCACTGCTTATGAGTGATTAATGTGTATCTGACCTAGCAGAGGAAGGAATTAAAGTAGTACATAGAGACCCTCGAGGATTTATGGTCATAGTCCCTCTTCCAATAGAAGAGCTCATATTTCAAAGTTTTAAAATGAGTTTTGGCTTACTTATTTTTAGATTTCTGTTCTGCAAAAGTTCAGTGTTGAAACCCTAAAATATCATCATATTATGTCTGGCTCTTATGATGACGAAGTAAACATTAAATAATCACAATCCAAAATTACCATATGTGTCGACACTAAAGCAGATAAGTTCCTGGTTAAAAAAAATGTCAACACTAAAGCTCCGTTTGTTAGAGGCGCGGGTCGGTTGGGATTGTTGGGAAGATGGGACCAACATGATGGCGAGGGTGGGGTGGGATTGTTGGGGTGGTAAAGTTAGAAGGAATGTTACTGTAGCATTCCACCCATCACATTTGGTTGGGTGGGAGAGCATTTTGAGAGTGAGGAGGGAGGGAGGTAAGAGGGTAAGGCTCTGATTTGCAGAGAGGAGAGAAGGGAGGACAGAAGGATAAGGTAAAGCTTGGATTTCCACTCGCTTTCTCTCTCTTACTCTGTTTCTCCACTTGGGTCCTGTTCAGAGCCCTCCATGGAAGGAAAATTCTAGGGTTAGAGATTTGAAGAAGTCATGAAATTAGGGCCAGCTCCATCGCAGAAACTATTGCTACAGAAGAAGAATGGCACCTACACAGATTTCTTAAATCAAGTTGCGTTCCTTTTCTTGGTTTTAGAACAGATTCCAGAAGGAAAATCAATTGGTTTTGCTCAATTTTGAACTTGCAGTAACACAGAGGAAGATTAGAAACTTCAGAATCAATGCAACCCCAATATTTTGATTGATAGAAGATTTTGGGCATGTTTTGGACATGCCTGGTAGAAAGAACGCCGACAATGAGACAATCTGAACAAATTTCGTTACAATACAAGAACTGATTTAGGGGAATTATTTAGATCAGATTTAGGGTATGTTCTGGACATGATTTAAGTTCTTTCTACCAGGCTCCAGCCGTCGCCGGTACATGCCTGGTTTCGTTGTATTTCACAGGAAGAAACAGAAAAGAGAGAGAGAGAGAGAGAGAGAGAGAGACGTAGCCGTAGCACTTCCCTTTCCGGTGAACAGTGAAAGAGTCTCACCAAATCAGTGGGACTTTGTGAAGAGGTGGACTGGGAGAAACCGGCAGCCACATAAACCTGGCAGGAAAGTCTGACCAATCTCGAGTTGTCCACTCAAAATCCCACACCAGACAACCAAACAACTCAAAATGCCATACTTTTGGAAAAAGTTTGACAACTTTCCCACCCCATCAAAATCCTGCCAAACAAACAGGCCCTAAGGATTTAGGGCTTGTATTCGGAGATCAAATCAGCCATTGCCTATCCCAATCTGGTCCCAGGTCAACTCAGAGTTTTGGCCAGATTGATCTGAGTTTGGGCACAATGGGGGCTCTGGATACCTGTCAAAATTAAGTTTTGGACGCAGATCGCCAAGTCAAGTCAGATCAGGACCGGTCGATCCTGATACAATTAAACCGATACAGCCGATCCAATCCCAAGTCCTAAATCCATGGTTGACAGAGAACGCTGAGTGTTCTGGTCAACACAGCACTTCAAGAATCAGAATTTGAACATAAAAATTGACAGGGAAAACAACAATCCCATGAACTATTCAAAAAGGTCAAAGAATCATTATCTCAAAATTTTCTTCCTCACTCATTATGTTACAGACAGATACAATGGCAACAAGAACGATTTTATGGACAACAAAGCAACTTGTACAACACAAAACTGTAAGAGAATACAGTAACCTAGAGGGAAAAACAAGATCTGAAGCGTTAAACAAGAAAATGGGCAAGCAGTTCATCTTCAGCTATTGGATTTGCAAAATTTAAAATGATAGAAATCATACAGTAAAGAAGAAATGACTGAACAGCGTTCAAGAGCACTGGGGAAACTTCCTTGACTGGCCGAACCTCCTAAAAACACAGAAGGTGATCAAAACAACTTAGTGGATTGAAAAAAGACTATAAAACTACAGTGTAAAATAATTATGGTAACCTTGAAATTAATCAAATTATATCTCAGAAGTAAATACCTGAAATGATTTTGCATCACTCCGAAACCCTGAAATAATCAGTTGTCTTATTATCTTCGAACATAACAGCCATCTCTCACAAGTTAAATATAGATCATCTTGATGGTCTACCGAAGCAACTACAGTTGAACTTTGGGCAAGTGCAGAAAAACCATGCAATATGGTCTGCATATCACTCTGCCAAAGGTGCCAACTATATTCAAATAAATGAGAGGAAATCTGCATTAAAAGCATACACGAAAGTCTTTAGTGACAACCATCGATTAAAACTGGGATTGCAACCTTGGAGAGAGAACAGAAAATTGTAAACTACAAGAGGAATGGGAACTCCATCTGCAAAAAATAATAATAACAACAAATACGGGAACAAAAACAATGAGGAAGCACATGCCAGACAAATATGGGAGAATATGTAAGAACAAAAACAAGATCCAATAGTAAGGGTACATCACAAAACCCTACAACAAGGATTGCAACACTGGAAACTCCACTATGAACTCAATTTTATCAGAATATCCCAAATATAATACCCCTAATATGACCAATTAGCAGCAATAATACTTGGAATAAGTAATAGCCTAGCCCTTACAAATCATTAATTATATATAATTTAAAACTTAAAAACTGAAGACAAGGACTTGTCACTTGAGTACCTATATAACAGCAAATCAAAGAGGCCAAATACCTCGTAGAAAATCTGTGTAAGACCTAAAAAATCAAAATATAAGCTCTAGCCTCAAAACAGATCTACACGTGTATCGTGCAAAATGTGGCTTGCTTTAATTGTGGCAAAAGGATAAGATTTTCCAAAATGGTCGACTAAAAATTCTTTGGACTAGAGCCCAATGTTTTGAAACTTGGGGTTCAACGAAACCATGCAGAAATGCAGAATCAGTGGGGTCATCTTGTTGGATGACCCCTCCCACTCAACCTACTTTAACTTGGTTTTTAACTCAACAACTAGGCTGACCAAGTCAGAAAATAAGCAAAGATAATTATTATAATCAAAAGTTTGAACAAGTAGACTAATTTCAATTTTTTCTCTTAAATTGTGTTTAACAAGGGCACGGAGGCATATGAGTATATCACCAGGTGTTTTGTATTATATGAGATTATGAGTCCTCTCTTAAGATTTGTTGCACGGCCCATCAGGAACATAGAACTAAAACTCGGAACTCAACCAGGTTTTGACCCTGGGAAAAACCGAGTTGACTCAAGATCTCTTCGAGTTGGTGCATTTATTTTTTTTCAACTCGAAAGCTGGTTTCGATGGGTTTTAGACCTAATTTGGGTCTGAAACTTGGTACTCAACCCATTTTAGGCCATTTAAACACAATGGCACTATCGGATTTTGCAAAAACAAAGTCCAAATAGGAGTTTTACTTAGTGGGAAACCAGGACAGCCACTTATGCCAGAAACCAGGACAGACACTCTTATTTATGCCTAATAGCATTTAAGTAAATGTTTTTGTATTTGTATTTCATTTACTTAAGATATTATTCATAAATAAGCAAATACCCCCTATTTGAATCCAATAAAAATAGTTAAAAAATCAAATTCCAAAAGGAAAAAAGTCAACCCCCCAATTGAAGAACAAAAACTGGATTTTCAGAGGTAGATGCAATTTTCAACTTTCTAATGTTGGGGTTTTTCTCAAATCTAAAAATTCTATAAATCTTAATATGATAAAACATTGCTAAAAATCAAATGTGCAGTAAAATATTCATTTGTTTTGATGTCCAAAAAAATATTTTCATTCAGAGTGATTTTAACAACATTCGCGCACACCAAATTAAGTTTGACCGGAACATAACTCCTTCAATATAAATCAGATTTAAGCAATCTTGGACTTGTTGCAAACCTTGGTATACAAACACAGGACAAACACTCTTATTTATGCTTGGTAGGCCACTTCATTGGGAGTAGACCTCCTTTCAATATAGAAAAGATGTCACTAAACAAGCAACGGAGAACTCAAGGGACCTGGATACTTACCTCTTAGACAATGGAGTTTTCACATTCAAATTTTCTGAAGAAGACGACAAGCTGAAAATCCTTGAGGGTGGCCCTAGGCAATTGAGGAAAAAGCCTATCTTCCTTCGTCAATGGGACAAATATCTACAACTCAACAAGGTAGACTTGTACTCCATCCCTCTATGGATCACACTTCTAGGCCTTCCTCTCCATTTCTGGTGTGAAAAGGGGCTTAGTACCATTGGGTCTGTCATCCCCCCTATACTCCAATGAGAGAACCAAAATGATAGATAGATTGGCATTCCCATGGATTTGTGTTCAGATCTCTACTGAAGCCTTCCCTCTAACCTTCGTCACCATTGTGGAGTAGATGACGAAAGTTTCTCCTTCCAACAAAAGATCCACTTTGAACGGCTCCCTCCCTAGTGCCTAGTTTGCAAGGTTTTTGGCCACCTCACTCAAGACTACACTCCCAATCCCCTTGCTACTATCGGGCATGAAGATCATCCTCTTTCCTTAGTGGCGGAACATCCTGGCACCTCAATATACTCGCCTCCTCCTTACATCCCTACAACCTCTGGTTCCCATGCCCCAGCCATGGCCGGAGAGGAAGAAGGCATCGTAGGCACCATCGCAAGGAGATTCTGGCTTCTAGTTCTCCCTAAAGCCACAACATCGATCTTCCCTCCAAACCGCTAATCCTTCACATTGCTACCGTAGGTCCTAACCACTTCAAAGTTCTTCGGACCTTTGGTCCCAGGCTCCTAGTGACGATGGAGACACCAGCATTGAGCTCTCCTTTGAGACACTGACAACTCATCCTGTCGGCATCCTTCCGCCTACTGGTCGGTCGACCTATCACCCTCACCCGCCTACTATCCCTGCTATCGACCTATAGCCCTCATTTGTCCCCTCTACAGCATTTGCTTCTATCCTTAATCCCCAGCGTAGAAAGCTCTCTCCCACTCGTGTCGTCCACACTCCCCATACCCTTTCTCCCCCATTATCCCATTCATCATTAGTGGGAGGCCTACCCCTTCCCTTCACTTGCATCCCTCGATGGGCTCACCCTTTCCTACCCCCTTAACCCCCATGGTCTCAACCCTTCAGCCCCACATCCCTCTGGGTCCTATCACCCACTCTCCTTCCCCCACACCATAACCCCCCATACTTTTTGCCCATTCCTTATAGCTAATTCTTTTGGGAGTAGCCCCTTGCGTGGCCCACTCCTCCCTAATCCCAGCCAAGCTTCAACCCATTGCCTTCCCACGTCCCCCATCTCCCCCCCTCCTTTCCCGACGAGCTCTCCTCCCTCCCTTTGTTCAACCACTCATCTCATCTAGCCCCATGTTGTCCCCCTTCCCCCCCCCCCTTCATGTGTACCGTTGGTGCAACATTAGCTCCCCTCCTTGTCCCAAGAAGTGGCCTCGAACTATTCCTAGTCCAGCAACGAGAAGCTTCTGCCCCTAAATAGGGATATCAGCAATCACGTCATTTGCCGGGGCAATTAGTTGTGATTAGTGGGCTCTCCTGTATTTTGAGTATTTCTTGCTCCAGTTTGAACGCTTCTTTCTAGGTAGGGCTGTTTGCCCAGATGCGTCTGGCTAACATTAGTCTGTTATGGTTTGTTGAGGTTCTTCCCCTTTTCTTTAGGCCCTTGCCTTTCCCATTGTAAAGGCAAGGTCTTGTAATTTGTTGATTGTTTGTTTGTCCTCTCCCCCCATCCTTTTTTTCCTCCCTTTGGTAATGAATTTTTTATTCATACAAAAAAAGTCTGCTTAACTTGAAACTTCATATGTGAGCGCAGGATTGTGGGCCCTATCTGTTCACTTAATAGTATTAGAATAATATTTGCTAAATAATCCAAGCTGATACAAAGTGACCAAAGTTCAGCTCTAAAGGAATCGGCTTCACCAATGAGACCTCAATCATGCTTTCTATTCCTCTTGCACCTGATGGACCAGGACTCCCCAATAAGCAACCATCAAAGTTTACCTCCAACAAAACCTTCAGGTGGACGAGACCATGAATCCTTCCTCCTAAGCACCTGGATGTTTGATGTGATCACATTATCCCAATATCTGAACAAGTACATGGCTGGAATATCCTTGAATCATATGTCTACTATTGCCTAGTGAGCCAACTTGATGGTGGCTCTATGAATCACCTCCACATCAGATGAAAAACAGTAAATAGTCTAGAGTCGCTATCCTCCCACAATCACCACAAAACAGCTAATAATAGTGGCACCCTGAAAAAAAACCACCTCTTTGTGCAAAGGGCACAAAATGCAATAACCACATCTACTACCCAACATTTAACAGGAAACAAAATCCAATTGAAATCCATCAGAAAGCGATGCCACACCCTTTTAGCAAAGGACAGTAAAGGAATATGTGTCCAGTATATATAGTTGATGCCAGCTCAAGTCCTATAAACAGTAGCACCTTCTAGGTTCTTGGCCCGTTTTACAACAAGCACTCAGCCTTATCCCATCTAAATGAGGTTGGCTACATGAATCCTTGCAAAGTAAATATTAATAATAATAGAAAGAAGAAGTACACAACAATATCAACAGCAACACAGCATTATCCCACGTAAATAGGGTCGGTTACATGGATCCTTGCCCTCCAATCAGCTCTATTAGAGGTCATACTTGAGACAAGGCCTAAACTATGCATGCCTTTCCTCACTACTTCTTCTAGGGTCATTTTAGGTCTGCCTCTAGCTCTTTTAGTTCCTTCAATCTGAATCAAATCACTCCTCTGTACTGGTGCATCCCAAGCCCTCCGTTGAACATGGCCATGCCAGTGATGCCACCTCAAACGATTTTCACAGACCTTATCATGTATCGGTGCAACTCCCAAATCAGCTCTAATATGTTCATTCTTTACTTTATCCTTCCTAGTTTTTCCGCAAATCCATCTCAACATCCTCATCTTTGCTGTACTTAGTCTATTTATATGATGCTTCTTAACCGCCCAACATTCTGCTCCATGCATCATAACCGACCATATGAGTGTTCTATAGAAATTTCCTTTAAGCTTTAAAGGAATATATCGATCACACAACACTCTAGACACACCTCTCCAGTTCATCCATCCCACTTTAATTCTATGAGCAACATCATCCTCTATATTGCCTTCTTTATTTATGATTGACCCCAGATATATAAAATACTCACTTTGCGGTATCTACAACAACAACAACTACTCAGCCTTATCCCAACTAAATGGGGTCGCCTACATGGATCATTACAAAACAAAGTAGGGAAAACAGAGGTCCTCACAAAGTGTAAGTAAAGTAAGAGGAATGAAGAATAAAAATGGGAGTTCAAGTCTACCAATGGCAATGTGTGCTCTCCCAAGTATATCTCCATACGGTAGGGTTTAGTAGAAAAAAGAGAGAGTTCTTGGCCGCCGCTTTGGAGCAGCCCAGCCGCATGGCTGCGCTGCCCGCCCCCCCCTTCTCCCTTCTCCTGATCTCTTCCTCTCTCTCTTCTTCTTCTTCTTCCTCCTCCTCCCCCTTTCTCCACTTTTTCTTCCTAAGTTCAGTTCTATCTGCGTAGGTTGAAGCCTCTCGGACCGTAGTCATTGGTTCCTCGCTTTGTATGGTCGCCGCCTGGCAGGTTGCCTCTTCTGCTAGACCTGTTGTTCCCTTGGTTGCCGGCCCTTCTTGGCTGACACCCCGTCGGATCCCAGGCTCGATTTGGCAGCACCCGCTGGTAGCCGCTTCACTTGGCAAGCTTCTCCGTCAACTACTCGTTCGGCTCGGCTTCTCCTTCATTCGTCAGCACCTCTGCCCTTGTCGTCTGGGCACTCGCAACCTATTGTAGCTCGGTCGCCTGCCTGTTTGACCTGCTGCCATGTGTCCGCCAACCTCACTTGCCCTCCATCCTGCCGGTTTCACTTGGCTCGCTCGGCCTTCGGCCGTTTTGCTGTAAGCTGCAAGGCCGCAGTCCGCAAGGCTGCCTTCATTGCTCGGCCGGCAGCCTCATCGTTGTTGCCCTCGGGGTCATGGTGGTCTCCTTCGCTAGGCCAGCTGCCCATTTGGCTGTGGCCCTCCGCAAGGCCAGCGCCCCTCCACCTTGGTTGCCTTCTTGCCGGCGGTTCCCTGACTTCATCTTGGTGGCTAGGAAGTTATTGTGTTGAGATTTGATGTCTAGGGTTTTGGGGGACCCTACTTGGAATTGTCTTTGTTGCCCTCTTCTTTCTTATGGGTTTCATTGCTCTTGTTTTAAGCCCATGTGGGCTTTTGTCACCTTATTTCTTGATGACCTTATAGGTTTGTGTTGTAGTCCTTAATGGACTTTTGTTTCCCTTTTTGGGGCTTTAATACATTTTAGAGAAATTACTTGGACATCCCCTGTACTATGGCCTAATTACTTAGTCTCCCCAACGTTTGAAACAATTACTTGAACACCGCCTGCAGTTTACCATTTCTTTCAAGTAGGTCAAGTCCGTTAGTTTAGTGATGATGTCATCGGTTAAATTTTTTGTAATGCCTAAACTACCCTAAAAGGGTACTGAAGTGACAGATTTACCCCCCTTCTTCTTCTTCTTCTTCTTCAACCAAAGAAAAAAAAAAAAGGGGCAGCCATGGCTGTGTGTGAACTCTCATGTGACCTCCCAAAGCCTTTCCTGATCCGAAACCCTTTTTGCAGACCTTGCATTTTCATGGGTGATTGCACTGATGTATGGAAAAAATGGCTTATATGAGAATTCACTAAAAACCAGCAGCCATGGTTTGTTTCCTGTATATGTTAAAAATGGCTTATATACACAGAGGACATCACTAATAACTCGTATCTGAAATCTAGTGAAGTGATAAATTATAATGCTTTGAGCATATCCATTGTCTGCTTACACGCTTCAGCATGGCTGTGTGTGAACTCTCAGCCAATGCAGACATGTGTAAACACCTCCTTTCTTTGTCTTATTTGAAGGCATTTAGCAATGGAGAAGAATCGAACCTGACGAGAGAAAAACCCCCAATTGCTTCCTTCATTGTTCAGCCTCTATCTCCGAGAGACCATCTGTGGCTACCACTGCTCCTTCTCCACTGCCGTCAACGGCAGTATCCACCATTCTTCAGATTCAAACCCTTGATCGATTTTCAGGGATATCGATTAAGGGTTTTGGGTTATTTTGATTTGCAATTTGTTTAAGAAAAGAGAAATTTTCTGAAATCGATTAGGGTTTGAAATCAGTAGTAGGGTGTAGGGGCGGTGGGGTTGCAAGAGGAGGAAGAAGAAGAAGAAGGGAGGTAAATCTGTCAATTTCACTGTTTTCTTTTGAATAGGTGATAAGGGTAAAATGGACATTTCCAATTAAACACTAACAGCAGACTAACACCGTCAGGTTTCGGGGGGTATCAAGTAATTGTTTCAAACGTTGGTAATCGTAAGCAAAATGGCTACAGTACAGGGGGTGTCCAAGTAATTTTCTCTACATTTTATAATCACCCAAAAAAAAAGAATAAAAGTGAAGAAATGAGATAACAAAAGTGATAAATGGTAAAATGAAAAATGAGAGTAAGAGGAAAGAGGCAAGCCCAGGAAAGCAGGAAAATCTCAGCTACCTGGTGTCGACAACGTGGATCCTTGCCCTCCAATAAGCATTATCTGAGGTCATACTTGGCACAAGACCCAGACTCTGCATGTCGTTCTTCACAACCTCACTTATGGTCATTTTAGGACTGCCCCTAGTTCTTTTAGCTCCCTCAATCGGAATCAAGTCACTCCTCCTTACTAGGGCGTCTCCAGGCCTCCATCGCATATGGCCAAACCACCTCAGACGACATTCTTGGAGCTTGTCGCTGATCGGGGCAACTCCCACATCAGCTCTAATACTTTCGTTCCTCACTTTATCTTTCCTAGTTTTACCGCTCATCCATCTTAACATCCTCATCTCTGACACACATAGCTTCACTATATGGCACTTCTCAACTGCCCAACATTCTGCCCCATACATCATAGCAGGTCGGACCACAGTCCTATAAAACTTTCCTTTAAGCTTTAAAGGAATGTGTGGGTCACATATTACTCCGGTTGCCCCTCTCCACTTCATCCATCCACTTTAATTCTTTGTGAAACATCGTCATCTATATCACCTTTTTTGTGTATGATAGACCCCAGATATCTGAAATAGTCACTTGGTGGCAACTCTCTCTCTCTCTCCTCAATTTTCACCATTTCATCATCCATCATAGTGTGGCTAAAGTTACACATCATATAGTCCGCATTTGATCTACTAATCTTAAAGCCACTTGCTTCCAAGGTCGATCTTCACATCTCTAACTTTGCGGTATCTCTCACTCCTCAACTTTCACCACTTCATTATTCGTCTTAGTGTAACTAAAGTTACACACCATATACTCCGCCTTCCAAGATTACAACTGACTAAATATTCTAGGATTTCAATGTTGTCCAATTTGGCCATGAAAAGCAAGGTGGTGATCGTCATGTGGATTCCTCAATTGATTCCTTTAATGAGTGCCTTGAAGATTTAGGCATGAATGATCTAAAGTTGTCAGGTCTGAAATGCTCT
This sequence comes from Telopea speciosissima, assembly GCF_018873765.1. Classification (NCBI taxonomy): domain Eukaryota; kingdom Viridiplantae; phylum Streptophyta; class Magnoliopsida; order Proteales; family Proteaceae; genus Telopea; species Telopea speciosissima. The sequence goes on from NC_057923.1 coordinate 51,258,948, forward strand.
TGGCACAACAGGAGAAGTGGTGATTCCAGGATTGCTTGCAAGCTAGATAGTCTTAATAAATGAGGCATGGCTAATCTCCTAACCATCTTCCCATGCTTCCTTTGACCCTCCCGGTATCTTTGACCACAGTCCCATCACTGTCCTCGTCCAGCCTTAAATCTCCTTCAACCTAAATCTTTCAAATACTTTGATATGAAGTCTTCCCACCCAGATTTTCTCTCCATAATAACAGAAGCCTGAACCAAGCCTGCCAACTCCCATTCCATCCCCCTCATCTCCTATGCCAATAAACTTTGGAACGTGAAAAGTGCCCTCAAAGTGTGGAACTCTTCTTCTTTTCGGAATGTTACCTCCTTAGTTACAGCCTTACAAGTTGCAAGGTAAAGCTTTCTGATATTCAGTTGAGGCTCCAATCCGATGTTCATAATGCCACCCTAGCTGATGAAGAGAAAGTTGTCTCGGATCTTTTCTCTTTAGTTGCTCAAGAGGAGAGCTTCCTTAGAGAGAAGTCTTGTATCAAATGGTTGGAACTTGGGGATTCCAAATCTGCTTACTTCCACAGGTCCATGAAGGCCAGAACCAATATCAACTCCAATACCAAGTTGTTGTCTAGAGATGGTTCCCCTCTCTCTAAGGTTGACGAAATCAAGTCTGAAGCAGTGGCCTACTTTATGCAGCTTTCAAGGCCCACTGACATTGCCTGCCCAGTTGGCTATCCCAAATGGTCTTCTCAATAAAGCCGTCCCCCCCCCTCCCGTCACGGTATCCTCCAAGCAATCCCATCAGAGGCAGAAATCCTTAATGCTGTCTACTCTCACAAGGTTAATAGAGCACCCAGTCCGGATGGCTTCAGTATAGGATTTTTCTCATCTAAATGGGACATTATTAAAGTGGATCTCCGATCTCATCAAGGCCCTGCAAAGATTCTTCTTTAATCCCAGACAGATAAAAGGGACTAACGATGCTTTCCTTTGCCACATTCCCAAGAAGGTGCTTCCTCTATGGCAGATTTCAGACCCATTGCCTTATTATGTAACTTACTCTACAAATTTTATATCCAAGGTCCTGGCTAATAGGCTCAAGTTGTGACTGATTCTCTAGTAAATGAAAACCAATCAGCCTTCATCCCTAGTTGAAGTATTCCTGACAACATCCTGCTCTATAATGAGAATGTCGGAGGTTTTGATAGAGAGGCCCACTCCCCTGCTTTCCTTACGAAGATTGATATCCATAAAGCTTTCGACACCTTGAGATGGGACTTTATTTTCAATGCCATGCACAAAATGTCCTCCCCCCTACCTTCATCAACTGGATCTCCCACTGCATCTTCTCCCCCCACTTCTCAGTGCATGTCAATGGTAGTCCTACCGAGTACTTTGCCTCCTCTATAGGCATCCGTCAGGTGACACCCTTTACATCTTCACTTTAGACCTCCAAGTCCTCTCCAGACTTATTAAATCCTGTATGGACCAGCAGCTTATTATCCCCCTCCCGAAATGTAAGGCCTTAAAACTGTTCCACCTAGCCTTTGTCGACGATCTCATGATCTTCTCCAAAGCTGACCCCTTTCGGTTGAGTCTTCCATGTCCTGTTTGAGGCATTTTGAACCATGGTTCTTAGTTTCAATCGAACTTGCAATTTCGACTGAGACAACTCGGTTTCAACCTTGTCCGAGACGAAACCAAGGGATAAAACTGGTTTGTACCAGGTTTCGCAAGTTTTGTCACTTGGTTTCGACCAAGAGCTGGGAGTTTCGCAAGTTTCGACACTGTCAAAGGGATTTTGCCAAAAACTTGCAGTTTTTTGCCAAATCACTTAATTTCTTCATACTTTTTGGCATTCTTCTACTCATTCAACCCTTCTACAGCTTGTATTTGCGTGACTGGAGCTTGAGGTAATGGTTTTTTCCCTAATCTAATTGTTGGAAGAATTACTATATAAATATATTGTTGGGCACAAAATATGTCATGGAATACATATGTGCTACATTTGGAGGAGCATCACCAACATCTTCAATGGTATGTAGCTCGTGGATTAGACTCGCCAAGACACTCCATGTATTGTGCAGTGACAGTTCTATACTTGTATTTCCGTAACCTACTGCACGTTTTGATTGTTTAAATTGCATATTTATATTTTCGATAGCTAAATAATATGTAGTCAATATTTATAGTAGGGTTAGTATACAACAGCATTAAGCCTACACTAGAACTAGCAAACTTGGGTCCAAACAACATGTACCAATTTGGGTGGCTTTTTTTGTGAAACTAATTCATGGAATAGATGTAAAATGGTAAAAATAGGTAGGACAAAAAAATGGTCAAAACCCATTTTCTGGGCCTCAAAAGCTGGGTTTCAATTGGCCTAGAAAAAAACCCAGGTTTTGACCGAAACCTGGTCGAAACCCGAGATATCTCAGTTTCGGCCCTGGCCGAAAAACAACCTTGAAACTGAAACCTCGATCCTAGTTTTGAGCGTATGTCAATTCTCCACCTCAACCTTTCAAAATCCCTTTTGTTCTTGGCAGGGGTTTCTAAGGAGGATGAGGCTTGTTTGAAGAAGTTGACTAGGTTTTCTTTAGGCCTTCTGCTGGTCAAATATCTTAGTTTACCTCTGATCCCTTCCAGATTGAATGCCCATGTTGGACAATATGGGCAAGAGACTCCGATGCGGGCCGCCTTGAATTGATTAGATCTGTCTTTCCGTTCACTTATATCTATTGGTCTGGAATTTTTGGGCTACTTGTGAAGCTCAAATCCCTCATGCGCTCCTTCCTCTAGAAAGGATTTAATTGCTCCAAATTCCTCCACCCCATCAGTTGGGCCTCTATCTGCCTCCCTAAAGTTGAAAGGGGGTCTCAGGCTAAGGAGAATTAAAGATGTCAACTCCGCAAAATGCTGCAATATCCTCTCGAGCGAGGGAACTGTGATCTGCCTGTAGTCCAGATGAGTACCCCATAGGCTCAGTCTTAGCCATCACGGTGTATGCTCTAGCTCCCCCTCTTCTGCCACCATGCATACCAAGGGGACGGCCATGAAGCATCCAACACCTCTCTAGTGTGCCCAGATTTCCTACAGCGGTCACATTTGAGTCTATCTCTGTTTGGGCCTTGCTCTTCCTCTACCTTGCCAATCTTTGTTGGAGCTAGAGGTAAGAACAGATCGCTCTAGGGATAGTATAGTATCCATTGCCACTCTTCTGGTCTCCTCACTTTGCAAGTAGCTACATACTTCATCTAGACAGGGAAGAGATAACCGGCCCAAAATTTGCACTTGGATTGGTTCATATTCTAGGTTCAGCCCACCAAGAAGAATTAGGACACATTCCTTCTCAAGAGTTCTATACACCTTTGCTTCATCCTTGGGGTAGGACAGTTGGAAGTCCCTATAGTGGTCATACTCCTCCCAAAGGCTAATAACTGTGTTATAGTACTAAAAAATGGTCCTATCTCCCTCCTTCATTCTGATCACTTTCTGGAGAAGTTGGTAGACCTTCGCCGAGTTACCCACTCGGTCAAAGTCTTAGAGACACTATCCCAAATATTCTTGGCAGTCTCCTTTCTCATAAACCTCCTTCCAATCTCAAGTTTCATAGAATAAATCAACCAAGTCATAATGGCTGAGTTCTCGGTCTAACATTTCTTAAATGTTGGTTCACTTGAATGAGGAGCCTTAATGGTACCAGTAATGTAACCTAACTTCACCTTGACTTTGCAAGGATAGCTTCACTGAATGTGACCAATCCAAGTAGTTGGTGTTGTCCAACTTCACAATGGATATCTGACTGTTGGAATTTTCAAATGCAACCAGACTAGGGTTGATAACACTCGAACCAGCAGCTGAAGTAATGTAAAGCTAATTTACAAGAAAACTAACCCCAGAATTACCCACAATACAAAGAAATTCAAGCATCAATCAATTCCCTAGTCTAGGCTGAGAATTAGAAAATAGAAGGAAAGGACTGAAATTAGAAAGTAAGTGTCAAAATAGAAGGTAGACAATTCTAGGCAAACCAGCACTGGGAACGTCCTCCAAGTCTGATCGAGAGCCACTAATGTAGTCCTAGATAGATGATAAATCTACTAGGAGCCAATAACCAGGACCTTCCTAAAACAGTTGGTCGATTGGGGCAGATTTAAGGAAAATGGGTCAAAACTAGGGTTAGACTTAGGTTAATGGGGTGGGATCTTATTTAGTAAAGCTAGGCAGGTTTTTAGAAGCCTAATGATGTAGGTTGGGTGAGGTTTGAGTGAAGATTTAAAAATCAGAAAATTAGGGTTAGGGTTTCGGGTTTTGGGGGAAGATGAATGTGGTGAATTTTAGGGTTTAGAGTTGGAGTTATGGGCAGAGATTCAGGTCGAGTTTCCCAATGGCAGAGGAGGTCACTCGGCCAAAGTTTGATGTTTAGATAAGGACCTATCTACCAATAAGATTAATTCACTTAAATTGAACCAAAGCTCAGCAGTTCAATTTAAGTTACATTAAAACTGAAAAATAAACTAAGTACTAAACTAAGGCTCCAAATACTAGGCCCTAATCTTAGGACTTCTTCTTCTTCCTCTTCTTCTTGCGGGTGCTTGGATCTGCATCAGCTCTCCCCTGCTTAAAAACATTCATCTCTGATGAATGGGAGTCATCATTGGAATGAATCCACGTGTTGTCCTGGCTTGAAGGAACTCGTCCTCGAACTTTGCAGTGATGGGGGGGAATCAACATGTGATTAGCAGCTTTGATCATCCCCAAACAAAATTCTGGTGAGGCAGGAACATTAGGAATAAAATCTTCAACGCGTGGAGCTTTCTCTTCAAAGAACCATGGTAGCATAACAAACTCTATGTGTTCCTTTTCTGAATCAGTAGCAACTGTGAATGTCCTGTCCATAGAGTCTTCAGTGTTAGCAATCTTCTCATCTAATGCTTGAGACACAAGCTCCACCTCTTCAAGAACAGCACCTTGAATGTCATTGTTCTCCTGTGGAATCACCTCTTCATTTCCTGTTGTATCAGCCATCAATACTTGAGTAAGAACATGAATACCTCAAGTATTGCCACCCAAATCTTCATAATAACCAGCCACATCATCATCATCATCTGGGGATAGAGCAAATAAACCTTGTTCATTCTCATGATCAATGTTTTCATCTTCCTTTTCAGCCACATTAACCTGCCTATGCTTTTGTGGGCAGTCCTTGGCATGGAGACCTAACTCATTGCAGTGATAACACTTGCGGGGGTCATTACTGACCATAGGGCTTTACCCTTGTTATCCACACGTGGGGAAGCTGTAGGACGAGAAGTAGTGCTATTAGAGAAGCCTGATCGTGTAGGACCAGCAATAGAGTTGCTAGGTCGTGTGTAATCAATAGTGGTAGACTTGGATGCTAGAAAATATGCTTTGGTGTCTTCAATGGAGGAACTAAACCTTCTATTTCCAGCCAATAACTATTCAGCCTTCAATGCCTTCTCAAAACAGTCTCGAACATCTCTGACATCAGCTACTCCAATACCTCTGACAATATCAGCCCTCAATCCCAGTCGAAACCGAGATAACATTTGAGTAGTACTCTTTCTCGTGCCAGTGCGAGAAGAAAGAGCATCAAACTACTGCATATACTTAGTTACAGTCATGGTCCCTTAGCGGTGGGAGTTGAATTGATCTTGTACTTGTGCTCTGTAATGCCTGGGCAGATATTTCTCCCTCAAATCATATCTCATATCAGCCCATGTAGTGGGTGCATGGCCATCAAGTTCCATGTCCCTTTCTGCGGTTCTTCACCATTCTCGAGCAGGGCCAACCAACTTGGTACATGCCAATCTCATCTTTCTGTCTTCAGGCAAGTCATACCAATCAAAATAATCATCAAGGGCAGCAAGCCAATCATAGAATACCTGAGGATCATGATTCCCATCGAACTCCTTTAACTCGAGCTTCACCTTCTGAGTGTCATATCTTCGATTGGAAACTTCATCTGTGAAATAGGACCTCATGTACTCTTCAAAATTAGGCCTCCTAGGCTCTTCTCTGTTTCTGTTACTGTCTTCTCCATGCCCATCTCTGTCATAACTGTCATACATGCGCCTGTCTTTGTGATCTCTGTATCTTTCCCTGTGATCTCTGTGATCTCTGGAGTAATCTCTGTGATCTTGGGAATGATCTCTGTGAACTCTGGAGTGATCTCTGTGAGTTCTAGATTGATCTCTGTGATCTTTGTGATCTCTGGATTGATCTCTGAGATCTCTGTGATTACTTTCTCTTCCTAGAGTTCCATGTACTTCTTAATTCACTTGACATCTATCTTCTAATAGAGGACTGTTGCTGTCCCTATTAGGTGCAAGTTGTCTATGCTCAATTACTTGGAGCCTTTTAGTAATAGCTCTTTGCTCAGCTCTAATCTCTTCAGCTAAGGTCTTCTGGTCAGTAGTGAATTTCTGAAACATCTCTAACATTGCTGCCATATGATCGGGAGGGTGTGGCAGTAATGGATTCAATGCTGGATTGCCATGTTGATCCATGACTCTGATACCACTTAATGTAGTCCTAGATAGATGATAAATCTACTAGGAGCCAATACCAGGACCTTCCTAAAACAGTTGGTAGATTGGGGCAGATTTAAGGAAATTAGGTCAAAACTAGGGTTAGACTTAGGGTAATGGGGTGAGATCTTATTTAATAAAGCTAGGCAGGTTTTTAGAAGCCTAATGATGTAGGTTGGGTGAGGTTTGAGTGAAGATTTAAAAATCAGAAAATTAGGGTTAGGGTTTCGAGGGAAGATGAATGTGGTGAATTTTAGGATTTAGAGTTGGAGTTATGGCAGGGATTCAGGTCGAGTTTCCCAATGACAGAGGAGGTCACTCGGCCAAAGTTTGATGTTTAGATGAGGGCTGGAAGTGGTTGATCTGTAATTTAGGGTTTGGGTTTTAATGGAGGTGAAGGGGGAATTAGGGTTTTTGAGGGGAGGATGGGCCTAGGGTTCAGGTCGAGTGGAAGGGTTGATGTGTAGGAGCTGTGGTTGAATTTTGTGCGTAAAATAATGGGGGAATTGGGCTGAACAACTTAATGAAGGTCTAGGGTTTATATGGATCCATGGGGATTATGGGGGAGATGATAATTTCAGGGGTTTAAGGAATTCAAATAAAATAAAAGGGGGGAATGTAGGGTAAGGCTGTAGAGGATTAGGAGAAGAAGGGAATGACTGAAAATATTAAATAACTTAACTGGAATTGCAGGTTCTTCAATGGCAGCTTGAAGATGAGCTTGAACAAGACCTCTCGATCTTAAGTCTTAACAAATGCAAGGAGTAGATCGGAGTCCACCAATCCCTTCACCTTGAGATCCACAAGGCACACTCACCAAGGAGCAAAGCAGCAGCAGCAATGGCATGCAAACACGACTGAAAATAATTAATCTGAACTGTGGGGGAGGCTCCCACGATTTTCCTTTATTTATAATATGGCCATAGGCCAAATCCTAGTACAATCTAAATCCCTCCTTCATAAATGGTGGAAGGGTATGACTGAAATTAAAAGCTAATTAAAATAATTTATAACAACTTAAAAGATTCCCAAGTAACCAATAGGAAATAAGGACCTATCTACCAATAAGATTAATTCACTTAAATTGAACCAAAGCTGAACCGGTTCAATTTAAGTTACATTAAAACTGAAAAATAAACTATGGGAAAACTAAAGCTGAAAATAAACTAAGTACTGAACTAAGGCTCCAATTACTAGGCCCTAATCTTAGGGCTTCTTCTTGCAGGTGCTTGGATCTGCATCAGCTACCCTTAGTTGGGTGAGTGTCTGCTCCAAATTTGGGCCTATTCAGATGGCCGGTTGCTGAGTTCTGAAGGGGGCTTGAAAATAGAAGGTCAGTGGAGGACCCAATCAGGTCAGCAAATGGGGAAGCCAAGCAGGGTCGATTGAAGGACTCTTGGGGCAGTACAATAAATGGCTCAGGTGTTGACTCCAAAATTGAAGCAAATAAAATAGAAAGTCTCTTATAAGAGTTGAGACTTGAGTTACAAGTAATTAAAAAGTATAGATTCTAACTCAGCTGCGCTTCTAAAATAAAAACTTTAATTTGGAAACAAATAATCAGCAAATAGAAACTAGAACTATTCTAAAAAGGAAACTAATTTATTCTTCAATCTTCTAGAGTCTTCAAGAGCACCAGTAGATCCATAAAGCTTGAGGTCCCCACTCTTTTAAGTGTCTCCATCGGCCCAGCTGAACAAGTATGAAGAATGGACAAAACTGCCCCCCACGATTTGGGTTTGAGAGACCCAAAGAACTCCCAGCCCATGCGGGCTGGTCCAGCTTACAGCTGGTTGGACCTATGGCCCTGTGGGCTGGTTCATTGATTGATGTAATGGACCAGACCTGTGGTTCTTGCGGGCTTGCAGCTGGAGTATTGCTTGCCAAAGAACCTATCTACGTCATAAACCTTCCGTAGGTCCACTGACCTCTGACATGATGTATGAATACACCTAAAAAAAATTGGTTGGATATCCAACTAAATGGGGAGTGCACACGCTACCCCAAAAACTGCATCCCAGTACTCAAAAAATCCAGCAAGGGAGCAAACCATAAAACATGACAAAATTCAGATCACAACACTGTTCAATGTGTAGCTTCATTCCATACCAACTCACAAGACCCAAATAAGGCAATTCATCAACACAAAGCCACCGGAAGCATCACACTTAGCACTTCAGATCAAAGAAAGAGCAAAAAATAAAGCTGGCAGTCCATGGGAGGAAGAGTAGTACTCCAACAACTCACACAGTCAACAACCAATGTTGTGGGGAGATGAAAGAGGACCCCTTGGGCGATTCTTCCAAGCCCAGCCCCAACTCCAATAGATGCCTGATGAGGGAGAGAAACTATGAACTCCAAAGCTGGCGGTGACCTAGGAAAAGCTTTCCCTTGTTGATTTTGAGTTTCAAATGGCCAAATCATCACATGAGATCCTGTCTTGGTGCTTCTATAGTCTCCATCAAGACTTATATCATGATTTCTTCAAAGTTTTCACATAGAGCCCCTTTCTTGGAACCCTTTTGTAACCGAGGGTTCCAAAGAGAGGGAAACGAGGCGGAGAACTTGTAGCATGACTCTCAAACCAGAACCATAGAGTTCTAATACTAACTTGAAGTTGACAATAGTGAGGGAGAACAAGAGAAGGGAAGAGAAGATGAGAGTGACAGGTAGGAGGAGAAGAAGAAGAAAGAAAAGAAGAGAGAGGATGGCGGTAATGTGTTGTAGGAGAGTATGTTTCATCTCTCCAGTCTCCACTATATTGATCCACTTAACTACAAAGAGAAATTACATCCTTACCCACCCATGCTAAGAGAGCTAAGGGAGGTAAAAGGTGAAAAAGGAAAAACACATAACAACATAATAGCCTAGTACCCAAAGCACCCTTATTACATGAAATTACATGAACTCTAACAAGCATACCTTGCCCCAGCAGTTCAGAGAACCTTTTCCCTAATTCTAATATACCACAAAACAATAAGATTCTCAAAATACCCTTGATCTTTCTAATCATAAAAATTACACTATAATTCAAACACAGTTTTGACCGATAGTTAACCTACAAAAGACAATTCTTAACATCATATACATACTATTCCTATTTCAAGACATAAATTCTGACCCTTGAAAGTGTTGTGAAGCCACAGAACAAAATTCTAAAAAAGGCATCCAGAATTAGTAAGAAAGTTTGCAATATGATTTTCTTTGGTATCACATATTCACATACAATTTTGAAAAATACAAATAGTACGCTGCAAGACTAGATAGTTTTTACTTTATGAGCATGATTTCCCCAACACAACCAACCTGTGCAATCTCAAACAGAAATCCAAAATAAACTAGACAGTTAATTAACGAACAGAAAAGGGAGGGGGGATTTTGGTGCAACAATGATCCAACTTTAAGTCTTTAACACACAGTTTGTGTAAGGTATGGTGTAAAGCAGCACTATTGAGAGAGAAAGGTATCATTCTTAAGAAAGAGAATAGAGGTAGACGGTATATACCTCCGCAAAGTTCCTCTGATCTGAATTAAGACGTTTTGATGCCAACTCCTTCAAGGTTCGAAAGAGGACCATGAAAATTCTATGAGACGTAAGGACATCTGCCGATTGAAGTTGTCGTGCCAAAGCAGAAAAAAGCTCTGGCCTGAATGAATGATCCCATAAGTAATTAAAGTTACCAGAAAAATAATAAAAAATTAACATGAAGTAACATATTTCTCATATCCAGAATTAATATAAGGAAAGAAAAGGACGAAGAAAAACTGAAATAAAACATTCATGACATGTAGAACATGTTTATGGTAGTAAAGACTGAACAAGAGTATTAATAACAAGGTATCAAGTATTGATACGTAAACCAAATATATCAGTCTGTTATGTTTCGCATACGGCAGAATGGATCCAATACAATGTGATCGAGACAAGAAAAGTCTGTTTGTATAAGGGGAATGGACCCAATACAAAGGGAACGGGTCAATAAAAAAAGAGTCTTCATATATCAGGGTGTATCGACCCGTATCAATAAAAATACGACCCGAGACATGTTGTACACCTCAAGATAGCTCAATACGACATGAAAAAAACTAGAATACCAAGGCGTTAGAAACAAAAGACCGCAAGTGAGAAAAATCAGTGTTCAAGCTTCAATCTGCTTAGATTCAAGCTTGGAAAGCATTCAAGACTCTAAAACGGCTCCCAAAGAGCAATCAAACACAGATATTTTTTTTTACTTGAAGTACTATTTTCTAATATTTGTATATGATGTATCTTTATATATTGCTTATTATTTATGGTGTATTATGATTCAAAACACTATTTCACATGTATCCTAAGCATATCTAGCATCTCTCTGATATGTCTTCAAGACGTCAATTAAACCAGCTTTCCAATACACTGCCCAATACCGATACTTGACACCATGATTACCAACACCAAAATAGCATTCATACTGCAGCATGAAATGCTAGTGTACTGTAATATAAAAAGAGAGAGTAAAATAAGTTAGTGAAGGAGATCAGAAATATTGCCTAAATCATAGAAACACCAAGAAGTTCAACCTAGACTAGAGAAATAATTCGAGACGCACTGACCCCCATGGGAAAACTGGGCAACTTACAATGGAAGGACAAAGACAAAAAAACTGCCAAAAAAATAATCCAAACTCACCATTCCTTTAACCCAATCTGAAAAAAGTATTTAAAATTTCAATATCCACAGCAACTTCACATCCAGGATTATGGAAACTTTTGGAAGAATTACGAGGAATTTTCCAAAATCAGGGAAACTTCATGAAATATGTGAAAGTTATAAATGTTTAAGTTCAGAAAAAACAAGGGAAATATACCTGGGCCTTAAAAAATAATAAATAATAAATATAGCAAACAAGTAAGACGAGAAAAGGATCCAAGAAGGACAGAAGTTTTCATCTTGTTCTACAGAAGCACTCATAGTATCTCTTCCCACAAATTTAAAATACTGAATCTAGACTATCACATTGTGAGATCAGGCCTCATACTCACAAATTAGTGTTAGAATTCCATATATCTTAACCCACTCCAAATGCTTTTTATTTGCAACAGTTATCAAGTTATCATTCTTTTTCAAGTTTATTTTGTATTTCCACAACTTAACCAAATAAAGTTATAGACTAATATGGTATTATTCCGCACACCAACTTATCTAAAATAAAAAATATTGAGCACACCCACTTATCTAAAATAAAAATAATTCAGCACGCTACCACCTGATGTAGGTCAAAACATGAAGAAGAAAAGACCAAAACACTGTTCATGTTACTGTTCACATGAACAGTGTCACACCTCCATATTTGCCTTGGTGGGAATATTACTAGGAGATCCTGTGGGGCCCAAGACCAGATTACATGAAGGCTCTATTAGAGAAGTCAATTTTGTCTATGCAAGGGGGCATAATTGACTATTATTTCAAGTCTTTTAAGTGGGGGCATAATTGTCTTTTGTCTCAAGTCCTTTAAAGCCTACATGCTGGGACAATGGAGCTATTTTAAAAGGTGGGGACCACAAGTAAAGAGAACCGGCAGCAACACTTAAGTCACTTAAGAAGTGGGGTCCACAAGGAATCGGCTGCAGCATCTTTAAAGACTTCTAAAAGATTTGAGACTCCAATTAGTTTCTATTTTAGAATCCTAGTTTCTATGTCTTAGTTTCCAATTTTAGTTCATAGTCAAGTTAAGTTTCTAATTTCTTGTAACTTGAGGGGCAAGGTATTATCCCCTATTTATATGTAAGGCTTTTAGAAGCCAATCACGCGATTAATGAAGTTGAATTTGAGATTGCTTTTCTGCAAACATTATCCTGGGCAGACCATCCACAGGGTCTGGGATCATCGCCATGGCGGCAAGGCGACCGCCAGCCTTTTTACCTATCCTCATCATCTCCACCATCTCTTCTTACCTTTTTTTTTTGGGGTAAATTACATGACACCCCCTGAAAATCGAACGATACTCAACTCACCCCCTCTTATTTGAAAATACTCACCCATCTCCCTCTACAGTAACGGTGTTAAATTAAATCAAACCAAAAAGTGAAATGACAAGTTTAACCACCCTATTCTCTCCTCCTTCTCCCCTTCTTCTCTCTATTCTGCTACTGTAAGATCAATTCGTTTTTGCTTCTGCGGTCGATTCTCGTTCTCTGCCATGACAGTTTCTTCGCTTTTCTTCTCGGAGTTTTGCTTCTGCTGAAAGCTCGACAAAGCTGCAATGGTGATAACAATGAAATTTGCAGAGTTACGAGATGGGTAGCTAGAAAATTTTGATGAAAATTTTGCTTCTGCTGAAAGCTCGCCCACCCCTTTTCGATCCACCAAACCCTATTTAACCCTCATTCAGACAAACCCACAGATTCGTAGATGGGTAGCTAGAAAAATTTGCAGAGTTACGAGATGGGTATGGAGGAAACAAAGAGGTGAATCACCGTCTGCACATGCAAGGGAGATGGGCTTTCTCTGTGTGTTGCAGAGAGAGATGATGTTAATATATTTTTTTATTTTCCTTTCCTACATTAAAAATTTTGGCTTGTAGTTGTGGAAAAAGAGAGAAGGAAAGAGACGTGAGGATTTGATTTGGTTCATCTAACCCCTGTTGAAGGTGAAGAAGGGGTATAAAAGGAGACCCAACGCATAGGGTTTTGCTTGAGAAATTATTTGGTTTTTTGGGAACGAAAACTGGTAGGGTTTTGCTTGAGAAATCAAAGGTTCCATTGAATTTCAAGCTGGTGCTGATATTAGTTATTGATCAGAGACAGTTTTATTCACCTGCGGTTTGGGTTTTCCCCCAGAATTCTGCAGCTACTTCGAGATATTATATCTCAGCAACTATTCACTCACCTGGGGTGATATTTGGAGGATCAACTCACACCATCAGAAGCACATGGTTATTGGCCTCTTCTGGGGTATGGTTTGTGAGTAATAAAAAATTTCCGGATTTAAAGAGTGGTTTCCCCTTGTAAGTTCATCACTCGATGGTAATCCATTCCCATTCTCACCCCTCCTGCTGCAATTAATTTCAGACTTACTTTCCTAATTTAGCACTACTATTGGAGTCTGCAATAGAGAGAGAGAGAGAGAGACGCCATTGTTGGAGCCCTTGAAGCTCTGTTGATTACAGAACGGGCACAACAAGGACGATTCAATAAACTGTACCGCTTTAACCCTAGACTTCTTCTCCGATGCATCCTATTCATGGATCGACTGGACTGGCGGAGAATGAGTTGCAGGTCATGTGAGGAAGAGAGTTGATCGATTTTTGGGGCTTTTAGATCCAAGGTTAAAACAGTAACTCTACCCATGGCCAAGGGTAGTTTGGGGATTTAAAAAAAGTTAACTTGCTGACTTCATAAGTTAACCACATAAAACTAAAGGTGGGGACTAAGTTGTAATATAGTGCTCTAATACAAGGACACGGGTGAGTATTTTCAATTAAGAGGGGGTGAGTTGAGTATCATTCGATTTTCAGGGAGTGTCATGTAATTTACCCTTTTTTTTAAGTTAATCTCTTCAGCCCATCAACATCAACAACAATCGAAATTTTCAAGGAAGTCAGCCTGCGAATTATCCATCTCACTTCTCAACTTCTCTTTCATCCTCTCTCTCTTTGGCAGCCTATATTTCCATAAACTCCCCTCATTCATGGTCCTTTTCTGTACTCTCCATTGAACCAAATTCGATCTTGGCAGCAGCCTTATTTTGGTCTGCACCAAATTGGTATCAGAGCTATGGCTGGTGTTGAAGGAAAAGATGCATTCACTAAGGTTGAGAAACTAACAAAGTCTATCTCAGATAGACAATGAACCACATACTTGAGACAATGAACCAGATCGATATTCAGTTAGCCCGCACTGAACAGAGATATGGCCTACCTCTTAACGTCAAGCTACTTTCATATGAGAAGCCGCAACACAACACCCCTAGTCCTGATGATAAGGGAAAGTTTCCCTTGCAAGTCAAGCTACCCTGTTCCTCTTGAAGAAGGCCCTGCTCCTATAACTGAAATGGGGAAAGTTGTGATCGAAGAAGTCAGCCATTCTGCTGACATAGACAATGTCAACACAGCTGCAGTCAATTTTCTAGACGTCCCTCTCTTAGTGGAGACTGCATTGGTGGGACCTGACACCTTTAGTGAAGACCATGTGGATGTTCCTTTTGTCAACAAAGCTGCGACCGAAATGGCATGCGATCTCGTCACTTCATCCACAAGGACGTGCGGTTTCTAGCTTTCATCCGCCCTTCTCGTCACCTTCCGGAGCTTTCGTATAGCATGAATGAGCATCTCATGACACCCTTTCCCAGGCTTACCAAAACTCGAGGTCGAGTTTTTTCAAAGAAGGAGAGAGATGATGCAGGGATTTTGGCTGTCCCTACTAGTTCCAGCCCAAGGTACTCCAAGAGGTACCATCTCAGGCCCAGGCCCAAGCCCTACCAGCCCCCTGGCTGACTTTGCGGTTCAGCCCCAGCCAAGCCCAGACCCTGCGGATGGTCTGGCCAGGCTTCCCTAAGCCTGCGGTCAAGTGGTTCTTTTTTTTGGTTAATTATTAGCCTGGCTTGGAAGGCACTAGAATAGTATTAATTATTTTTAGTTTTTAGCATTAGGTCTTTTTGTATTCCGAGGCATATTAATAAGCCTTTTCCTATTCCTAGGCTGTTAGTTAAGTCTTTTAATTTTCCCAAGTATTAGTCTAGAGTCTAATGTTAGTCTTTAATGTTTTGCTTAGTTTTTATCATTTTGGCTTGTTGGGTATTTCCTTGTCTTGGAATCCCAAAGGTCTCTTTATTACCCTTTTTGTAAGTTCCAAGAGGCATTAACCTCCATCTTATGGCTACATAATACAAACCATGGGCTCTCTAGAACACACCAGAATTTGTTTTAAAAAAAAAAAAGAAACCTTTCTTTGAAAGACCATATCCTGTGGATCTCAAGTGGGCTATGGACTCAGCAAATTACATCCACCACACCTTCATCCTCTGATCCTCTCCATTCGATCCCCACTTCTACCTCATTCCATTGGCTGGAATCCTCCATATTCACAAACCTTCTATTTTCATTCTCCACCCTCCATCTCCTCTTCTGCCCATCAAGATTGACCCAAACTTGCAGGCAAGCCTTCTACCGTCAAGGCCTACACTCGGTTATCATTGGCGCTCAAGATCAGCACTGTTTTGGGGGTTTTCCATAACCTTCTAATTTGGTGTTTCTCTTATATCTCAACATCCAACCATCATAATTGAATGAGATTTGGAGCAAAGGATCCTCTTACCAACCCCTACACTTGATCCAAGTTTGATCATCATCACATGGCCGGTTTGGTTTGAAACCCTAAGTTTCTAATTCTGAGTTTATTCCAATTTTTTAATTTTGTGGGTTTTTGGGACTAGTAACCTAGTCTTACATTAGTAATAGAAGTGGACAGTTGAGAAATAAAGTTGCTTTTCATTGGTTCAGTGATGAATCTGGACAAGTTGCAGTGGTGAAACTGTAACACCTCATGATGGTGATTCCAAGATCCTAATGGGTGGTGATTCCAATCAGACCCTATTGTGGTGATTCTATAGGTTGGGAATGGTGGTGATTCCATTACTGCAGGCTAGGAGGTGAAGCCTTGGTCATATCCTTTTTTTTCCTTCTTTCATACTTAAAATAAAAAATTAAAAAAAAAAATTAATAAAAAAGTGAGACAGACAATTCTGTTCACAATACTAGTTTGTCCCTATAAGTGATCTTATTGTGATTGATCTCTTGCTAGCATTACTGGTTTGAGATTGATTCTGCTTTATTTGGTATCCGAGCCAATGAGGAACGGCAGACAAAATCAACCGTTGATGAAATTCTACTTTTCTGAAGTCTTGCACACCTTAGCAGGGGCTTTAATGAGTGAGAGGTAGTATACTGGAAGGTTAACCATAGTGGCTTTGATAAATGTAATTCTACCTCCAATAGAGATATAGTTCCCAACCCATGCTTGAAGCCTCTTAGTCGCTTTTCGAATGACAGGGTCCCAAAAGCTAAGTGATCTAGAATTTCCACCCAGAGGTAGGCCCAATTAGTTCATAGGCCAATGTTCATAACTACACCCAAGGATCGTCGCAAACTTAACAATGTCCTACTCACCTTGAGGCTAGTAATGGATTGGAGCACTTAATCAATCATAAGATTCCTCACACATTCAAAGTTAGCCTCACAGAAGGCCATTGTGTCATCAGCAAATTGGAGGTGTGACACATAGACCTCTTCCCTGCCCTTGCTGAACCCTATAAATATGTATTCTCAATAGGATTGTTGCAAAGTCTGCTAAAGACGTTGACTACCAAAGTGAAAAAGAGGGGAAGAAGATCTCCTTGCCTAATCCCCCCTTAGCCTCAATGAATCCATAAGTGACTCCTTAATAAGGACAGAATTGTATAGTGTATACTAATCGGACAATCATCTAATTACCTTAGTTGCTACAGCTATTGTCCAGGCCGAGTCCCTTGAAGGATCCATATGAGATGTCAGCATGGCTTGAGTGACACCCAAGGTACTAAGGTTGTCAAGACAAGTGTCACCATCAACCCAAAAGTAACTCTTAAGGTTTAAAATTCAAAACGCCCACATACGGACATACTCATGACAGCTTTCAAAATACCCTGTTCCAATTACATTTGGCAATAACAGAACTCTAATATCTCTTTAGGGTACAGTATTCTAAATTTGATTTGTAGTACCCCCAGAAACATAAGCACAAGCCACAAACTTTTTACTTCCACAATAATCCCTAAATTTAAAGTGACAGATAACATAGAACTAGAAGACATACCATTCTTTAGGATAATCGATACGAGCAATTTTCGAGATGATAACAGCCAACTGGAGAGCTATCTGAACCAAAAATGCGTCACTAGGGTTTAGCACATAAAATTTCTATCTACAAATACCAAAAACAAGGATAAAGGTTTTCCATGACCTCATTTAAAACAAGCATGAAATCGATGACTTCATGAATAAACTGAGTCTATGAAACATAATATGTACCCATACCTATCCACCTAAAACAAAAGAAAACAGTAAAACATCCATCAATAAAATTAATGTCAGCGATCACCTGATAATTCTCTTCTCTCAAATGTGAAAGTAGTTTCTGTCTCAAATGTATTTTCTCCTCATTGCTTATTCCTCTGTAAGAAAATTTCAATAGAAAAATGTTCTAATTAAAAAACAAAGAAAAGATGAAAGCGTCATGAACCCAACCAAGTAAGCCAATCTCATGGTGTTAAAAAGGAAAATGAAGATATATAAAATTAATGAAATGTGAAGTTATGGTGTCAAATCCAAACTTCTGCTATCAAATCAAGAAGAGATAAATTAATCAAGGAGAAAAAAGAAGACTCTAAATAGGACAATAAATACAACGTACCCTCCACCATATCAATTTTCCTGTATATGCTGTTTGAAATGATAATTGACAAGAGTAGAGAAAGGTAACTCCCAAAGCTAGAATTATGGATAAGCAAGGAATAAAAATAAGTGATAATAACTCACCCCAAAAAAAATAAGATAATTCAGTTTTTGTAAAAATGGGAACAGAAATGGAGTGTTTAATTATGATGATTAACAGATAGCCGAGGCCTGAGATTGACCACGACCATTGCCTAGGTTCAATCATGAATAAGGAGGGAGAGAATGGAGAGGATTCTCATAACATCAAAACTACAGAGACGAAGTGTGAGGAGCTATTGAAGTGTTGTGTGATAGAAAAATTCTATTAGAACTATAGGGTTGATTTCATAATGCAGAAATGTTGTATGGAGCTGAATGCATTGTTTCAACGATTGGCCAATCCTGATCCAAGTCAAGATTGACTGTGTCACTGTGACGTCCATTCCACTGGTCAAAAGGAGAGATGTTTCAGTTGAGAAGCAATTTCTGCAATAGCTTCATTGAGGTGGAACAAATCAACTGTTTATCAGACTGACCTAGTGCGCCCTTAGGTCGATAATAGAACATTTGTTTTGTATGCAATGCTGAAAATCTGAAGTCGACCAAGATTCATCAAAGTCATCAAATTGAACAAAGTTGTCAAAGCCCTAGTGTGCCAGATTAGGGAGTATTGACCTCAAACTTGAGGGTAGAATTGAATTGCCAATGGAAGATGAACCACCAGTCCTCTAGAACATGTTCTTGAACATGAGGGAGGATGCCAGATCTGATGCCTTCCTCCAAGGCATATTTGTAATCTTCGTCTAGCCAACAGGCTGTACAAAGTAGCTCATTTGTGGGAGATGCATCTTATACACTCAGTTTGTGTACCAATAACAAATCATTTTTACCATTGAAAAAGGATCTGGAGATAAGTCTTGTTCATTTTGTGTGTGTGTGTCATAATTGTCAAGGCGTTGCCAAGGCGTCCAGGCGCCTTGGAAGCCTTGGTCGTCTTGTTGGTGTCTCCTTGCGTCTGGACCCCCTCCAACGCCTTGGATCCCTAGACTCCATAAGACCTATTGATAGAAAAGATCATAGACCCTCTACAAGAGGACCAATCCAATACACATATCCTGTTGGCTGTACAGTATCTACGTAGGATATCAGATTCCTGTTGGACACAAATTACTAATGTTATCTGAGGCCCAATCCATCGTTTCCTGCAGATTGGTTTGTTCATCCAAACCCTTTTGAGCCCACAAACACTACCCAAGTGACAGACCAATTTTCAATTTGAGTTTGGTAAACACCAGAGGTAATCCCACTTTATAAACCTTCAAGTAGGACTACTGGTTAATGCTTCTCAATTTGTCGAAGACAAAACCATCTTCCTTGGTCAGCATCAGTACTACTGCTCCAGCCTGACATTTGGATGCTCTTTGGTTTGGACTTGATATTTCAAGACCAACTTCGAAGGTCTCCATTGGTCGCACACCACTTATTAAACACTTGGTATTTTCCATTAGAGTTATTAGCAGCTTCTTTGGATTTGAGGTCTCTGAAGTCCATATAGGAGTGGTTATCGGATTTGACTTGTGAACCCAATCTGACCCATGTGCTATTGAGCCTCCCCACACACATCCATGCCGTAATCTTCCTTTCTGATATGGGACATGTCTTCAGGGAATTCTACGGCCTTTATCGCAGAATAGTTACTCTAATGCTGCCAACCCTGCTGTGTAGTTAGTCCCTCCTTTCTTTTTTTTCTTTTTTTTTTTTTTTTGTGTGTATGTATTTTTCATTCTCTTCTCTCATAGTTCAAATGCAAAACTAGTTAAAGTCACAAATTCAGATGTCGAATTAGAAGCCAGGGATATAAGTGCAGGTTCTGCACTGAAGTTATCTCCCTTCTTTAACCAAAAAAGATTCCTGATAAGTTCCTTAAAAGTGTTAGGAGTCTATTGATTACACAAGATGCAATCCCTCCAAAACCTTACTTTTTGTTTTCAAAGAGAATCTTCATGCCACAAGGTAGCTCAAAATATGTAGGCACAAGTGCTATAAGAAAAGATGCCTTGACTTAATCCCCTGCTCCATTGTTTTAATCCACAGTTGCTGTCAATGAAGTGTCCATATTTCCAAACATTATGGGTCTATCTTGGCCCGTTCCTCTGTTACTGCATGGTCAGCTTGGTTCTCAGTGTAAAGTCAACCTCAATTCTTAATGTATGGCTAAACCCTGTTCTGAGCTTGGGATCGATACAGCTACCCCAAAAGTTTTGACAGAACTCGGAACTAAGTCTAACACTGGTAGGCTCTTAGCAAGGTCAACCCAAATATTATCAAGTTGTACACTTCTAAATTTCAAGATGCAAATGTTATAAATGTGGATAATTAAAGACCTGTTAAAGTAGTTTCATGAACTGTAAAGATAACAGCATAAATAAATGAAGGCTAGTCAGAAAAACTCACAGTGAATCACGCCTACTTCTCCAATACCGACTGATGCTGTTCTTGAAGTAAACTGAAGCCATAAGACGTACATCTGCCTGAGAAGCTAGATCCTTTGCAGTAATCACTTCCTGCATTAACCAGAATTTTAGCACACACAACAGAGAGACACGGAAGCAGTAGAAGACTGGCAAAATCATAAACTGAATGACTGGATTCACATACATTAAGTATACCCATAAAATGCAGATTGAGCACTTCTAATGGAATACCAATCAAAATTGTCATTCTTATGGAAAACAAAAATAAAATCCAGATTGAGCACTTCTACGGGAAAACCAATCAAAATAGTCATCCGCATTGCAAAGTTAATCAATTAATAAACGAATAGACAATAGCAACATCAGTCGATGAAACGGACCCTAGCAATGAAGAACTGGATAGATTACCATAAGGCAAGAACAAAAGCCAGGCCTGCTTTCAGACTCAGAAAGAGCAGCCTCTGCTGGTTTACGCAAGGCTTCGTCTCCACTCAACGAATTGGCAAGCAAAGTATACATCGTAGGAACGTCAGAAGCAGACAGAGCCATGGCTCTGAACGAATTTAGCAATCAGCACTACAAATGAGAAAGATACTAAATCGAAAATCCGATCAGTAAGGTTAGACTTAATAAATGAAGAACGAGAAAGATAAGGGAAAGTATAAGTAAATGTTGAAGGAGAAGTTAAGGGTTCTCTTATTTTCTAAAGTTCGTCAAATACCTCGTTTTCAATCACCAGTGATCTTCGAAAACTCTGAAAAAAAATGTAAGCGACGCTACGGAGATTGATTTATGAATTTAGTGGAGTATGGCGGTGGAAGACGTGTTCGATACTTTCATCGCCTCGCTTTGTTCTCCAGCGAAAGGTGTATGATACAGTGAGGGAGAGGGAAATTTGTCCCCCGGCTGGCCATTTATGGATATGGGTAATGTTTTAATTTTTGGGTCTGTGCCGCAGCACAGGCTTCGCCCAGAGGCCCAGACACATGGGAGTCAGGGGATTGGGAGTGGTCATTTGCACACCCCATGTGTCTGGGCGCAGCCTACACCCCTAGCACAGAGAACATTTTCCCTTTTTAATTTTGGAAAAAGGCTGTGCACATCGCCATGGTACCTAGCATGTGTCATCCTCTCTCCTCTCTCTTTAGAAAAGACCTCATTGCCCTCAAGTGTCTAACCTTGTGATTGGTGTATGCCGCTAGCTTATCGAAAGTTGGTGGCATGCCCAACCCTCTCCCTCTATTTTTATTAGGGAAAAATATCTTTATACTTGGTGGTGTTTCCTACGCTCTCCAATGGGTGAGCATGCTTGGGGTATCTACGCAGGGGATAGAGGCATCATTGTGAGAAGGCATAGGAAACACCACCAAGTAAAGATCCCTTGCCCTTTTTATTATTATTATTGTCTTTTTTCCTTCTAGGAGAAGGCTTTCTAGTATTATCCAATGGTTTCTTTTATCTCCTACTTATATGTTAAGTTTTATTTGAAACAAAGTTTACCATGTGGCAAACATAGATCATTGAAAAACTAAGAATTTGACATGAGAGCAAAAGACATACATGCATGGTTTGAAAACTCATCTTGACCAGGTCGAGATTCTCAAGATCTCGAAGAGACAATGCATTTTTTTGTTGTTTCAGAATGATGTTTCGGTGGGAAAATGACCATAGTTGGCTCTGAAACTTTAAGGGAAACTTGTTTTAGACTTAATAAACATATTGAAATCTTCATATTGAAAAAATATATATATTGGTGTTTTGGATTTGCACCGTTGGTTGGTAGTAAAAATCGAACCCTTAATGTAATATTGCCTATTTGAATGATTTGAGACATAATTGGCAAGTAAAACAAGTAATTAAATTATGCAATAATGGATGAAGACACATAATATTGAATAATTATTTAAGAAATACTTGAAAGACTGAAAGTTTCTACTACAAACTGCTCCACGTGAAGTGTTCACAATGCATATTACACAGACACCCTATTTCACTAGTCTTCCATGTCCCAACTCACAACAATACAATCGATTTCTTTGTAGTTATGAGGCAACCCCAAGTAGTGTATCTCAGTTGTATTGAGTAATGATGTGGCCAAAAAGTCAAGAAACAAGGTTTTCCCTCTTCTCTAGACAAAAAACCCCTTCTCTGTCTCGTTACTTCGAAATTTCAAATTGTGCTCTCGAGTTAATGATTTTTTATAATGTAGAATGTTGTAGTTTTCCGAAATTTTGGCGAGACGGTACAAAGTATTGAAATCTCGTCGAAATTTTGATCGAGATATTCGAATTAGTGCATATTCTGTGTCTCGTATGTAAACTCATCTCGAGTTGCTTGAGATTCTCGAGTTTTCCGAGATCTGGGTGAGTGAGTTTTAAAACTATGTATACATGGGAGGGCATAGCGTTAGATTGAAGTAAATGATTGAATTTGGGTCTGAAATTTGACATGTGGTCTATTCAAAATATCTTTTATATATCCACAATCAAATTTATCATTTAATACTTCAATGTGGTGTAATTAGGTATCTCACTCTTTCAGCCTCACCATCATATCCTTTGTCAATGTAAGATCCTTGACAGAAATGGAGATGGTTTTATCAACAAAACTGAAAATGGGAGTTTAGCCTTAGAATTATTCTATTGGAACAACTCATAGGCCACTTTCAAATTAGGGTCCTAAGTTTTAGGGAATTCAGACTCATCTTGCTCTAGGACAAACATCAAACTTTCTTTAATCATAAGCAACTTAATGTTCCTCCTCCAGCCAACATAATTTGTGTCGATTAAGATGTGATCTTTTATTAGATTAGCGTAGTTGATTTGTGTCGACTTTGTAGTAAATCATCACGATACATATAATAGAAAATTAACACAACCTAAAACCATTGAGAGGAAGGGGCAAATCCTAAATCAATGGCCACTCACACCTTAAGCTTCTCTTTAAAGTTTGAGGTGTGCATTTGAATAAATCAATCCTTATACACATGACTTAGTCTATCGGAGTTCATTGCATACATGTTGATTGAGTGGACTTTTCTATCCATTACCTAGACTTTCAATGACTTTTAAGCCATCTAAGTATCATGTCAATTCCTATCGGCTGACACGCACTCAAGTCAAGTGTATACCCTCTATCTTGGAGTAAATCATGACATCATGGGTTTAATGCCCACTATTGCAGCACATCTCCTACTAACCATATCCTCTACCTATCGCATATGAGATGATTGCAGACAATCTCATTAAACTACTAAAACATTATCTTATTGGCATTTGGAAGAATAGGTAAATAGAATTCTTACACCCATCGACTAAGGGAGGACATGAGAATTCCACCATTTAAGGTTTCTCATATCACACTTTCATTAACTAGAGGGAAAACGAGAACACATACATTCATTGCCATCATATGGTCATCCATCCATCCATCATATGAAATTAAAAAGAACTAGTAGTTATGGGCTTATATCTACAATCAACATAAGTTTGGATCCAATGCAAATTTCCTTTAATTGTAAGATGGGTGGGAGTAACATAGTCTAAATTGTCACTCCCACACAGCATTAATAATGTGATTTTGCAAATGCAAATAAAACTACATCCGCCAAAACTTTTACAAGAATAATTTAAAAGGTCTTGATCACTTCAAGAAAGCAATCAACTATTATTGATCATCACCATCAAAGCGACTTTGATCCACGATCACAATCAAATCAAATAAAAAAACTACAACAACAACAAGAAGCTCAACCTTATCACAACTTAATGGGGTCAGCTACATGGATCCAAACAAATAAAATAGGTAAAATTTAGGATTAGACAAAGTAAGGGAATGAAGAGATAGAAAAAGAGGCAAGAGAAATGAGATGAGAAGTGAAAATTGGGAAATGACAATTGAATAATGTAAAAACAAAAGAAAAATGAATGATAAAAGTAAGAGGAAAGAGGCACAACCCAGCAAGTTAGGAGAATCTCAGCTAAAATTACAACCTCTTTACAGAAAGAAATTATAAAATTGTATCTATCACCAAAAAGTAATTCTATTAATTACAACATCTTTAAAGAAAGAAATTAAAAAATTGTATCTATGACCAATTGATCTACGATCACAATCAAATAAAGAAAACTCGGGAAACTAGGCCGACAATTGGACTATCTAAGGGGAATTACAACCTTTACAAAAAGCGAGAGAGAAAGAAATTTAAAAAAAAAAAACTTTATCTATCACCACATGCATGCCATTCATATTATGCATCTCATGGTTATATTTTTATATCCCACAACCATAGTCATCATATTGTGTATGATCCTTACAACTTTGATTCAAATTTATGTGAAAAGTAACAGTTATAAAAACAAATATTCATATACTAAAAATTATAAAGACACATTGTAGACACTGAATTTTGTCACCCCTTGGTGATGATGACAATAGGACACGGACAAACATCAGTATCTTTCTCAAGATGGACTTTTGCCCCTGCACCCAAGCCATATCACTCTCACATCCCTAAATATGATTTATAAGACCCTTTTATCAATGGGTACTGCTCACCTTCCCCGACCATGATGTCGCGGAGTTTTTACTCTTAGGCCGTAGAAAACATTGGCGACACCGTAAAAAATTCACTCTGCTGTCGCGGGAACCCTCCGCGATGATGCGGACATGGGGGACCACATGCCCTCGTCAGCAAGATGACATCACAGTGGTGCTGCGAGATTTTTTACCTTGGCGCAGCAATTTGTCAAGCAGTGCCGCGAAAGTGAAGGTCACCCCTATAAATAGAGGTGACCCCCCTATGACACACTTAAAGAGGTCTTACCCCCCTCCACTCCACCCCCATTCCCTGGTTTATGCTCTTTTGAGCCATTTCCAAGCCTTTGTCTTGCTTTGGTCCCCCTTCCATTCATGAGTTAGACTGTGGTCACTCTATCCGAGGTCTGGGTCACCTAGTTACTCCCCTTTTATGCATTCTCTAAGGCCTATATTTTGTCCATTTATAGCCATTATTCTTTCTACATCAAAAGAGTTAGAGTCTTTTTAGCTGTTACTCTGTCCAAGTCTGGGTAGCGAAACTCCCAGTACAGTCTTTACTCTGCCCAAAGTCTGAGTAGCGAAATCCCTTTTACCTAGTCATTACACTGTCCGATAAGAGAGAGCCAAACCAATCGTCCGTCTCCACCTGAGCCGTGGGGAACTTTATATTTTGTATCTTTTGCATTTTCTTTAATTTGATTAATTTCGTTCACAGATATACATCTCTACTTTTCCTTTTACTTTGGATACAGTGCATTAGAGTAATTTACTTTAGTGTACATAGCAAATGATTCTTTATTATTTCTTTCTTATGTTTGATGCATCATAATTTAGCTATGTATGTTGGTTAAAACGTATTATTATGGGAGAATCTTCTAAATCTAGCATCTAGTAGAAAGACTGGTTTAACCGGACAAGATGGGGTGCTATTACCTTCCCACGCTTGTAATCTGACCACTTACACAGAATTTCTGACCAGACCATATGGAATCACTTAGCCCTTTCCGCTCACCTCTGATGGGGCTACACCCATTGGGTCCTAGGCCCGAATCCTAGGTAACGACTCCATTTATTTTAATTTATGAAGCATGATCCCAACCCCTTATGTTGATACATCGAAAATGATATGTCATCCATAACCCTTGTCACCAAGGGACCACAAGAACCAACGGATCCAACCCGCAAGGCGGAGAAACCCGCATCCAGAGGCCGCGGTACCTACATACATATTCATATACTAACTCATAGTATACAAAAATTAATGAAATCTCATATAAAAAAACCCACGTACATCCAATGCACATTATAAAATTAGAGCCAAGTCCAATTTAAATAACCATATAAGCATATGTGCATAAACAACTTTAAATACCAAGCCCATATCTTTTTGAAAAAGAATATAGATGAAGAGAAGGGATCCCTTCACCCATCTTCTTCCTCCAAACAAGTAAACCCTAAAACCTTTTTTGTTTCTTTTTTTTTTTGTTCGAACTATTGCCACAACAAAAGGCAACAAGGAAGAAAGCAAGAGGTGGGGAAGAGGGAGTCAAAGCCCTAAAGAAACATGGCCAATAGGCCACACGAACCAAGGCAGGCATGACCATAGGCCGCATGCACAATAGAGATGGGCAAAGGCGGTGGCTAGAGCTACGCGCGCCTGCCAGGCCCGTGGCCAGAGGGCACGCGGACCCAGCAACACTAGGGCCAGAGGCCACACAAACCAGGGAGCCGCGCGGCCAGTGGCCGCATGCGCATCACCCCCCGCATGACAAGTGGCCTTGCGGTGGTGCTTCCTCGAAATCTTCTTTGAACCTGGACTACTCTGCTCCTTATTTTTCTTCCTTGAACCTGAATTGCTCTAGTCCTTTTTTTTTCTTCCTTGTGTCTGGACTGCTCTGGTCATTACTAGTTTCAAATGCACCATTCTTCAACTTACCTCAACTGTGTGAAGACTGCATTATCTGGATATTTTGAGCACTAATGGGATTTGGAGCAGCAACAATGTTCAATTCAGGTTGTTGGTTTATTTCTTCAAAAGGCTCCACAGGGAGTTCAATGAGGATGCTACCACCCTCAATCAACTCTCCACCCTGAATTTCTTCATATTCATTGGTGGTCCCCCCATAATTTCCTTCTCATGGTTATATCATGGATCGCCAATAGGTGAACTGGGGTCAAAAGAATCACTGTCAAATGCAATCTGGCAAAAAATATTGTTACGAAGCCTAGAGCTTCTTCTTAGTCCCTTTTGCCCATTCTGTCCTTGATACCCATTCACTTGAAGATAAAGCAAAGTATCACCCTCTCCCACGTTGACAGAGCTGGTCCTAACACCTAAGTCAGTTTGCACCCCAGATAAACATTGGAGTGGCAACACCCCCATTGTATCTTTACTTGACAGTCTATTTTCCTTCTTTAAATTGTTTTTGGACATTTCCTACAGCTCAGGCCTCATCACATGGGTTTCAACCCCCCCCCCCCCCCCCCCCCCCCCCCCCCCCCCCCCCCCCCCCCCCCCCCCCCCCCCCCCCCCCCCCCCCCCCCCCCCCCCCCCCCCCCCCCCCCCCCCCCCCCCCCCCCCCCCCCCCCCCCCCCCCCCAGTCCCCCCCCCCCCCCCCCCCCCCCCCCCCCCCCCCCCCCCCCCCCCCCCCCCCCCCCCCCCCCCCCCCCGCCCCCCCCCCCCCCCCCCCGGCACTCCCCCCCCCCCCCCCCCCCCCCCCCCCCCCCCCCCCCCCCCCCCCCCCCCCCCCCCCCCCCCCCCCCCCCCCCCCCCCCCCCCCCCCCCCCCCCCCCCCCCCCCCCCCCCCCCCCCCCCCCCCCCCCCCCCCCCCCCCCCCCCCCCCCCAAGTTTCTATGCATGCTATAGCACTTTCCAGATGGCAGTCTTCAGCTTCAATGGTTTTGTCTTTCTCACCACTTGTTTCCAAGTCTGTTAAAGTCTGAAATCTGTTGCCATTACTCAAATTAGCCACTTTGCAAGCACCTACTCCCTGCAATGAACCTAAACCTTGGTTAGGTAATTCTATTTCCATCTCAGCATGTAGCATTCCTCTTGGCCCCTCAATAATGGCCCACCTTTGACCATCAATTGGGTCTTCCCCAACTCCATCTTCGGCTCTAACTTTATGCCCATTCCCACTGCAACTCACCTGAGTCATGGTCGACGGATTCTTGCTCAAGTCACATCCCATCCCCACATCATTCAAACCCATCAATGAGGAACCAGGGAAGGCCTTCTTCCTCCTCCTTCTAGGATTTACTCTTTGGAAATGATCATTGTTGCCCTTAGCTTGATTACCTCTATTAACCTTCGCATTGACAGTGCCATTACTATGGTTTGTATTAAGGGCACATTGCACTTTAGAGTGCCCAAAATGAAGACAAAACGAGCATCTAGTGGGTCTCCAATCGTAGAATACATGCTGAGAAAACTTCACCCCTCCTTCCACCACAACCTCAACCGATTCCACATGATCTTTGGTAGTAGATACCTCCACACACATCCACGTGGAAGATAGTCTACTCTTTTCTCAGAGAACAAAGGAGTCCCAATAACACTTCTTATAATACTAAGGGCATCCTCCGTCCACAAGTGAAAGGGAAACCCTAGAAAAGTCCACCCAAATAGAAACAGAGGATAGAGAGCTTTGAGACACACTCATACAAGGAGACCAAAGCTTAAGGATAATTGGTTTCCGATGGACAAACCACCTTCTATTGCCATCAATAACCTTTAGCTTATCCTCTTCATTAGTGAACTTGAAGATGTAGAACCCAGAATCCATAAGCAGAACCTCAACAGTTCTTGCACATCTCCATTGCTTAAGGAGGATATTTTTAACAACGGAGAAAGCAGGCCTTCGCCCCAAGAATAACCCACAAGCTAAGGGTGTCAATCTGGAACCGTAACCGTATACCAAAACCGAAACCGCCCGTGTAAAACCGTATCAAACCGCACCGTTGCAAAAATGGTACGGTACGGTATGGTCAAATGGTATTGACCACGGTACGGTACGGTAACGGTTTTTACGGTCATACCGTCGGTATGTACCGAAGCCGTACCATTTTATCGTAACCGTACCGTTTTTGAAACCGTACCATTTTCGTACCGTATGCATACCATTTTTGTACCGTATATATATCGTTTTCATATACATACCATTTATAAAAATCAAATTTATACCATTTTTTGTACCGTACATATACCATTTTCATACCGTACCAAAATCGTACCGTATATATACCGTTTTCATACCGTACCGTAGCGGTATGGTTGCGGTATTGAAAATAAGGTTCTTAAACGGTACGGTACGGTATCGATATTGGGTACCTATTTTTGGTACCGTACCGAAACCGTACCGTATTACCGAAACCGTACCGTTTTACAAGCCTACCACAAGCGTATTGCACCATAGATTGATCTTTGCATTGACAGCCAAAACTGGGCATAGAGCCACAGACCTGTCTTCAATCTTGGAAGGTTCAACAAAGTGCAGTTGAAGACCTAACCCTTTGCCCTGAGATTGATTGAAAAGAGACGCCCACCCTCTCCTAACTTCACCATTATTGCCATCCACATTAGCATCCATCGCTCCAACAACATAGTCATTCAAACTAGCACCCTCAACAGGGTCCAGAGAAACACCAACAATCTCACCATCCTTAGGTTCAGAAAGCACATCAGCAAGGTCCCCTCCCTCGGATGAGCCCTTCAACTCCACCGTTTGGCTATTCATGTCTTTTGTCCTAAAAATATTTTTGAACAATTCTTTTATTCGAATACAAAAAAATGAAATTGGAGGATCATTGTAACGACCCCGATCCAAGGACCAGGTGGGGCCCATGACACCAGAGTCCAGTCGAGACCGCACAGGAAAACATTCGGTCAAGCATTCAATATAATCAAAGTGCATAAAATTAAAGACAAAATAGTAAGCGGAAGATAACGATTTAAAACTTAAAACATGGTACTGATGGCTCTAACGTCTACAATCCATACTCTCCAAGGAGAGGAACAGAACTTTAAAAATATTTATAGTCATCCGGGCTCAAGATTTTCCTTCAACATAAATATCCTTTAAGATAGAAGAGTTCTATCTATTTCAAGGTAATAGACTCCAAAATGATCCTCAGATCATCAGTCTTCATCTTGCTCGACGATAGCAATGCCCTTGCCCTTATTCATGCCTGTCTTATCTGTAAAAAATTTATCATTCGAGGAATGAGCTATCGCCCAGTAAGAATGACATTGCCAATCATGCTCACAATATAACATGCAATTAAAATTTCATTTTCTATATATAAGCATGGCATCATTCCTTATCATTTGAATAATAATCATTCAAACAACCAATTTTCATCAATCTTTCAATCATTTGGCTATCGGTAACATTTCATTTATTTTATCATTTTTCATTTCATTCCAGTCTCAAATCTTCATCTAGTATATATCCGTCGTACTACCGAAGTAGCTCTAGTTACAAACCACTAGAATGGGTTCAGTCGTACCATTGAAATGGCTCCAGTTACAAACCACTGGAATGGGTTCAGTGATGGCCTCAACACCCATCTTCATAGGCACTTCATGAGCACTGGGTTGTATGTTGGCCATGCCCGTCGGCACTTAGTTTTCTTTTCATTTTCATTCTTGGTTAATCATTTTTAATCATCATTCATAAAATCATGTACCGTTTACATTCTCATTAATAACCATAAGATCATTCAACATTTAAGCATATAGAAACCTATCATAGTCATATCAAGAAATCTTTACTAAATATCACCATAAACATTGCATAAACATATACGTTTTCAATCTACAATATTAACCATCGTTTAACAATGCTTCCTTACCAACACTTTCGCGTTTTGATCGTCTAATTAATGTTGGCCTTTCGAGAGTCCTTGTTCTTCAAATAAAAACGCCAAAACTTAGGGTTCTTATCTCAGATCCTCAAACAAGCTCAAAATCTCTTCAATCCAATATAGGTTCTAGTGGAAATCATCAATTGTAAAATTCTGTTATGTCACTGTTTTACCTATAGTGATATAAAAATACAAAATAAATACTTAATTTGCTTAATATTAAACAAGGTCAGTGGATACTGAAATCTAACATCCATGTATTAATTTCATAATAAGACCATACATCTTGAAACCCCTCCAAACATAGAGTTCCAAATATTTCAAAAACACCCTTCTGAACAAGACAGAATTGGAGTCATCAACTTGTAAAAATCATAAATCCATTCTCCCAAATTCAAATGTCTTTAATATTTTTGGAGAATTTATAAGACTGATTAAAGTTCATTCAGTCCAAAAATTAGATCAAAATTCAAAGCAAAAGTATCTCTGACACATCTCTCAATCTCAAGTACAGAAAACTACCCTAATAGTGACCTGTCTGTGAGCACGAATTTATAAACATACCAAATGAACTTATTTCTTAATGAAATTTTCAGGAGATCATATTAACACATATATATACTCCCAATAATTGTTTAAGATCATGAATCGATCCCTAACTATGGTAGATAACATGAACAATCTTGGGCTACTGTTCTGTCCAACCCAGAAATTTCAGAAACAAGAAAATCAATTACTTTTTCTCTCATCACCTCTTGTATCCGAATTTTCTATCCT
The DNA here is from genome assembly GCF_018873765.1 of Telopea speciosissima. Classification (NCBI taxonomy): domain Eukaryota; kingdom Viridiplantae; phylum Streptophyta; class Magnoliopsida; order Proteales; family Proteaceae; genus Telopea; species Telopea speciosissima. Next base: position 51,290,585 of record NC_057923.1, read on the forward strand.
TCACTACCATGATTTAACTTTAGAAAAACATCAATATAACATGAATAATGTATGTCTTAATCCATATAAAATGTATAATGTATCCTCAAGCATCAAAGCCTTATTCTTCCATCCCATTTATGAAATCTTCTCTCAAGAGACAAAAATTCAGAATTCAAGGATGGGGAACCTACCTTGTTGAAGAACCAAGTCTTGATCCTAGCTTTGGCCCTTCACTCCACCATATTCCAAGCTCCAATCTTCAACTCAGCCTTGGAAATCTTCTCATAAAACCCTAGAATTTGAACACTCAAACCCCAAAAGGACTCACTCCCCCCTTCCACGATTTTCCTTCCCTCTCTTTTCTTTTCTTGTTTTTCTTTCTCTTCTCTCTTTCTTAGAATAACTCTCCCTCTTTCTTAAAATGATTCTCTCTCTTTTTTAGAATAACTCTCACTTGAAATCCCCCTTATGCCCCTCAATTATCTTCTTCTTTCCCATCTTATTACCTCATTAATTTACATCTTACTTGAGATCTCCTTTATGCCCTTCCATTAACTCTTCTTTTCCTTTCGTAACTTTCCCATTAAACCCTCACTTAAACTCTTCTTTTCCTTTTGTTCACAACCAATAGTGAACTAGTATTTGAAATCTTTCTAGTGAGTTTTCTATAATGTCATTGTTTCCCTATTTCATTGAACCAAAAAGTAACTCACAAAGAACCAACATGAACCAAATAGTAAACTATGAATAAAATAGTGAACCAAACATATCTTTCATACACTTTAAATTATAAACCATAGTATATAAAAATGTACCATAGTGTATAAAATCAATACATATGATATATACATAGATCAAGGATTATAAAATTATATAAATACCCTTACATGGCTATACATGACCAACAATCATACTCATGCTTATAATTCATTTTAAAACATGCAAAAATCATAATTACATGAAATCTTACCATAAATTAACAATATCAACATGAAAATCGATTCCCTACCATCCAGTCCAGTCTTATAAAAAGTAAGACAGTAAACCAATATTAAAATAAAATTCTTGGGTCGGGGTATTACAATCATGCACAATACGAAAAGAAACTATTGAAGAAACTATAGAAGCGAGGCTTTAATACCACTAAAAGGATCTATATCTAGTATAATCCGACATAAGCAAAACCAATCGTTGCAACCAATGGGAGAAACCATTCAATCTCAAAACGAAACTAGGGTTTCAATTGTTACCTTAAACTTCACAAGCGCAAAGCCTCCATGCAATATTAGCCCTTTCACAATGAGTTTTCACGCACACATACAGTTTTGCATTCCCTTGCTTGAAAACTCTTCCACGATCAATAGGGTTTTCACCAAAACCATGATCATTCACTAGTAGAGAAGAGAAGGAGAGAGCACGAAATCTCTGAAGAAGGCAGAGAGCCGTGGTTACTATGTTGCACAATGTTATTGTGATAGTCAGGGTTCTGCAATATATCTATATATAGTGTAGAACCCTAGTACACATCGTTATGGTAATTTCAAAATTACACTCTGGCTTTTCTATTAGGAATCGAAATCAGATTCTTTTCCTAACAGTACTTCCATGGTAGATGATGGTGAGGATCTTGCAAAGCTTGAATAACAACAAGAGAGTCTGATTTTTTGATACTATGATGTAAATATGAGCCATGGCATACGATAAGGCAGTGCGAATGCCAGAGTTCAGAAGTCAAATTTGTTGTGATGCCAATATATTCAGAAAACACAATAAGATATGCCCTCAGAATCCCGAATGAGAACACCAATACCAGTGTGGGCATGATTGGACTTGGCCAAACCATTTGTATTGATTTTAAGAAATCCTAGTGGAGGAGGGTTTCATGCTAAGTACTGGAATACAAGTGGAAGAGTAAAGACATGTAGGATTAATTCAAATAAATTCATCAGTAAGAAAAGAAATAGAGTGAAAGATTTGAGTTGGTGAGAAAGGTTGAGATTGAAAAGGTAATTGTTTCTTGCCTTCTAAATACTCCATAGCCAAAGTGAAGGATATATTTTTAATTTCACAAAAATAATATTTGTGACCTGATGAACCCAAAATCACCCTGACCAATCAGGGACTGCCACATGTCCTAACCCAAGAAAGAGGACCAGCTCAGGACCAGAACCAAGCAGGCAAACCCAGGAGAGAGTCGACCCAAGCCGAACCAGGGCGTGAACCGTATGACCCATGGCGCGGATCAGCGTGGGGCGTGGACCACCCCGGGCACGGACCGTCCCCGGGGGCTGACCGCCCTGGGCGAGGAGCTATTTGGGCGCGGACCAGGCATGGATGAAGACCTCGAGCACGTCATCCCCGGGCACAGTCTCCCTCGAACATGGCAGTAACCATCGCCGTCAACAAGACACAGACCACATCACCAAGGACTCTAGGCCACTGCCTATCAAGTCAAGTAGTCTGAACGGACTCATGCACCAGGAACCTCATCTACCATGTAGATAGGTCTATCCATCAAGGATACCAAGTCTATCAAGGACACTGCGTCTCTCAGGAAGACGACTACCAAGTCTACCATGACACTACATCTCTCAGGAAGACGACTACCAAGTCTATCATGACACTATGTCTCTCAGGAAGACAATTACCAAGTCTATCGTGACACCACGTTTCACGGGAAGACAACCAGTCAAGGACGAGCTCTGCTACTCAAAGACTCTATCACCTACGACGGACACTCTACACCAACTGGGACTCTCCACACTGCCATGCTCTACTATAAAAGGCAAGGTACTCAGCCCCATCAGGGGACATCTTAACTCATGTTGAATACCATTATTTATCTGTTTGCTCAGAGAGATCTAACTTAGGCATCGGAGAGTCCTAAGCCGGAACCACACCGGTTCTCCTTTGTCACCCAGGGTCTTTTACAGGTTATGGCACTCGAAGGACCGCTGAACGATTTCTTGACGCAACATGACCCATAATCTGAAGGAACAATGAAGAAAAGGGAATATCATGAGGAAGAAAATTGATAATGAGATAAGGTTGTCGAGATGGATACGCAAATGTAATGTTTTGGAGCAATAGAAAAAGAGATAATTAAGAGTCTTAGAACTAGATGGAGATTTACATAACAAACATGTGATGAAGGAGAATGTGCATGGGCAATTTATCATGGATGGATTGCCATAAAAAAACATGCACCTTAGGTGGGCATGGGAGTTTCCCTAGAAAGGACCAGTGCCAGTGAGGACCTATCGCAAAAGATGAATCGGAAAGTATGGTACGGTAGATGGATGAAATGGTGGGAACGCCAATTGGTTTTAGTCTCCAAAAGTGAGTATCATAATGCACATTGGGGTAGATATCAATACTTTGAATATGAGCAACGATCGAGGGTTCAAGAACATCTTGTAGAGAGGATATCAAAAACCTTTCGATGAAAACACAGTGGGGAAGAAAGAAGACAATATTGAGAGAGGCTGAAGAAAAACCCAGTTGGAGGTTCATAAGTCAATAGAATGTTCTGAGTCCACATGTTAATGAATGCCCAGTTTCTAAACATCACGCCCAAGCAAAAGGCCCTTCCAACTGAAAGATTTAGTTGGGAATCTAGTTGGTGACTGGGTTCTTCCTGCCTTAGTCATTTTTTCCTTCTTGAATTTATCCACATGTTTTATTATATACAATATCTAAAAAATCAGAATTGATTTTGAGGAATTAGCCAATTTGATTCAGAATCAATATTAGCCATCGATCATGGATTCATTGATTCTCAAAATGGTAAATAGAATCCGCCAAACACTACATAAATCTCATTTCCCCCCCTTTGGTTACATTGCTAAGAAGAAAGTGAAGGAGCATACCTCTAGCCAGATATACAAAATTTTTAAACAAAAAACTTTATTAATTTAGAACATAATGAAATCTAAGGAAATATTTTTTTTTGTTGTTGTATATATTTGTAAGGAGGATTGAATAATTGTTTCAACTGCCCACAAGTGGGTTAGGAGCGCTATAAGCGATGAGTTGGGTGAATCTATTAACTCATATAAAAAATGTTTTTTATTTAGTTATGTCTTTTATCTTGTTTTCACACCCCCTCCCAAAACAAAAAAAAAAAACACAGAGTCAAGGGAGGATGAGGATTAAGGTACCATACCTCCGTAACAAATTTAGTTGAGAATTGAGGCAAAAAGTTCAATGGATGATTCTGCCCATAGAATATATATGGATGATCTACCTAATTGTGCCATGTGGATTGGTAATGTAACAATGTTGATCATTGGATATATAAAGAATGGTCTGGATTGGCCACTTAATTATAGATCCTCTAATTTATTACCGTGCACCTTTTTGATAGTCTACAAGCTTGGTGTGCTCTAACCACATTGCCATACATTTTATTTGTAGTCTTAGATTTTTGAAAGTTTTGTGTTGTCACTTAACCAACTCCAGTTGAAGTAAAACTTTATAAAAAAGGCAGTGTGGTTCCGTGCCTAGACATAGGGGGACACAAAATGACTTTTTTTTAATAGTTGGGCCCCAAAAAGAGTTGAACTCATTACGTCTTCTTTGCGAAGTGCTAGTCTTTGCCAACTAAGCAACCCCCTTGGGTTACTCCGCCTTATTAATGCTTCTGCGAACACTTCCATTAGCCTAGCGCTGGTGTAGAGCCACACTACCTTTCAAGAACCTTCTCCCTAGCTAATACTTAATAGTAGGACCACCCAGTGAAATGGGGGGAAATCAGAAGGACCAAATATACATATGGTGATATGGGGTCAGTTGCCCCCCCCCCCCAAAAAAAAAAAAAAAAAAAAAAAAACCAGATATGAGGTTAGGAATTTAGGATTCAGAATCCAGAATTCCTATTGGTTAGTTCCAGTGGAATCGCAAACTCATGCCACATGTATTTTGCGTTACAAGCCTCTGGAATCTGGACACTGATGAGCATAATTATTTGCAAATTATTACGTTTATTTATTGTCTTTTGATAATTAGGGCAATGCTACTCTAGGTGTTTATTTGTGTTTTGTAGGTGTTAGGTGAATTTTTTTGAAAGTGGAACAAATAAAGCCAAAGAGCTGAAAAGAAAAAGATCCAATGAATATATGGGCCTAACTAAATTAATCAGGGCCAAGCTACGCGATGGCGGCCCGTATTTTTAAAGTATTTGGCTTGTAGCTTATTGGCGTCAAAGTTCAAAGAGATGATGTAGTGATGGAAGTTTTATTATTACGAGTCGATTTGAGTTTAGAAAATAAGAGAGAAAAGAGAGAAAATCAAGTATAGGGGCATAATGGTAATTTTAATAAATCAAGAATCTTTTAAAAAATATTCAATATTGGGTTCATGTCATCGGTAATTTAAAATGGTGCAACTTTAATTCATGGACTAGGTCCATTTGGGGTCAAGATGGAAAGATATAGTAAAAAAAAAGGTTTTGATTAAGTTTGGAATTTGGGTTGATTTTTTGTTTTAAATACATAAGGGGAAAATTACCTTACTTTTCATTCACAATTTTTTCTCTATCCTGTATTCCTCTCTCTCGTCTCTATTCACCTCCTCTCTGCAATTGCATGCGGGAGCGACGAGGGCCTGCCGCAACAAACTGCACATTCGACAAAGCTCATATCTTTATTTTCGTTGCTCTCTCCTCCTTTCTTGAACTGAATAATTGGGATTGCAAGGATCAATGTTGCATCAAGGCCTCGACTCACCACTTCAGGAGCGTATACCATTATGGGATCCTCTTGTCGTCGAGCTTGTGAGATGGAAAAGCGTCTTAGGAGATCAAAACGGTGCCAATTGTAGCAGCATTTCATGACGAAGACATAGTAAACCACCATTAAAACAGATATGACAATGATCCCTGGTACAGCAATCGTAAAGATGGGGAAATTGGTGTACCAAGGAGAAGGAGAAGAAGAAGTAGAAGGAAACGTGGGTGGCTCAAAATTCGGATGTTCTGGGGGAATTTTTGGGGGACAATTACGATGACCAGACATGTTTAACGGATCCTTGAGAAATGGATCTGGGGAAGATCTACTGAAGAAAATCAATAGGCTTGAATGAATCAACTGAGAGAAACAGGGGGGAACGAGATTGCTAGCGGGTTTGTTTTGTTGGGATCTGGAAGGAACCGTAAATAATTCAAGTTATAATAACCAAGAAAAAATCTGCTCTCAATGACCTATTGAAGAAACTTTTGGGTAGACATTAATGGCTTTGTAATTGTCTAAAGTTGCAGAAACAGGGGAGATGAAAAATGGCTATGGAGACAGAAAACCCAATTGGGTTAAATTAGAAAACTGATGAGACTTGAGAAGATTTTTGAACATTTTAAGGTGGAAAGAGGAGCAAAAATTCCATAGGAGGGACCTCAGAAGTCAGACCAAGACCTCGACGAAGTCTTGACGTCAGAGATACTCGTAGTCAGTGATCTCGACGAAGACTGGACGATTAAGGGGATTTTGGGAAAAAGCAAAATATAAAAGTGGGGGAAAAGTTTCGTACACGGTTTACACGACCGTGTACAAAACCTTTCCCCAATAAATAATTTAAACTCGTTCCCAAATCTTTCATCCCGAATTTAATTTTTCTTTTTTGTCCTAGTTTGTCTCTTCTACTCCCTCGGTTATCCCATTTCTCTCCCGTTTATCTCACCTCTCTCTCTCACTCTATTCGCTCTTCTTTTCTATCCTCTCTCCTAATCTTGTCCAAAATCTCTCACCAATCCCTCCACGGTTCCCCATCTTTCTTAAACCTCCCAAAATCATTTTTCCCCCATCTCTATTTGATGGACGCTCTCTCTTCCTAATTTTTTTTTCTCCCATATCGTTCTCACACTTTACCCACACGGCTATCCTTTTTCTTTGTTTTATATAGAAGATTGTAAAGGGAAGGGGGACGAATTTTGATTAGGAAGGAGGCTGGTTTGGTATTAAGAGAAGGATGATTTATATTGTTTCCTTGTTTTTTGCTTTGAGAGGATGGTGATGTGTGTTTTTTTGTTTTTTTGAATTGTAATCGAATATTGGAGATGGGAGTTTAATCAAAGTTTGAAGAATTTTCTACAATTTATTTAGTTAGTATTCCTTTTCTTTTATTATTTTCATATTTGATTACCATATCTTTTTGTTCATCTTTTATTTATTTTTCTTCTTCTCTTCTCATCTCCATGACCAACTAAATCCTGCAAGGGGATTGAATGAAGCCATGAGATGAAGAAGAGGAGTGATGATCTCTAGATGACCATAATTTAATTTTCTATGTAACCAATGTTATATTTGCAACATGCACATTATTCATGCCATTAATTACATATGCATAATTGTCCAAGTTCCAGTACAATTTTACTTGCCATCATCTTTCAATGCTATGATTTGGATTACTCATGGGAAATCATCGTTGCTTCAACCATATTTTCTATAGACTTAGTTCATTCATGTGATCAAGGGTGTTTTTGATCATCATCCCATTGAATTTTCATGGTGGATTCCTGAGTGCTTCATTAAATCTAATTTCTTTCTTAGATCTAAGTTCTATTTTAATTCTGAATTTATCTTGCCTTTGCATTCATTATGTTTTGCTTGTTAATTCTTGTTTGTTATTGTTACATTAGGTTTGTTTCATTGATTCATTCAATCTTGCTTTTCATTATTAGTAAATTAGTTGTTAGTCGTTAATCGTCATTCAAAAGAGGATGCTTCGCCTAGGTTAGGACTGAATTTACATAAAGCTCTCTTCCCTGTGATCGACCCATAGCTACATATAACTTGTGTGCTTGCGATATTAATTTTAACTCAAACAGACACTGCGAAACCTAATTGTTGAACCTCCGTGCTCTTCCTCCTGTGAGCGTTAAGCTCCGAATAGCAAACTTTTTCATCCACACAATTGCTATTTTGCAGACGAATAGCAAAGCAAGTTGAAGATCACTCTGACACTCGAGATGAGCGATCGTCTCCTGCAACTGTCATTTCTGTTAGCATCACTCTTATGCTTCGCCCAAGCAGCAAAGAATTTCAACCCATATAAGGTGAGTATTTTGGATCCATATTGTTAAAATTTGCATGTGCTTTTGCTCTTAATTTCTTTCTCATTTCTTCCTTTTTTCTTTTTGGGTTGTCGTGTGGGCTCTTTCACCGTCTGAATTTGAAGCGAGTTCGGTTACCATCTAGCCTTAGTGACGATTAACCTTTTTTCTTTTCTTTGAGTGCACAGACGTGTTTATTAGGGTTTAATTGTAAATGTAGGTCGCCAATGTTGGTAGCTTACAATCTATTTTTGGCCCTAATTATAATTTCTAAATCAGTGAAGAAATCTTGAGCTGAGTATTGTTGTGGTGGTTCGTCATGTAGGGATGTAATTCTCTTCTATACACACTAACATGATCGTGCCTAGCATGCTTGAATCACAAATATTAAACAATATGGGAACAAGACATACTGTTCTATTACGCATCTCTTGTGGTTCCTATTTCTTCTCAATAAAAGTAGGGATTGGGTAGTTGGGTAGTAGTGTAATAGGTTTATTGTTGAAAGAGTCCGTGTAGCCCAAGTCAATAGGAGAGTAATTGATGGAGTTGGACATTTGTTACTTTATAAGAGTCCTTGAGTCCTAGTCTTTTGAGTTTACCGTTAGGTAGTTGCTCTTTATCTGTTCTTTAAGAGTTTAACAATACTATTTTCTACGAGTATGGAGTTGAACTTTGTAATCATCTCTTCTATTTAAGAAGAGGATTGTGATTAATAAAGTCATGTTTGAAGTTTTATCCACTCCGTGGTATTTGGGAGGTTGGCTTTCCCTCGAAGAAACCATATCTTGTCTTCTCCTTATCTAACACAATAGGTAAGAACAAGAACAAGGTTAAGTCTCGTGAGCTTTCTTACTTAGGTCAAGACAACATTCCAGCAGTTTGGATTCTACAACAAGGGTTACTCGGTCTAGCAACCGTGTACGTAAGAGAGTGGTATAAAAGCCAGGTATGATTGACCAATGCCTAGATCGTTTGGAGACCGAGTTGGGGAGTCTCGTAGCTATGCAAGACAAGAAGTTTAAGAAGATGATGGAATCGATGCATCAAATGTTCATTGCCATCAACACCAAGATTGATAGTGTGACAGGGAGCCACGAGCAAGGCGAAAGCTCCAACAATCACCCTTAACGAGATGGTGGTAGGATCTCTATGGGACTTATTAACAGTTCAGGAACTGCTGGTGCATTTCTACCCAAGGTTGTGAAGCTCGATTTCCCTAATTTTTTTTTAAAACCCGAATATTATCTGGGATCCGGGGAAGCCTCTAGAATTTTATTAATGAAAGTGGAAAAAGTTGAAATAGATACACGCCGGGGGGGGGGGGGGGGAAACATATCCGCCTTACCCTAAACCAAAGGAGAAAGTCTCGATTTCCCTAAGTACAATGGTGAAGAAGACCCCATTAGCTGGGTTTACTATGCGAATCAATTTTTTGGTTACCATCGTACTCCTGTGGAGGAGCCAGTTCCGTTGGCATCATGGAACCTTAAAGGCAATTCTCAATTTTGGTACCAACTCTTGAAGGAGGAACGGGAGAATGAAACCATCACGTGGAACGATTTCAAGGAGGAACTATTTGTAAGGTATGGTCCATCCCGTTACCAAGATTTCTTTGGTGAACTAGCAAAGCTTCGACAAATTGGGATGGTGAGGGAATACCAAAACCAGTTTTCCAAATTGTTTTTACGTGTAGGGAAACTTACACAGGAGCAGCAAGTGGGGTGTTTTATTAGTGGCTTGAGGGAGAATTTGAAGGTGGACGTCCAGGCGTTCAAGCCCAACACATTGTCGGCTGCAATTGATCTGGCTAGGGGACACTGCAAGCAAGCAAAATTATTATTCCAAACCAACCGAAGGGGACTTCCAATAGTCACCCGGACTCGAGTCGTTCGACATTGCCGATAAAGAAGCTTTCTCCTGCCGAGTTGAGTGAACGAAGAGCCAAAGGATTATGCTTCAATTGTAACAACAAATTTGGCCCGGGCCATTGTTGCAAGAAGCTTTTCCTTATTGAAGGGAGCTGGTCGGATGATGATGATGAGGACCCAATCGTGACCGAACTGACTCAAGATGATGAGGAGCTACCTAAAATTTCCATTCACGCCATCTCTGGCATCAAGAATTCTTAGACAATGTGAGTTCAAGGGAAATTGGGTCAACAACGGGTAATTTTTTTAATTGATCCTGGCAGTACTCATAATTTTATAAATAATAGATTTGTTAGAAAAGTTTGATTGACACCTAATCAGGAAAGGAGTTTTGAAGTAGCCGTTGCCAGTGGAGAAAAACTATCAAATACTGGCTGTTGTAAAGGAATTTGTATGGTTTTGTAAGGAATTCCCGTTAAGGTGGCATGGATTTCTACCTATTACCTCTTGAAGGCTGTGATGGAGTGCTCGGTGCCCAATGGTTGACCAAGGGGTTAGCATTTCTTAACTACTTTGACAAGTCTAGGTTTCAGTACTTGGATAAGGTTCTTCTGGCTTATAAACCCGGAAAGGGAAGTTTGCAGCATTTGTGAATGAAATGACTAAAGAGGAAGTGGAGAAGCTTATTGGTTTGGTCCTTAATGGGATATCCAGTTCATAAAGGCATGTTCTCAAGTGAAACTGGGACAAAATTGAGAGGCTTTCTCATCATGGACTTCTTACTACAATGGGCTCACTCACTTGATGCCAACTGCTCCAGGCTTGTATATCCAATCTATGGTCGTTAGAACTAGTTGAGATTCCATTATTTGGTAAATGTAGTTGCTGATAGATTTATGTACAGAGGGGTGGGGGAAGAAGTCTTAGCCAAACATGGGTGTATGATCTCTAATGAGAGAGCTAGTATTACACACCCTTTGAGGTATACAAACCAATCAAAGAAAATGATGTAAATCCCAAAAGTAAACTTGAAAGTTTAGCTAATTGGAGATCAACACGAGAAGAAGGTTGGAGGCTACTCTTGAATTAAGAGAGAAGCTCAAATTCTGATTCCAATATACCTAAACGCTTAGGGTTTTAAAGCTTACTCTTTCTAATTCACTTTAGCCAAGGAGAGGCTTCATAAGCTAAAAGTTTGATAAAAAATCAAAATAAAAAAAGATTCAAAAGGTTCCTTCTCTACATGAGGACTTTATATTTATTATTTAAGAAAGACTATAGTTCTTAGCATGTCTTAGGGTTATATAAACCCATCCAAACCGTCCACTTTGCATCCCATGTGGTTAGTTTTTCATTCATGGTACAAAGTGTTCCAACACCACTTGGCCAATCAAAATTCGACATGTAGGGATGTTTATTAGGTCCAAAAGGCACATTGGGAGGAGCCAATGAATGAATCTAGATGGGTTCCTAGCAAAATTTTCACGGAATGACAATCAAAATTTGAAAATATAGAGTCCAGAGATTCTGGAAAATCCCTAGAAATCAACATCAAAGTAGCTTGATTCAACAAAAAAGCCATGTAGATGAACAAGCTTCGATGTCGAGTCGGACCAATAATCTATCGAGTAGAACCTTCTATCTGTCAACATGTGAATATGACAAGATCGACATTTCATGAACACTATTCAATAAAATCAAGGGACCAATCGAGACAAGAATTTGTGGATTGACAAAAGCTCTATGACAAGTCAGTTAGTTGAGCCCTTTAATGTCAACACGTCTATAGATGCTGAATGTTATATTTTTGTTGTTTTAGCTGGTTCACTTTTGAACCAGGCTAGTTCCAAGTAGAACTAGAGTGGGCCAAGCCTATCCAGGGTTGGTTTAAGAACTTGAAACTCCTACAATTTAGGCTCTGTATGTCCAAATCAAACGATTCAAAAGCTATTTTTGCTGCATATTTTGCATATTGTAATTTGGTAGGAAAACCAAGAATTGTATTGGTCAGTAGGGATTGCCTCCAATGTAAATCTAATTCATAAAAAGGAAAACTTCTCTCAATGAAGGGAAAAATAAGCTCAATTCCATACCAAACTTGGGGATTAGAAAACAATATGTTACTTGGACATACTGACCAATTTCCGGATCAAATTAACAAAGTTCATCAGATTTTCTCCACCAAGGGTATTTTGGTCATTTTATATGGACCTTCTGTTGACGTACTAGGAAATAAGAAACTACCCAAATCTATAGATACAAGACCACTATGCCTCAAGGGATGCTCGTCATCGTCAGAGCAAACTTCGAGGAAACAAAATGAGGTGTTTTCACTAGGGTGTTTAGTGGGTGTTGGAACTGGGTTGAAGCTCCTTGCTAGTTGAAGCTAGGGGTGTTAATTCCAAGCCCGGCCCAGCAAACCTGACTGAGCCCGCTCGACTAAAGCCTGACCCGGACACGTTTAGTAATCGGGCGGTCCTGGTGTGGGTTCTAGCCCATTGGGCTCCTGACCCTTTAGGTTGTAAAATTTGCTATGGGCTTGGACCCTGTTTGATTATTGGCAGGTATTGGAATATCCCATATCAATTCAATAGTGATATGGGGGAGAGTGCCTCACACGGTTTGTATATATGAGGATCCATATGGTGAAGAGAGACAGAGAAGGACAAAAAAGATAGTGTGCATAAGAACAAACGATTTATAATCCATCTTTCTCCTTTCATTCTTATCAATATGGTATCTTAATCATTGTCTTAAAGATTAATCAATTTTTGTTAATTGTATGGGCAATAGAAATTGTTATTAAAAAAAAAATGTCTTAAGGAATGATGCTTTCCTTGTATGTTGAAATCAGAAATTTAACTTTAAAGTTTTTAAAATTGAACAATTAATTAATAAAAAAAGTCAGATTTTAAACTGGATTTTCACCAATAAGGAAGATTAGATAAGTTTGACTGGGTGTGTTGTAAAATTAAAATATTTAGTTTTAATGGGCTGCACCATTTAAAGCCCGTTTATATTTAAACAGGCTCATAGCCCGATTTTGCACCGTTTAAGGCCCGATTATGTTACTTGATTATAGACCGAAACCTGACTGAGCCCGACGAGGCCCGGCCTGAATACTTAAATAGGCAGTCACGGTGCAAGCTTTAAGCACCGTGAAGCCCGGCTAGGCCCAACCGAACCCGACCTGTTGACAGCCCTAGTTGAAGCTACCTAAAGTGAGGCATTGCATTACCCTCCTAGTTGATGCTGGGTAACTCTGGGGTAGGAGCTCATTGTCGATTGCAACAGACTAAAAGAGTAGTGTATTGAGCATATACAAAACCCATTTGAGGCATTGATCCGTTGATGTAGGCATGTCTTGAACCACGTAAATATCTTGTGTTGTGGGTGTGCTTTGTGGTGGTTGTTTGTTGTTCATCTTCTATTTGCATTTAATTTTCTGAGGCGGATGTACATGCGTGTGTTTTATTGTGCCATCTTGTAGGGGTTGGTAATTGGTCTGGTAACCCAGTGGTTGCGAGCCATGGTTATGTGCTTGCAAGATGGTTTGTGCTGAATATGAATGAATATTGGGGATAAATGACTAAGTGTCAGAACAACGTAGTTCAATGTGTGCCAAGGCAGAACCGTTTTCAACTAAGCAATAAAAATGAGCTAAATGGCATGTGCTTTAAAGGTATTTTTAAAGATTCCTCCTTCCGTGATTTTAGCCGTTGACCATGCCTTAATTGTAAACAAGTGCCTAGCGCACTTCGTAGCTTGTGGGGCGTAAATGCCCATTGCTACCAAGAGGTCTTGGGTTCAAGCCTCCTGGTTCACATCTTCCCTCCTCCTTACCTATCCAAAAAAAAAAAAAAAAAAAAGTGAAAAGATTTTAAATCACAAATTCACCTCCTCTCAGTATTGTTCAAAAATAACTCATGTGACAAACACCCTACCTATGAAATAGGAGATCCCTAAAACTAGGTTCAAAGGGTAAGAACGAAGCCATCACATGAATTGTTTTAGTACTACTATGAGTTACTCAATCATTCTAATTATATGGTAAAGTAGTACTCACCATAATGACCAGAGAATGAGTCTTAGTACTATTAATCGGTCATAACTCCTGAAATGTGGGGGTGTATTAATTCTAGTACACACTATGGGTTGACCTAACTGGATATAGTAAGTGAGGCCGCTTCTGATAAAAATTTTAAGGGTGAATTTTCTAAATATCCATGATACCGAGATGGGGACAACAACAACAATAACCTTATCCTAACTAAATGGGTTCGGCTACATGGATATGAAGAGGTCATGATAGTAATAGAAATAGGAGAAGTAGAAGGGAGTAAAAAAAAGTAACAAAAGTAAAAAATCATAAAAGAAAGTAAAAGAAAAGATAATATAAAATTACTAAAGGAAAAAGTCTAAGTAGTAGTCAAAGCAGCATCCTAGGAACATCCCCCCTACAAGGGGTCAGCTACACGGGTCCTTGTCCTCCAAGCAATTCTATCCGTGGTCATCTTAGGATTGTGCCCTACCACATGCATATCCTTTCTTACCACTTCCCCAATAGTCATTTTAGGCCTGCCCCTACCTCTTTTAGCTCCTTCAAACTGAATTTGATCACTCTCCCTTACTGGTGGATCCATGGGTCTCCGTTGGACATGACCATACCACCTCAAGCGGCTCTCACGGAGCTTGTCCTGGATTGGTGCAACTCCCAATTCGATTCTAATACATTCCTTATTCTATTTCTCCTAGTCTTGCCGCATATCCTCCTCAACATCCTCATCTTCGCTACAGTCAGCCTATCTATACTACTCTTCTTAATGGCCCAACATTTTGTCCCATAAATCATCGCTGGTCTTATTATTATCCTATAGAATTTCTCCTTAAGTTTAATAGGCATGCGTTTGTCACATAAAACACCTGATGCACCCCTCCACTTCATCCATCCTACTTTAATTCTATGGGAAACATCATCCTCTATATCATCCTCTTTGTTAATGGTTGACCTCAGGTATCTAAAGCATTCACTTTGTGGTAGCTCTCGCTCCTCGAGTTTCACCACTTCATCGTCTCTCCTGGTTTGACTAAAGTTACACATCATATATTCTGTCTTAATTCTACTTAACTTAAAACCTCTTGATTCTAAGCATGATCTCTATAACTCCAACTTCGCATTAATCTTTTCCACTGTTTCATCTATCAAAATAATATCATCAGCAAAAAGCATACACTAAGGGACCTCATCTTGGATGTGCCTGGTTAAATCATTCATGATGAGTGCAAACAAATAAGGGCTTAGAGTTGATCCTTGGTGTAACCCAATTGTAATTAGGAATTCACTACTTTGGCCCTCTGCAATTTTGACACTTATCACCACACCCTCATACATGTCCTTAATTATATCCATGTAGTTACTTGAGCTCCTTGATCTCTTCCCTAGGACATGCCAAATAAGCTCTCTAGGAATTCTATCATAGGTATTTTCTAGGTCGATAAAGACCATATAGAGATTCCTTTTGTAAGCTCAAAAAATTTCCATAAGCCTTCTTAGAAGGTAAATAGCTTCTATTGTGGATCTTCCTGGCATAAAACCAAATTGGTTATTTGATATATCAATTTCTCTTCTTAGGTGGGCTTCAATGATTTTCTCCCCTAGTTTCATGTTATGACTCATTAGTTTAATGCCTCTATAGTTATTGCCGTTCTGGATATCATCTTTGTTCTTATAAATTGAAACTACAATGCTTCTCCTCCAATCATCTGGCATTTTCCTTGTACTCAAAATCTTGTTAAACAGCTTGGTTAGCCAAGATACCCCCGTACTCCTAAGCTCTTCCATACTTCAATTGGACTCCCATCCTTTACCTACCTTCATCTTTCGTAGTGCATCTTTAACTTCGGCCTCGTCAACTTGTTGTAGAAGTCAATGACGTGTGTTGGCTTCAAGACTATTTCCTTCCATTTATGAATCCATCCTATCAGTCAAAGTAGCTCAATTTAGTAGATTGTACAAATATTCACCCCATTTCTCCAAAATGTCCCGAGATGGGGACATGACCATAAATATTCGAGTTATTAAAAGGGATACTTGATGGTCACGTGGTAAGATATGATTAATAGGTCAGTCGACTACATAGATACAGAAAGGTTCAAGAAGTCGTCCAAAAGACATCTAGAACGATGTGTCCTATCATTCTAATGTCCTCAGTTTCTTATCTTGTTTTTTTACAGATATTTTGAAACTCATTGGGGGAAGGGATTGTTGGTTTATTTAAAACACAAAACTTTCAAAATTAAGCTTTTAATATTTGTTGTCCTTTTGTCTCCCACATGGATGTTTTGCTTAGGCCCCGTTTGTTTGCCAGATAAAAAGGGGTTGGAAACTTATAAGGGTGGTCCCACATGTTGTGGGTTGGGTTGACAAGAAAAGGAAAGGAAAGGAAAGCAAATAATAGAATATGCATTTTGTAGTGGGGTGGGATTTAGTGGGAGAGAGAGGAAATTGACGTAAGATGGGATTCCATGAGAAAGAAAGGAAATAGGAAGAGGTGAGAGATAGACTCAAAAGTAACTTTTCCATGAGTAGTGCCAAAGTGAATGGGGTGGGACAAAGAGGGGTGCCACCTCACCAGACAAGAATAAATGCATTTAATGAGTTTTTCTAGAAGTTTTCCACCCCATGTATCCAAACACTCACATTCTTGGTATTTTGTAGGGGAAATAATACACTTTTGCCACCCATTATTGCCTATCCCACTTTTATCAGGCAAACAAATGGGCCCTTAGATAACTCTAATCCCACATTGCTTGAGGATGAGTAGGAAGAGAGGTTTGTTAATAATGGTGGTTTTGTAAGGGTGTAAATTCTTAGATGATAGGTTTTACCTTCTCCCAAACGTCCGGGGGGGGGTCTATGGGGATTGAGCTCCTCTCCAGGGAGCCCAGCACGCCCTGGGAGCATACAGCCATTGGGCTGTGCCGCACACATCCCTAGGCATGTGCCGAGATGTGTGCGGCACAGCCCAACCCTTGGATACCCCCTGGGCACTCCCTGGGCGCTGAGCTCTCTGGAGTAGCCGGATTTGGTCTATGGTTCTTTTCACACGTGTGTCTCGAGCTGGATTGGGGTAGGGCGGGGCATGGGTATGTTATATGAACTTGGGCCTTTCTTTTTACATGACATATTTTGTCACAAGGGCTTGGGCCACTTGGGCTTATTTTTAAATGGTAAATGGCCAAATTCTGCGCATAGGTTCTTTCATACAGACATGTCTTTACACAAAGACATGACCACCCGAAATGTTGTGCTCTAAGACATAGATTTGGAATCTTTTCCTCGAGATTGAATTCTTACCGTTGAAGTCCATATAGGTGTACCTTTTCAAAAGGGCATGCCTTTCACAAGGTTATCTTGAAAGGGCACCTCACTTCCATATATTGGAGGACTCATAACATATTCCACATTCGAATTTACTCTTCCTCCTAATTTTTCTCTGCAACATCTCTCTCTGAGTGTCCATATCGAGTTTACTACTTTTGCTTTCTTTTCTTTTTTGAGATTGAGCATAGCCTAAGGTGCCCTAATGGGGGCCTAGTAAGCGCGTGCAACATATACTAATGGGCCTCAACATGGCCTCACCACAATCATGTTGCCCATCACATGGTGCAAATAACGGTAGCTCATCTTGTGGCCAATAACCCTATAAGCTGCTCAACATCAAGGTTTAAACCCTGAGAATTACACATGGGATTAGCCTTCTTTGGTTCTGTTCCCAATAGGATGGAGAACCTTAGAAAATAGAATTCGCAATAAGAAACAAAAATTTCAATACTTTAGGAGTTTTTGTTTCAATAGTTATATAAATCTAATTAAGGGCGCGCCTTGGTGTAACGGGGCAAGGCTGCATACGTTATGACCCTCCCCAGACCCCGTAGTAGTGGGAGCCTATTGTACTGGGTACGTCCTTTTTAGTTATATAAATCTAATTGAAAGATATATATTTCATTGATTTTTATTATTTTATAGGTTTTTTTTTCTCATCATTATGCCTAGTGAAATATAACAGTTCATTATTTGTCAAATGTCAATACATCGATTAGTCCACTTGACAGAAGACAAGACAAACATCTCATTGATACAATTTCAGCTTAAAATGAGTAGAAGAAATAAATAAAATTATAAAAGATTCCATTTGTATGTTATATTCATCTCTATTTGAAGGGATTTTGGTAATTTTATTAAAATAAAGAGTTTGACCAATACTTCACTAGGACTTGAAAAGATCTAAATACATTCGTAATCAACTCCAATAGTAGGACTTGAAAAATTGACATTAATCAGAGAATCGAGTAGTTAAACTTTATTTGATTCGATTTTCAAATCTATGCATAACATACATTCAACTGATAAGACGGTCATGATGAAAATTTTTGCTAGGTGTCCTTGAAATTTTGATAGTTTTCTTATGTTATTGCATTTTGAACACTGATGAAGATCTTTAACCCCTCCAATTCCCTGTCCGTCCATTTCCTCTATTCCTGTCATAAGGGGTGGAAATGACCACCCTACCTCCTATGCGAACATACTACCCAGGTGGGGTCCACCCACCCCTATTAGAGGAATTGGAGGAGATAATTTTCCTCTAAACCATGGTTTCAAAAATCAGTATTGATCTCGGTAGAAAGGTTCTTAGTAAAGGTAAATTTGTTTAAAAGATAATTTTTTGTATTAAAAGAAAAGACAAAATCTTTCAATAAGAATATCAATACCGTTAAAATCGATACCAATACTTAAAACCATGACTTAAACTATGTACATGGTACCCAAAAACAAAAAAACAAAAGACATGTCAGTTTTGATATTGGCATATGGTATGTGACTTTTGACTATCTTCATTTATTGTATGAATTATTTTTGGCAAAAAAATTTAATTAGTGACTTCAATAGAAACATAAGAAGAGATTAAACATCAAAATGATCCAAGAAAAATATGCCCAACATTTAATTTTCTTCTTATGTCATTTCTCTTTTTACTACTTTGCTAGCAAAAGGATTTAGTGGATCAAATTAAATATCAGCGAGAAGAGATGTCCATTAATGCGAAATCGACCTAGAATACTTTCCAAGAAAGCATACCAAACACAGCCTAACTATAATTGCCTTTATTTTTTTTTTTTTTTGATGGTAAAAACAAAATATATTACTAGGGCACTGAAAAATATACAATATTTTTAGACTGAGCGTGTCTGACCAAATTAAACGCTAGGGCTATACAGAATGAGTCTCCTTGTTTATCAAAACTTCTGTCTTGGGATAAGTCAGAAATGTAAACTAAGTCCTTTATAAGTTCCCAAGGCCTAGGAGAATTGGTTGGAGATGTAAGAACATCAGTGATCTTTTGGTTTGAACACCACACTTCTTTAATCTTCAACCCCATACTAGAGGCATGATCCAGGCTTGTTCAGATACTGACCAATTCAAGTTCCATATATGTAGAAGATGTAATATATCTTGCAGCAAAAAACGGAAAGCTTGCCCTCTATCAAAAAGATGTAAGACCATCCTGCCAAACTTAGTCCAGGTATATAGTATCCTGACAAATTAAAATAGAAAAATCTAAATTTAGTAAGGCAAAAGTGGGAGGGATTAATAAAGTTTCCTCATAACTAGAATATGCATGAGGGGACGAAAATGAGGGAGGGGATAATTTTAAATCTACTAGCCACTGTTTGATTTGAGTCATTATCCAATTTGGATTTGGATATTTTGACCCAATAACAACTTTGTTTCTGACTGCCCAAATATAATAACAAGTAATGATAAAAACACTAAAGAACCAGACTAGGGACTGTTTATCTAACTTATGGTTAAAAAAGGTTGTTAAACAGAAGTCTTTCAGGTTTGTATAGACCAAATATTCGGTTCTCAGCCCCAGACGTCCAGCCACCCAAATATGCTTAACCCAATCACAAGTTATGAATAAGTGCAAGGATGATTCGACACAATGTCCACATAGAGCACAGGAAGAGTCAATCTGAAGCCATTTTGAAAGAGAAGCCTTGATTGGAAGTCTTGCATTTAGAACACGCCAGAAGAAGATTTTAAATTTAGGATGAGTCTTGAGTTTCCAAAAGAATTTCCACCAAGAGGTGATAAAGAAATTACTGTTCCTAGAAGTGGAATTTAGCTCAGTAGCAGCCAGTTTAGTACTAAAAGTGCCATTTTTGGCCCTAGTAAACCACCAACTATCATCAACATTTGAAAGATTAATCAATTGAACATGAGAAGAGATATTCGAAGGTAAAAAATTCTTTAATAAATCAGAATTCCAGTCAGATTCTAGTCTAAACCAATCAATTATGCGAGTTCGATCATCAGAAGTCAAGGGATTGAGAGATAAGGTAGATAGATTACCTGGATAAGATGGGATCCATCTGTCTGTCCAGAAAAAAGTGGATTTGCCATTTCCTACTTTCATAATCAAAAATTTTTCCAGAGAATGAATGATGTGGGAGATACTGTTCCAAGACCACGATCCTTTTCTAACGCGGGTTTTCGGATAAAAAAAAGGAGAGCTTAGGGAAATATCTGGCTTTGAGGACACAAGACCAAAGAGTGAAAGTCTCAATAATGAGCCTCCAGCCTAATTTCATTAGTAACGCCTTATTGTGATGTTCAGCCTTATGAAAGCCCAACCCTCCTCTGGTTTTAGGTATGCACATTTTATCCCAAGAAATGAGCGAGGTTTTCCTCCGCTGAACTCCAGTATTACCCAGCCAAAAATTAAGACAGATCGAGTCAATATCATGACACACTTTGAGAGGAAACAAAAAACAGTTCATCAAATATGCAGGAGTAGATGCTAAAGCTGATTGAATTAAAACATTATGCCCTGCATAAGATAAACAATTAGATTTCCACCAAGCAAGTTTCCTTTGCATTCGTAAAACTACTCCATTCAGCTCCTTAACCTTGGACCTGTAGTGAAAAAGGTTAGTCCCCAAGTACAATGAGTCCTTTGGCATTTCTTTAATACCAATGAGAGAACTGAGGAAATATCTATTAGTGGAGGAGACATTTCTGCTAAAGTGGATTCCACTTTTGGAAAGATTTATCTCTTGTCTGGATAGATCTGAGAATAAATCCAAAATTACTTTAATAGTCAACAAATCATCCTGATCAGCTAGGCAAAATACAAAGATATCACCAGCAAACAGGAGATGAGAAATTTTGGGGGCTGACCTCGAGATCTTTACACCCTGGAAAAGGTTTAAATCATAGTAAGCAGCAAGGAGTCTCAAAAGGACTTCCATAGTCACAATAAATAAGTAAGGACTGAGAGGACACCCCTGTCGAATTCCTCTCAAGGCTTTGAACCAGTCAAAGGGACTACCATCCAATTTGATAGAGAAGGAGGAGGAAGAAATAAGGGAGTGAATCAATTTACCCCATTTGTCACCAAACCCCAAGAACTTAAACAGAGAAGTGAGATCGAAGATTCCATTCAATTCTATTGTAGGCCTTCGACATATCAATTTTAATGGCCACATACCCCTTCTTACCTTTAGTGTGATTCAGAAAATGAAAAATTTCCTGCGCAACAATAATGTTATCAGTGATTTGTCTGCCAAGAATAAAGGCTGCTTGGAAAGGAGAGATGAAAGAGGTCAAAAAGCCTTTAAGTCTGTTAGCCACAAGTTTAGATAGCACTTTGTAAGTAACATTGCAAAGACTAATAGGCCTAAAATCCCCCACTTTAGAGGCAGATTCAGTATTGGCGATTAGACAGACAAGAGTATGGTTGACCCCCTGAGGAATAAAACCATCCTCAAAAGAAATTAGAAGCTAGAACCAATAAATCAGGGTAAACAATATCCCAGAATTTTTGAAAAAACCCGGCTTGGTAACCATCGACCCCTGGGGTTTTCAAAGGGCCAAAAGAAAATCTGGAACCTTTAAACTTCACATCTTTGATGAGTTTGGGAGGTTTTTGTTTGTTTGACCAAAAAAATCTAGAACCTTTAAACTTCACATCTTCAAGAGAAAATGTATAGACAATTTCTCGAAGCAAATGGGTAGCTGTGGTAGGATGAAAAGGAAATCCACCAATCTTCTCAGAACTGTCAAGTATTTCATTGAAATCCCCTAATAAACAAAAGGGTTCCTTCAGAGTGTTTAAAAAGTCCAATAAATCCTTCCAAAATTGAGCACGAGCCGCCAATTGGGGGGGGGGTGCATATAAACAAACTAATCAGAAAATATTGTTTGCACCATCATTATTTTTTATACAAAGGACATGTTCAGCAATATGATGATTCATAATGAAAATGGATGGGGGAGGCTAACAACCATAATCCTCCTTTCTTTCCCTGCAAACTAGAACTATTTATATAACTCACAGTATTGTAAGAAGACATAGGATGCTTAAGCCTTATACACGCATGATCTAAATATTTAGTTTCATAGAGAAAAATAATATCAGGCTTATGTTTATTAATATGGAAAGAAAAACAATTTTGGGTAAACCTGCTATTAAACCCACGAGTATTCCAAGACAGGATTAGCATGGTGACAAAAAGAGAAGTAAGAGGAAAAATCCACGTACAAAAACGAAACCCTTGGCAGGGAGTGAAGGATCTATATAAGGCATGCCGATTCAGATCCCAAATGCAAATGGAAAGACTAAGCAAGATGATGAAGAAAACAGAGTAATAATTGAAAAAAGACCGAAAATGAGTGAAGAATTATGGATCCACATCCTCTACTTCCATTATAGTACTTCCATCCTACTTCCAAGCCTTCACATCGCGCCACGTGGCCTGACAGCCATCCAATGTTTGGAAATGAAACAATTCAAAAAAATTCAAAATGCTTTTCAAAACCTGATGAAACCTTTGAACCAAACCTTAAACCCCTAAACAACCCAACCCAACCGGCTCAAACTCACCCAAACCAAACCCCAAACCCATCTTCCCTCAAATCAGAATTTATCCTCTTCTTCTTCCGAAAAACTCAAAGCAACTCCATCGAATGAAGATCTCCTCTTCCTCTGAAAAAGTTAGAGCCTTTTTGCAATCATTCATGGCCATGGCGATCTAACGCCATCTGCTCCGCTCCGCTACTCTCTTCTTCTTTTCTTCCAGAAACTCAGAGCAGCACCGTCGGGTTTTAGGATGGGCATAAGGTGTTTGGTTAGATGTCAGTTGATGGCTTAGATAAAGAAAAATTCATTTGGTATTCCACCCGGAGTTGCAGGTGTGACGGTGGTGTTCTACTCCAACGGCAAAGATAGAGTTGGAAGACACAAAACAAACAAACGAGAACGAATTACCAAAATTGTCTTAAATCTAAGTTTAAAGCTATGAAATCCATAGCTGAGTCAGTAACCGCTCAGAGTTGTAAAAAATACCAAAAAAATGAGAATGTTTAAAAAGGGAAAAGAAAGAATTTGAGAGGAGCAGAAACTAGAAAGAATTTGTCTCATGTTCTGGATTTATGTTTTGACAGAGGGAGACGAAGAGGGAGATTTGTACTCTTTGTATTAGTTTTCCTTTTCCATTTTTTTAATTGATTTCAGAGTAGTTGAATATCTCTCCTTTATACTTCTATGCATAGATTGTATATCAAATACTAAGAGAAGGAAAAACGATGACATAAGACATAAGACAAAATCACAGATAATCTCATAGAATGTGAAACTTGAAAAATGATGGTGGGTATTGTGGTACTTGCACTCTCAATTTGGTGGCTGTTCTCCCTCGCTTCTTATTCTTTCTCCCTCCTATTTTGGGCATAAGATCCACATCCTAGGGCGATCTGAACCTTAGGTTTCCTTCCCTTAGTTTCATCCCTGCTGTGAGATATCCATCTGGATCCATATCTGAACTTGCAACTCCCGCTGGTTCAAATTTCAGAAAAGTTCTATTAGTCTTCAAGCTGTTGAATCAATTGATTTCTTGCTGGAATCCATAGGGCTATGGGTCAGAAGCCTTATCCTGAAGGTTCGAATCCGTAGGAAATAAAATCAAGTGATTTCTTCTCTCGAAATTAATTTTGAGTTTTCCGCCAAGAGGGTTCCCAAGGTTGAAGACGAAGAGCCTTTCCGGAGTTGCAGGTGTGACGTGTTATACAGAGAAAAAGAAAGAAAGAGAAACCAGGCAGGGAGGGATGGGGAGGAGTGATAGAGGAGAGAGAATGGGTTAGATTAGGGTAGGGATTGGATTAAGGATGTGTTTAAACCGGTCGGATGGGTTTGTTTTGGGGTTTAAGGTGGTTCAAACAGGTCTCATCAGATTTTTTCAACAAAATTTTGAATTCAATACAAGCCGTTGGATGGTCAAAAAGACACGTGGCGTGCTGAGAAGTCGTGGAAGTAGGATGGAAGTACTATAAGAGGATGTGGATTCAAGAATTATACCGGATTAAGTGATTGTGGTTCCACCGTGGTGCTAGGGTCCAAGTTAGGGGCAATGCCATCATCAGAGTTAAGTTCCAAAGTTCCCCGAAGAGAGTCATAGTGAAGTTCACTGACCCAGTCTTTAACCATAGTAACAAAGGAAGTCGGGTCATTGGAGTTGGCTATGGACTGTTCAAGAAACATCGGAAGGTGGAAAACTCAAAAGCAAGGGACGATGGGATGGGGGATGAGAAAACTTTCCTTTTCTTAGAATACGAACCCCCAAATAGGTCCCCCATATAGATCACATTCTGGTTGGCATCAAGACTAGGTTCAGAAGCAACAACAGCAGAGGCTACCCCAATAGATGGGTCAACGTCCAACGGGAATGGTGAACCCACAGCTCCATCGAGAGTTCCAGAAAGCACACTAGAGTTAGAGACAAGCAGTTTACTCTCCAGTTCATTCAAAGGGAGCGAGTCATGCTTAGATTCCACCAGTAAAGAGGCAATAAATTCATCAGAAGGAGACGTACTGGATGTAGTGTGCAAGTTATCAGCCTCAAGAGCAGAATCCAATAGGATGGGAAGATCAAGATGAGCCTCAAAACAACCGGCATTCAGACCCACACCCGAGTCCTCCACAACATCCAAATCTGATAATTCCCATTCCATAGCAGCACCTGCAACTTCTTGTTGATTATCACCTCTATCAGAGTCATCAAAAACTTCAGTAATAATTGGATCCGGTGGGTTAGGGGGAAACACAGCTTCTTCGGGACAAAGGTTGTTAGAACCACCCTGGGTAATATTGTGCGCATCAGAGATGCCAACAAAATTCATACGCAGTGGAGTGGTTAAAGCTTGCTCAAACAGACCAGAGTTTGGGTCAAAACCATGAGAACTAGATGCTCCAGAGAGAGTAGGGCAGGAGGTAACTTTGTGACACAATCTACCACACCTTCCACATATCTTGAAAGCCTCATACTTAAGAACAATAGGCAACAGATCACCACGATTGTTGCGAATTTTAGAGTGAACACAAATGGGCCGGCGCCACTTAAGGAGTGGCTTAACTCTAGCTACGTCTGGAGACAGTCCCAAATCAAACTTCAGATAGATATCTTGTATTTTACCCACACAAGAAACTGCTTGTTTTATGGTGTCAAAAGAAAATGCTTCCATAGGGGCAGGGCTCACCTGAACCCACATAGGCATAGTTTCCCTTTCAGAAACAAACAGGCATGAGGTATGAGGTGAATAAGCCCTTTGCCACACCACCACGGGCAAAAAGAGAGAATTCTCGCGAGCAGCAATCGGGTTAGTCTCCACGACAAACATGCCATCTTCAATCCAAGTGATGGAAAGCATCCCAAGAGGTTCCCAAATCACAGAGAAGTGATTGCACAAAATTTCTTTTGATGGTTTAGGGAATCCCACTATGAATCCAAAAAGTATAGGATGGTCACTGTTGTATAAACTTCTAAGGTTCCTTCCAATCAGGCCAAAGAAGGCAATCCGAATCATAAGAGTTAACATCACCAGCATGGCTAGTTACAGATGTAAGAGTAAATCCAGACAGAATCGCATATAGACAGATTAAGAACACATCCAATATGTCACAAATTCGTTCTAGGGAGCGTACCTTCCTTAGGATCTATGGAGACGACGAAGAACGCAGCGGAATAGCACTTTAGTCTTCTCCGAAGCTAGGATCTTCTCCTCTAATCTCCCCTTTAGCACTGGCTCAATGGTAGAACCCCTTCAGTCTCCGTTTCGGCAGAGTGGTGTTATAATGTGTTGATCGAAGTGAGAGGAGGGACCTAGCTTCCCTTTTATACAGATTACCATAGATCCTCCCATTACAGATCTAACGGTGATCTATGAGCCTACACTAGCCAGTCCATATTGGAAACCCTAAGATATTGCATATCTACCTTATTAGACCAACTCTTTAGAAATGGCAGTTGCCTCAATTAATGGAATACACTAAATAGGAAGGAATATAGAATAGAAATAAAATATTCTAACATTCTCCCACTTGGGTTATATTAATTGTAACCAAATTAAAACAAAATTTTCGTTTTGTTCAAAAAATAGTTTAAAAAACAATTCTGAAAACATGCGCGCGCCTTTATGTTGGTCTAGAGATAATTCTTAAGGATTAATCCCTTCACATAGAGTCTCAAACACCGAATCATGGTGGTAACTGCATCTTTTAAGCGACACAGGACCATCCATAGTCACGAATGCCCTTAACTCTATTGAAATGGATGCAATATGGTAGTGTAGCAACTGAATAACATTTTATCTTTATGTGTTATCTCTTTTGTCAGTCCAATTCTCTTTCCTTAAGTAACGCAATGACACAATAGAGAAAACTTCATGATTCTAACGAACCTGTATGTCTTATGTTTAGTAACTCGAGTTTCACTTTATGTGATATAAGACATATCTTAAGGCTAAAAAATCAAATGCCCCAGCCTTTGCTCAAGGTTATCACATACCCAAAGACTTTATAACAAATACATATACAACATGCCAATATGTAAAACACCCATGTGTCAACAAAACTGCACTTTATTGAATAGAAAATTCATGCCATGGACAGTTGATATATGAATACCAAAATTTATCAAAAGATAAAGCACAGATGCAAAATTTATTACACAATAGAGCAAAAATAAAATGACTCCCACTAAACAACTGCATCTAAAGATGCTCCCAAGCCCATACTGACAATGTGTCTCTCAAAAACATTAGGGCGAAGGCCTTTAGTTAGGGGATCAGCAACCATATCATCTGTACCAATGTGCTCCACTATGATGTCACCATCTTTGACCTTTTCCTTGATGGTCAAATATTTGATCTCCATGTGTTTAGACCCTGTGATACCTTTATTGTTGTTGATAACCAACACTGCAGAATTGTTATCACAATATAACTGGATAGGTCTATCCACAAAATCAAACACTGTCAATTCCCTTATGAGATTCCTTAGCCAAACTGCCTAAGTAGCTGCCCCATAACATGCTACAAACTCTGCTTGCATAGTTGAAGAAGTAATCATTCCCTGCTTCGTGCTTTTCCACGACACTGCCCCTCCTACCATTAAGAAAATATAACCTGATGTGGACTTCCTGTCATCCTGACAGCCAGCAAAGTCAGAATCTGAAAACCCTACTAGCTGTAGGTGTTGAACACGTCTGTAGATCAACATATAATCCCTTGTCCTCTTCAAGTACCTCAAAACCTTCTTGGCAGCAACCTAGTGATCGTGACCAGGGTTGGACTGATATCTGCCTAGAAGTCCTATTACAAAAGCAATATCTGGTCTAGTACAAACTTGAGCATACATGATGCTTCCAAGTGCACTAGCATAGGGTACCATCTTCATCTATTCTCTCTCAGCATCATTTTTACGACACTGTGATAAGCTCAGTTTGTCTCCCTTGAGAATTGGAACATTCCCAAGTTTATAGTCCTGCATACTGAACCTCTTTAAGACACGATCAATGTAACCCCTCTGAGAAAGACCTAACAGGTGGCATGCACGATCTCTGTGGATCTCAATGCCAAGAATAAAAGATGCTTCACCAAGGTCCTTCATACTTCATCTGAGTGAGGCAGGGAGTCCAACAATAATGGTTGAGGGGGGCAGAGACCCCGTTATAGTATCATTCCGATGAGGTTGGGCAGGTGATGGGTTTGATTCGGGTTGAGGTAGGGTCGATGGGAGGCACAGGGTTGTGGTTGGGTCGACCGGGTGTGGGTTGGATAGAGTAATATTAGATAGCATGGGTAAAAGGGAGAATATCGGGTTGGCTTGGTCTGGGTTGTGCAGTATACTGGACTGTAGTGAAGCCAAAAGGTTAATCGTAGCTTCCGAAGGGCTGGCAGAGGATGGTGGGGTAGTAGATGTTGATGTATGGGGATTGGGGATGTGTATAATGGTATCAGCAGGGTGGGGTGATGTGGCTGGTTGCAATTGGAGGGGGGGGGTTGGAATGAAAGGGGTGTGAGGCTCGCATGAGACAAAGGCAGGAGAGGTTGTACATGTGTACAGACTTGTGGAGGGCCCCCAGCTGGCGAAAGCACGCGTTTGACCAAGGAAGAGCTGGAGTGGGTATCGTCGTCTGTCACCGTTGTGTTCCTCCGGGGGAAGCATGGGATTGCCGGTGTGAAGCTTGGTGATCCATAGCTGTTGCCGGTGTGGTATTAGGAGCCTATAGCAGATTTTGCATAACCAAAGCAGATTCCAGCAATCGGTTCTCTAACATGAGGCCTCATAAGGAAGGGCCGAAGGGTAGAGCAGGGAAAGCTTGGCAAATGGAAGCCAATTGACAGCCATAGGTCTGCTGATGATTCTGTTGGGCTGTAAACAGAAGCTCACATTGCCGATCTTCATGACCAATCCTGCCACAGAAGTAGCAGAAGAGTGGCAATTTCTCATAACGCAGGGGAATACAGATTT
This sequence comes from Telopea speciosissima, assembly GCF_018873765.1. NCBI lineage: Eukaryota > Viridiplantae > Streptophyta > Magnoliopsida > Proteales > Proteaceae > Telopea > Telopea speciosissima. The sequence goes on from NC_057923.1 coordinate 51,319,354, forward strand.
GGGAGCCGTTCCTTTTGTTCACCATAACTTCTGCCTTGAGAGGCTTTATAATGTTGATAGAAATTCGGCAGCAGAAGAAAGGGCGGCGGGAGCTATTGTTAAGATCCTGGATAATCATAGTGCATATGGGCGTGCCCACTTTCATAGCTAACTGTGCGCCCAATTCTAGGAATAAAAGTTCATGGGGAGCCTCTAGAAAATGCACCCAGAAATCAGAATAAAGGAAGGAATAATTACCTTCGTCATTCCAGCGTTGTAGAACCAGTAGATTACCGAAAACAGACCAAGGTTGGCCATCTAGCACATTCTGAATGTCAAGGGGATGATTAAACTGGAATATAAAGCAGTTGGGGCTGGTCGGGGTGATCTGGACACCATAGCTGAGATGCCAGGCTGCAACTAGAGCTTCGTTCACCGCCTGACGCCGATAGGGTTTACCCTCTAAGATCTTTCCCATTAAAACAAGCTCGGAGTGCGCCTCAAGTTGGTCTTCTATTTGATCGTCTAAATAGAGGGTATAGTCCTTCTGCTCTGAAGGAGGATCTTGGTGTGGGGGGGGGATAGGGCAGGTGCCCCGGTGAATGGGTCCAAGAGGATTCGCCAGCCATATGAGGATCAGGCTACAGGACCATTCAGTATCTGGGGAGAAGAACTAGAAGAAGGCATAAAAGGGAAGGTTCGACAGGTGCTAGAGAAGAAACAGAGTACGGGAGAAACTACCGGCAGAGAAACTACGAGACGAGGGCTGAGGAATGCTAGGATTACAGAAGGTACTCAAAAAGAAAGACTAGTGCGCCAAACATTTCGAGGCAGTAGTAGGCGAAGATTAGGACGATGATAAGGAGATGGCAGATCAGGGGGTCTACAAAGGATTCAATGAATTCTGTATCAAAGGGCGCCATGGATGAACCAGAGAAAAGTCACTCACTCCGGAGGAAGAAGCACACTCACGCTGGAGGAAGAACTTTCTTTTTAATATATCTAAAGGTACTTCATTATCACAATTCACAATACCCTAGATGCTTTTTTCTCTTTTTCTTTTTGGGGTTAAAAGAAACTTCATTGAGAAGAAAATGGGTTACACAAGAACCTTCATGACAAGGCTTCAAAGCACTCTAAAGCCATCCTTACACTCTCTCGCACGGTGAGCACCAGAAAAATACTAGTTCTAGTACTCTCTCTCCAGTTGGCCTTGGACAGTATAGAATTTTGATTTGGTTATGAAGTTATGAGCATGTGCCTTCACAGTGCCCACATGCCAAATTGGACCAATCACTCACTCACTCTTACTCACCCACCAATGAGACAACCTCCATACTCTCGTTGTGATTTTTGCATAGAGCGAGCTCTTCTTAATAGATGAGAAAGCGGTCGAAAGGATCGACCCTGTTCAATTGAGTAATCCAAAATCTTGAACCACTAGAGGACCAACCCCATCATACTCGTTATCATTATTGTTGGTGCTCTTGGCAGTGTTGCCATTGTTGGCAATAAGGATTTGGCAGTGGTGTGGTTGTGAAGACAGTATTCAGTTGATCAGCAGGGTGTTGCGTTTTCTTGCTTCTTTCTCATTGGTCCGAAGGGTATCTTTTGGTATTGTATATATATTCTCGTTATAGGACCGAAAATGCATCTCTGGAGCCCTAGTGAAGAAGGAAATCAAGGAGAAGTCATCTTCTACCATTCCGACGAGATTCGAGAACATAGGTGCGAAGGAAATCGTCAGAAAACATTGGTTTGGTCATTAGCGATGGATTCGAGTGCTTGATTCGTCTTGTTGAAGATCTCACAACATTCATTTGGAGTTGGGAGTTTTCCTTTGAGAAGGTAAACGTGTTCACAAACCATTGTCTATGTGTAATCTATTATGGGTTGGGTTTGTGATTGAAATCTGATTATTTGGTTGATTGATTGTAAGGCTGAGGCCATTTTATATTGGGGATTGAAGTCCTTGCCCTCACTGAGGTGAGAGGTTGAAGCAGGATAAGGGGTATCCTGGCCGTAGGGGCGCCCAATTGTACTGTTGTTGAGTATTGGGCATATACGAAACCCTGAGGGGTATTGCTCCGTGGACGTAGCCTTCACATACTGTGAGGTGAACCACGTGAATCGTGTCTCTGTGTCTACTTTTATTTGTTGGAGACTAATCCCTGTTTTGCAGAGTGGGTTTTCAGTTTTGGTAGACCTGGCCACATTTTGGTGGTGTGAGGTGAGACTGTAAGCGACTGTGTGGTTTGCAGAAGACATTGTAAAATTTAAGGGAACTAATTCACCGCCCCCCTCTCAGTTCGACCCGGCTTTCACAATTATTGATCAAATATTATCTTGAAAATTCCCTATAAGTGGGACAACAACATAATAAAATAATAAAGGACACGACTACCTAAGGTTGAGTCTCTATCATTACAATATTCTAATGACCTTCCAAAAGGATATAATATTCGGGAAGTCGTTCTCTGTCCGGGAGCATAGCCCCTGTGTTAGTGCGGGATCAATAGGAGCATGCACAAAAGCATTTGTCCCGATGATATTTCTGTCTTTTCTGGGGGGAGGACGACCATATCGTTGTTGTTTCAAGGTCAATCTATTCACTCGTCTAGATAAAATTTTTCATTGTTCACTAATAAATCGACTAATTAAACTCATGTTTCTATAATCAATTCGATCCCCCGATCCAATTGGGGGCAAACGCCTACGAAAAGATCGCTTAGATTTAAGAAAGGGTCGCTTGGATTTTTCCATGGTTTATTCCTTATCTCTAAAATCCTATTTCTGAATTCTAATTCAAGTTTTTGTTTATCCGACCGAAATAGGATAGGATTTGTTTATCTGTCCGAGAGCATAGCCCCTGTGTTAGTGAGGGATCAATAGGAGCACGTACAAAAGCATTTGTCCCGGTGATATTTCTGTCTTTTCTGGGGGGAGGACGATCATTTTACCCCCTTTGTGTTTGGCACAAGACACATTCTCCTCGACAAAGTTCTTTTCTCCATAAATTTTTATCCATAAAAACACAAAGGGAAAGAGAACGGTACCTGGGCGTGTGCAATATGCTGTCCCTACACCCAGACATAGGGGCGGGCGATGAACCCGAGAAATTTTGCCTTTTCATGGGTTGATTATTTCACCCGTATCTGTGTATGGGTGCAGAGATAGCCGCAAGCACCCAGGTAGCCATGGTGTGCCACAAATTAATCAGGCTTGAGTTTGAGATTTTCTTCCAAGATGAGATTGACTGGGTTATACTCGAGCCCCCAACTCAAGCCAAATGACGACCACATCAACATCGGCAATATTTTTGAGATAGTCATGGTCTTCACCAAAGATAGAGAGGGTCCAATGCCACAGTTGCTAATTTTCCCTGCCAATGAGTCTCTAATGAATTGCACAAGCAATGCCCTAAATTCTTTCTCCCAAACACAAAATATCTTTTTCTTCTGGTGTTTGTTGATGTGGTTTCATTTTTTTTCTCGACTGTAACCTTGCATTTGCAACTTCCAACCTTCATAAAATCCTTAAAACCGGGGTTGAGAGACAGATTCTTTTTTTTTTTTTTTGATGAAAGAAGACAAATTCTTTTTGCCTTTGTTTTTTAAGTGAATTTTATTAGGGAAATTATCAATGCCACCCCCTGACGTTTGCCTATATTTTAAAGCACACCCTCTAACTACCATAATATCAACCATTACCCATTTTTTAATGGTGTTAGTCTCTAAAATTCTTTTGACCGAAATACTCTTTACATTAAAACATAAAAAACCTAGATTAATCCAATGACTGAGAGAGAGAGAGAGATATTACCCAATCAGATTGTTCCAATGACCAAAATTCTTCCAATTTTTAAATTAAAATTGATTAAAAAAAATTCAACATCCACAAGTTACCCAGGGCGCATGTTAGTGGACATCACCATAAACACAAACACTGCAACAAAGCTCATCAAACCATTTCTCACAAAGAAAACAGAATGGTTTGTTTAAGATCGATATCGAAAAATTAGAATAAGAGAAGGAAAAAATCTGCGTTTGGGAAGGGGTGCAATACTGCAATGGGTGATTGCTGAGATGGGCTATGAAACCTGGGGAGATTCTAACCGTTATCCGAAATCTGATCTCTCTTTCTCTCTCTCCCAGTCCTCTTCGACCACGCAGAGTAGACCTTCCACACCCAACCCCATACCTCATCAACGCCGTTGGCGTGCTCAACCCCGAATCACCCTCTGTAGCCAATGCCGCCATGGCCCACTGAAGACTTCAGAACCTGCAAAAGAACAAAAGGGAAAATATCTCTGCCAGTAGAATAGATAGTATGTCTGGAATTCTTTATGGATTCTTAGATTTTGGTAGTTTGAGACTTCAACTGTCAACCACTACTTTCTCTTAATTTAATGAATAATTGCATTGAATATGAATAATTTTAAATTTGATTTTTAGGCAGTGGGGGGAAATTTAATTTTTCTTCCGTTTCAGCATTAACAGGAGGAAATAGGAATGAGACGATGCTCATGGGTGACGTACGACCTATCTATCACCTCTGTTATTGCAAGAGGAGGAAGAAGAGACAGATGGTGTTGCAGAAAGAAGAAGAAGTACAAACAGAAGGGTTTCGGTTCCTTTATTAACCTGAAACACAGAACATCGTTGGAAAAGAAAAACAGAAAACTCATTTCAGTGGTGAAACAAGCAATAAGTAAAGAAGGGTAGATTTGGTCACCGGAGTAGGTCTCTTTTCAGAAGATGGTAGGTTGTATGGATGTTCTCCATGGTTGTCGACTGAGTGTGAGGAAGAAGAAGGGTTTGTGGGAGTTCTAATTGAAAGGGTGGATTAGGTATTTCACAGCTAACAAGGGCATAATTGTCTTTTAAACTGCTGACTTCACCACTTAACAACTCTTAACTAACGGTAGGGGGTCTGTGTGGAATTAGTTTGGTAAAGCAGGGGGTGGCACTAAAATTATGGTAGTTTGTGGGTGTGCTTTAAAATATAGGCAAACGTCAGGGGGTGGCATTGATAATTTCCCATTTTCTTAAAGGGATTTTAATTTGAATGTAATCCCGGCAGTTGTGTGTGAATTGTTATCCCCTCCAATTTGCTGCCCCCTCCAATTCCTCCAATTCCTCACATGGGGACGGAAATGACTACCCTACCCCCTCCCTGAAAACACTGCCCAAGGTGGGGTCTACTCCCCCCTATTAGAGGAATTGGAGGAATTGGAGGTGCCCGCGAATTGGAGGTGATAATTAGAACATATTTTTCACCTTAAAAAAGGGTTTTTTACAAATGTCCCCCTAAAAATGCCCATTTGTCCAAATACACCCTTATAGCTTCACAAATTGCAAACTCCTCCCTACTTTCAAAACACTGTAACACTTTGGTCCAGTCCGTTAGTATGCGACGTTAGATGTTAGTTTCAAAGAATCTAATGAAAATTAAAGAGTGAAGTGATCAAATTGCCCTCATCTTCCCCAAATCGTTTAGGGTTTAAAACTGAAAATCAAATGAACGTCTTTACTCATTCTTCCCTCTTCTTCCAGCCTTTTCTCCCATAGATATCTCATACTGCAAATCCTTAATCAAATTCTCATCTCTATTTCTTTCTCCGTTGCTGTCACTTTTATGTCCATGAGTTAACGACTAATCCAAAATTCCAATCGATTAATAACCTAGGGCTTTTCGTTGGTAGATTGCTGGCCTTTTGTACTAGATTGATTAATCAAATTAGAGATTAGAAGATACTAGTTCGGCAAAAGTAATTTATTTGGTTTCTTTTTCCCCTTCGAATTTGAACTTGATGTGTTCTAATGACACCAGCCCATGCTTAGGTCAGAAATACTCCCTTTGGGCGTCCGACAAATTTGTTCTTCCTGTTAAACTTAGTTATTAATAATCCTTTGAAGCTAATTACTAAGAACCAGTTTCATTCACCAAAATTTATGGACTCGAGAAATTTAATTAACCCTTGGTGTTTGGGGAAAAGAGGATTGGACTTCTCAGAGATACCGAAGCTTAGTTAGGGTTTTTGTGCTACGGTTTGAGGTGATCATGATCGTTTTTCCCATTTGGTGAATGAATTAAAGAGGAGAGTTGTATTAAGTGTTCAAATCATGATCTTACACCATACAGAACTGAGTTGATTTCATTGAAGAGGGGGAAGAAGATCTATTTTTGAGTAGTAGGATTTTCAAAAATTTTTGGTAGTCTAGGTGGGATTTGGTGAATTGTCGGTCTCGGTTTCATGATGAAAACCGAGAAATAAGGTATTTGCTTTCATGGATTTCATTTCCATTTGGTCTCTCAGCATATGGATTTTCTTAATTAAAATCAATGAAATTAGGGCTTTGTGAGGAACCATTTGGATTTTGGAGAAGATGAGGGCAATTTGGTCACTTCACTCTTTAATTTTGGTGGGTTTCTATCATAAGGGCATTTTGGTCATTAGATTCGCTGAAACTAACATTTAACGTCCCAAACTAATGGACTGGACCAAAGTGTTATAGTGTTTTGAAAGTAGAGGGGAGTTTACAATTTATAAAGTTGTAGGGATGTATTTGGATAAATGGGCATTTTCAAGGGGGTATTTGCAAAAAACCATAAAAAAAAAGAAAAAAAGAAAAGTGTGTTCACAATCAGATTTCGGAGGAATCCGAAACCTTGAAAAAAAGTTATAATGGTTACTTTTGGGGGAAAAAATAAAAAAAGAATGCACCAGCCGGGAATCGAACCCGGGTCTGTACCGTGGCAGGGTACTATTCTACCACTAGACCACTGGTGCGGATGTTTTTATTAAGGTTAATCTATTTAAATGTCAAAACTAATACAATTAAAAAGGCACAGCTACTGGTTTTGTGAATAAATTGCAAAGTTGACAATGATTGGGTAGAAGAATAAAGAGAATGGTATACAATGATAGCAAGGCAGGCAACGGAACCCTAGGACAAGAACTTCTGAGAGACGTTAACTTTCACACTATCGGCATACCCGCTTCCAGAGCTTATTTGACATCTTTCTTGCGTTAGACATCCATCTTTACATATAGCATGAAGGAGTGGAGGTAGATGCGAACACGGCAGCAGAGCGGGGATAACCACGACAGGGTAAGGAAGATAGGTTAGAGTAGGGGTGAACAGATCTCCCTTGATTGGCTCTAATACTATGATAATTTTCGTATAATCACTATGCATTTTATTCACTTACAGAAAATAAATACAGAAGAATGGTACGTCTACATGTAGGTCTACAAAAGGAAAGATCATACAAGGAAGGAAAATACGAGTTAAGAAACCTAATAAATACAATATATCAATATACACTAACTATGTTGATGAACCAAATAAATATCGACCAATCCTATAGTGACACATGGCATTGGTTACAAAATGAGCCGACCCGATCAGGTAGGTTGAACCAAGAATTTTACCATAGGAGCAGAAGGACGAATCGAACTCCAAGTTCAGTTCACCCATTCAAATTGCATTCTTTTCCAAGATACCTCAGAGATTGACACCGCAATACGCATCGGGTAGTCAAGAAGTTCGGTGATCTGGTCAGCCTTAGATCTACCGAGCCAATCTATTGAATGCGTTCAACGCTTGTCCAACTTGGAAGATATGTCAAAGATGACTCGCGAAACCCAATCAGCGATCGTCTCAGCAATAAGTAAGTTAACCAGGCAAGTAACCTATCTGGTTAAGATCATGCTTTCCGCATGACTTCTTGGTAAACAGGTCTCCAACTCGGAGGACGACACACATTCAAACAGAATGGTCTATCATCACAAATTTTCTACACTGATCTACCATCTCAATCCTATAAATTGAAGTCTCTAACCCAGGAAAAGAGGTGAAGTCATTATTTTCTACTGTCTCTGCTTGTAGATTTATTTGTTGTGAGAGGTCTAACTTTAGCTTTTCAACGATTTGACCAGCACTCCACTGCTCAGTTTTGTTCTTCTGTGTAGGATGATTTGACCACCAGAGAGCTCAGATCAGATCTTACTGCAACATATGCAAATAAAGATTTTTATTTAAGCCAAGAGGGTAGATATATCTATTTGCCATGTGAAAGAGTGAAAAATTTAAGACTCAAATTCAAAGATATATTATCTCATGTATTAGTATATTACCTTGTATTTTTTATTTTTTATTTTTTTACAGAAATTTATTTTTCAATGAATTTTTAGAGTATTAATTTGCGATTTAGCCAACTTCATTTAGACTAAAACTTGACATATGAGCATCGACCCTTGGATCTACACAGGGAATACATGTTGGCAAACTTTCAACTATATGCAATCTATCATGGGGCATCAATTTATAGGAGATTAGAGAAACACTATAAACTAGTCAAATTGGAAGGCAAAATGTTCTCTGCACTCCAGCGCCCAGAGAGGGTGAGCGAAATGATTGCTCTGCCCCTCTAAATGATCGAAGACTGTTCCATCCCGTCTCATATGTCTGGGCACAGCTTGCGCCCCCGTGTGTTCCAGGGCAGAGAACAGCACTCCTTTTTAAAATTTAAATACATATGGTTTCTAGCATAATTTTTTCCCCTTTCATGAATGGGTAGTTCACTCTAGGTTCTTGCAATGGTTTTATTTTCTTCTCACAAATAGGTATTATTTATTATTATTTGATAAATAATAAATTTTGACACGTTTTGATTTGTGCAGATTGTAAAAGGGGCTTTTTAAATTTTTTTATTAGAGGAAAAAATATACCATTTGCAATACAATATAAGATAGGAAAAACTACAAATGAAATATAAGGAGGGAGGAATGCACCAAAAGAAAAAAAACACAGAAGAAGAAAGAAAGAGGAGAGGAGAAAGAAGTCAAATCCGTTGTTGTTGGTGTAGACATGACCAAAAAAAGCAAGAAACAAAACAAACGCAAAAAGGAAAAAGAAAGCGAAATCCTGCGATAGTGGCAAACTATGCAATTGGGAATCCAACTTTGATTCCACCATTTGGGTTCAGTGTAATATTGTAATGACCTGACCTTTACAACCACTTTTTTGGTGGATTCTCCACACTAACTATTGTAGTTCTGTTTGGGCCTTGGAGTTGGTAGAGACGACATATCATGACTAAACCATTGAAATAAAAGAATTCAAAAACTTTTAGGGGAAAATGATGGTCACATTGCGAGTATCATGTGTCTTTTCTCATTCTCTTTCTCCTCCTTCCTCCTTGACATGTGTACGCTCTTGTATAGGAACCATGTGGGTCTCGATATCCGGTATGAGACTTCACTCCCACACAATGAGGCCTGGTTTGTGCCTCACCCGTACCCCGTAGGTCCCACACGTCCTCCTTCGATCTCTGCCATGAGCGCCCAATTCACTTATCTGGCCCCTTACGTGTGTTGTAGCACACAAATAAAACATGTGGTGCGCGCCCCTCAGCTCTTATTGGCTTCGCACGAAAGATTTCACCCCACACATGCCAAATGTAAAGATCCTCTCCCCAAGATTTAGTTATGATAGGGCTTCGAACTAAAGGTCCCAATGGCTGCGATCCCACAACTATTATATTGGGATCCTTTCTAGTGAACAGCTGCAATGTATTAGCCTTTTTTTTTTTTTTGTTGATGGATAAGTAAAGTTAATATTAGACATTAGAATAATACAAATTGTTCATAGCTTGGCCATATTTGGCCAGATTCCTAGCTATAATTCCTGACCATAAAGGTTCATTAAAGAAATAATCCCTTTCTTATTTGCATATAAGAGAAATGATAAGAGGTCAATATCCTTCACCAATTTGATCATTCTCCTTCTAACAAGAAATGCTAATACATCAACACATAATTAATTCAAACCATTCCCTAAATACCCAACAATCGAAATTTCAATATCACCCCTCAATTCATCGCATGTAAGGCATCTTCCATCATAGAAAAGCCTCGCTAGTATATATGAACCCCTCCCCTAGAGGTAACCACCCCACCTCATCTCACAATTGCCGTGGGGTGTGAGATGAGGTGGGGTGGGGTGGGGTGGGGTGAGGTGGTTCCCTGCAGGGAGAGAGAAACCTGATGCGAGAGTTTCTTGAGAAAACACATCCATATCTCCAATTTACCATTTGATCGCTTTCATTATTATCTGTAAACCTACCTACCATTTTGATGTCAATTCCCACTCGAGTAGGACCGACCTTCTCTTACGTTCATTGTAGGGGCCACAAAATGAGTTTTTTTTTTTTTTTTTTTTTTGAGAATAATTGGTGGTGGAACAGTCCAAAATCTGAGCTGGATTTTTTTTTTCTGGGAGTTAGTTTTATATATTTTACGAAAGGGAATAATTTCATATTATATTTACCAATTTGGCGGCTTTCCTAGGTTCCAACATTTATATTATTTCTAATTGGATCTCCTCACATGCATGCAAAGCATAATCTTTTGAGCTGCTCTTCCCATATATACTCACTCTTCACAAACTCCCACCTCTGGTATATGTGTTCTAAATCTACTCTCATCCATTTAGGCTATGTTTGGATGTCGAGAAAAGAAAAGAAAAAAACATAGTGAGACGAATAATGATAATTCATTGATTGTTTGATGTGTTTATCTCTCTTTTCAAACTCAATTTTTTTCTTCTTTTCTTGAAGGGATTATACGACCAGTTAGTGTTATCTTGCCCTTAAAAAAATAAGTTTAAGAGAACGCTACTTGGAGTGTACAACCACGGGTTAGCATTATCTTGTTGGATATGCGTCCATCAAACCTAGTTCATTTAATAAAGTGTTTAATATTTTTTTTATGCATGTCATTTAATTTTAGACTTGTAAGTTGTTCCATGGTTTTTTATCCCAAAACGGCTCTCGACTAGGGATAGGACCAGACATCCCGTTTATATGGTCGTCACAATGTATGTTATCAAAAATGAGTTTTCGGTGCATAAATGTGGGTACACATATTGTGTGTGTATAAAAAAGAATCTGGTAAGAATCTCGCATGTGCTACTGCCAGTTGTATGAGAACGAAATTCATACCCATCAATTGACCTTTGACCTAAGAGATCCTATTCATTGTTGTACTGTGTCACTTATTTTGGTAAACCAATAGTTGACGTCCTACGAACTATATACCGGTACACTGGACATGTGTCCCACATTATTAATGAAAGAGATGCTCAACATGGAATCCATTACTGTTAATTTGGGAATATCAAGGAGAGAGAAAGTCTATGATTGATCAGACAAAAATCTGGTACTCATGGCGTTTTTGTAAATAGTTATAAAACTATTTTATTATATAAAAATTTATATTAATTATTGAAATTTGTTTCAAATGTTTTACGGCATCCGATTGTAATCATAGAATCTCTGGAACACACTTGTACAATGAGTTGGGATTTGACAGTATTTGAATACATGCCACGTAGCTCATTATGGGATATTAGAAATGTGGAATGTCATATACGTAAATTAAAATGCTTATTTTTTTTGTATGACAATTATTGGAAATATTAATTGATTAATTATCTTTTTCAATTTGGTAAATAAGATGCACATCCTTGATTTATTGTTGTTGCTAAATTTGAAGAGATAAAAATCCCTTGTACATTCTACCTTTTATCCATTATAGAAGTAAAGGTGTTGCACAACATAAAAAGAACATCACCTCACCAAAATAGCAAGTCATGGCTTTCGAAACCTTCAATGCACAAAAAAAAAAAAAAATGTTGGAGTGTTGGAAACCCCACTTGTGCATGCCAAACCCCCTTTGTGTAGCTTTTATATAAAAGAGGAGGGAGAGACTGTGCTCCATGATTTTGGAGCATCATTCTCCCTCTCCTCTCCTTGTGTGTGAGTGTTGAGTGAGGTTTGACGTTTTGTGAAACCTCGGTGGTGTGGTGAGTAGTCTTCTTCTATTTTGCGATCGATTGGCGGTGACAGAGTATTGATCAATCAATCCATCTTTTGCTTTGATGTGAAAAAACTACTATCTAAAGGAGGAGCTTGACTTATGATTCTAAGGTAACCAAACATTCCCGTGTAATGTTTGATTTATTTTTTTTCTCCAAATTTGAATGCAATAGGGATGTTCTTTGATCCGTTCCGCTGCACCATTAGTTTCAAACTAACATATCTTGTCTTAAAAAAAATAAGGTTAAGAGAAAGCTACTTGCTGTGTGTGGACACAGGGGCAGCACACCGCACACTCTAGATAGCATTCTCTTAACCTAATTTTTTAAAGGACAAAATAACGCTAATTGGTTGTATAACCTTTGCACCAACGTGGGGTCAATGAGTGTGTGGGGGTTTTTGGACAGCTTTGAAAAGCAGAATATATCATTGAGATTGATGATATGTTTTATTTATGCCTAGAAAATGTAGAACACAATTTCTAATCCAAACATTTGAGATAGAACAACTTAAGAGTTCAAACTTTTACCATCAGATTGCTTGGGATCATTGGAAGAGGAATCTTATGGCTTAGGTTTATCATATATTATATATGTCTTTTCTTGTATTTTTACCTACTCTTTTTTAATGTTTTTTTAATATAATTCTCTTGCGCTTACCCAAAAAAAATATATAATTCTCATTTGTTTTTTTTTTTTTTCTTTTCTTATTTAAGCCGTGTCCTTGGTACATACCTATGTGTTGCGATTGAAGTATGCCACGACAATAGCTGCCAGCTCAAAATTATTCCCATTTGTATTTATTAGAGCTTTTCAGAACTTATACGAACAGGATTTTTATTTTTTAACTAGTGGGATCTTGGGCAATAGAACGAGGTCAAATAAGACAACAAAACTACAAAATGTGGGGGAGTGTACCATCCACACCCAAACAAAATTGGGTTGAAAGGTGGAAATCCCGCCCCCAAGGTGCTTCCGCACATGCTCTCATTGGCCCCTGCATGTGCATGGCCCTTGAGCTCCTCCATCTTTTTATATTGACATATGATGGACTTTGTTATCATATGATGGACCTGTGTAGTTGATCCCTTGTAGGGAATATTTCTGAAATGCTGCTTTGATTATTCTTTGGACTTTTTTTTTTTTACTTCTTTTTGCTCTTTTTACTTCATTTTATTTTTCTTATTTCTATTATTTTCTTAGCCTTTATGGAATTCATGTAACCGATCCCATTTAATTAAGATAAGGTTATAGTTATTTTTTTCTTTTGGAACGGAGAGATTTTATAATAATAAGAAGAGCAAATTACATGCATCCCCTGTAGTTTGAAACAATATCAAAACACTCCCCCTATTTTCACTATTTACATGCACCCACTGGAATTATGGATGACTTACAAATAAATCCCTAACCTCAAGTGTAAACCGTTAGTTGTAGTTAAACTTTTCAAAAATCGTATTTTACCCTTAAAATTTGTCCCATGGACCATTTTACCTTTATGAGACATAGGTAAGCCCAAACCCTTCTCCCCCAAATGACGTTCCATTTTCATCTTCTTATCCTTTCCCTTTCTTCTCCAGCGACCTGCAAGAGGAGAATCAACGTCGTTCCTGCTGCTGCTATTCTAAATCATAGCCGGTGCTACTACTGCTGTTATTGAAGAAAAAGAATTGAACATGCTGCTTCTGCTGCTATAAACCCCCAAACCAAGAACTCATCCATTGTCCTCTCCGGCAGTTCCATCTTCTCTCCGATTATCTTCGAGCACATTTGGCACTTGAAGGTAATAGATGAAATAAAATGGGAAAAAGATGAAAGAGAATCCACAGATTCTCAGCCAGTGAGATCGATAGAATAGATAAACCTCCTCACCCTACAGTTACTCGCCCTGTTTACCCTGTTTGCCAAGTAAATATTCAATGAAACCTACCCATGATTCTCAGTGTAGGTCAGTAATGGTTTTAAAATGGTTAAGTGGCTCAGAAGATATTTGTAAATCCTGTTCCATTGCGATCCCTAACCTTAAATGGGCTTTAGACTGAAAGAAAAGCTTCTTCAAATCATCCAACCCTGGTTTTACAGGGGCTGAGATGTATATTGACAATGGGTCCGGTTGGGTAGAACTTCAATGGTGACTACACAGCTGGGACCAATCCCTTATTAAAACCATACTGTGATTGTTCAAACAATAACCTACAAGCTCTGAGGGTGATGGCTGGCCATTCAGCTTGGAACTAACCCAGATCGAACCAGATCAGAATTAGTTCAAACAATAACCTACTCTACTGGTATATGTGCAATCAGGGTCACAATGCCCAACTATAATGATACGAAATATCAGCAAAGGAGAGAGAAATTAGAGCAGAAGAAAAGACGAGGAAGAAGAAGAAGAAGACGAGAGAGAGAAAAAGAGAAGAGAATGATGGAGTTAATTTTTTTATATCTTCTCCAATCTGAACATTACACTTATATATCCCATCAGAAGGGAAACTCATACTACGTTTGCTAACAGACTGTGGGTCTCTCACACTTTCACATCTAAATTGCATGAGTGGGAATAGCCTTAGTGTATTACACGTAATCACGTAAAGCTGCAGGACGTTGAGGTTGTCTAACTGATCGACGAATAGGAATTCTCGGTGGAGAACGCATGGGATCTGAGCCTGAAGTCACGTTGGCTGTCGAGGTGTCATCGAGGGCCCGGTTGTGATCTATATCATTGCTATGCTCTCCGACACGAACCTTGTCCTCAAGGTTCAAATGGGGAAACAACCTGTGAAGGAGAGAGAGATCCTCCCAAGAGGTATCTTCTAGAGGCAAGTCTTCCCACTGCACAAGTGCCTGACGAACTGACCGGCCATGACTTACCAATGTACGAAAATTCAAGATGGCTTTAGGAACGGGTTGAGCATCTGGTTGAGTGAACAGGGCTGGGATGGTCGCTGGCTGAGTCGGAGGGGATCCCATGAACCCCTTAAGAAGCGATACATGGAAGACCGGGTGCAGGCGAGCTGTGGATTGCAGATCCAACTTATATGCTACCTTACCAATCCGCGCCAGAACCTTGAAAGGCCCAAAATATCGACGCTGATGAGCTCTGTGAGCAAGAGATTGCTGGCGATATGGTCTGAGTTTGACCAATACCCAATCACCCACAGAGAATTCACGGTCAGTACGCCCCTTATCAGCCTGTGCTTTCATGCGAGCCTGCGCACGGGCAAGGTTGAGCTTGAGTGCCCGAAGTGTTTCATCCCTGGAACGTAACTCATGATTGACGGCCTCATTCCCAGAACCGTCGTGAATGTAGCAGTGTAATGTCGGGGGAGGGCGACCATAAACCCCTTCAAAAGGTGTCATGCCCGTTGCCGAGTGGAATGCCGTGTTGTACCAGAACTCAACCCAATGGAGGAATTTAACCCATAGTTTTGGGGTGTCCGAGACAAAGCACCGAAGATACATCTCCAAACAGCGATTGACCACCTCCGTCTAGCCATCGGATTGCGGGTGATAGGTTGTGCTCATGGCCAAGGTAGTACCTTGAAGACGAAACAATTCCTTTCAAAAATTACTCAAAAATAGAGGGTCCCGGTCACTTACAATGGAACGTGGGATGCCATGGAGTTTAGTAATGTGAATGGTGAACTACTCAGCCACTTTAGTGCTTGTGAAATTAGGGGGGAGAGCACAGAAATGTGCATACTTGGAGAGGCGATCGACCACCATGAGTATAGATGTTTTACCCACTGAAGAAGGCAATCCCGTGATAAAATCCATTGACAAATCTTCCCAGATTTGTTCGGGTATCGGCAATGGCTAGAGTAAGCCGGCAGGTGACGTAGCAACCACCTTCATTTGCTGACAAATGGCACATGAGGCAATATATTGCTTTATGTAGGCTCTCATGCCTTTCCAGTATAAACTCCCTGCTATTCTGCTATAAGTACGATGGAAGCCAGCATGCCCCCCAATTGGGGATGAGTGGAATTCTGCTAAAAATAATCGACAAAGGCTGGAATCCGAGGGAAGGACGAGGCGCTGTTTGTAATACAGAAGCCTTTGACGGAGAGAGTAATGAGGCAATGCAGAGGAGTCTTTGGCGAACGTCTCGGTGATGGCACGGAGCTCAGGGTGAGTGGTGACTTCCCCCCGCAACTGGTCCAAAAAATCCAGATTTGGGCAAGTAAAAACTAGCAGGGTCTCTAAGGTCGGGGGGGCTCTAGACAACGCATCAGCCCCTGTATTTTCTCTACCCGGTTGGTAGACAATATCAAAAATGAAACCCAAGAACTTGGACAGCCAATGCTGCTGCTCCAGAGTTTGAATCACTTGGTTGGAGAGCTCTTTAAGACTACGCTAATTGGTCTTAATGGTGAAACGCCTACCCAAGAGATACTGTCGCCATTTCATTACCGCTTGAGTGATGGCATACATTTCGCGAACATACGTTGAGTCGGATTGCATTTGTGGCGATAATTTCTTGCTGAAAAAGCCACAGGGTGGTGCTCTTGACTGAGAATGGCGCCAATACCAACACCTGAGGCGTCGGTTTCAACTGTAAACGGCAAGCTAAAATCGGGAAGGCGCAACACCGGGGCAGTGGTCATGGCAAGCCGCAGAGCATCAAACGCCTCCTGGGCTGCATTGCTCCATATAAAGGCGTCATGTTTCAACAAGTCAGTCATGGGGGCAGCAATTTGAGCATAACCCCGCACAAAGCGGCGGTAGTACCTCGTGAGACCCAAGAAGCCGCGAAGCTCTTTGAGGGTCGTAGGACTGGGCCACCCCATTACAGCAGTAATCTTCGAAGGATCCATTTGAACTCCCTGAGTTGAAACAATATGCCCAAGATACTCAATTTGTCTCTGTCCAAACGCACATTTGGATTGCTTAGCATACAATTTATGATCAGCCAAAGTGGTCAGGACAGCATGCAAGTGTTGGAGATGACTGTCCCAAGAAGAGCTGTAAATCAATAAGTCATCAAAGAAGACCAGAACGAAGTGACGCAAAAATGGTTTAAAGATGCTGTTCATCGTTGCTTGGAACGTGGAAGGGGCATTGGTAAGGCCGAAGGGCATTACCAAAAATTCAAAATGCCCATCATGAGTGCGGAATGCTATCTTATGTTCATCCCCTGCACGAATACGAATCTGGTGATACCCCGAGCGCAAGTCTAGCTTGGAGAAGTAAGGTGCGCCATGGAGTTCATCTAGTAATTCATCCACTGTGGGAATGGGAAAGCGATCCTTTACCGCCACCGCATTGAGCGCTCAATAGTCGATGCAAAAGCGCCATGTGCCATCCTTCTTCTTGACCAAGAGCACCAGTGAGGAGAAGGGGCTAGTACTTAGTCTGATAACACCGTCGGCAAGCATCTCGGCTACTAATTTCTCAATCTCACCCTTTTGGAAGTGAGGGTACCGATAGGGACGGACATTTACTGGTTGGGTGTCAGGTAGAAGGTGGATGGCATGGTCGTGTGGACATGGAGGGGGCAAGAGTGGGGAATGGCGAAGACAGTGGCATGGTGTTGCAACAGAGAATTCAGTGCGGCATTATCACAAATGGTTGGGGGAAGGGATAATGGTTGGGATTCCAAACACAAAATCTCAGCCAATGAATCGGTATCAAGTAATCTGCGCATACTGTGACATTGCAATGGAGGAGGAACTAAAGTGGAATCTCCAGTCAGACCAATTCGCTCAGATCCAACATGAAATTCAAGTGCAGGCACACTATAGTCAAAAAATACAGGACCCAAGGTGGCTAGCCACTGTACCCCGAGTACTAAATCTGCTCCAAATAGCGGCAGTACATAAGTGTCAATAACAAAGGAGCGAGGAGGAACGGATACCTGTAAGTGTTTGATCATGCCTTCGCATTATAGGCGATTACCGCTACCAACCATGACGTTGATACGAGGGGCGGCTTCAATCGGCAAATTCAGGTGGCGCGCTACGCGACTTTGTATAAAATTGTGCGTACTGCCACTGTCGACCAGAATCTGGATTGGGGAGCTAGCCAAATAGCCAGTAAACCGGAGAGTAGAAGGGTTGTTGCTACCAATCAAGGAGTGATACGAAAGCTTCGGGAAGGCTCCACGTTCGGGTTGGCGGTGTCATGGATCTCGATCGACACAAAGTCCTCAGTGGGATCAGCGGAGGGAGGCCCTTCATCTGGTTCAAGGAGAAATAGCATATGATTCTTACAATGATGGCCGATCGTGAATCGCTCATCGCAGTTGTAGCAGAGCCCTTTATCACGGCGCTGCTGCATCTCGGTCGGAGATAGGCGCTTAATAGGGAAGCGCAAAAGTGCCGGTGATAGTGCCATGGGGGGGCAGGAGCCGTGGACAGAGGAACAACAGGTATTGGTAGCGAAGAGGAACCACAAGCAGTTCACGAACGGAACAGGGGGCGGCGAAGCTCCAGCAACTTGGCCTCTTGCAGGCGTGTGAGACTCACCGTGTGAGACAGTAGCAGGGTGAAATGCCATAACTTCGTTGCGAATGTTCGACCGTAAGCCGGAGATAAAGCAGCTCACCAAAAAGGAAGGTGGAATGGCTGTCGTGTGGTTGGCCAAAGTCTCGAAGAGAGACTGGTACTCCGACACGGTGGTAATCTGAGAGAGTTTAGCCAAAGAAGCCTACGAGTCATCAAACTCAGTGGGACCAAAACGAACCTTCAAAGCCCTGGTGAATTGTGCCCAAGTGGTGAACTTAGCCGATCGATACATCCATCGAAACTGTTGTAAAGCCTCATCGTCCATGTGGAAGGAGGAGATCAGTAATCGCTGGTCATCGGGAGTCCGATGATAATCTAAAAATCGCTCCGCCTTGAATATCCACCCCGTTAGGTCTATACCGACAAAGCATGGGAATTCCAAATGAACAGTTCGGCCCTAGATCGGGGGAGCAGGAGCAGGATCGGTGTAGATTGGAGCACTGGGAATGGGGAGAATACCAGGGTGTAGATCGGGTGATGCCGAAGCCAGATAAAAGACCTGCTCCAACTGACTGGTGAGAACAATTAGTTGGGTGGAGATATCAGCTATCGAAGTCTGGTGACCAATCATGGAAGTACGCAACTCCTGAAGAGCATCATTGTGAGCGGTGGCGCGTTCCTGTAAGGCCTTGACAGATTCATCTATGTGATGGAGACGCGTGCCTTCAGCCATGCCAAAAAGGACCAAGATAGGTCAAACCAATGATACGAAATATCAGCAAAGGAGAGAGAAATTAGAGCAGAAGAGAAGACGAGGAAGAAGAAGAAGAAGACGAGAGAGAGAAAAAGAGAAGAGAATGATGGAGTTAATTCTTTTATATCTTCTCCAATCTGAACATTACACTTATATATCCCATCAAAAGGGAAACTCATACTACGTTTGCTAACAGACTGTGGGTCCCTCACACTTTCACATCTCAATTGCATGAGTGGGAATAGCCTTAGTGTATTACACGTAATCACGTAAAGCTGCAGGACGTTGAGAACGCATGGGATCGGTGCCTCTCCCGTAAGAACTTAGGTAAATTTATCTTACTAACCATACTCCTCACCAGTGCGGTTATGCCTTTTGGTGACACCATTTTGCTCAAGACTTCCTGGAGTAGTAAACTGGCCAACTATCCCAGAGTCTTTTAAGTATTTGGTAAATGGGCCCTTAAGCTATCCAGCATCGCCATATCTACCATAATATTCACCCCCACGATTGGATCTAACAATTTTTACTTTTCCCAGCTGTTTCTCAACTTCAGTCCTAAAATCTTGAACTTGTCAAAAGATTCATACTTTTCTTTAATTAAGTACAAATTAAGTACAGGTAGTCATATCAGGATTAGTCGTCTGTAAAAGTGATGAAAATCTACACAATGTGGCTGAATAGGGACCACTAATGTCAGTATGAATGACCTCTAATAGGCCAGAATTACGGATTGCAGTTTTCTTCTGTATTTTGGCCATCTTTCCCTTACAACAGTCTACATAAGTTTTTAGATCACTTTCGAGAGTATGTAGGATGTCAGACTTTATCAACCTTTCCACTCTTGCCTTAGAAATATGATCTAGCCTCTTGTGCCACAATGTGCAAGACCATTCTTTAGGTAAAGATATTTTGAAAACAACGTTTTCAACATTATAGGAGGCGTAGATATCATTGGGAGATAAACACAGTTTGTACAATCCATTGGACATAATGTAGGAATCAATTTTACTTGAATTAAAAAACAAATTAACCATGTTGTTCTTTATTTCAAAATGGTAGCCACTAATGTCCAAAACTGAAATCGAAATTAAATTTTGCCTGAAGGACGGTACATAAAAAGTGTTTTTTAAAGTCAAATTAAAATCAGAATCTAGTAATAAAATGACATCTCCTATGAACTTTACGTCAGCATGACCATCGTTTCCTACGACAAGCCTTGATCCATCCTGATTTGGCCTCCTCCGGTTTATGAACCCCTGTATAGTAAAAGCAACATAGTTAGTTGCCCTGCAATCTAGCCTCCAAGAACTGGATGAGACTTCTGATAGATTGGATTCACAAACAAAAGGCAAAGAATCATTACCTCATGGCTTGGATTTTGATAACCAAGTCTTGTATTTGTTGCAGTCCTTCTTTATGTGACCCTTCTTCTTGCAAAAGGAGCAGTGATCACTCTCTTTCTTGAAAGAGTCTTTCTTGTGTCCCAAATTGTTAATCCAATCGGACTCTTTATTGGCAGACTTCTGAGTATGATTTTTAGATTTTTCACTCTTATGGGATTTGAAAGTAAAAATGGCAGTGTGAAATTTATTTTTTTTAGTTTCTCTTCCTCAGATACAACCCTAGAAATAAGGTCTTTAATACTCCAAACACCATCCTGAGAAATGCAGTTGATTTTGATGATGTCAAATTCAGAAGTCAGGGTATTAAGGACTTGATGAACAATCAAGACATCAGTTTGAATAATATTCAAGGCTTTGATTTTGATTTGATAGTCAACCATCTAAATAAGCCCTTGTAGAAGTGTTTCAATTTCAGCATTCGATGAAACTTTGTATCTCTTGGAAATTGCATCTAGCAATTCCCTGGCAGTATATTTACCAGGCAGACCACTTTTTAGGTGTTTCGGTGTTGACCTCTTTATAGACAGTATAACTAAGTGATTACTCTTTTCCCATGCAGCGTGCACAGATTTTTCATCCTCAATACTATTAGCTATTAGGTCCATTGGTTTATCTATAACAAGGGTTGTGTGCACATCTGCCATCTTCATGGAAAACATAATATCCTCTTTCCACTTCTTAAAGTTTGACCCAGTAAGAATCTCAATAGTGACCATGTTATTGTTGACTGAAAAAGTGAATGAAAATTTAAACAATGAACAACACAATAATCAACATTATGCAAGTATAGTTTGAAACCTTATAAGCTAATAAAAAATTTACATACATCATTGTGAAAACACCTTTGAGCTGAATTTCCAACATGTAATTGTAAAAATCCCTACATACCAGTGGCCATGGGAATACAACTCAACTTTCAAAATCCATCACCTTTGGGTGTGCAGAATTCTAGGGTCGGCCTATTCACATGCATACTGTATATGTATCCCTTCAAGTTCCAATACATGATCACCACCTTTGGCTGTTGACCACACATCAGAGTTGAAGGACATCCCACAATTGTATGAGACCGGTGTTTCACAAATCCAACAAGGAAGGTTGCTTTGGCGGCTGCATCATGTCGAACCCATGAAATCCTCTTTGGGATTTTCTAAAATTACTTACATCCTTTCTAATTTGTGTCATTTTACAACTTTTGAAAAGAGCCTTAATGTCTTAACATTAATACAAATATGTCAGCAGTACTGTTCATCTATGTAGGTATTCCAACAAGTCAGAAAATTAGTTCGGTCCCTAATGGAACGAAGCAACAAATTTCAGAAAAGGGCATGCATCAATAGAACACCAAAAATATTTAAAATATATATATTTAATCACAACAAAGGGTTCCACTATGTAGTGCACAGAAAAATAGAGCCAACGCAAAAAATGGGGCCCCAAACGGAGTCTTATAGCCCCAGAAAAGCCTGTCAAAGTTTTAGGAAAAAAAAGATTGACTGCACTAGTTTGACCGGTCCGTATGGTCAAACCGAGTCAATCCGGTTCAACCCCGGTTCACTTTCGGTCCAACAGGGTCTAGGTCACCCCTATCCAGGACGGTGGGTCTGGAAATGGGTTGACCAGACCCGGTGGCGCACGTTAGTATATTTATGGAATAGTTAGGGGCGCCCGATAGCAAACCCCAAAATTTCCTTTTTTTTTTTTAACTCGATCGACGCATAAGATCACCAACCGCTGACAGTGGTGCGTGAGGGCACGTCCGGCAGCAGTTGGCGGCAATCCACCCACTGAAATTCTTAGCTCTCCGAGCTCTACACGCCCATGTGATTGGATTTCACTTTCGCATGAGAAAAAATTCGGCAGTGAGCCAGTGTCCATAAGGGTTTTTCGAAAAATTGAAAAAACCCTTAAAAATCTTGATTCAAAACGAAAAATTTCAATTCCCTTAGCATGATCTATTATTTTGAATCCATATAGGTTCAAGAACAGATATATGGAGGCTCTGATACCACATGTTAGATTAATTTGATCTGAATAGGGACAAAACCCCAAAAGCCAGGATCTCCATAGGGCATTCAAGAACACAATCAAATGAATAATAGACAACAGAGATAGAATCATTAACCTTGTTTTGCATCCATAATGTCGATGATCCCAGTGGAAAATAAAGACCAAAGATCTAGGTGCTTCCCCTCTATTCCTAAAGTAACTGGCTTGATGAGTATACCGTATGCATAGGGATGATGAACACTGAATATCTCCCTCTCTGTCCAGAATGCACTCCTCAATAGAGATTGAGAATAATTAGTTGTGATGGGTAGAGGGGGGACCTAGCTCTCTTTATATTGTAATTCTTATAAGGTCTGACTCATCACAGTCCCAATAGGAATCTATCTGCCACACTAAAACCAGTCCACATAGGATTCCTAATATAACCCAATGACCTCCTTAATTAGACCAATACTATAATTAGCCTGAGTTTAGGATATTAAATATTAGTCCATAATATTAGAATATTTTAAACCCAATAGGATTAAAATTCTAACATTCTCCCACTTGGACATATATTAAAATACTTATTTTTAAAAAGATTTAAAAACAGTTTTGACCAAAACAAATCACAGGGTAACAACTCTTTAAGAAAACTTTATGGGCACATTTTTAAAAACAAATTGGTCTAAATGTTGTATTAGAAAATCAATCCTGTCCCATAGAGTTTTAGACACCGAATCATGGCAGCAACTGCATCTATGATCAAGTGACACAGAGCCTTCCATGGTCACGAGAGCCTTCAATTCTACTAACATGGATGTAATGTAGTAGTGTGGCAACTAGATAATACTCACATAGTGATTCCTTATGTATTATCCATTTGTCAATCCAAAATTTCTCTTCTTTAAGTGGACAAATTTACCTAAGTTCTTATAAGAGAGGTTTTGAAAACTACTCCTTATATCCTTAACCATGTAACTACTAAACCCAGTTTAAACCATCTTAGAGTTTGGGGGTGCCCTGCAGATGTAAAACTACATCATCCGACTTTGAACAAGTTGGATCCCAGGACTACTTGTAGACACTAAATTTTGTCACCCCCTTAGCGATGATGACAACAGGACACGGACAAACATCAGTATCTCTCTCAGGAAGGATTCTTGTCCATATATCTAAGCCAAATCACCCTAACATCCCTAAAATGACTTATAAGACCTTTTTACCAAATGCTGAAGGAGGTACTGCTCATCTTCCCCAACCACTGCGGGGGGTGTAGGGGGTGGGGCCCCTGATAGAAAATTTTCTGAAGAATCAAAAGAAAAAACCCAAGAAGACAGGGCCCATGAGCCCAGACACACCCTGAACCCAAAAAATGGCCTATTTGGGCCCAAAAAGTGAGGAGAGGGGGACCACATTGTCCACAACGCCGTGGACAATGTCCCACGGCCCCGTGGAGGTCCCCCACGACAATGGTGTAAGGATCCACGCTGCCGTGGAAGTTTTCAACGTCAACAGGCTGACATCATCCACGACGCTGTGAAAAAATCTCCCATGACGCCGTGGTTGTCCTCCACAGCGCCATGGAGGACCTATCTGGCCAGAGATGTGGGGCACTCCCCCCTATAAATAGGAGGGTCCCCCTCCCTTCATTTCATAGAATTTCAGGGTAGGGAGACTCTTCTAGTGTGAGATCCACCCCCTTCAGCCCTAGTTTTCTCTCTTGAGAGTGTCCGTTAAAGTGAGGTTCCTGAGTATGGGTAGATCCATCGATTACCCGCTTAAGTGAAGAACACTCACCTCCTAGTCAAGATGTTATTCCGTTAGCATACGGATAACAAAAGCCTCCTTTTATAGCCGTTATTCTGTCTGTATACAGATAACGAGAATCCCTTATACAGTCGTTGCTTTGCCCGAAGTCTGAGTAACGAGACCTACCTAATATAGTCCTTACTCTGTCCGACAAAAGAGAGGCAAGCCAATCGTCCGTCTCCACCTGATTCGTGGGACATCACATATTTCGTACTTGGTGCATTTTCATTTATTTCTTATATTTCTTGACATGTATCTGTCTCTTTCCTTCTTATTATTTTTGGCATAATATAGACAATTAAAATAACTCGCTTTAGTGTACATAGTTGTAGACACTGAATTTTGGCACCTTGGAAGTGTGACTCGGCGATGATGATCAAAGCTCGACTAGTTTGCGTGGTGACCAAATGGTAGAAAATTATCAATTTACCCTTACCCCATTTTTTGTAACCAAACTGTCCCAAGTAAAGCCTAAATCCCTAGGATAACCTTATTTAACCATTTTAAGCCCACATGTGAAATTTTAGCCCAATCTGACACCTTTTGTCAAAATGACTATTTTACCCTTGGCCTGGTTCTCGGTATCTGGATTGCCCGATTTGGCCCAAAACACTTTGGATGACCTTATTTGGTCATATTAAGCTTTAACGTAAAGTTTTGGCCAATTCGGACACCTTTTATAAAAATAACCATTTTGCCCTTGGCATGGTTCTCGGTATCTGGACCACCCGATTTAGTCCAAAATACTTTGGATGACCTCATTTGGTCATATTAAGCTTTCACGTAAAGTTTTGGCCAAATCGGGTAACTTTTATGAAAATGGCCGTTTTGCCCCTGGTACGTTTCTCGGTATCTAGACCACCCGATTTAGTTTGAAACACTTTGGATGACCTCAGTTGGTCATATTAAGCTTTCACAGAAAATTTTGGCCAAATCGGATAACTTTTATGAAAATGATCGTTTTGCCCCTGACATGGTTCTTGGTACCCGAGCCACCCGATGTGACCTGGAACCATTTGGATAACTTTATTTGGTCATATTGTGCTTACACATAAAATTTCATGTAATTCCGGTATCATTTGGACCTTGATCGATGTGAAACACCATTTATGTGCTTTCCTCGATATCCGTGCCACTTTTAAGTAAAATTCGGCCATATCTGCTACACGAATGGAAAGTACGTGTTGAGACCTTCGCAGAGATATGTGGCGCGTCAAAATCGGCCATTCGATTTTGGAGATATTAGCATTTGAACGTGGACCTTTAAAATGGAATCTTTAAATGGTTTATATAAAATTTAAAAAAAAAAAAAGTGGGACAAACTAAGTTGACCCGAACCGGGTCAACCCAGTCTGACCCCGCCCAGCTGAACTGTCGGCAGGGGACAAACCCCCACCATTTAGGCTGAGCCACACATGGCCCCATGCCCACTTGCCTGACCCAAGATAAGGCTGCACCGGCCTAGGCTGCCCAGCAGGCCTAGGCACACGCAAACCCAGCCAGCCCTTCAGCCTTGGTTCCCTGCAATCAATACCCCAGGGCTCATTTAGTCATTTCCTCGAACAGATTGTTTCCTATAAATAGCAGGCCATTTGGAGGGTTTAAAGCCCCAGAAAATTCATGAAAAAATTATCATTGGGAAGCTCGTTCTTCCCTCTGTCCATCCATGCCAGAGACATCCCCAGATCATGCTCTCATAGACATATAAAATTCCTCAAATACCCCTTGTTCACCACTCTTACCATTCGGGGCAACCACACTTGGAATGGCTTTCGGTGCTTTCCAGCGATAATTCCGGCCATCCAAGGATATGTAAACTGAGCCCAGACACTTCCATGCTTCAAGGGTAGTTTTTATATATTTTTATTTATTTTTTATGTATTTCTTTTGATTTTCTTTAGTTAAAAGAGGCTGTCTTCAGTTAAAAAATCTTCAAAAATAACACAAGAGTGGTAAATTTATGAAAACTTTAGGGAAGATGTTTCCCACTGTGGTTGAGTTCATTAGTTTTCCCGAGTTCCAAATCATGTTTTATGTGACATTCTTGCCCCTATGAGTGTTTTGGAATTATATGAAATCTGAACCTGTGGGTGAGTATTTTGACAAAATCATTCTGACCATGTTAAATATCATGTTTTCATTAGTGGGTGTGGACTTTGGTTTGGTTGAATTTGGATCTTTGATTGGGATGTTGTAATTTTACTTATTTTCCTTTCATTTTAGAATTTCAAAAATATAAAAAATAATATCAATGCATAAAAATTCATAAAAGATTTATGGGATACATATTTCATCAGGATTGATTTTATGGGATCATTAATCACTGACATGAATGTTTGATAATTTTCATAGGTGTTCCCTGCCATGTTAGGGGTATAGATGTCATTTTTCTATTTGTTGTGAAAATCCAAGAAAATCAAAAAATAATATATATATATTTCTAAGGATTAAATTCTGTATCAAGTTGTTTTATCTGTTTTCATATGCATACATGCCCATCATGAAACATAACCATGCATAAAAAGTCACTTTTGCCCTCAGGGGCATTTAGGTAATTTACCAAATGCAAGCCCATTATGCCATCCAGTAGTCTTACTCGACATGTTTAGTAATTTCAGGATGTTTAATGACATCAAATGCCTGAAATGACTTAAAAGTTCTTGTTCTAGCATTTTACCATTTTGCCCTTAGGGGTATTTTGGTCATTTTGTGACCAAATCATGTTTAGGGTCCTGGAAAGGTTTCTATCACTTTATTTGCATATTATAACTTTAATATGCATGTCTTAAGCATATTTTTTTCTTTTTCATGAGTTTTTCATGCATCTTGCCCTCTAGGGGCATTTTCGTAATTTTAGTCATTTTGATCCTTAAGCCATTTTGTTTATCAAACTTATTCATGATATTACCATTGCCCTAGGATCTTAATAATTTTGTATAATTGACCATGTTTTTGACCATAGAGTTAAGTTTTCTAACTTAGGTAAAATAAATCAACTAGATTAATTAGGGCACATAATGTACATAATCACCTAACTTAGGGGTAGTAATTAGGATTAAAACATTAATTTTAATTAGCCTAATTAGGTCCATAAATTTCAACAAAGATAATCAAAACACAAAAAAAAGTAGTTCAATTAGGTGCATAATACGCATAACACAACAGTATACAATAGAGTTTGGTCTAGGAAGACCGCCCGTCGGTCGGGCGGTTGCTGGGTGCCTAACACCTTCCCAGCCCATAACTTGACACTTAGCAAGAGATTGGAGCAGACCATCCATTGAGTCATTGGAGTTAATTTAGAGCCCTTCTCTGAAGGACGGGCACCATTTGTGGGTCCTAGACCCTGATCTAGGTGACGACTCCCTACACCATCAACTACAATCCCCGCGCCGCTCCCACACTCGGGTGTACCACGCCAGAAAGAGGTCGCGGATCGATCTTCGTCTGTTGCGCCTACAATAGTAAATGATTTTTCTTTCTTTGTCATAATTAGTACATCATAACTTAGCCTTGCATGTTAGTATAGGATATATTATTAAGGGAGAATATTCGAAAACAAGTATCTAGTAGAAAGACCGGTTTGTCCGGACGAGGTGGGTGCCTAACACCTTCCCACTCTCGTAATCTGACTACTTACCCTGAATCTCTAACCAGACCATATGGAATCACGTAGCCCTTCCACTAATCCCGGATGGGGCTACACCCATTGGGTCCTAGGCCCTAATCCTAGGTGGCGACTCCATTTCTTTATGAAGTACGATCCCAATCCCCATTATGATATATCGGAACGATACACCGTTATTCATCAAAGCCAATCCCTGTTGCCATAAGGCGAAAGAACCCTCGTCCTGAAGACCGCGGTACTTACACTACTTGTTATTATGTTGTTAGCTTCCCAGATCATTCGAAGGGATATAAATTTTATAATCCCTGCGGAGGCACTAGGATTGCGGACTCATAGACAGCGAAGTTTTTGGAATTTGATGTGGCCGAAAAGAATGATTGTTCTTAGACTGTTCTAAATAATGACATGGTTGGCACATCAGTACATGTTCTTCTACCTATTCAGGCGGATGTGAGGTATACTATGCCATTGGTTACACCTGCTGAAGTTCAGGAGCCTGATATTGATAGGGTCCCTGACATTCATGTAGCACCTGATGAGATTCCTCTTACTCAGGATGCGGTTGAGGATCCAATCATTGATGCAGTTCCAGCTGAGATTCCTCATATTCAGGGTGAGGCAGTGGTAACACCATTATGGAAATCTGTCAGGGAGAGAAATTCAGCTATACCATCTATCTATGAGGTCTATCTGGGAGAACATGACTAAGACATAGGTTGTGTGGTTGATCCAGTTACTTATTCGGACAATGTTTCTAGTTCTCAGTTAGATTTGTGGTTAGATGTGATGAGAGATAATGTGCAATCGCTGAAACATAATGATGTTTAGGAGCTTGTTGAATTAAATCTGAGGGTTTTGCGGTAGATGGTTCAGACCATCTCGTGTAGACTCAAGAAGTATATTTACGGTCTTAATTAAACTTTCAGGCTGTGGTATTTGAAGTTTGACAGTGTCGTGACTTCATTCGATTTTGTGAAAAACAAAGTGGATCAGTGTATATATCACAAGGTCAGTGGAAGTAAATTTTATTTTCTCATACTTTATGTGGATGACATTCTGTTTGCTAGCAGTGACCTAGGAATGTTGCATAACACAACGCAACTATTATCTAGGGAATTTAACATGAAGGACCTTGGTGAAGCTTCTTTTGTCCTTGGCATTGAAATCCATAAGAATCGTTCTCGCCGTTTACTAAGTTTTTCTCAGAGGGCTTATGTTGATCGTATTCAGGAGAGGTTCAGTATGTTGGATTGCAAACCTAGGAATGTTCCTGTTCTCAAGGGTAACAAGCTAAGTTTGACATAGTGCCAGAAAAATGAAGCTGAAAGGGATGAAATGAAGAAGGTGCCTTATGCTAGTGTACTAGATAGTATCATGTATGCTTAGGTTTATACCAGACCGAATATTGCCTTTATGACGGGTCTTCTTAGCAGATATCAGTTAGATCCTGGTCTTAACCACTGGGTTGCTGCCAAGAAAGTATTGAGGTACTTGAAGGGGACAAAAGATTATATGCTAACATACAGACACGTTCTTGAACTCAAGCTAGTGAGTCATACAGATTTCGACCTTGCTGGCTGTGAGGATGATAGGAGGTCCACATCTGGTTATGTTTTCTTGATGGCAGAAAGAGTTGTATCATGGAACAGTACAAAACAGACATTGGTGACCACTTCGACTATACTAGTAAAGTTTGTAGCTTGCCATGGGACTGCTACTCAGGTTATTTGACTCAGAATTCTCATAAAACAGTTGACCATTTTAGATTTTGTGGATAGACCCATCCAGATATACTATGATAACGGCTCTGCTGTGTTGTTTATAAACAACAATAAAGGACTTAGAGGGTCTAAGCACATGAAGGTCAACTATTTGACCATAAAGGAGACAGTAAAGAAAGGTGGCATTGTAGTGGAGCATATTGGTACAGATGATATGGTTACAGATCCCCTAACCAAAGGTCTTCGCCCTTGTGTTTTGAAAGACATGTCATAAGCATGGGCTTATGTGCATCATGGGATGCGGTTGGTTAGTGGGAGTTGTTTTTGCTCCATTGTAAAATGAAGTTTCTTTTCATCTGTAATTTTTATCGTGTGGTAAACTTTGGCTTATATATATCAATTGCATTTGCATGCAAATTTCTTTTGAACACATGGGTGTTTCATTTATTGACATGATGTATATATATATTTGGTTTTAAAGACTTAAGAAATGTGTTAACCTTAAGCAAGGCTGGGGCATTAAGTTATTAACCTAAAGGTATATCTTGTAACACATAAAGTAAAACTTGAATTATTCAAGATGAGACATACAGATTCGTTGGAATCATAAAGATAATTTCTCTAGTGATCCTGTGCCACTTAAAGAAGAGAAATTTTGGTCTGACAAATGGATAATACATAAGGAATCACTATGTGAGTATTATCTAGTTGCCACACTATCACATTACATCCATGTTAGTAGAGTTGAAGGCTCTCGTGACCATGGAAGGCTCTGTGTCGCTTGATCATAGATGTAGTTACCGCCATGATTTGATGTCTAAAACTCTATGGGACAGGATTGATTTTCTAATACGACCTCTAGATCAATTTGTTTTTAAAAATATGCACATAAAGTTTTCTTAAAGGGTTGTTAGCCTGTGATTTGTTTTGGTCAAAACTGTTGTTAAATCCTTTTAAAAATAAAGAATTTAATATATGTCAAAGTGGGAGAATGTTATAATTTTAATCCTGTTGGGTTTAATATTCTAATATTATGGACTAATATTTAATATCCTAAACTTAGGCTAATTATAGTATTGGTCTAATTAAGGAGGTCATTGAGTTATATTAGGAATCCTATGTGGATTGGCTTTAGTGTGGGCAGATAGATTCCTATTGGGACTGTGATGAGTCAGACCCTATAGGATTTACTATATAAAGAGAGCTAGGTCCCCTCTCTACCCATCACAACTAATTATTCTTAATCTCTATTAAGGAGTGCATTTTGGACCGAGAGGGAAATATTCAGTGTTCATCATTCATGTGCATATGGTATTCTCATCAGGCCAGTTACTTTGGGAATAGAGGGGAAGCACCTAGATCTTTGGTCTTTATTTTTCACTGCGATCATCGATACTATGGATGCGAAACTAGGTTAGTGGTTCTATCCCTGCTTTCTATTATTCATTTGATTGTGTTCTTGAACGCCCTATGGAGATCCTGGCTTTTGGGGTTTTGTCCCTATTCAGATCAAATTAATCTAAATAATACTTGAATTAAATTTAAGGATCTTTATAAGTGCTTTTGGAACACGACATCTTCTTTTGATTATCCTTTATTTTATTATCAAAATTTATTGAAGGGTAAATTTTTTTTTAAAAATAATATGAAAGTGACTTATCATTATATCATTATTAAAAATTAGGAAAAATATACAATTACACTCCCCGTCCCTATAGTTTCCTTGAATGTCAGTCCCCTTCCCTGCATATTGACTAATGACACTCCCCTCTCCTAAGATTTAAAGATTCTATCAACTGTATCTAGTCCATATGCATGCGAGGTGAGTGACATTCAAGCAA
Organism: Telopea speciosissima; assembly: GCF_018873765.1. Lineage (NCBI taxonomy): Eukaryota > Viridiplantae > Streptophyta > Magnoliopsida > Proteales > Proteaceae > Telopea > Telopea speciosissima. Next base: position 51,350,812 of record NC_057923.1, read on the forward strand.
AGTACAGGCGAGGGGAGTGTAATTTACCCTAAAACTGCACATTTTTTGAGTCCATATATAAAATTACAATATTTACTCTCATTGAGATGAGAATGTTGAGATGGATATGCAATAAAACTAGTAATGATAAAAAAAATAATAATAATAAAGAACGAACAATCAGAATTGATTTGGGACTATCTCTGATACATGATAAGTTATGAAAAATTTGTTTAAGATGGTAAGGATCCATGCAGCCAACCCCATTTAATTGGGATATGATAGAGTTGAGTTAAATGTTGAATAAAGTTACAATTTATTTGACAACCTTAAAGGATGTCAACAATAAAATTTCTTGAACTAATTGGTGCTCAAAATCTTATATAAATATGTGGAAGAGACAAATCGGTTTAGAAATTAACAATTACTGTCTTTAAATTTCTAATAATTCAGTTAATTTGTCCCAACATTTGCTAACTCCTTTGTGTATTTGTGGGTTAAGTAGTCAATTAATATCAAATTATTTAAATTGGCCATACGGTTAAATTCCCTTCTATGTTTTATGTATTTGTCATTAAGGATTGCACCCAAAAAAAAATATGTTGTCAGGATGTATCTTCTCTTTAGTTAATTTAATCTTTGTTTTATTAAACACAAGAGCCACATGTTGATACGTCTAATGTCATATACAACAAACAAACAAACACAACCTTATATCAACTTAATGGGGTCGGCTACATGGATCATAACAAACCAAATAGGTAGATCTGAGGTCTTAAAAAAAAAAAGAATGAAGACATGGGACAAAAGAGATAGGAAATGAGATGAGAAATGAAAACAGACATTGACAAATGTTGGATTTTTTAATTCAAAAGATTCAAAATCACTTACTTTTGTACTTTTTGTTTCCCTCACTTTTGTTTCCCTCCTATTCATTATTTTGAATTTTCACTTGTTATGTTGGAACTAAAAGCAAGCAATGAATATGAGAATCTACTTCTTTTTAGTCCCACATTGCTTAGCTTCAAAGAGGTGAACTTGTATATAAGTATTCATGAGTCCTTAAGGGACATAGGGTTCCAAGGGAAGTCTCCCTTCTCTCATGTGTGAGGTTGGGGGGTCGGGTGTGGATGAGGATGAGGTCTTACATATATATTTTTATTTTTCAAATAGACACACACCAATTGGATACATGTATAGACACATGTGGATACAGTCACATCTGTACGTATTCAGAGATGCCTATATACGTACAGTCACTTTCATATATATACAGAGATGCCTGTATACGTACAGACTCACCCCTACATCTCTATAAATACCATAGAGTGCACAGAAGGAGGATATCTGGCTTCTGTGCTTCTGGAGACATAACCGTGAGTGTGTTTATGTTCTGTTCTTAACAGAAACTGTTTCATCTTTAGTTCCAAAACCAGAGAGCTCTTCCTTCCTCTATGTTTTGTTCCTTTTTGCTGTATTCTTCTTCAAAGAGCATTGAGTGTAGCTTTTGGACCCCTTTTGTAATCACTTTGGGAGTGCTGTCTTTAGTGATTAGTGGATCGTTTCATCTTGGAGGTATAATCGCATAGTACCCGGTCTGCAGTGATAAGGGGAGATTAAAGACCTTAAGGAGAGTGTCATTTAGATACGACTCGATCCAATTTTTGTATTCTTTGACTATATTCTGCAAGTTACAAGTAAGTATAGGGTTCCAAGGGAAGTCTCCCTTCTCTCATGTGTGAGGTTGGGGGGTCGGGTGTGGATGAGGATGAGGTCTTACATATATATTTTTATTTTTCAAATAGACACACACCAATTGGATACATGTATAGACACATGTGGATACAGTCACATCTATACGTATTCAGAGACGCCTATATATGTACAGTCACTTTCATATATATACAGAGATGCCTGTATACGTACAGACTCACCCCTACATCTCTATAAATACCATAGAGTGCACAGAAGAAGGATATTTGGCTTCTGTGCTTCTGGAGACATAACCGTGAGTGTGTTTATGTTCTGTTCTTAACAGAAACTGTTTCATCTTTAGTTCCAAAACCAGAGAGCTCTTCCTTCCTCTATGTTTTGTTCCTTTTTGCTGTATTCTTCTTCAAAGAGCATTGAGTGTAGCTTTTGGACCCCTTTTGTAATCACTTTGGGAGTGCTGTCTTTAGTGATTAGTGGATCGTTTCATCTTGGAGGTATAATCGCATAGTACCCGGTCTGCAGTGATAAGGGGAGATTAAAGACCTTAAGGAGAGTGTCATTTAGATACGACTCGATCCAATTTTTGTATTCTTTGACTATATTCTGCAAGTTACAAGTAACTATATGTGTTTGGTTATTTACATTTATATTTCGTACTGTTGCTTATACTTTTATATTGTTCTGCGCATAGTCCGGTTATAACAACAAATGAAAGATGCAAAAAAAAAATGAAAGTAAGAGGAAAGAGGCATAGCCCAACAAGTCCGAATCATCTCTGCTAAATGGGGTCTGCTACATGGATCATTGCCCTCCAATAGGTTCTATCTGAGTTCATACTTGGTATAAAGCCTATACTATGCATGTCATTCCTCACAACTTCTCTTATGGTCATTTTAGGCCTACCCCTAACTCTTTTAACTCTTTCAATTGTGATCATATCAGTACTCCTCCTTAATGGGGCATCTCTAAACCTATACTATACACGTTTAACATATCAAATAAGTAAATAACCGTTCTCATTGTACCATATTAATGGGAACTTGGGAAGTCTTAGTTTTGGAAATACCAATACCGTTCACATGTTGGGGTATCCATAGCATGCCATATTTTCAATGATTATGACCTAAACTTGAATAAGTCTCACTTTAGAGATTATGTAGATGTTTACAAAAAATAAAAAATAAAATAAAATAAAGAGTAAAAATAATTATAATAATAAAAGGGAAAAGGAACGCCACCCGGTCATGTGTTGTGGCATATATATACCTGTACCCAAACATAGCCGGATGCAAAATGACCGGTACACCCTTGTCTTTTCATGGGAACTGGTCAGTCATTTCGAACCTGACTGTGTCTAGGTACAAGTATATGCCACAGCACACGACTGGGTGGAGTTCTTTCTCACCTTTTTTTAACATTTTCAAAATCATATTGAAAATTTCTTGAACATCTAAACGAGCATAAAAGTAAACCTTTTACACTCATTCTTGAATTCATTCCCCCCACCCCCACAATCTACCCAAAAAAAGACAAGGGAACGGTGAGTCATGATGCTCTTATTTTATAACCCATGTGACATTTTTTTTTAAATAAAAATATATGGGATGTCCCCTTTTGTGTTTTTTTTTTTTTTGTTTCTTTTAGCAAAAGGTTCAGCCATGCATGCATCATCCACGATGGAACGATATGGATAATAATAAGGGATCAAAATCAACAAACCCCCTTATTTAAGGTATCGTAACCTGCTCCCCTTATACAGTCATGCATGAAAATTGCTCATTTTTTTTTCTTAAAAACATGTGGTATGTTTTGGAATTGTGTAAATATAAGATTTGGGATGCAATTCTGCAGTGTGAATTTCATTCACAATCAAAGAGATGATATAAACAAAGAGGGATGCAAAGAAATAAAGTAGGAAAGAGATAAAGGCTATCACATGTGATAAAGAAGGGAAAATACAAATATGGAAGACAATGGACTCCTTCCATTGAGATCGATCAATAGATTGAGCTCCTTGTTGCGTCAAGAAATTGTCAGGTGGTCCTTCAAGTGCCGCAACCTACAAAAGGACGTTATGGACAAGGGAGAATCGGTGTGGTTCCAGCCTAGGACTCTCCAATGCCTAAGTTAGATCTCTATGAGCAACAGACGAATTGTTGGAATTCAAGATGGATTAATGGGGGGAAGAAGCCGGAGTATTTATAGCGGAGTATGGCAGTGTGGAGAGTCCAAGTAGTTAGTGATCGGCCTCCTTGGTAGTAGAGTCCATCACATAGTAGATCACCTCCTCTTGGGAGGTTGAATCTGGATAGGGAAGGTGTTTCCTCGCAAATAGACCTGCGGGTTCCCCAAGTGTTGGATAAGATCCTTGAGAGTCGTGCACGGATAAGGTGCATCTCCTTTGGGATAAGATCCCTTTGTCGGTAAGATGATGTAAATCCGGGTGGTGATGTCATTGCCCATTCGTGTAGTGATCTAGGTCCAGCGACCTTGGTCCTTGAGTGACCTACTGGGTCTCTTCCTCTTAAGTCTAGCAGATGAGTCTTGATGTAGCTGAGTCTGGGTCGTCTTCTCTTCATGCCATGCCACATGACGGATCGGGGTTGGCCCCGAGTATTTATGGTTTATCACTCCTCTCCAAGCCCAGCGCCCAGGGATTGCCCAGGGCGGCATACAACCGTTGGGCTATCCCGCACACTTTTGATCAATAACCAATGGGGCGTGTGTCAGGATGTTTGTGGCATAGCCCAGCCCTTCGATGCCCCCTTGGGCACTCCCTGGGCGCTGGGCTCCCTGAAGAGGACCACATCTATGTTTTGTGGAGTTTTCTTAAAATAAAAATCAAAACTAGACTTATAGGAAATTCAATTAATCTCATTTCAAATATTCTATCAGAGTTGGTTGGTCCTAAGATTGTCATCTTTATTAAACCCTATTTAGGTTTGTCCTTTAGTTGACAATTCTATCAAAACCCAATTTCGGTTCTACATAGTAGGGGGTGTAGCAGGTTTGAGTTGGGCTGGGCTGGGTTTTGAAAACCTATGGCCAGGCTAGGACATTTCAGACTTGTCCTAGCTCTCGCTAGCTGAGGGCGGTAGGGCTTAGCCTTATTTTGTAATTTATTTTATTTTTATAAAAAAATATGAAATTTTTTTTTTGTATTTAATATATTAAATCAATGATGTATATTAAATGAAAATTATGATACTTAATCCATAGGCCTTATCTTGCATATACCTATATACCTATAAGGCAAGTCAAACCAAAAAGAACCGGACCAGGCCGGGCCAGGCCAACCTAAGGCCTTAGTCTAGGGATAGAAATCCTAGCCCTGGCCCGACCCATTGGCTAAAAGTCCTAGACCAGGACTTGTCTAGCACTCTGGCTGGGCCCGACCTAGAAATCCCAGCCCTGGCCCGACTTTATCCAAATGCTAAAAAACTGCTTAAGTCTACTACGAGCAGTGCCACTAATTGATCGGCAGAGAGGAGCTTGGGAAAATTATCGCCCCCAATACTGGGGGCGATAAAGATCCGAGGAGCTTGTTAAACAATGGGGCAAAGGATCCGGATCAAACAATTGTAACTCTTTTTTAACTAACTTCATTTCTAAATGTTATTTAAATCGGCGCACGTTCTCTATCCAGGCGTAGGTAGGGATGTAAACGGATCGGATTCGGATCGGATACGGATCGGATGTGATCGGAGCCGGATATTCCCTGGTCGAATACGGATACCTCTAAACGGATTCGGATGCGGATCGGATTCGGATTTTCGACCATCCGTTTACATCTCTGCCTTGTATAACCCGGACCTTCCTCCCCCTAGCGGATACAATTCACTCTCAATCCATATCTCTTAGATCATGATTCTCTTTTCATCATATTCTAGAACTTATTTAATCTTCAAAAACCCTTGAAATCATTATTTACTTAATTTTTTATTATTAAGTATTCGAATTTTTTTTCGGACAGATTTTAATCGGAGTATTCGGATTATTTTCTGGATATCTCTAAACGAATACGGATGCCTCTAAACGAATACGGATGCGAATTCGGATTCGGATTTCGGTTATCCATTTACATCCCTAGGCGTAGGCTGCGCCCAGAAACAGGGGGGGGGGATATGGGTGGGGTTTGGATCTTTTACAGGGTGTGTCGGTAATTTTGCACACCCTCCATGTGTCTGGGCACATCTTGCACCCCGTGTAGAGAACTTGATCCCTATTTAATAAAGAAGAATAGAATGCTACCCGATCATATGCTAAGCATGGTGACCACTCCTAGTACACGACTGGGTAGTATTCTATTCACCTATATTTAAATAGCTTTTGGGAATAAAACAAGGGTTAGTTAAAAAAAGATTACAACTTTTTAGTTCACCAATTTAGGCAAAAACAAAAAAAAAAGAGTAAAACTTCAACTTCTTCGTATTATAACAAAGGGTTTGTTACAAAAAGATTTTCTATTTTCCATTAAAAAAAAAAACACAAAGATTTTCTGATTAAAAATTTGGACAAGTGTATACTCTCACACAGTGGTGTCAATTCCAGGCCTTACTGAGCCCGATTGGTTATAGCCCGGTCTGGTCCGATTATTAAACGTGTCAGGTTTAATAATTGGGCGGTTCTGGTGTGGGGTCTTAGCCCGTCAGGTGCCCGACTGGACCGATCGATTCCAAGCCCGACCTAGCCCCCCCGATTATAGCCCGACCTAACCCAACCCATTTAAGATTGCTTGAAATTTCTATTTTACCTGATTAAATTGATTAAATGAGTAGTTGGGGGGCAGAACTAGAAAGATTTTTTGGATAGATTAGACCGATTGATTATTTTTTTTAAGCTTTGGGTTGATTGACCCACATGTAAATTCTATTTTTGAATCATTGCTATGCGAAAAAAAAAAAAAAAATGCATCATAAGGTGTTCTGATAATTTTACTTTTGATGTTTTTTTTGTTTAAAAAAAAAATTTACTGATTGGGCCTTGCGTGCTATTTTAAGTGGTGCTCTTTCTTGACACCATAAGAAACATCTAGAAAGGAAACCTTGATGATCAAATTATTCTTTAGCTAGTGGATAGTAGATTGAATAAAATGAACATCATCCTATTAGCTCGATTATAGCCCAAGACTGATCGAGCCTAAGCGAGCCCGTCCAAGCTCAACTTGATTAACTAAATGTCCGATCACAATACATGGCTTGAGATTGGTGGAGCCCAATTAGGCCCCACTGAGACTGACTGAGCCGGACCGACTGACAAAAGTAGGATAATTATGTATAAGACGAAAACTCCTTTATATACCCCCCCCCCCAAAAAAAAAGGGAAATTTATGTCTACCACCCTTGTGTTTTCAAACAATTACGTCTATCACCTCTGAAATTTTAAAATTACATCTATACCCCTCTGAGTGCTAACTATGTTAGTTTTATTTCGAAAAGATAATTTTGTCCTTTCTTATTTGTTATCAAGGAAACTTATGTTTACCACCCCTGTGGTTTCAAACAATTACGTCTACCACCCTTGTTTTTTTTGTTTTTTTAAATTCACCAAAAAAAAAGTGCTTTTACATATTTACCCCCATTTGTTTGAAACACTATCGTCTCAAAAAAGGAAAATCGTCGTCCACACATCCTCTGCAAAATCAATCGTAGCACACCAGTCGGAGTAGCAGATGATCGTCGGAGCAACAGATGATCGCCAGAGCAGCAGGAGATCGCAAAATGGAAGGTCGTCGGCTCGCAAACCCTTGTCGCTCTAGATAATAGGGTATGCAATGGTAACAAGGGTGGATGGGGTGAGTTTATTAATAACAAATAAGAAAGGGCAAAATTGTCTTTTCAAAATAAAACTAACAAAGTTAGCACTCAGGGGTACGTATGTAATTTTTAAAACTTCAAGGATTATAGATGTAATTGTTTAAAAACACAGGGGTGGTAGACATAAATTTCCCTTATGTAAAAACACATTCATTAAGGGTATTATGGATATTTAATTAATATTTGAGCGATGACATCATCACTTAACTGTTCTCATCTAACGGTAAAGGTACGTTTGTAAGAATTTTTCAAAATACAGGAGAAGTTTATGAAATAGATGAAATTTCAGAAGTGGTAGACATAATTGTTTGAAATCATAGGGGTGATAAATGTAAATTCACCCCCCTCCCCCCCCCCCCAAAAAAAAACACTCCTTTATAGGGTTTTTTGTGAATTTTACTTTTGATGTTTTTTTTTTCCTTAAAAAATACTGATTGGGCTTTATGTGCTATTTTAATTTTTAAGTGATGCTCTTTCTTCACACTATAAAAAACATCTAGGAAGGAAACCTTGCGGATCGAGTTATTCTTTAATTAATGGATAATAGATTGAATAAATAATGAACATCATCTTTTTAGCCATTGTTGGAAAACAAGGTTTTCTGACTCGACTCGTCTTCTAAAAAAACTTGGTGATTTAGCCTTATCAAACCTGATCAAAATGAGTCAAGTTTTTTATTTTATAATACAATAAATATGTATAAATTAAAAAAAAATCATAAAAATACAGAAAAATATGGGATAAACAAAAAAAAAAAAAATTCAAGTAATCACATATCAATGCATTTTGAGTTTATACCATTGAACAATAGAAGAGAGTCGAGGAGTTGAGGCTTTCTTATTGTTTTAGATTATGGATATACTATTTATTTAACTCCTTTTCTAAGTGAATTGATTCTATGATTTTTTTTAAAAATGACTAAACTTGTCAATTTTGTCATGACTCGGGTAAAAATATCGAGTCTTATTTGATTCGAACCATTTATGATCCAGTCTTGTCATTTTTTACCTTGACCTAGTCTACACGACTCTTGATCAGGTTTTTAAAATTTTGACTCGATTCGAATGACTCACCCAATCAAAATCAAAATTTTCAACTATACTTTTAGCTCGATTATAGTCTAAGATTGACTGAGCCTAACCGAGCCTAACCGTGCCCATCTAGGCTCGACTCGATTAATTAAATGGACGATCACGATACATGATTAGAGATTGGTAGAACCCGATTAGATCCGACCGAGACCGACCGGTTGACAAAAGAAGGGTAATTATGTATCGGACGAAAACTCCTTCCTTATTTACCCCACCTCAAAAAAAAAAAACACTCCTTCCTTTCCTTTTTATAATGTTAATCTAGGTGCTTCTTTCATTAAAAAAAAAAAAAAAAATCAGATACTACGGACATCCTCTAAACCCGGAGGCGCTGATGTTTTTTCCATAATCATTAAAATATTCCTCTGTCTGAAGACTCTGGAATGACGCCACGTAATCATTCGAGACCATTGGCTTTCCAAACTTTTCCTTTCTTCCCTTATTATTATTATTCTATTTTATAATGAGGCATCACGTGCTTCCAAAAAAGTGCTTGAGACTTGAGATTTGAGATTTGAGATTTGAGATTTGAGATTTGAGAGTCCACCAAATGTGTCAGAGCAGAAGAGTATTTCTCGCCTTATTGACGGCACATACGAAACGTCACCAGAGATGTGCAGCTAAGATTCACAGGTTACCCACCTGTTTCCTCACCGACACAACCATAATACATTGCAGCTTCACTAGCTGAGCCAATGATAATATGATATCCTATTTGCCAATTCGTCCTTTGATGATCCAAATTCAACTTTTTTCGTTCATCGTTAATGGCCATAGATCCTCAATCAATAAAGAGCCAAATGAGGAGCCCATCTTGTCCCCTGCCCACGGAATTTTTCAACAGGATTATTTGACCCTTGTTTCTGATCAACTGATAATTTTATGGGAAAGAAAATGCTAAGTGATCGCGTGCCCTGCGTGGCTCTGCTTTCAGACATCGGATCATGTAAAATGGCCATCGGCGTCTTTACAGATAAATGGAAATTCTTGAAGACGTTATGATTATTTCACATGGTCGTTCACGCAAGGATCGCAAGCTGCTCACGTTTAGGTAATATTCTTTTTTTTCAAATTTTAATTAATAAAATAATAAATTTTTTTTTTCTGTTTGGGAGTGTGGTCTATGCCAGCACTTCCATGAGTCTATCTCTCTCCTCTTCATTTGAAAAGATATTTCTATCCCTGATTTTGAAAAAGAGAGAGATAGACACATGGGAGTGTTGGCGTAGACCACACTCCCGGACAGAAAACTACTTCCCTAAAATAAAATAATGAATACAAGAGATTAAGAGATTTACATTCGGTCAAATTTCTTTCCATGGATATCATCCCGCATTAAAACGAAAAGTATCTTTGGAAGTTGCTACTTGTTATCCAAGGTTTTAAAACTTAGAATAAAAAATAGAATCAATCATAGAGATTTCGATTTAAATTGATGTAAATGGATTTAGAAATCAAGAATCTAAGCTATTTTAGGTTAACAATTGAATCGATTTAGAAATCAGGAAATCAGCCTATTCATCAGTTCAATTCAGGTTGGATTATTAAAAAAAATGAATAAGACTTGGCCAATTCAGATCCAATTTGATTAGATCCGATTCCGATTTAAAAAGCAACGATTAGGAACGGTGGAAATTAAGATTGGTGTGATTCACCGACCCAATTCCTGATTTTTAAAATCATCCTACTACTACTACTGAACATGAGAATATACGTGTAAAATGACATGAGAATATACGCGTAAAATGTTCAAGCAAGCAAAAAAGTCAAAGATTCGTGAAAAACGATAGTTTCTTTTTCGAATCTGTGTTATTTTTACCGTAAAACCGAAAACCAAAACCCAGAAAACCGCCCCCGGGTTTCTAATTTCCTTTCTCATTCATTAATAAAACAACCTATAAATATATCAAATCATCCAGCGATCTTTACTCCCATTCCACAAACCACTACCACAAATCCTCAGATTCTCTCGTTGAAAAGATCGCTCTGATTTTAAAGAAATTAATCATCCAATCCAAAACCTTTAAAAGCCCTTTTCTCTCGCGCTTTCTCTCTCTAAATGGTTAAATCCCATCTCGTCCATCTTCATTAATTTCTAATCTCTGGTAACCATTTTTTTTTTGGATCTAGTTTTGCCTTGTTTTGATCATTGATTGCATCTTAGTTTATCATCAATGGGAACCATGATTGGTACTATTGATTCATCCAAGCCCGCCTGCAACGATGTGGGCAGTATCCCTTCCAGTGGCGTTTCCGTCGTCCAAGACTCGGTGGCGCCGTCTTTGATAGCTTCTTCCGAGGCCACACTCGGTCGCCACCTCGCTCGTCGACTCGTCCAGATCGGTGCTACCGATGTCTTCTCCGTCCCCGGCGACTTTAACCTTACTCTGCTAGATCACCTCATCGCAGAGCCTGGGCTTAACCTCATTGGTTGCTGTAACGAACTCAACGCTGGGTATGCTGCTGATGGCTTTGCTCGCTCCCGTGGTGTTGGTGCCTGTGTTGTTACTTTCACTGTCGGTGGCCTTAGTATTCTCAATGCCATCGCTGGTGCTTATAGTGAGAATCTCCCTCTGATTTGCATCGTTGGAGGGCCCAACTCAAATGACTATGGAACCAACAGAATCCTCCACCACACCATCGGATTGCCCGACTTCAGCCAAGAGCTTCGATGCTTCCATGCTGTTACCTGCTATCAGGTGCGCCTTGTCTTAATTTGTTTCATTCGATACTTGATCATTGCTCTCTTCTTATTAATTTGATCCAAATGCTTTTCAAAATTGTTGGCGAATTTTGGGTTAATGGTACATAATCTGTGCTGTGTTCGATCTTAGGCGGTAGTGAATAACTTGGAAGACGCACATGAATTGATCGATACGGCCATCTCAACTGCTTTGAAAGATAGCAAGCCTGTTTATATTAGCGTTAGCTGTAACTTACCGGGGATCCCTCATCCTACCTTCAGCCGAGAGCCTGTACCGTTCTGCCTTTCTGCCAAGTAATTTCTTGATCCCTTTTCCTGATCTCAAAATACTATTTTAGTTTGAGTGATTGGTGATGACCAATCTATTTGTTTATTGATTTTATTGAGTTATCTTCGATTTGTTTGATTCAGAGTGAGTAATCAAATGGGTCTAGAAGCAGCTGTTAACGCCACTGTGGAGTTCTTGAACAAGGCCGTCAAGCCAGTCATGGTGGGTGGTCCAAAACTCAGAGTGGCCAAGGCCTGCGAAGCCTTTGCAGAGCTTGCAGATGCCTGTGGTTATGCCGTTGCTATGATGCCATCTGCAAAAGGGTTGGTGCCAGAGCATCACCCTAGGTTCATCGGAACTTACTGGGGAGCTGTAAGCACTGCTTTCTGTGCTGAAATCGTTGAATCTGCTGATGCTTACCTCTTTGCTGGACCTATTTTTAACGATTACAGCTCAGTGGGTTATTCACTTCTGCTCAAGAAAGAGAAGGCAATCATTGTTCAGCCTGATCGTGTGGTGATCCCCAATGGACCTTCATTTGGGTGTGTTCTAATGAAGGACTTCTTTCAAGCACTTTCAAAGAAGCTCAAATGTAACACAACTGCGTATGAGAACTACCACCGTATCTATGTCCCTGATGGGCTTCCCCTTAAATCTGAACCCAATGAACCCCTGAGGGTTAATGTTCTGTTCAAGCACATTCAAGCGATGTTATCGAGTGACACTGCTGTGATCGCCGAGACAGGGGATTCATGGTTTAATTGCCAGAAGCTGAAACTGCCGCAAGGTTGCGGGTAAGAGGGGGAAAAAATGAAATCAATATTTTTTACATTCGATGCTCTGTTTCTGTATCAGTAAAATAGACTGAATTAGCTCGGTATTTCAGGTATGAATTCCGATGCTCAGCATCTGTTTCTATGAAACAAACTGAAATAGATGGATGTTTCAGGTATGAATTTCAGATGCAATATGGATCAATTGGATGGTCGGTTGGAGCAACGCTTGGATATGCACAAGCTGCAAAGGATAAGCGAGTCATTGCCTGCATTGGAGATGGAAGCTTTCAGGTGATTCTTCCTAGTCTTTTGTTCACTCACTGTGTGTGTGATTTTCTTAATAGCAAATATAGATTCAGAACTTCTAATTAATGGTAATTCATGGGCAGGTGACAGCACAAGATGTATCGACAATGATACGTTGCGGGCAAAGAACCATCATCTTCCTGATTAACAATGGTGGATACACTATAGAGGTTGAGATCCATGATGGGCCATATAATGTGATTAAGAACTGGAACTACACTGCATTGGTGGATGCAATCCATAATGGTGAAGGGAAATGCTGGACTACTAAGGTTGGTCTGAAATCTCTGAAGTTTTGGGTTTAGATTGTTTTAACTGTAATGGGTAGATAACTACTTTGGTATTAAAATTTGATCAAAATTGGTGGTGCCATTACAGGTACGATGTGAAGAGGAGCTAGTGGAAGCAATTGAAACAGCCACAGGACAGGAAAAGGATTCTCTGTGTTTCATAGAAGTTATTGTTCACAAAGATGATACAAGCAAAGAGCTACTTGAGTGGGGATCAAGGGTCTCTGCAGCAAATAGCCGACCACCAAATCCTCAGTAGATTCCAGTCTGCAGTTTTCCTGTGTTAATTCGGTGGTGAATATAGGGTGTAGTTTTTTTGTTCTATCATTGCCGTTTATGATTTTGCTATTTGCAGCAAACTACTACAAGTAGATTTTGCATATTTGTTTGTTTTTAATTTGAATTTAATATTAGCCCCAAAGTTTTGTTTTTGTGTGTGCGTGTGTGAGAGAGAGAGTCACTTTCATTTGATACATATTCTGGCAGGAGTGAGAGTGATTCAGCAAGTCGTGGACGCATTGTGTCCAAAGATCACTAAAATTTGAATTTTCTAAGCTGAATCACTTGATAAGAATGTCTCTATCACAACTAACTTGAGGTGACATCTAACAAATATATAATAATTCATAGGGGGGACTTTGCTGCTAACTGGGTCGCAGGAATGTTCCTCCAAAACTCCTGGGTGCATTGGGTTCGCATTGAAGGGGAAGCCCATCAGGGACATGAATATGGTGGTAGTTTTCATACGCAGTTGTATTGCATCTGAGCTTCTTTGCAAGAGCTTGAAAGAAGTCTTTCATTAGAACATACCCAAATGAAGGTCCATTGGAGATTAGCACAGAATAAGGCTGAACAATGATCGCTTTCTCCTCCTTGAGCAGAAGGAACAATCCTACCACCCTGGTAGCAGAAAAATTTCGTCTTTGAATTTCATCCAAAAAATTATAGGGCAAAATACAAGATACCTTTGAATAATTGTGAGTCAGTTTTGAAATCTTGTACTCAAGCCGAGCCTGTGAGTACTTGGTTCGGTTATAGGTCTATTCGATTCTACACACAAGGTTGATTTCGGATTCAGGAAGGAAAGCTTGTTCAAAAGAAACTAAAGAAGATGAACATATTACTTTAGGGCTGATGTTCTTTGTGCCGCAGCGCAGCCTGCATCAAGACTCATGGGCCTGCCATTCAGGGGGCAGGGTGGTCATTTCCCCCACCTCCATATGTCTGGGTGCAGCCTGTGCCCTTGGCACAGAGAACATTTGGCCATAATTTAATTAAGGGAAAGAGATCAATGCTTGGGCCTTTAGAGTTTGCACATCGCAATCTGGCCAATGGGAGTGCATGCACAAGCATCATCATGAATGGGATTTTTGCCTTTCCATGGGTACAACACGATACTTTCATGTGCCTCTGTGTCTAGGTGCCAAGCGATTAACAGGTTGCACGTGGGGAAGATTTAGTTGCAAGTTTTTTTTTTCTTCCAGATAAGGTCATTTTGGTCATTTTATCCTATCAAGGGGTAGAATGGTCCATCGATTGTTCAAAAACTGGGATCCATTATGTTATAACGTCTCTATTTAACTGTAGGGACTATAACATGAGTTGCAGGTTTTTTTTTTTTTTTCCTAGGTAAGGTCATTTTGGTCATTTTATCCTATCAAGGGGTAGAATGGTCCATCGATGTTCAAAAACTGGGATCCGTTATGTTATAACGTCTCTGTCTAAGGGCAGGGACTATAATGGTACTTAGTTTGGAAAGCAGGGGTGCACGTGGAATTAGTGAACGTTCAGGGGGGCAACTGTAAGTTTGGCCATTTTTAGGGGGGCATTTGGAAATAACCCATAAATAATAATAAGTAATTCTGACCACCTCTACCTAGGGATGTAAATGAATAGCCGAAATCCGTTCCTGTATTCGTGTCTGTATCCGTTTAGCACTATCCGAATCCATCCGAAAGCTAAACGGATGCGGATACGAATAGGCTATAGCTATCCGAAAAGCTATATTCACATGTAAACGAACAAAATATCCGACCTGTATCCGTGTCTGTATCTGTTTAGCACTATCCGAATCTATCCGAAAGCTAATCGAATGCGGATGCGCATATAGCACTATCCGAGCCGAATCCGATCTGTTTACATCCCTACCTCTACCATGCTTCCTTGGGTTCGAGAATGTAAGGGTGCTGGATTCTTATAATAAGAGCAATCCATATTCCAAATATTCGTATTAGTGGAAAGATCTCATTCCCTTACCAAAAGAAAAGATCTCATTCCCAAGGTCCAAACAACTACCAAAACCAGGTAAAAGACAGCAAATCAAGATACGCTCTTTTGACATACCACTTGAAGAGTAGATCTCCTGCAACGATTGGTCTGTTTAGCCTGCGGGATTTTCTTTAGAACATACTTGTAATTGGGAACATTGAATAATAGTGAAAACGAAGCATAAACCACAAATATTTGGAGAGAAGACACAATTAGGCAATAGCAGGAACTACTACTCCAATATTTAAGTAATAGAAGTACTCCAATTTTTATTTACAAGATTGCTGCTCCAAAAGCTCCCTGGCTGATCTGTTCCATGATTTCATTATGATCCATCCAGGATTCCATGACTTGGTCCATTGAGAACCAAAGGATGAGAGATTAGGGATCTAGGGTTGGGAGAGATCACATCAGGGGCATGCGAATGAGATCCATTCCCACCCTCTCCCGCCCCTCAGTGAATGAGATCCCATTCATTGTGGGTGGAGGGAAACTCGGTGAATAACTTAAAGTGATAAAATCATGATCGAGTTGGGCGTGGCTAGGCTCAGCCCGATGCCTCAACCTTGGCCCGACCCAACCTTGACCTTGGGCCTAGAAATAGAACCCTAACCCACCCTCAGGGTCAAAAACTTCAGCCCAGGCCATGTTTGGGCTCAGGATGGGCCAGGGCTCACAGGGTCTAACTTGCACCCATAATTCCATGAATTGTACGAGAACTCTCGAATTGGGGTTGGGGAGGCCATTGTGTGTGCAACGCCACCACCATCTTCGGCCCGTCAGAGAGTAGAACGCTGGTTGCCAGCAGGCCAACTCATCTAGGGTAGGGGTGTCAATGGGTTGGGCTGGGCCGGGCTTAGCCTTAACCCTAGTCCAGCCCTAGCAGCCTTAACCTAAGCCCAAGCCCAGCCTAACCCTGGCAGGGTTTTCCCAAGCCCTGCCCGGATTGGCCCTGAATAGTGAACAACCCATAACCTGAACAATGATCGCTTTCTCCTTCTTGTGCAGAAGGAAAATCATGCTACCCTGGTAGTAGTAAAATTTTGTCTATGAATTTCATCCAAAGAATTACAGGGCAAAATACAAGATACTTTTGAATCATTGTGATTTCTGATTAAGGGTGTCAATCGATTTGGTTTGGGTTATTTGGGTCGGTTTTGGTTTAGTCCAAGGGATTGTTAGTGTGATCCAGAACTGAATCAAGAACTGAATTAGTTTTGAAATCTTATACTCAAGCCGAGCCTGTGAGTACGTGGTTCGGTTATAGGCCTATTCGTTTCTACACAGAAGGTTGATTTCTGATTCAGGAAGGAAGGCTTGTTCGAAAGAAACTAAAGAAGATGAACATATTTTTTAAGGGCTGATGTTCTCTGTGCCACAGCGCAGCCTGCCATTTAGGGGGCAGGGTGGTCATTTAGCCCACTCCCATGTGTCTGGGTGCAGCCTGCGCTCCCGGTACAGAGAACATTTGGCCATAATTTAATTAAGGGAAAAAGATCGATGCTTGGGCCTTTAGAGTTTGCACATCGTAAGCTGGCCAATGGGAGCGCATGCACAAGCATCATCATGAACGGGATTTTTGCCTTTCCATGGGTACAACACGATACTTTCGTGGGCCTCTGTGTCTAGGTGCCATGCGATTAATAAATAATAATAAGTAATTCTGACCACCTCTACCTAGGGATGTAAATGAATAGCCAAAATCCGTTCCTGTATCCATGTCCATAACGTTTAGCACTATCTGAGTCCGTCCGAAAGCTAAACGGATGCGGATACGAATAGGCTATAGCTATCCGAAAAGCTATATTTACATGTAAACGGATAAAATATCCAATCCGTATCTATTTAGCACTATCCGAATCCATCCGAAAGCTAATCGAATGCGGATGCGGATATAGCACTATCCGAGTCGAATCCGATCCGTTTACATCCCTACCTCTACCAGGCTTCCTTGGGTTCGAGAAGGTAAGGGTGCTGGATTCTTGTAATAAGAGCAATCCATATTCCGAATGTTCGAATAAGTGGAAAGATCTCATTCCCTTACCAAAAAAAAAAAGATCTCATTCCCAAGGTCCAAACAACTACCAAAACCAGGTAAAAGACAAAGCAAATCAAGATGCGCTCTTTTGACATACCACTTGAAGAGTAGATCTCCTACAACGATCGGTTTGTCTAGCATGCGGGATTTTCTTTAGGACATACTTGTAATTGGGAACATTGAATAATAGTGAAAACGAAGCATAAACCATAAATATTTGGAGAGAAGGCACAATTAGGCAACAGCAGGAACTACTACTCCAATATTTAAGTAATAGAAGTACTCCAATTTTTATTTACAAGATTGCTGCTCCAAAAGCTCCCCGGCCGATCTGTTCCATGATTTCATTCTGATCCATCTAGGATTCCATAACTTGGTCCACTGAGAACCAAAGGATGAGAGATTAGGGATTAGGGCTGGGAGAGATCACATCAGGGGCATGCGAATGAGATCCATTCCCACCCTCTCCCGCCCCTCAGTGAGTGAGATCCCATTCATCGTGGGTGGAGGGAAACTTGATGAATAACTTAAAGTGATAAAATCAGGGTCGGGTTGGGAGTGGTTGGGCTCAGCCCGATGCCTCAACTTTGGCCTGACCCAACCTTGACCTTGGGCCTAGAAAATAGAACCCTAACCTGCCTTTAGGGTCAAAAACTTCAGCCCATTCCATGTTCGGGCTCTGGGTGGGCCAAGGCTCACAGGGTCTAACTTGCACCTATAATTCCATGAATTGTATGAGAACTCTCGAGTTGGGGTTGGGGAGGCCATTGTGTGTGCAACGCCACCACCATCTTCGGCCCATCGGAGAGTAGAACGCTAGTTGACAGCAGGCCAACTCATTTAGGGTAGGGGTGTCAATGGGTTGGGCTGGGGCCGAGCTTGGCCTTAACCCTAGTCCAACCCTAGCAACCTTAACCTAAACCCAAGCTCAGCCCTACTCTGCCAGGGTCAAGCATACCCTCAACCCAGCTCAACCTTGGTAGGGTTTTTCCAAGCCCGGCCCAACCCTGGTTGGCCCTAAATAGTGAACAGCCTATAACAGCCCAGTGTGCCCACTTAACCAAATAACAAAGCCTCAGCCCACTTAACATATATATATATATATTGTATACACATAGCCCCAGCCCACTTAACAAAAGCCCATTGTACATAAAATAAATATGAATATATAGCCCCAACCCACTTAATAAAGGCCATTATACAAATAATATATTGTGTATACAGGGTTGGGCTGGCCCTGCCAGGGCCAAGGCCTCAACCCAGGCCCTGCCCGCCCCAGCCAGCGCCAGCAAAATACTAAACCCAGCCCGACCCTGTCTAGAACACAAGTTTGGCCCAACCCTGTTCGGGCTCAGGGCGGATTAGGGCCGGATCGGGATGGCCGGGTTTTTTTGACACCCCTAATTTGGGGCAGCGATTTCACAAACAGTTACTCAATCGGTTTGAAGCAATAAATGGTCAACGAATGGGTTCATCATTACTCTTTATGTGCTCTTCAATTTGCACATAGTGATAGCGATTACACCTCCTAAATTCAGCATCACCATGCGAGATTTTGTTAGGTACTTGATCGATATGCCAAAAACTCCAGAGCTGATGGAATGCGTTAAATCAAGCCCTTTAATCCCATACTAGGCTGGCCCAATCCAACGCTCATACACTAGAGTGGGTCCCATTAGATAAATAACAGACCACCACGCTTCTGCAACCGTCGTCCTCGATGGCTCTTACTCTAGGCAGCTTTCAATCTGATGGTAAGTAGCCCTTTCCAAGTGGCTCTACTCTATTCCAAGGTTTTTTCATGGCGGCAGGTAGCCCTTTCTTAACGGCTTTAACTCTATTCCCAGGTAGACCTTTCCGTGACTTGAACCCATGACTTGGTGACTAGCTTTAATACCAAATGTTAGGTACTTGACTAATACGTCAAAAGTTCCAGAATTGATGGAATGCATTAAATCAAACACTTTAACCTATCTCAGACTAGACTGACCCAATTTCGCATCCATACACTAGAGTGGACCCCATTAGGCACATGATAGAGTTTTACTCCACAAATTCAAGACAGTTCTTTAGTGAGCCATTGTTATTTATTAAGGAAACTCAAAGGGCGCAATGCATCCAAGCTCTTTAGTGAGCCATTGTTATTTATTAAGGAAACTCAAAGGGCGCAATGCATCCATGGAGGCTGGAGCCGTTTTTACCATTTGAGGGTCATGAAAATTGGCATCACTCTTTAAATATAGCAAGCAGTTATGCCTCCTCTAAATCTCTAATGTTATACTATATACCATATTCGGGCTAGCAGTTACCAAGTGGGAATGAACTTATTCAAACGAAAATGAGACGAGACATCCTAATGTCAATACTATCATAAGCCAACCATCCACCATGAGGTATCTCCACCTCAACCCAGTTCACCATCCGCCATCCAAACAAATCCACCACAAATAACTATTAATCCCATTCCTCCATCTACTACCAACACAGATCTTCTATGGCGTGCTGCCATGTCCTGCCTGTACTGCGTAGACACAAGACCGCACACAATGATTGCCTTACCCCCACTCGGGCAAGGCGCTCGGGTAGGGGTAAGGCAGTCAATGCGCACCATCTAGTGTCTACGCCGCACATCAGGATGGGGCCGATGGGCAGCCCGTGCCGTAGAAGATCTGATCCATCTACTACATGCCACCCACAATTGGATAACATGGATATTGTATACCATGTCAAACCCCAACCAAAACACAAAGCCAAACGTCCATCCCGTTCGGTAGGGGTGTCAAACTGTCGAACGGTGAAGCTAGAACATGTTCGTAGGAGGTTGAAGTTGCCTTATATTTACTCTGTTGATCTTCTTGGTACAACAAAGGATCAATAGAGTAATGACAACTGTATTGGTGGACTTGGGTGTGCTATGTTAATTCAGATGGGCAACCTGTAAAGCTATTGAAGATAGTTTGGGCCATCTAATTGTTGAATCTGACAATGAAGTACTGATCTCTATCCTCATCGATGAACGCACTAACCAATTACATTCAATTATTCTTATCATCCAGAATATTATTTATTTGGCATCTAGCTTAGAATCATGTATTTTTTCTTTTATTCCAAGGGGGAAACAGTTTGGCTGACTCTCTTGCTAGGAGGGTCCGGTCCTTGAATCGGACAAAACTTGGCTGCTGCCCGGGTTTCAACCATGTTCCTGCCACCCCAATCATAGGAGCGGACTTGAAATCTTGAAGGATATTTTAGAAAATATTCAAACTTAAAGGTGTATTTATGAACCCAAAGAGGAAGGGGATTATTCCAAGTTAGTACCTACTATTGGGGGCAGCAGGAACATGGCTGCAATCCGGGTTGCAACCAAATTTATTCAGGTCCTTGACGTGTAGGATTGATTAACCAATTTCCACTCCGTGGCTTGTTGAAGTTTCATTTACAAAAAAAAAAAAAAAGTAAATAAATAAAAAATGATGCTTTACTTTTAAATTATTTTTGAAATTCCTTTTATGTCCTTATTTTTAAAGATTTTTTTAGAATAAGATAAGGGACAATTAAAAGGAAGTGTTAAACTCTAAATAGGTGTAATTCAGACACTTTCTTTATAAAATCACAAAACTCATTCAAGGGAGTCACTTTCGATAGAATAGAAATGTTTATTAACAGGTTCGTAAAGTTGTAAAAATAATTTCTGTTAATGTAAAATTGTCCAATGAAAGGTTCAATCCTGTCAAACATGTTGTACTTCATATGTTTAACAAGGAAGTTACAACTCGAGATGATAAGTTGTACTACAAAACAGAAGACACATGTCAAATAGTTGGCCTTTGTTGTTAAATTGTACTACACATTTGTCCAATGGAAAAGTGGTTCAATCCTTGCCTCTTTGAACGTATCCGTCGAGAGTCTGGACCCTGTTTTACGTGGAGGCTTTGCCCAACCCACCCTTAAGTAACAATATCCCTCCCTCTCCCAACTCCTATGCTGAGAGATAGAGATGGAGATGGCAGGAGGTGCCATGATGCCCGGAGGAATGATGCCATCCCCGGCGATGCCGGCATCCAACGGTACCGCTATGCAGAATATGATGATGATGCATATGACCTTCTTCTGGGGTAAGAATGCACAGATTCTCTTCTCAGGCTGGCCAGGAAGCAATACAGGGATGTACGTACTGGCCTTAATCGTAGTGTTTGTGTTAGCAGTGCTGGTGGAGTGGCTTTCCCATTGCCAACTGATAAAATCGACCAACCATGTGGTGGTAGGGTTGCTGCAGACGCTTATGCATACCGTCCGTATGGGACTAGCTTACCTGGTGATGCTTGCTCTTATGTCATTCAATGTTGGTGTATTCCTCGTTGCCATTGCTGGCCATGCACTTGGCTTCTTGCTTTTTGGCAGCATGGTTTTTAGAGCTGACCAGATGCCCATGCCTATCAATCAGAAACCCTCTGATCTTCCTCCCATGAAGTGCTGATTAATGGAATGTTTGATACCATTCTATCCCTCATCCCCATAAAATAAAACTTGTTCGGTTCTCTATATGCAGAATCTTCCTTTTATTCTCTGAAGTTAATTTTTTTTATGTATTGAGAAGTGATTGTTCAGATGGGTATTTGATTTATATACGTATTGGAATGGGGTTTATTTGAGGAGAATGCTTGATCATCTGGTTGGAATTTAACCATCAAGCTGGTTACTCGTATTAACACAATAAAAATAGATTTCCAACCCAATTCATTACTCTCCAATATGGAGTTATATAGAAGATTACATAGAGGATCCCTAGTCGGTTACTAGAGGATTACAAGAGATTGAGTTTAATATCACATGTGGGATTTCATGAGATTACATACAATCAAAATTTGATAAACATGGCAGGTAATATCGCATTTTATTATAATAAGTTTGGGCCATCTAATTGTTAAATCTGACAATGAAATACTAATCTCTATCCTCATCGCCGAACGCACTAACAAATTACATTCAATTATTCTTATCATCCAGAATATTACTTATTTGGCATCTAACTTAGAATCATGTATTTTTTGTTTTATTCCAAGGGGAAATCAGTTTGACTGATTCTCTTGCTAGGAGAGTCCAGTCCTTGAATCGGACAAAACTTGGTTGTTGCCCAGGTTGCAACCATGTTCCTGCTACCCCAATCATAGGAGCGGACTTGGAATCTTGAAGGATATTTTAGAAAATATTCAAACTTAAAGGTGTATTTATGAACCCAAAGAGGAATGGGATTATTCCAAGTTAGTACCTACTATTGGGGGCAGCAGGAACATGGCTGCAATCCGGGTTGCAACAAAATTTATTCAGGTCCTTGACGTGTAGGATTGATTAACCAATTTCCACTCCGTGGCTTGTTGAAGTTTCATTTACAAAAAAAAAAAAAGTAAATAAATAAAAAATGATGCTTTACTTTTAAATTATTTTTGAAATTCCTTTTATGTCCTTATTTTAAAGATTTTTTTAGAATAAGACAAGGGACAATTAAAAGGAAGTGTTAAACTCTAAATAGGTGTAATTCAGACACTTTCTTTATAAAATCACAAAACTCATTCAAGGGAGTCACTTTGCTGATAGAAATGTACTGCAAAACTGTCAAACATGTTGTACTTCATATGTTTAACAAGGAAGTTACACTGATGATAAGTTGTACTACAAAACAGTCAAATAGTTGGCCTTTGTTGTTAAATTGTACTACACATTTGTCCAATGGAAAAGTGGTTCAATCCTTGCCTCTTTGAACGTATCCGTCGAGTCGGACCTGTTTTACGTGGAGGCTTTGCCCAACCCACCCTTAAGTAACAATATCCCTCCCTCTCCCAACTCCTATGCTGAGAGATAGAGATGGAGATGGCAGGAGGTGCCATGATGCCCGGAGGAATGATGCCATCCCCGACGATGCCGGCATCCAACGGTACCGCTATGCAGAATATGATGATGATGCATATGACCTTCTTCTGGGGTAAGAATGCACAGATTCTCTTCTCAGGCTGGCCAGGAAGCAATACAGGGATGTACGTGCTGGCTTTAATCGTAGTGTTTGTGTTAGCAGTGCTGGTGGAGTGGCTTTCCCATTGCCAACTGATAAAATCGACCAACCATGTGGTGGTAAGGTTGCTGCAGACGCTTATGCATACCGTCCGTATGGGACTAGCTTACCTGGTGATGCTTGCTCTTATGTCATTCAATGTTGGTGTATTCCTTGTTGCCATTGCTGGCCATGCACTTGGCTTCTTGCTTTTTGGCAGCATGGTTTTTAGAGCTGACCAGATGCCCATGCCTATCAATCAGAAACCCTCTGATCTTCCTCCCATGAAGTGCTGATTAATGGAATGTTTGATACCATTCTATCCCTCATCCCCATAAAATAAAACTTGTTTGGTTCTCTATTTGCAAAATCTTCCTTTTATTCTCTTAAGTTGATTTTTTTTATGTATTGAGAAGTGATTATTTAGATGGGTATTTGATTTATATACGTATTGGAATGGGGTTTATTTGAGGAGAATGCTTGATCATCTTGTTGGAATTTAACCATCATGCTGGTTACTCGTATTAACACAATAAAAATAGATTTTCAACCCAATTCATTACTCTCCAATATGGAGTTATATAGAAGATTACATAGAGGACCTCTAGTCGGTTACTAGAGGATTACAAGAGATTGAGTTTAATATCACATGTGGGATTTTATGAGATTACATACAATCAAAATTTGGTAAACATGGTAGGTAATATCATATTTTATTATAATAATTAAGTTTGGACCATCTAATTGTTAAATCTGACATTGAAGTACTGATCTCTATCCTCATCGATGAACGCACTAACCAATTATATTCAATTATTCTTATAATCCTGAATATTACTTATTTGGCATCTAACTTAGAATCATGTATTTTTTGTTTTATCCAAGGGGAAATCAGTTTGACTGACTCTCTTGCTAGGAGAGTCCAGTCCTTGAATCGGACAAAACTTGACTGTTGCCCAGGTTGCAACCATGTTCCTGCTACCCCAATCATAGGAGCGGACTTGGAATCTTGAAGGATATTTTAGAAAATATTCAAACTTAAAGGTGTATTTATGAACCCAAAGAGGAAGGGGATTATTCCAAGTTAGTACCTACTATTGGGGGCAGCAGGAACATGACTGCAATCCGGGTTGCAACAAAATTTATTCAGGTCCTTGACGTGTAGGATTGATTAACCAATTTCCACTCCGTGGCTTGTTGAAGTTTCATTTACAAAAAAAAAAAAAAGTAAATAAATAAAAAATGATGCTTTACTTTTAAATTATTTTTGAAATTCCTTATCTACTTATTTTAAAGATTTTTTTAGAATAAGACAAGGGATAATTAAAAGGAAGTGTTAAATTCTAAATAGGTGTAATTCCGACACTTTCTTTATAGAATCACAAAACTCACTCAAGGGAGTCACTTTTCTGATAGAAATGTACTGCAAACTGTCAAACATGTTGTACTTCATATGTTTAACAAGGAAGTTACACTGATGATAAGTTGTACTGCAAAACAGTCAAATAGTTAGCCTTTGTTGTTAAATTGTACTACACATTTGTCCAATAGAAAAGTGGTTCAATCCTTGCCTCTTTGAATGTATCCGTCGAGAGTCTGGACCCTGTTGTACGTGGAGGCTTTGCCCAGCCCACCCTTAAGTAACAATATCCCTCCCTCTCCCAACTCCTATGTCGAGAGATAGAGATGGAGATGGCAGGAGGTGCCATGATGCCTGGAGGAATGATGCCATCCTCGACGATGCCGGCATCCAATGGCACCGCTATGCAGAATATGATGATGATGCATATGACCTTCTTCTGGGGTAAGAATGCACAGATTCTCTTCTCAGGCTGGCCAGGAAGCAACATAGGGATGTATGTGCTAGCCTTAATCGTAGTGTTCGTGTTAGCAGTGCTGGTGGAGTGCTTTCCCATTGCCAACTGATAAAATCGACCAACCATGTGGTGGTAGGGTTGCTGCAGACGCTTATGCATACCGTCCGTATGGGACTAGCTTACCTGGTGATGCTTGCTCTTATGTCATTCAATGTTGGTGTATTCCTCGTTGCCATTGTTGGCCATGCCCTTGGCTTCTTGCTTTTTGGCAGCAGGATTTTTAGAGCTGACCAAATGCCCATGCCTATCAATCAGAAACCCTCTGATCTTCCTCCCATGAAGTGTTGATTAATGGAATGTTTGATACCATTCTATCCCTCATCCCCATAAAATAAAACTTGTTTGGTTCTCTATTTGCAAAATCTTCCTTTTATTCTCTTAAGTTGATTTTTTTTATGTATTGAGAAGTGATTATTTAGATGGGTATTTGATTTATATACGTATTGGAATGGGGTTTATTTGAGGAGAATGCTTGATCATCTTGTTGGAATTTAACCATCATGCTGGTTACTCATATTAACACAATAAAAATAGATTTTCAACCCAATTCATTACTCTCCAATATGGAGTTATATAGAAGATTACATAGAGCACCTCTAGTCGGTTACTAGAGGATTACAAGAGATTGAGTTTAATATCACATGTGGGATTTTATGAGATTACATACAATCAAAATTTGGTAAACATGGTAGGTAATATCATATTTTATTATAATAATTAAGTTTGGACCATCTAATTGTTAAATCTGACATTGAAGTACTGATCTCTATCCTCATCGATGAACGCACTAACCAATTATATTCAATTATTCTTATAATCCTGAATATTACTTATTTGGCATCTAGCTTAGAATCATGTATTTTTTCTTTTATTCCAATGGGGAAACAGTTTGGCTGACTCTCTTGCTAGGAGGGTCCGGTCCTTGAATCGGACAAAACTTGGTTGTTGCCCGGGTTGCAACCATGTTCCTGCTACCCCAATCATAGGAGCGGACTTGGAATCTTGAAGGATATTTTAGAAAATATTCAAACTTAAAGTTGTATTTATGAACCCAAAGAGGAAGGGGATTATTCCAAGTTAGTACCTACTATTGGGGGCAGCAGGAACATGGCTGCATTCCGGGTTGCAACCAAATTTATTCAGGTCCTTGACGTGTAGGATTGATTAACCAATTTCCACTCCATGGCTTCTTGAAGTTTCATTTACAAAAAAAAAAAAAAACAAAATGATGCTTTACTTTTAAATTATTTTTGAAATTCCTTTTATGTCCTTATTTTAAAGATTTTTTTAGAATAAGACAAGGGACAATTAAAAGGAAGTGTTAAATTCTAAATAGGTGTAATTCAGACACTTTCTTTATAAAATCACAAAACTCATTCAAGGGAGTCACTTTGCTGATAGAAATGTACTGCAAAACTGTCAAACGTGTTGTACTTCATATGTTTAACAAGGAAGTTACACTGATGATAAGTTGTACTGCAAAACAGTCAAATAGTTAGCCTTTGTTGTTAAACTGTACTACACATTTGTCCAATGGAAAAGTGATTCAATCCTTACCACTTTGAACGTATCTGTCGAGAGTCTGGACCCTATTGTACGTGGAGGGTTTGCCCAGTCCACCCTTAAGTAACAATATCCCTCCCTCTCCCAACTCCTATGTCGAGAGATAGAGATGGAGATGGCAGGAGGTGCCATGATGCCCGGAGGAATGATGCCATCCCCGACGATGCCGGCATCCAATGGCACCGCTATGCAGAATATGATGATTATGCATATGACCTTCTTCTGGGGTAAGAATGCACAGATTCTCTTCTCAGGCTGGCCAGGAAGCAACATAGGGATGTACGTGCTGGCCTTAATCGTAGTGTTCGTGTTAGCAGTGCTGGTGGAGTGGCTTTCCCATTGCCAACTGATAAAATCGACCAACCATGTGGTGGTAGGGTTGCTGCAGATGCTTATGCATACCGTCCGTATGGGACTAGCTTACCTGGTGATGCTTGCTCTTATGTCATTTAATGTTGGTGTATTCCTCGTTGCCATTGCTGGCCATGCCCTTGGCTTCTTGCTTTTCGGCAGCAGGGTTTTTAGAGCTGACTAGTTGCCCATGCCTATCAATCAGAAACCCTCTGATCTTCCTCCCATGAAGTGCTGATTAATGGAATGTTTGATACCATTCTATCCCTCATCCCCATAAAATAAAACTTGTTCGGTTCTCTATATGCAAAATCTTCCTTTTATTCTTTGAAGTTGATTTTCTTTATGTATTGAGAAGTGATTGTTCAGATGGGTATTTGATTTATATACGTATTGGAATGGGGTTTATTTGAGGAGAATGCTTGATCATCTTGTTGGAATTTAACCATCAAGCTGGTACGTTACTCGTATTAACACAATAAAAATAGATTTCCAACCCAATTCATGCTCTCCAATATGGAGTTATATAGAAGATTACATGGAGGATACCTAGTCGGTTACTAAAGGATTACAAGAGATTGAGTTTAATATCACATGTGGGATTTCATGAGATTACAACAACAAAACACAACCATAACCTTATCCCAACTAAATGGGGTCGGCTACATGGATCCTATAGAGGCTAAGATAGTAGAAGAGATAAGAGAAGTAAAAGAAAGTAGAAGGAAGTAAAAAAAAGTAAAAGGAAGAAGAATGGAAAATAGGAAAGGAAAAAGTCGAAGCAGTAGTCAAAGCAGCATCCCAATGAACATTCCCCTACAAGGGGTCGGCTACACGGGTCTTTGTCTTCTAAACAACTCTATCTACGGTCATACTAGGGTTGAGCCCTACCACATGCATATCCTTTCTTACCACTTCTCCAATAGTCGTTTTAGGCCTGCCCCTACTTCTTTTAGCTCCGTCAAACTGAATCTGGTCACTCTTTCTTAGCGGTGCATCCCAAGGTCTCCGTTGGACGTGACCATACCACCTCAAGCGGCTCTCACGAAGCTTGTCTTGGATTGGTGCAACTCCCAAAGTGGTTCTAATACAAGTATTCCTTACTCTATCTCTCCTAGTCTTGCCACACATTCTCCTCAACATCCTCATCTTCGCTACACTTATCTTATCTATGTTACTCTTCTTAACCGCCCAACATTCTGCTCCATAGGTCATGGCTGGTCTTATTACTGTTCTATAGAATTTCCCTTTAAGCTTAATAGGCATGTGTTTATCGCATAACACTCTCGATGCACCTCTCCACTTCATCCATCCTACTTTGATTCTATGGGAAACATCATCTTCTATATCACCCTCTTTGTTAATGGTTGACCCCAGGTATCTAAAGCACTCACTTTGTGGTAGCTGTCGCTCCTCAAGTTTCACCACTTCATCACTTCTCGTGGTTTGACTAAAGTTACACATCATATACTGTGTCTTTGTTCTGCTTAGCTTAAATCCTCGTGATTCCAAGCTTGATCTCCATAGCTCCAACTTTGCATTAATCCCTTCTACTGTCTCATCTATCAAAACAGTATCATCTGCGAATAGCATACACCAAGGGACCTCATCTTGGATGTGTCTGGTTAAATCATCCATGCTGAGTGCAAACAAAAAAGGGCTTAGAGCTGATCCTTGGTGTAATCCAATTGTAATAGGGAATTCACTACTTTGGCTATCTGCAATTTTGACACTCGTCACTACACCCTCATACATGTCCTTAATTATATCCACATAGTTACTTGAGGTCCTTCTCTTCCCTAGGACCTGCCAAATGAGTTCTCTAGGGACTCTATCATAGGCCTTTTCTAAGTCGATAAAGATCATATGGAGATTCTTCCTGAAGGCTCTAAATATTTTCATAAGTCTTCTTAGAAGGTAAATAGCTTCTGTCGTGGATCTCCCTGGCATAAAGCTAAATTGGTTCTCCGATATATCAGTTTCTCTTCTTAAGTGTGCTTCAATGATTTTTCCCCAAAGTTTCATAGTATGACTCATTAGTTTTATACCTCTATAATTATTGCAGTTCTGGATATCACCTTTATTCTTAAAAATCGGAACTATAGTGCTTCTCCTCCATTCATCTGGCATTTTCTTTGTACACAAAATCTTGTTAAACAACTTGGTTAGCCAAGATACCCCCCGTGCTCCTAAGCTCTTCCACACTTCAATTGGGATCTCATCCGGTCCCGGTGTTTTACCTACCTTCATCTTTCGTAAGGCCTCTTTAACTTTGGCCTCGCCAACTCGTTGTAGATGTCCATGTCGTGTGTTGGTTACAAGACTATTTCTCTCCACTTCTGAATCCATCCTATCAGGTAAGGTAGCTCCATTTAGTAGGTTGTACAAGTACTCACCCCACCTTTCCATAATGTCATCATCTCGTATTAGTACTCTACCATCCTCACTCTTTATGCATTTAACATGGTCCAAATCTCTACTCTTCCTTTCTCTTATTTTGGTGATTCGATAAATTGCATTTTCCCCTTCCTTTGTATTAAGTTTATCATAAAAGTCATCATATTTCTTCGCTCTTGCTTGCCCCATAATTTTTCGAGCTTTTTTTCTGACCGCATAATATCTCACCTTATTTTCAGCCTCGTTAGTCCTTTGCCAGGTCTTAAAATAAGTTTTCTTGGTCTTAATGGTAGGTACTATCGCATTTTAATATAATATTAATTTATATAAAATTGACAATTTTCTCCCCGGTCCAGCCTAACCCATGCATCTATCTCTTTCCCACCCCATAATCAGGGCCAAATAGAGTAAGCCTGGCCCAACCCTGAGGGCGGGTCAGGGTTGGATTTTTCAAGCCCTGACTTAGGGTCAGGTCAGGCCTGGGCTAGCTATGGGGACTCAAGGTTGGGCTGGGGTTTTAAAAAGCCCGACCCAACCTGACCCTGTTGCAGCCCTAGGTGCAAGGGTTGCAAGTTGCACACGACCAGGTAGTGTTTTTTCTCTCAAATTTTAATTAATAGAATAAAATAATAAATACAAAAGATTTATATTCAGTAAAATTTCTTTCCATTGACATCATTCTATATTAAGAAGGAAATAGTCTTTGGGAGTTGCTACTTGCAATCCAAGGTTTTAAAACTCGGAATAAAAAACGAATCTGATTCCAATCTAAATCGACATAAATTGATTCAGAAATCAGGAATCTAAACTATTTGAGCTTTAAGAACTGGAACTACACTGCATTGGTGGATGCAATCCATAATGGTGAAGGGGAAATGCTGAACTACTAAGGTTGTTTTGAAATCTCTGAAGTTTTGGGTTTTGATTGTTTTAACTGTAATGGGTAGATAACTACTTTGGTATTAAAATTTGATCAAAATTGGTGGTGCCATTACAGGTACGATGTGAAGAGGAGCTAGTGGATGCAACTGAAACAGCCACAGGACAGGAAAAGGATTCTCTGTGTTTCATAGAAGTTATTGTTCACAAAGATGATACAAGCAAAGAGCTACTTGAGTGGGGATTAAGGGTCTCTGCAGCAAATAGCCAACCACCAAATCCTCAGATTCCAGTCTGCGGTTTTCCTCTGTTAATTCGTTGGTGAATATAGGATTTAGTTTTTTTGTTCTATCATTGCCGTTTATGATTTTGCTATTTGCAGCAAACTAGTACAACTAGATTTTGCATATTTGTTTGTTTTTAATTTGAATTTAATATTAGCCCCAAAGTTTTGTTTTTGTGTGTGTGTGTGAAAGAGAGAGTCACTTTCATTTGGTACAGATTCTGGCAGGAGTGAGAGTGATTCAGCAAGTCGTGGACGCATTGTCCAAAGATGACTAAAATTTGAATTTTCTAAGCTGAATCACTTGGCAAGAATGTCTCTATCACAACTATCTGGAGGTGACATCTAACAAATATTTTAATAATTCATAGGGAGACTTTTCTGCTACCTGGGTAGCAGGAATGTTCCTCCTAAACTCCTAGGTTCATTGGCTTCACATTGAAGGGGAAGCCCATCAGGGACATAAATATGGTGGTAGTTTTCATACGCAGTTGTATTGCATTTGAGCTTCTTTGCAAGAGCTTGAAAGAAGTCTTTCATTAGAACATACCCAAATGAAGGTCCATTGGAGATTAGCACACAATAAGGCTGAACAATGATCGCTTTCTCCTCCTTGAGCAGAATGAACAATCCTGCTACCCTGGTAGCAGTAAAATTCGTCTATGAATTTCATCCAAAAAATTATAGGGCAAAATACAAGATACCTTTGAATGATTGTGATTTATGATTAAGGGTGTCAATCAATTTTGTTTGGGTTATTTGGGTCGGTTTTGGTTTAGTCCAAGGGATTGTTAGTGTGATCCAGAATTGAGTCAGTTTTGAAATCTTGTACTCAAGCCGAGCCTGTGAGTACTTGGTTCGGTTATAGGTCTAATCGATTCTACACACAAGGTTGATTTCTGATTCAGGAAGGAAGGCTTGTTCGAAAGAAACTAAAGAAGATGAACATATTATTTCAGGGCTGATGTTCTCTGTGCCGCAGCGCAGCCTGCGTCAAGACTCATGGGCCTGCCATTCAGGGGGCAGGGTGGTCATTTCGCCCACCTCCATGTGTCTGGGTGCAGCCTGTGCCCCCGACACAGAGAACATTTGGCCATAATTTAATTAGGGAAAGAGATCGATGCTTGGGCCTTTAGAGTTTGCACATCGCAATCTGGCCAATGGGAGTGCATGCACAAGCATCATCATGAACGGGATTTCTACCTTTCCATGGGTACAACACGTTACTTTCATGTGCTCTGTGTGCGATTAATAAATAATAATAAGTAATTCTAACCACCTCTTCCTAGGGATGTAAATGAATAGCTAAAATCCGTTCCTGTATCCGTGGCCGTATCCGTTTAGCACTATCCGAATCCGTCTGAAAGCTAAACGGATGCGGATACGAATAGGCTATAGCTACCCGAAAAGCTATATTTACATGTAAATAGACAAAATATCCGATCCGTATCCATGTCTGTATCTGTTTAGCACTATCCGAATCCATCCGAAAGCTAATCGAATGCGGATGCAGATATAGCACTATCCGAGTCGAATCCGATCCGTTTACATCCCTACCTCTACCATGCTTCCTTGGGTTCGAGAATGTAAGGGTGCTGGATTCTTGTAATAAGAGCAATCCATATTTCGAATATTCGTATTAGTGGAAAGATCTCATTCCCTTACCAAAAAAAAAGATCTCATTCCCAAGGTCCAAACAACTACCAAAACCAGGTAAAAGACAGAGCAAATCAAGATACGCTCTTTTGACATACCACTTGAAGAGTAGATCTCCTGCAACGAATGGTCTGTCTAGCATGCGGGATTTTCTTTAGAACATACTTGTAATTGGGAACATTGAATAACAGTGAAAACAAAGCATAAACCACAAATATTTGGAGAGAAGACACAATTTATCAGTAGTAGGAACTACTACTCCAATTTTTAAGCAATAGAAGTACTTCAATTTTTATTTACAAGATTGCTACTCCAAAAGCTCCCCGGCCGATCTGTTCCATGATTTCATTCTGACCCATCCAGGATTCCATGACTTGGTCCATTGAGAACCAAAGGATGAGAGATTAGGGATCTAGGGTTGGGAGAGATCACATCAGGGGCATGCGAATGAGATCCATTCTCACCCTCTCCCGTCCCTCGGTGAATGAGATCCCATTCATCGTGGGTGGAGGGAAACTCGGTGAATAACTTAAAGTGAATAAATCAGGATCGAGTTGGGCGTGGCTAGGCTCAGCCCGATGCCTCAACCTTGGCCCAACCCAACCTTGACCTTGGGCCTAGAAATAGAACCCTAACCCGCCCTCAGGGTCAAAAACTTCAGCCTAGGCCATGTTTGGGCTCAGGATGGGCCAGGGCTCACAGGGTCTAACTTGCATCCATAATTCCATGAATTGTACGAGAACTCTCGAATTGGGGTTGGGGAGGCCATTGTGTGTGCAACGCCACCACCATCTTCGGCCCGTCGGAGCGTAGAACGCTAGTTGCCAGCAGGCCAACTCATCTAGGGTATGGGTGTCAATGGGTTGGGCTGGGCCGGGCTTGGCCTTAACCCTAGTCCAACCCTGGTAGCCTTAACCTAAGCCCAAGCCCAGCCCAACCCTGCCAGGGTCAAGCATACCCTCAACCTAGCTCGACCTTGGCAGGGTTTTCCCAAGCCCGGCCCGGCCCGGCCCTGATTGGCCCTAAATAGTGAACAACCCATAACAGCCCAGTGAGCCCACTTAACATATATATATATATATATATATATATATATATATATATATATATATATATATATACTAGTAAACTCACATGTGCAAATGCACGTGTGGCCATATGTTGGCGAGAGAGAAAGCATGTTGTGTAGAACAGTGGAATATGAAAAACATAGATATTAGAGAGTGGAACTAACAGAGTGTTCATAGATATTAGAGAGTGGAATATGAAAAACAGTGGAATATGAAAAACATAGATATTAGAATTAAAATCATTCCCCAAAAAAATAATTAGAAGTTAAAATTAAGAGTAATAAATTTAAAATGCTACTTTCATTAATATTTACAATGTTCATTCTCATCTATTGATGATGTTGGCTTTTTTTTCCTCATTCTAATTTTTTATTTGGACCTGTAAGAAAGAATTTTGACGTAACAAATTCAGAATGTTTTAAAAATACTTTTTAAAGTAATATTTTTATAGTAGGGTATGATATAATTACCATTTTTGCAACTCCT
Source organism: Telopea speciosissima (assembly GCF_018873765.1). Classification (NCBI taxonomy): domain Eukaryota; kingdom Viridiplantae; phylum Streptophyta; class Magnoliopsida; order Proteales; family Proteaceae; genus Telopea; species Telopea speciosissima. The sequence continues at coordinate 51,384,669 of NC_057923.1, forward strand.
CAGCTTCTTTAATCTACGGATTAATTTAGATTGCGGTTGATCCAGTAGAAATAAGTGAAAGACCTACTGATTACAAATTTTGGACTAATTATTCATTGTATAGGCTATTGTATACTGAAATCATCATAATTTTTATTATTAATGTATAAAGATAAATTAAAAATAATACCTTGATATGTTGATACAGTTAATGAACTAAAAGCCACTATTGGCTTCTCTGATGATATATCCATTAACTTTTGACCTTCATTCTTAGCATATTCTCCCCACAAAGTTAACAATATTTGATTTGAACTATTAGAGTAGACAAGTGTCAATTAAAATGATAATAAATTTAATTATTATTAATTTTTTTATTTTATATATATATAATAATAATAATAATAATAATATTAAATTTAGGAACATAAAACACTTACTCATTGTTAATAATTTGCGATTCACGCTTTACCCTTATGACATTGCTGGAAGTAGTTTTTATGATTTTTAGATTCTGAACATTGATAACCACCGCAAGAACATCTGTAAAAAAAATTGATTAAATAATAACTATCATTATTGTATGAATAAATTTAATTTAGTTAATTATATAAATATTAAGTTTAAAAAATAGATTTATTGTACGTACCGAACACTGTATTTGCTTTGTCCATCTGGTTGCTTATCTCCTTTAGGTTAAAGAAATTGTATTTCTTGTTATTCACATTAATGATCTATTTGTCTTCCTTAATTTTTGTAAGATTGGTAAAAGTCAATTCAATAACTTTGTGAAGATTTGTGAAATTAGAATTAACTCTTTTCACAAGCCCATCAGTTATTAAATATGTTTTTCCCTCTATCAGTGTATCGTCAAATTTTTCTACTATTTCATTAAACATCACTACGTGTACTTTGGTCCCCTATATAAATAATTTTTTTTTCTTCAATTAATTGAAGTTTGATATATTATCAGTTATCAATTCTATAAAGTATTAGTAAATACTATTATAACATACCTCTTCATCCATAAGTATTATTTTCTGTATTTTTTCGGTACCCTTATCGTTATTGTAATTTATAAGGTTGCAACGTTGAACTACAGCAACCCTTACCTTCTAATCCCTTTGGAAAGGCTTTAATTCATTTATTTTGTCAATATCTGCCATAGATCCTGTAGCACGAATTATAATGTTATGGGTTTCACATTTTAAAACTTTAAAGAAAGAGACTAACGATAGAGTAATCTAGATTTGTGTAGATAGAGATTGTGGGTATCACACCGTAACATTATTGTATCCAATAACTAATCACATACATTTTAGTAGAATAGAGACTGTGGCTATCACCCCGTAACATTATTATATCTAATAACTATTCACCATCACAATCATATTCAAACAATTATGTAGTAGACTAAATAATAAATAATAAATTCAGACAAGATATAAGAGTAAACAAGTCTCTTTATAACAGTTAATGTTAAAAAAACATGGACTTTTGTACAAATAGAACACAACAAAATCTATTTGTACAACAAGAACATCAAACTCCTTTTTTTAGTGATCTTAGTCAAAGGTGTTGGCATAAAACAAGAAGTACAAAGACTATGGAGTTCAATGAAGAAATTAGAATTCCATTAAAAATAAGAGATTTTATAGCAATTTGAATCCAAAAGCAACTAAACTGGAAGACATAGATCTAATAATCTAAGTCTTCGATTCTTCTGATGAGGCTGGTTGTGAATAATCATCAACAGGAAAAAGAAAGCCTTTATTAACAGGAGGCTTGTAATCAGATAAAACTTGCTCCAAGGTCCCCAAATTGTCTAGGCTATCTCCAAACTCATACCATTCTCGAATCTCCTGTTTGACCATTTCACACTCCTCATCATCTGAGATATCATTACGTTGGTCATATATAAGATCCTCCAAATTCTGTCTACTTGTTTTATCAATTTAACTCAGGTTGTGGCTTCTTAATCATCTCTCTTTGTATGCAAGGTGAGGGGAGTTCTACATGCACAGGTTTTCACTCTCTTCTTAGGGACAGAGATCAACTTCTTCTTATGCAGGAGTGAGCTACAGTGTATTCTATTCTCACGGGCTTTAAGCCTTGTCTTAGGGGAAGATACTGTCTGGGAAGTTTCTTGTGTAGCCATAGTAAATCTAAGGAATAAATCACAGATGAAGTTAAATGTGACAATATAATCTAAGGCATACACGTTAACGTGCTAGATGTACGTGATTGATTCTTTTATAATCTTTGTTCCTTTTATGTCATGGAATCCCCATTTTGTGATGTGGTTTCTAGGTACATGCTTCAATAATTTTTAGTCTTGACTTGTATTCTGTGATGAGCATGATCTAAATCCTATTATCGTTCCTATAATTTCTGGTTCTTGTTATCATGAGACTTTCATCCTTTTTGAATTCTTGAATTTTACATAGGTGTTATCCATGGTTTCTTGAATGTCTCTGTAGTCTTTTCTTTTCCCATTGCGAAGTCTTTGATTCCCATTGAATAATGGACATGATCCCAACCCCATCATCACTCCCTTGTATGGGTATATATGCATGATCTTCATTTTTCTAATCAATCTCTCTTTCGGTGTAAGGGAGTTGCTGCAAGACCAATGCAGTAAACATATAGCTCTTCTCTTTTATGCTTGGGCCCCAAGCCCATTCAGATTCTAACATGTTTTGGCCTAGTGTATGGGTGGGGCTCTCTGGCGTTCCAATCCAGATTTGATTTGTGATGAGCTAGATCTAAATACATGGGCTGGATTCTGGTGTTTAATCCAAGAGGCGATTTGGTTTAAGATGGGGCTTTGGCATCTCGGATCTGAAAAAAGCGAATTGGATTCAATTTGGGATTTAAAAATAAACCCATGATGATTTAGACTTTATACCATATGTTGGATCCAAATATAATTGATTCAAAAAACCATATATGATTCTAGGATTTTAGGCCCATTCTGTTTAGTCCAATAATGAGTCAGGGAAGCCCATTTGAGAATTCTGATACAGCTTATTTGAGCCTATTCCGTTTGAGTTCGATAACATTCATGCATTGCACAGCACAGTCCATAAAAATCTCTGTTATAAAACATTAAATGGGCAGTCCTCAAATCAGACTCATTTTTTACCCAGCTTGAGGCCTAATCAGGCCCATCAATAGATTGTCATAAATCATTTTGGGCCAATCCCAAAAAGCAACATCTGCTTTTACTTAGATTGAGGCCCACTCAGGCCCATTGTAAGATTCATCTTGGGACCTCCTAGATCCAGTCTTTGTCAGTCTAGGCCTAGTCCGACCCATTTTAAAAATAAAACTTCGTTTTGATTCCTTTCTTTTTTTCTTTTTTTGTCTTTCCTTTTGTTTTCCTAAAACCATTTTTGTCTCTGATTTCAAAAATGATTTTTGTCTCTGATTTCTAAACCTAAAATCTTCTTCTCTGAAGTTGATCATGGGTGAGTCAGTAGTAGTAGGGGTCATCATTTTATGTAACCGTGTTCATATGAAATTGTTATTTTATGTGAGTCCGAGTTAGTAGTTTTTATGGGTAGTCAGTATGGCTCGTGGGTGTTATTTCATGTGAGAGAGAGTGTTAGTTGTTATTCGTCACCACCACCACCACCTCTGCTACATTTACAGTTACAATTACAACTAATGGATCTAACTGTCTTTGAAGATGGTTGATTTTCTCTGAGCGCACAAATTTTAAAGTCTTCAAGTTACCGTTACAGTTACAACTAATGGAGCTAACTGTCTTTGAAGATGGTTGATTTTCTCCGAGCCTACAAATACAAGGGACTTCTATGTTCTTGACTTTCTAATCTCTCAAATGCCACGGAATACATTAGAAAATTATGCAGGCATTTGCGCACTGATGACCTATGATTCATGCATGCTAGCACATAAAATAATAGAATTTAAATCCCATCGTATTCATTGATCACTATTGAATATATATACAGGAGATACCTAGCCAATTACAATTGTATGGAAGTAGGATTCTCAATAGGTTGAGATTGAGTGGATCTCACATGTGATAATATAGGAATATATATTTTTTTTTGGTAGAAGATAATATGGGAAGTTTGAATGGATATCACATGCGATGAGAATAAAAACCGTATATAGAGTCTCCATTTAAACAAATTACATCAAACTATGCTCTCGATTGACCCCCAGTCATGAGGCTTCTCCCTATCCTTAACTATGGAACGCAAATATGCCATTCCTGGAACTTAAGAGAACTCCCTGAAGGCAAGCATTTTTATTTCCTAAAACCTAATAATATAAATACATGAAGGCAAACCATGTTGAGTGCTAGAAACATACAGGAAATGGCTTGAAGAATTCTGTAAATTCGGCAGAGAAACTTATACCAACTGGAGAGAGGAAAAGAAGAGTAAATTAAAGAAATTAGTACCAGCATAGGTTGAATAATTTTCAATTCCACCCAGATACTTCGATGTCTAACTACAGAAAATGAAACGTAACCCCCTCCAGTTTTCTGATAAATTCAAGCTTTTAGAACACCAGGTGTCTGATGAAGATCTCAAAGCACTGTTCGTTGAGACAGATTCCTACATGTTAGCATCACACTTATATTGGGCTCTATGGGCACTGATCCAGGTAAGCTCCAGTGTTCCCTTAGCTCCAAGAATTGCTACAGGAATCCAATTTCGATCTTAAATCGTTCTCTGTGCTTTGTGTAGGCAAAGATGTCTTCAATCGATTTCGACTATTTAGGTTATTTCTTCCTGCGCTACAATGAATACAAAAGGCGGAAGGAGGGATGTTTCTCATTGGCACGATCATGCCTTGCACGTACAATCTGGGTTTGGGTGAATTCTCCATGTCTTTGCTGACAAGAGAGACAAGAGTGTGTAACCTATTCCTGTTGTGAAGTTGTAGGAGAAGATCCTTTAGATTCTTAAGATAGATTGTTTGTACGATAATCTTTGTAGCTGAAAATTAACTTATCAATGCCCCCTAATCTTTGTGATCTACAACATGAATCAAATTGGAATTCAAGGAAAATAAAATTGAAAATTCTATGGAAAACCACAGCAAAACTCACTTCCATGACATAACCTACCAATGACAAGGAGCAACATAACTTAGATTACTGAAACTTCTTGAATTCTTTGCCCTAATAGTTTAATTACAACTGTTTAATAAGAATCAACTTCCCCAAAGAGTCCACTTCTTGCTCATGTGCCATATTTTGGGACTAAAATTTAAGCAGAAAAAGAATGAAACTCAATGCTTCATCTTCCATCTCCATGAATGTTATCCCAAAAACCTACAGACACATACCTTCACCCAAAAGATTGATGTCCAAATTTCATCAAATTGGTCGATGCTTGAAATAAATGTCCAGATCCCTAATCTCAGTGGAACATTCACTGGGAACTAAAGAATATATTGCACTCAATCCAGAAACAAATCCAGAAACACATATTGCCAATAAATTTTTCCAAAACTATGATCACTAAATACAACCATATACTCATAACAGGAAAATACAAAATAAATGGCCTCTAACATTCAGAAAGTGCAGAGGTGAAAAAACAAGCAACTTGCCTCGCTGCACCAAAGACAGGGAGAGCACCATGATTTTCCTGAAAATCATTAATGAGAGACAGCGCTAACCTTTCTGCGACTAAGGTTGAGAAGAACCTACAGTCCTAAACACCCCAACTCTTCCGCTTCTTTTGTATGACATTCATGGGCGGAAGGAAGCCCAAATTTTCGTTGGAATCGAGAAACAGAAGAAGAGAGAGTGAGAGAGCTGAAAACAACAGTGAGATTAGCAGTTCTACCATTAGATCAGACAGTTGCGTGGAAACCCAAATTTGAAAAATCAATAGAATCCTAAAGAAAGGATAGTGGGAGGGAAGGACGAAGATGCAAGAGGATATCTTATTAATATATACATTATCAGACAAAGAAAAAGAACAATAACAACAACGGAAAATGGAAAGAGAAGTGTTTAAACATGTAAGAGGGAAGAACAAATTTAGAAGTAGGATTCTCAATAGGTTGAGATTGAGTGGATCTCACATGTGATAATGTAGGAAGTTTTTTTTTTCCGGTAGAAGATAATATGGGAAGTTTCTGTGGATATCACATGTGATGAGAATAGAAACCGTATATAGAATGGGACTCTATATACATCGTTGCATAAGGCCACTTAGATAAGATTGACCATGGAATTCCACTCCTAAACACTCTACCATACTTCAGGATTTCCAGAACTCTAGCACTTTACTCTTTCACAAGGGAACTCCACAAGTAGTAGTTAAAACAGAAACGGAAAGGATGTGCCATATGCTTGCTGCAAAGGCTCTTGGCTTTCCTGTGTTATGCAAATTGCTGCCGGCTGTGCATCAGAGAAACCAATAACAATTATTTATTAAAAAAATTCACACGATTTTAACAACCACACAAATAGGGGGGAATAAAACTATAAATAAATCTAAAACTCATGGCACATGAGAGATCAGAAAAACTTGTAAAATAGCAGGTAACTGGGATATGAAAAGAGGAGGAAAAGAAGAGAGAGAGAGAGAGACTCATTACTCACAGTGTTCTCTTCAGTAGTCTAAATAATATTTGAATCCCTTCTTCAATGGATGAGAGGGTGTACAAAACACAATACGTTGGGGGTTGAGGGTGGAAAAAGGATTTTATACAGCCATGGACAAAACCGAAAGGAGGTGTCCGGCCATTCCTATTTTCTCAGAGGTTGGGTCGTTTCACTCCTTTCTCAGAGAGCAGGCATATGAGAGGGATAATATGAAGAGGAGGGAGATGGAAACGGGTCTAAGGGGGTTCCTCTTTTGATTCCCTTTTTTTCTACCAGAGATTGTGTCGTTTCAATCTTATTTTCTCTCTATCCTTTTTGGGTTTTTCATTCCTATTTTTTTCTCTCAAAAGAGGTTGCATTTGAGAAGGTCCGAAGGATAATGGAAAGAGAATGCGTCTGTTCACGGAAAGAGAGATAAGAAGGGGACTCAGGGTTATTTTGGGTTTTTGAAAAATTAAAAAACAGATTGCTACAATGCATCTGTTCATGGGAATGGGAACAAGAGATGGAAAGTGCTTTCAGGGGTATTTTGGGCTTTGGAAAGTGAAGAAATGGAATGAGAGATGGAAAGGGGACTCAGGTTAATTTCAGCATTAGAAAGACGACTTGGGACACGTCTGTTCAAGTGGGAATGAGAGTTTGAAAGAACACCGTAACAGATCCTATTACTGTTACAATATCCCAAAATCCCAAAACTCATATAATACCCAAAAACCCTCAACTCTTGTTGTTTATGGGTTTAAAACACCATAGAATAATAAATAGGTGTTTTGGGGGGGGGGGGGGGGGGATGAGATTAGGGAAATGGTTTCTAGATACAAAACCACCAATTTCTTGACTTTGTTATTACAGCCATGCAAGTACTTTATCGAAGCAATTTGAGTAATTATCGTTACCTTTCTTCATGGAGGTAGTGATTTAATGTTCCAAAAACTTCTCCGGGTAATTATGTAATCACTTGGAACATGTTTTGAAATAGAGACGTACACCTTTTTCTTTTTTGTTTTTGTTTGAAAGGGGACGGAGGGGTATTTTGGACTTTGAATGGGTGGATATCAGGGACATTTTGGGTATCTGAAAATTTTGAATATATATATTATGTATACATATAGCCCCAACCCACTTAACAAAGCCCATTGTACATATAATATATATGAATATATAGCCCCAACCCACTTAACAAAGCCCATTATACAGATAATATATTGTGTATACAGGGTCGGGCTAGCCCTGCCTGGGCCAAGGCCTTAACCTAGGCCAGGCCAGGCCCAGCCCTGTCCGGGCTCAGGGCAGGTTAGGGTCGGATCGAGATGGCCGAGTTTTTTTGACACCCCTAATCCGGGGCAGTGATTTCACAAACAGTTACTCAATCGGTTTGAAGCTGTAAATGGTCATCAAACGGGTTCGTCTTTACTCTTTATGTGCTCTTCAATCTGCACATAGTGAGAGCGATTACACCTCCTCAATTCAGCATCACCATGTGGGAGTTTGTTAGGTACTTGATCGATATGCCAAAAGCTCCAGAGCTGATGGAACGTGTTAAATCAAGCCCTTTAACCTATCCCATACTAGGCTGGCCCAATCTAGCGCCCATACACTAGAGTGTGTCTCATTAGACACATAACAGACCACCACGCTTCCGCAACCGTTGTCCTCGGTGGCTCTCACTCTAAGCAGTTTTCAATCTGGCAGTAAGTAGCCCTTTCCAAGTGGCTCTACTCTCCTCCAAGGTTTTTGCATGGTGGCAGGTAGCCCTTTCCGTTACTTGAACCCACTACTTGGTGACTGGCTTTGATACCAAATGTTAGGTACTTGACCGATACGTCAAAAGTTTTAGAGTTGATGGGACATATTAAATCAAACCCTTTAACCTATCCCATACTAGACTGACCCAATCTAGCGCCCATACACTAGAGTAAACCCCATTAGGCACATGATAGAGTTTTACTCTACAAATTCAAGAGAGCTCTTTAGTGAGCCATTGTTATTTCTTAAGGAAACTCAAAGGGCCCAATGCATCCATGGAGGCTGGAGCCGTTTTTACCATTTGAGGGTCATGAAAATTGGCATCACTCCTTAAATATAGCAAGCAGTTACGCCTCCTCTAAATCTCTAATGGTATACTATATACCATATTCAACCTAGCAGTTAGCAAGTGGGAATGAACTTATTCGAACGAAAATGAGACGAGACATCCTAATGTCAATACTACCATAAGCCAGCCATCCACCATGGGATTCACATCCTCTACGATGCGCTGCCCGTAGCGGCCTGAGTGATGCAAACTGAGCCGTGCGCACAAAGACCGCCTTACCCCTGTCTAAACGTCTTGTTCAAGCAGGGGTAAGGCGGTCATTGCACGCACGGTCTAGTCTGTGTCGCACAGGCTGCTACGGGCAATTGCGCTGTAGACGATCTGAATTGTCCACCATGAGGAACCCAGTTCACCATCCACCATCCAACCAAATCCACCACAAATAACTATTAATCCCATTCCTCCATCTACTACATGCCACCCACAATTGGATAACATGGATATTGTATACCATGTCAAACCCCAACCAAAACACAAAGCCAAACGTCCATCCCGTTCGGTAGGGGTGTCAAACTGTTGAACGATGAAGCTAGAACATGATTGTAGGAGGTTGAAGTTGCCTTATATTTACTCTGTTGATCTTCTCGGTACAGCAGAGGATCAATAGAGTAATTAATGGCAGCACTATTGGTGGACTTGGGTGTGCTTTGTCAATTCATATGGGCACCCTATAAGCTATTGAAGATAGTTTGGACCATCTAATTGTCGAACCTGACAATGAAGTACTGATCTCTATCCTCATCGACGAATGCACTAATCAACTAAATTCAGTGATTCTTATCATCCAGAATATTACTTATTTGGCATCGAGCTTAGAATCATGTATTTTTTCTTTTATTCCAAGGGGGAAACAGTTTGGCTGACTCTCTTGCTAGGAGGGTCCGGTCCTTGAATTGGACAAAACTTGGTTGTTGTCCGGGTTGCAACCATGTTCTTACTGTCCCAATCATAGGAGCTGACTTGAAATCTTTAAGGATATTTTAGAAAATATTTAAACTTAAAGGTGTATTTATGAACCCAAAGGGGAAGGGGATTATTCCAAGTTAGTACCTACTATTGGGGGCAGCAGGAACATGGCTGCAATCCAGGTTGCAACCAAATTTATTCAGGTCCTTGACGTGTAGGATTGATTAACCAATTTCCACTCCATGGCTTCTTGAAGCTTCATTTACAAAAAAAAAATAATAATAAAAAAAAAAGATATTTTACTTTCAAATTATTTTTGAAATTCCTTTTATGTCCTTATTTTAAACATTTTTTTAGAATAAGACAAGGGAGAATTAAAAGGAAGTGTTAAATTCTAAACAGGTGTAATTCAGACACTTTCTTTATAAAATCACAAAACTCATTCAAGGGAGTCACTTTGCTGATAGAAATGTACTGCAAAACTGTCAAACATGTTGTACTTCACATGTTTAACAAGGAAGTTACACTGCTCATAAGTTGTACTACAAAACAGTCAAATAGTTAGCCTTAGTTGTTAAACTGTACTACACATTTGTCCAATGGAAAAGTGGTTCAATCCTTGCCTCTTTGAAAGTATCCGTCGAGAGTCTGGACCCTGTTGTATGTGGAGGCTTTGCCCAGCCCACCCTTAACTAACAATATCCCTCCCTTTCCTTCCTCCTATGCCGAGAGATAGAGATGGAGATGGCAGAAGGTGGCATGATGCCAGGAGGAATGATGCCATCCCCGGCGATGCCGGCATCCAACGGCACCGCTATGCAGAATATGATGATGATGCATATGACCTTCTTCTGGGGTAAGAATGCACAGATTCTCTTCTCAGGTTGGCCAGGCAGCAACACAGGGATGTACGTGCTAGCCTTAATCGTAGTGTTTGTGTTAGCAGTGCTGGTGGATTGGCTTTCCCATTGCCAACTGATAAAATCGACCAACCATGTGGTGGTAGGGTTGCTGCAAATGCTTATGCATACTGTCCGTATGGGACTAGCTTACCTGGTAATGCTTGCTCTTATGTCATTCAATGTTGGTGTATTCCTCGTTGCCATTGCTGGCCATGCCCTTGGCTTCTTGCTTTTCGGCAGCAAGGTTTTTAGAGCTGACCAGATACCCATGCCTATCAATCAGAAACCCTCTGATCTTCCTCCCATGAAGTGCTGATTAATGGAATGTTTGATACCATTCTATCCCTCATCCCCATAAAATAAAACTTGTTTGGTTCTCTATATGCAGATTCTTCCTTTTATTCTCTGAAGTTAATTTTTTTATGTATTGAGAAGTGATTGTTCAGATGGATATTTGATTTATATACGTATTGGAATGGGATTTATTTGAGGAGAATGCTTGATCTATCTTGTTGGAATTTAACCATCAACCTGGTTACTCGTATTAATACAATAAAAATAGATTTCCAACCCAATTCATTACTCTCCAATATGGAGTTATGTAGAAGATTACATAGAGGATCTCTAGTCGGTTACTAGAGGATTACAAGAGATTGAGTTTAATATCACATGTGGGATTTCATGAGATTACATACAATCAAAATTTGGTAAACATGGTAGGTAATATCACATGTGAATCCTGAGATAAAATCATATCCAAAGATGAATCTTGAGTCTTGATCACATCCAAAGATTTCTAAAATGAGAGGAATCCGATCTTGAGTGTCTATAAGAAAGAGGACTCTCAAGATAGGTTGATAACTCGAATATGCCATGGAATTTGGATTGGGTATTTTACTTTTGCGTTCAAGTTTGAGATCTCTTTCCATAACAAAAAATAATACAGGAAATATAGGTTACCTGAGAACCGCAAGTGCAGTTCTTCCTCCAGATAATAGTTCTTCCACACTTGAGCAACGAAGGGATTTGAAGATCAACTCTTGAATCTCCAAATCAAAGCAAAGCCAACACAAACTTTCATCAACGATTTAGGGTTTCTAAAACCCTAACCGCACACCACCACTCACAAAAGAACAAGAGAGAGAGAGAGAGAGAGATCGACTAGGGGAGGGAGGTGAAAAATCTGGTCAAGCCTGCCTTGGCCGAAACTCTCTGGTAGTGTTTATATAATCCCCAATTCCTAGGGTTCAGGTGATTCACTTCAATCCTTTTCCTAAAGTGAATAGGAAACTGTTGGAGATGAGTAGTTCGACTTGTATTCCAACTTGCTTCTAAAGAGCGAAGAGGTAGAATCTAAAAGGGACTTTGTGATATTTTAATTATATTTTTTTTCGCTAAAAGATCGTATGTATTTAGAAGAAAGAGAATGTACAAAAAAATGGGGAAACCCAGAGACAAAAACAAAACTACTAAAGCAATCCCCACCATCGACTAAGCGAATAGCAGGGGAGCCACTAGCGGACTAAAAACAGAAAAATAAACATGATAGGAAGAGATTAAAATGACCGAATCTAGGTCTTTCCTGTGCATCCATTCTGAGGTCCTCTTCTATCAAACTAGGCCAAGAAGAAAATTGAGTCGAGGCTTCAAGTTTTGCCGCCGATTTAGCGAGGAAATCAACCATTAGGTTAGCCTCTCTATAGCAATAAGTGATTTTCCATTCAGAGGTATCGATGAAGCTTTGAAGAGCTGTCCACCTTTGTCGAATAAACCACGGAATCATAAAGTTAGAAAACTTGAACACCACCACCGTAGAATCACATTCAATCCAGACATTTGTGAGATGAAGGTCTTTAGCCTGCTTAAAGCCAATAATTAGAGCACTACACTTTGCCACAAAATTTGTGATATTTTAATGGGTTGTTATTCATGTAACAAAGGTAGGTTACATTTGGAAAAATAACAAAATGGTGAAAAGACCAAATATGCAATAACCAGTGGGACATTGAACGATTAATTATTGGGGTAATTTTGGCATTTCATTTTCTTTTATTAAAATCACAAGATTGTATTTAAAATTAGTATATAAAAGGGCATTTCTATCATTTCATCATACTCCTGTCTAGATTTTCATCCAACGGTCCATTTTAAAGTTCCCCTAAAGCGCAATCATTCACTTCTCTCTTTTAGTTTCCCGCATTTACCTCTCCTCTCTCCACTCCTCCTCCTCTGAGAAAGAAAGAACCACTTTGCTGGAGATAGGTGGTCGTAGATCTGCAACCTGCGCCGCATCGCTACCACTCCTCACAGTCTCAGATGCGATAGGCGGTCGATTCTCTCGCAAGCGAACCAGGTTTCTCTCCCAACTCTTAATCTCTCGTTGTCGGAATACCATCAAAGACAGCAACCACAGCCGGATCCGTCGATCTGCTGTTGTTCCCATCTGTGAAAAAAAACCGAGATGTCACGCGAACTCCTCTCTTTCTATCTCTCTGCTGTTCCCATCATTTTCTAATGATGGGGAGAGAATTATAGGAAAATCAGGGTAATAAAGTCAGCAAAAATTCTTTGGTCATATCTCTCCCGCAATGTGCCAACGAAACTTTAATTTTTCTTGGGCCTGAGGTTGAGCAGATTATTCATTTGAGAGAAACTAAGAGTTTTTTTAAGCCATTACAGCTCTAAGAGTGAATGCACAAATAAGCACTTGGGTATTGGCAATAGTGATCAAGATGTGGTAGCACATGGTGCTGGCTTGTTGGGTTGGAATCAAAGTTCCTTCGCTACCACAATCACCTCATTAAAAGCTCTAAATCCACGATTCTAAATTAAAAATCCTAACTCATGATTTCAGAATCTAATCATAAAATAGAGAACGAAGGTGGGAGGAAGAGATGGCGAGTTAGCCATGGACCATACCTGGAGAGATTGAAGTTGCAGGAAGGTCCATTCGTAGAATGATTGAGTTGTAGAAGGAGATTCCTTTCTCTACCATCTGGTTTGGTCGTCGTGAGAGAGGAAGAGATTTGTTCGGTTTAGCGCTTTTAGGGTAGAAGCTGCCAATGGAAGCAGCGGCTTTGACAGATTCCTTTCTCTACAGTTGCGTGAGGGTGCGTTGGCATGAGGATGTCACACCATCGTCGGAGAGAAGCCTGGAGAGGAGACAACGGATACTGGTTTGGTCGTCGATCGTCACGTCGTGAGAGAGGAGAGACGAAGGAGGAGCAACTTTGATAGGTGGGGTGATTTTTTGGGCAATCAAAATTGACCGTTGGATTGTAGTGCATAATTACGTTTTAACCCTATTTTAAAAATTAAGTTAAAATTTGTGGATTTTCCCTATTTTCAAGCAATAAATGTGATTTTACTCAATTATCCTTATAAAATTGTTTCCAACTGGGTCCTAAACTGTAGTTTGAAGAGGGTAATAGGTGTCTTGTTATGTTTGGATAAATAACAGACCCTTGTTACACTAATAATTCCCCTATTTTAATTATAGTAAATTATATTTATCAAATAAAATTAATGACCATAAATAAAATACCACCAACTTATTTTTTTAATTTCTCAATTAAATGCTATACATAATTAAACTCTTTAATTTGCACATATGACCCTACACTAAATAATATCTCATGATGGACTATAGGGCATGAAATTAAATATTGCCAAACCTTAATCCATCGTCTTTAATCAGAGATCATGTAATCATAATCGGACGACAAAAAATATGATTAAACATTATTTGAAATAATGTACTAATATATTTAATAAATAGAAAAAAAAAATTACAAAACATTTAAAAAAATGCCAGAGGATACAGATTTCTGACCGATTAATCACATGCATTCTCTCTACTTGATATTCCCCAATCAAGGGTAGTGGATTTCATATTAAGCATATCTTTCGTTCATGATGCTCAATCACGAATCCAATAAACCGATATTTAGTCCATGTGACATCAACCATTGGTGTATGCATCTCTCCATAATACGACAGGCAGTAACACCGTAACGATAAGGATGTCGATGTGACATCAACCATTGCAATGTAACATTGTAATGATAAGGCTCTCTCATGTTAAAGGGTCACAGGTGATGGGTACGCATCTCTTTATAATACGACATACAGTAACACATGTGAGAATTTGTACTAGATTCTTTTCTGTATGCACACATTAAGTGTACTTACATTTTTACCCTGAAAACACTTTTTCTAGTGCCATACAATGTAACAACCATATGAACAGGATGTCCGGTCCTATCCCTAGTCGTACGAGAACGATTTTGGGTGAATACCCATGGAACAAACTTATAAGCCCATAAATGAATTCATGCAATAAAAATATAATTTATTTATTCCAAAGAGAAATGGGTTTGAAATGAACCGGCTTTGATGGACATACTCCAACACATCTTTCCTTCTAGCTCCAGTGGATTATATATATGTCGTTGTAGACACCATGGATCAAAAACTCGATCGAAACCTGTCGAAACCGTCAAGTTGTCTTAGTGTCGACAGGTTTCGAGACGAGTTATCGTGTAACTTTAAAAAATCCCAAAACTCGAAATGGGTTTGATCGTTTCGGTCAAGTTTCGATCGAAACTTGGTCGAGCTGGTTGAAACCATAGCCTTTTGAATACCCTTTTCCGTGGTAGAACCTTATCTCCCTTTCCCATCTTCTTTTCCCATTCAAAGCAACGACAGAAGCTCTTCTTCTTCTATCTTCTTTGGCATTCTTTAGGTGGATTTGCTCGGTTTTGGCTGGAATTTCTTCATAACCTTGCCATATCAAGGTTATTTTTGCATCTTCTTCTGCATTCAACTCATCTCTTCATAACGTTGCCATATACTTCCTTTTTTTTTTCCGGTAGAAATACACTAGTAAAAGGGGTGAAAAGTAAATGAAATATCCAAAGGACAAAGAGATTTTTCTAAAAGGTTTGGAAGAAGGCAACCTGTAATTCCTGCCATTTTGTGATAGTCTAGATTATGAGATCCACTCTCCATGCTGCTTAAATAAAGGATAACCTAAAGAAGATTGATTGAATTCATCTAGAATGACCATGGTTTAAGTTCATGGTATTGGTTCTAGGATCGGTCACCCTGGAAATCGATATGGGATTGGATAAAGATCAGTGTTTCGGCTGGCATTGGAAGTTTTTTTATGGAAAGTTTTGAGTAAGGATTTGAGCACTATGGTGAGAGTTCCAGAATTTTAAAGCATATTGATACTTTGTGGCGTGTGAAAAAAAGGATTGGCATATTGATACTTTGTGTCTGTATCGTATCAGCGTGTACGTTAGTAAACTTGGGTCAATAACCACAAGTACCATTTTCAGTGATTTTTTGGTGAAAGTAATTCATGGATTGTGTTTAAAATGTGAGAAATAGGCAACCTGCAAAAAATCAGACATAAAAACCTTGTTTTAGGGTCGAAACCTTGGTGTCCCCATGAATGGGAAAAAAATCCCTGGTTTCGACCGAAACCTACCAAAACTCGGTTTTGGCTAGGTCGAAACCCAAGTTTTTTTTCCTTGGTAGACACTGAATTTTGTCAGCCCCCGGCAATGACAACAACTGGACATGGATGATCGACGATGTCTTTCGAAGACACCTTGCGAGACCTTGAAACCTCTCTGAATAGCCAAAATCACCCAAGCCTTGAGACTAGCATTAGGAGTGCAAGCACTACCGCAGCGCCGTAGAGCTCCCAAGGGGTCCGTCCCATCTCCATCTTGGGAAGCACACCTCAAAGCCTAGTTATGAATGTTTTCGTGTCCAAAGCCCTGTTTTGCTTGTCCTGGGGTCCGTCCCATCCCCAGCTCCGAATCCTTTGGCAACCTTGTCCCTAGTCCGGATCACTCAGATTCAACTACTTAGTCTATTCCCATACATTTTTGCCTTGAAGCCTATGAATCCCATATAGCATGGTGGTTCTATTCAAAGATCAAGCATTTGGCTCACGTATCTTCCACGACACCGTTATTCTGCCCAAAGTCTGAGCATCAAAGCCAATCTTTTCAAGCTGTTACTCTGTCCAACAGAGGATAAGTTGATCATTTATCTCTACCTGAGTCGGGGGACGTCACCCACCTAGTATTCTTAGTGACTGCATTGGTTTATTGTACAGGTATACATTCCTATTGTTGACATTGGCACAATGTAGACTCTTAACTACTCCATGTAGTGTACATAATACTAAGCATAACGTAGTTTAGTTTCCTTTGAATGATTGATACATCATGATTTAGCCATACATGTTGGTATAGGGTATGTTATTATGGAAGAATATTCGAGATCAAGCATCTAGTAGAAAAATCGGTTTAACCGGGCGAGGTGGGTGCCTAACATCTTTCCACTCTTGTAACTTGACCACTTACCCAGAACCTCTGACCAGACCATACGGAATCATGTAGCACTTTATAGGATTACACCAATCAGGTCCTAGGCCCTAATCCTAGGTCGCGACTCCATTTCATATGATTGTACGATCCCAATCCCCTGATAATTGTGAAACTCTTCTTTTCGGTCCTCAAAGGGATGAAAACCCTCGATCCCGTGACGGATTCTCACAGCTACAGGAGAGATTTTTCGGACATTAGCTCATCAACAGAATGAAGAAGAGAGCATGCGCATTTCAACTTTTGAAGCATCAAAACTTCATAGCCATAATCCTAATAGATTTTTAGAGAAAAGGCTAGTACGCTGCCAGGGTACCCAACATGTATCATCATTTCTCCTCCCCTTTTGGAAAAGACTCCCTTCCCCTCCAGTATCCAGCTTTGTGATTGGTTTATGCGGCTAGTATTCAAGATTTTTGTTTTCATCTTTAGGATTTCAAAAACATTGTTTTATATGCGTTATATTTTTTATTTTCTTCTTGGTTTGGTCTTGTGACTTGTGTGATTTCATTTCGCTATCCACTAAATGTTTTTCTTCTTTAAATGATTTTCAGTGGGAAAATGTGGATTGTCTGATGGAGAATTGGATTTTCATCTATTCGCTTGTCCATATGATTTAGATTTTCTGATGGAGAAACAGATTTTTATTTGAAAATGTGACTTGGATTTTCTTCTTTAAATTGTTTACTCTTTTCAATGGATTACTCCATCAAATAAAAAGTGGTTATAGGTTGCAAACATTCAAAATTCAAACAATGAGTGGAATGCTCCAACAAATAAAAAGTGGTTGTAGGTTACAATTGAAAGTGGCGGCAGAAGTGAATCAATACAAGATTAACAGAAAAAAAAAAAAAATTTAGAGGATCTTGATGCACGCATGTAGTAAAATATCTGATTATGGTTTGATAGTTACCTTGAACACACATGTGGTATATTCCTCCAAAGGAATGTAGTACGAGCACTCGATCTCCGTCTCAAGAACCACCTCCAATGGCCAAAAACCCAAGCTTGAGGAAGAAGAAGACTCTCTTTCTCTCTCCTCAATTCTAATTCTTACTTTTGTATAATTCTCTTAGGTTTTTGGACTAAGGCATCTCTATATAGAAAAGCCTAATTTGAAGATTCCAAATTAATGAACGAGATCAAGCCAATTGATGTGATCCTAAAAGGTAGCTTTTAAGTTGTCCTTAATCACATAAAAGGAAGATATTTCAAAAGGTGCAACCTAAAAACCTCAGCAGTAGAAAGTTTCATTACACTTTTGTGGACACTGAATTTTATCACCCCCTGGCAATGATGACAAACAAGGACATAGATAGATGGTACCTCTCTCGAGTCACCCATAAACCCATAAGAAATATCCAGACATAAGAAAAATGACCATTTTAGCCAAACCATACCGTTCCGGACCCAGGTAGTACTGCTCGAGGGCTCGGTGGCTCAAACTGGACCCCGGTGGGACCACCCAGGACCTGGGCGGCTGGTGCCGCCCAGGCCTAGGTGGTGCCCTCTATAAATAGAGAGCCCCTCTAACTTCATTTATACAATTTTCAGAGCCAAGAGAAGCTCTGAAAAATCCCGAGGAAGTCCCAGAAATCCGGAAATCTAGAGAGAGAAGAAAAGAGGAAAATAGAGAAGTTTTGTCTTTTTATCCTTTTTAGGATTTAGTTTTTGTTTATTTTGGCCCTCGAGGTCCTGTCAGTGATTAAAGCGCGGAAGCCCTGGCCGGAGTCTAGGAAGCCCTGTTAGTGATTTGGCAATACAACACGGAAGCCCTGTTGGTGTTTCAAAAATACTTCACAAAAGCCCTACCGGAGTCTAAGAAGCCCTGTTGGTGATTCGACGATACAACAAGGAAGCCGTGTCGGTGTCCAGGATGCCCTAGCAACATTTCAGCCCATTATAACATTGAGGTACTAGCTCAAGTAATAAGGTCTTTCATCCCTAGTGGTACAACTGTTACTTAGCCCAAAGTCTTAATACAAGAATCGAGATACCTCATTTATAAGGCATTATTCTGTCCAACAAGAGAGAGTCAGGTAGTATGTCCATCTCCACCTAAGTCGGGTGGTGACCCATTTCGCACTTTTCACGTTTTTGATATATTAAACCATCAGGTACATATTTTTACTATGTCCATTTATTTCGGCATAATGTAGATCATTTAAGCATATTTTCACTATTTTTACAGTTTTCATTATATTTTGCATATTCATTATCTTATATATTAGTATAAATTAAGTCATCATGGGAGAACATTCAAAATCAAGCATTTAGTAAAAAGACCGGTTCAACCGGGCGATGTGGGTGTGTAACACTTTCCCATTCTCGTAATCTGACAGCTTACCCAGATTCTCTGAGCAAACCATATGGAATCATGTAGCCCTTATAGAGCTACACCAATCGGGTCCTAGACCCTAATCCTAGGTGGCGAATCCATTTTATTTTATATATTGCATGATCCCGATAATTGTGCAATCCTCTTCTTTGTAGTCCTTGAAGGGAGGATCATTTTCGGGAGAACCCTGATACCTTCCTAGATCGAGGGTGGGGGTGGGGGAAGACCCCTCCCCCGACATCTCTTGGCAGATCCTTACAACTTTACACCCCAAACTACTAACATCCATAATAGACCCTCACAGGCATGAAATAAAAAAATTGTCATAAACCCTGCTCCTCAATATATTAACCTGGAGTGTCTAGATCAATGATTGGACCAAAATATTTGAAACACTTTAAATAATAATATTCAATATAATATTATTGAGCCCCAGATTTTGACCAATCATAGTCCGAAAACTCGTTCGCTTGGATGTTCATACTTAATAGGATGTGGAAACCTTATTCATCACTAGGGATGTAAACGGATCGGATTCGGATCGGATACGGATCGGATGTGATCGGAGCCGGATATTCCCTGGTCGAATACGGATACCTCTAAACGGATTCGGATGCGGATCGGATTCGGATTTTCGACCATCCGTTTACATCTCTGCCTTGTGTAACCCGGACCTTCCTCCCCCTAGCGGATACAATTCACTCTCAATCCATATCTCTTAGATCATGATTCTCTTTTCATCATATTCTAGAACTTATTTAATCTTCAAAAACCCTTGAAATCATTATTTACTTAATTTTTTATTATTAAGTATTCGGATTTTTTTTCGGACTGATTTTAATCGGAGTATTCGGATTATTTTCCGGATATCTCTAAACGAATACGGATGCCCCTAAACGAATACGGATGCGAATTCGGATTCGGATTTCGGTTATCCATTTACATCCCTATTCATCACCCCCATTCAAGCATATATTCTACATGCCGAGCATCCGGTGTGTATCCATTTCTATAGGTAGACATCAACCATTGGTACCACAAATGCATAAACCTAGATACATCAATAAGTGCCTCTTAGGTATAAGGAAAAGAAACTATGAGAAATTTCCGTTGCGAAACCATTCAAGAATTTCAATGGATCAATGTTCAACACATTAAAGTGCCTACATTAATATTTTTGTTCCAACCTCAATGAGGAAATATACAATATGTACGTCAACTTTAGCACATAGTGACAATTTTGTCCATACTTGAGAACGATTAACGGTAAAAGTGACTTATTGTAAATAAACAGAATAATTGTAATAAACATATATTTAACCATGTTAAATTGGGTTTGATGAACACACACACATCAAATATCAATAAATTCAACAATCTTTCGATCACTTGCACATCAAATCCAATGTCCAACAACTCTTAGTGCCTATTAGGTATAAGGAAAAGAAACTACAAGAAATTTCCGTTGCGAAACCATTCAAGAATTTCAATGGATCAATGTTCAACATATTAAAGTGCCAACATTAATATTTTCGTTCCAACCTCAATGAAGTAATATACAATATGTACGTCAACTTTAGCACATAGTGCCAATTTTGTCCATACTTGAGAACGAATAACAGTAAAAGTGACTTATTGTACATAAACAGAATAATTGTAGTAAACATAAATTTAACCATATTAAATTGGGTTTGATGGACGCACACAAATCAAATATCTATAAATTCAACAATCTTTCACTTGCACATCAAATCCAATGTCCAACAACTCTAACACCCATGTTCTCAACATGTTTACTAAAGATAATTAGTGTAAATCCCTTTGTCATAGGGTTAGACAAATTGTTTGCAGAATCAACATTGGCAATAATGATATGGTCACACTGTATTATCTCCCAAATGAGATGATATTTGTCCGAGTGAGATCCACATCCTGCCTGTGTGAGGCCACACACCGACCACATGACTGCATGACAGCAGAGTATCCAAATTGAATGGTTGGAGCAAGTTCTTGGGATCACATTTCACTTTCAATGGTTGTCTTTTCTTTTTTTTTTTTTTTTTTGTCAAATCTAAATTTGTAAAACACTTTTCAGTTCTTAATCACATTATATGGCCCATCATGGATCTCGACCTCTATAGTGTACCCATCATTGTCAATCAGGAACATGAGGCTTCTATCCAACATCTTGTGCTGTCACCTGCCCATGAATTACCATTGATTACAAGTTCTCAATCTATGTAACTGTTAAGAAAATCATACGCACAGTTGAGAAAAGACTAGGAAGAATCTCTAGGAAACTTCCATCTCCAATGCAGACAATGACTCGCTTATCCTTTGCAGCTTGTGCATATCCAAGAGTTGCACCATACGACCATCCAATTGATCCATACTGCATCTGGAATTCATACCTGAAACTTCCATCCATTTCAGTTTGTTTCATGCAGAGCAAATTAACTTGAAATTCAAATTGTATTTTGAGATCACCAAAAGGGATCAACAAATTACTTGGGAGAAAGGCAGAACGGGACGGGCTCCCCTGATGTTTTAAAATGCTCAAGTTTACCCTTTCTTGTCATATGTTAAAGAATATTGCTTGCTAACACTCCTCCATTAACCTTCCTTAGGTCTCCTACTATTTTCTTCTTTTCAAAACAATTACTCAGACCTTTGTAAAAATCATTACGTGCAAGCTGTGAAAGTTGTGAAGAACTCGGACCTTGTAAACGGTACTCTTTCACCTTTGTAATAGTCGTTGTGTGCAAGCCGTGAAAGTCCTGAAGAACTCAGTAATGGGTTCTCTTTCACCTTGTAAACGGCACACACTCTCTCTCTCTCTCTTTCCCCTGTGTCTCTCTCACTCATCTTGTTTGAGTGTGAGACCTTTGGAATCGATCGTATGAACCCTAGAATCAGTTCTCAAAAACCACCCCCCCCCCCCCCCCAAAAAAAAAAAAAACCAAGACACAATGATTCTATAGATTTTTGGTGGTGGGCATATCGGATCAGCCGGAATCGGAATCGATCATGATCGTCGAATCAGCCAATTCACTGATCCCATTTTGATCTGAATCAGTTGAGTCATTGATCCGATTCTTCACTCTTGAAACAACAATGACCACGAATGCTTCCCTGTTTTCCGTCCCACCACAACTACCCAGAGGGAGAACTTTTTTAATGGGGGATTTTTTTGGGTAATTTACACATACAATCCCTAAGGTATGTCGAAAGTATAATTATACCCTCAAGTTTTAGAAAATTTTGCATAACCCCCTAAGGTTCACAAATGTTAACACATGCATCCATTCCGTTAGTTTAAACCTAACAATGTTAAAATTCAGGGGTAAAATTACAAAAATGCCCTTTCATGAAAAAAAAACCTGCAATTTCCAGATTGCCAATCGAGTGACCAATATATCCTTGATGGGGTACAATGACACTAATGCCCTCCTCTTCTTCTTCTTCTGCAAATGTATGCCCTCATCTTTCCCCTAATCTCTCTGTTTCACCGATGGAAACCGCCATCACCATCTGCAATCCGACCAAAACCCATTTCCCCCATTTCTGATCTCCCTCGCCCATGTTCCATAGCTCTTCCTCTCTGTTTCTTCTTCCCATCTCCATCTCCATTGACCAAAAATTTCATCAGCACTTTGAGCTTCCTACTTTCCAAAACCCACTAAACGAACCCTCTCATCTTCTCCATTTCTTTTAATACTCCAAACCTAGCAGCCGCAACCTCTCATCTCCATTGCCTTTTTTATTTTTGTGTTCATCTTTGTAAATCACTGACCGAATACTCTCTTTACTTCCCACTTTCTTCCCAAAATCAAATCCATCTGTTACACAAAACCCATTTCTCTTTCTGATTTTTAAATCCCTTCCTGCAAGACCGAGCCCCACCGACTGAAATCTTTCCTATTTTCCCATTTCCACGCATTATTGAATCATTCATCAGTGTTGGAGATTCCTGCAATTTGAATTTGAATTGAGATTTCCGTATTTATTTTTCTTGTCCTTTCCTGGATACTCTGTAAATGCAATTCTACGTCAGGCGAGACCCACTTCTATGGCTGCACAGCAAGACCTGAGAAGGAAACAGAAAAGTATCGAGTGATCTAAAACAAAATGAATGCAAAATGCCCAAATGTCACTCGAATTAGCGCCTGCAATCACCCACTCCGTTCTAAAAATAGGAAACTTCCTCTGAATCCAAAACCTTTCTCTTTACCACCGCCATTTTCAGATTGCCGAGTGTCTATCATCCACTGATCGATCTTCACAGAGAAAAAAAAATCAAGAAATTAACAACACCAACAACCCATTTACAGAAAAGTCTGATCTTTCAAGAAAAACACGATACATACCAGCAACTGATGTTCCCCTTTTTCAAACACTAAACGATTTGATGAAGATGAATTGTTGGTGTTTTTTTTCTTGAAGGGTATTTTTGTAACTTTACCTCTTGATTTTAACATTGTTAGTCATAAACTGACAGAATAGGTGCATGTGTTAACGCTTATGAACCTCAGGGGGGGTATGCAAAACTTTCCAAAACTAGATGGTATAATTATACTCTCGACATACCTTAGGGGCGGTATGTGTAAATTACCTTCTACCAAAAAAAATAAAAAAATGTATGTGTAAATTACCCATTTTTTTTTGGAATTGGAGAGCTTTAATTGGGGGGGGGATTGGGGATGGGGATAGGCCCCAAGGTGCATGGTTTGAGCCTTAGTTAGTAAGTTTGTGTATTATACACGTATCCAAACGTTTAACTAAAAAAAAATATTTTACCATATATTTTCGTATATATGGTAAAATACTCATTTTTTAAGTGCATCCGTATTATACACGTATTAAACACATTTAATATTTTTTAACTTAAGTTTTGTTTTGTTTTAAATAAAAAATTCAAGACGTAAAGGAGAAAAAACGCAAGAAAAAAAACGCAAAACAAAACCCTCGCATAATACGATTTTGGTCTTCTTCTCTTTAAAACCTAGCCGCCGACTGCCCCCATTCCATTCATCTTCTTCATCTCCGTTCTCATTTCAGCTCAGGTGGCCGACGAGACTTCCTTTGAGGCTGAATACCCCCTGCCCCTTCCTATTATTGGTTCCTATTTTAGTTCAGGTGGCCAGTTAATTGCAGCTGCGTAAATCGGTGATTGCAGAGGCAAATAAGCTCTATTCCTCTTCTTCGTCTCCGTCTCTGTTCGCCAAACGATTGCAGCGGTGATTGCAATGGTGGTCTGGTGGGAACACTCAATTTGAGGCTCTTTCTTCTTCGTCTTTGCAAGTCGTTCCTCTTCTTTTTCTCTTTTTTTTTTTGGCTTCATCTTTCTGGGGTTTAATTCACGAAACAAATTTTTTTATAAACAAATATGATTCGAGTAACATGAATTGACAAAACTGCTATTTGATGCAATTGATCATTGACTATAATTCTAATGCCCTGTGACGTAGTAGACCATTAAGCACAAGCTTAGCAGCAGGTCATCTGAGCTCTACATATGACTATATAGAGTATTAACCTGCTATTAAGGTACATGAACTTCCATTGGTGATGTTAGTTTTTTATTTTTTTTTTTTTGATGAAAAAGGAAATCTGCATTAATCAAAACATAATATTAACAAGAGTTTCCATGCAGTCTGATCGGCATTTGTACTCCTAGCATGCCTAGCTAACTTATCAACAGGCTGTATCAAAGAGCGGGGTTGTTTGAGTATATTTACAGTCCGAAGGGAAGATAGGTTGTGGGATATATCAAACAAAAATGAAAACAACTCCCATGGCCACGGGTTGAGATCTCGATCAGTAAGCCAATCCCGAATCTGCTGGGAATCAGTCCAGATGGTCACTTGTTTGCAGTCCAATGAAAATGATCTTTCGATCCCTGCTTGGATTTCTCGCAGCTCTGCTTCCTGTGCTGTGCCTACGAATCCACAGTCCATTGCCGATGCTAATAGTCTATTGTTATGAATAATTAAGAAGTCCCAGCCACCAAAGGATGAAGAATGACAAAAACTCCCATCAGACAAAATGAGACATGTATCCTTTGTATCCAAGTCTAGATAATAGGAGAGGGGAGGGATGGAAATAGGAACCATATCATGAGGAGAGGGTACTGGCCCTTCTTCAAAGTCAGATAAATTTAAGTTCGTCAGCCATCCATGAATATTTCTTAGAATGATTTGAGGGTTGATGGGCCTGTTTTGAAAAAGTACTTGGTTCCTGTGAAGCCAAAGGAAATAAAAGGTGATGGACAGTATGCATAAGATCCTATTCTGTGTATGCTTACTCCCCCAATCAGGTTCAAGAGATTGTTCAGCCCATCCAAAATGGTTGAACCCGTAATGTACTCAGTACGGATGCCTAAGGGTCCCATTGCCCATACTCGTTTGGTAAAACAACCAGAGAGGAATAAATGCCAAGGGGATTCAGGTTCCATCTGACATAGGGGGCATAAAGTATTATCCAATCCTACCCAGGGCACCTTGGATTTAGTAGGAACTCCATCATGGAGAACACGCCACAGTTCATCTTAGAGATGAGTTCTTGAACGCATTGTCTTATTTTTTTTTTTTTTTTTGTTTGATGAGATATTTTTATTGATATTTTGATTTATTAAATGATAATCTTATGAGATGTAATAGGGGGATATTATATTATATTTATTTTAATTATGAGGTTTCTTTTTGATAAAATCATTGTCTATATGCTATTATTTTGTTTATTAGATGGTGCATGTCTAGTACATAGTGAATATATGCTCATATCTTTGCTTATAAAGTGATCATATTAAACACGTATCATATTAGTACTGTATGCATTTTATTACGTTGATTTTTTGAAAAGCATTAATGTTATCTAGTCCGTTTAATTGTCGAGCGTATCTGTTCTCATTCAATTATCGTTCCCGAACTTACTAACTAAGGGTTGAATTCATGACCTCTTATTTAAGGAGTTGGTCTTTTGTCAATTGAGCTGACCCCTTGGGGTCTTTTTTTTTATTTGATAGAGTTTAGAGGGGGGATTTGAGAATGTGGTTGTGAATTTTGAATTGAGAGTAATGATGCTTCAAAGTGGACTGTATTTATAAGGGAAATTTCGCGGCAACCTCACAAGAATCCGCTTTATGTCCATCATACCTGTCGAAGGAGAGACAGAAAAATGAACTTTTATAGGGTCCCATCATTATTTCTAAAAAAAAATAAAAAAAATTAGAATCCCATCATTATCATATTATTTATTGCACGTGAGAGTATCCTAGTGTAAATAAAATACTAGTGTCTTGTGCCCTTTTTTCTTTTCCCAAACCTTTTTCTTTCTTCTCATTCCCTTGGTTTCAACTCGTACCTTTGGAGTCGTCCGTCGTTGAAACAACAACCACATGTTAGCATTTGGACCATGGTTTGAGGTATCGGATCGCATCGATCAATTTGGTCAGATCGGATCGATATTGGTTGAGACTGATCCTGATATTGATCCAATCTACATATATGGATAGGGGTAAAATATAAAAAAATTAATTTTTTAATAAAAAAACAAGGACAAAAGGGTCATATTTGCCCAAGTTTAGGCAATCCTGATCTGTATCGATCTATCCGATTCCAACCGGTACCGAGATCACGAACCATGATTTGGACAAACCTAGATTTTACCATCCTTCAAGTGCTCTTAGTTTTTTTGTTTTTTTTTTTGGGTAAAGTTGTGCTCTTAGTTCATTGTCCATGGATCTGCATTTCTCCATTGAGCCTCTTAATATCTTTAACTAGGCCACGACCATCAATACGATAATACCTGGCCTCTGTTTCTACACTGCCCTTTCTTCTCAGAGGTAATTTTTTGCAAATTTGGCCAATTCATGGTTTTTTATCTTCATATTTCAATCAGTTCTTACTTGTCATAGAATTTGAACTCCTGTAGGCTTAACCATTTAAGCAAAAAAAATCAGATTTCTTAAGATTCCTTTTTTATTTTTTATCTTTGCTTATGTGGATAAAATTTTGAGAATAAAAGAAGAGATTTTAGGTCATTTTATCTATTGTTATTAGGGGGTATTATTGGTATTTTAGAAAATAAGGGTATTTTGAGGTTTAAATGAAAATATTTTAGGTGATGTCATCACTTAACAACCATTTTTGACAGAATGGATACAATTGATAAAATCTTTTAAGTTCAAGAGAAAGAAGAATTATTACCCAAAACCCAGGGGAGGGATTTGTCATTCGGGCATCATAGAGAGGAGGGGGAGTAATTTACTCAAAAAATTATTACAATAAGACAAAAACCATCCATCATCATAAAACAAAATCCTTTTCTTTTATTTTATCATTATAATAAAACAAAATGACATATCATATCAACATTGTAATAAAAAAAATATATCCATTACAATATTCATTTTTTTTAGGCACTTGTATATTGATTTTCTCAAGTACCAGCTCGGTAGTGCATCCATTTGTTTCAGTGTTTCTTTTTGACTTGCTTGATCTAATGTGGGCCTGATTGCATCATTTATTGCATTTGTTTTATTTTGTAGTGCATTCATTTGTTTCTTTTGCCTTGCTTGACCTATTGTGGGTCTCATTGCATTATTTATTGCATTTGTCTCATTGTTCATTCATTTGTTTACGTGTTTCACTTGTTCTACACTTAATTTCGTGTTTGCTTGATTATTGTTTTACTACACTTGATTACTACATTGTGTATTGCACTAGTATTATTTGGTGTTGTGGTGGTATCCATTGCTTAAGTTTTTAATAAAGTATTATACCTCAATTTTGTTTATCTCTTCTTCTTCTAATTCGCTGTGCCACCCCTCTGTATAGTGTGTTTTATTGTGAAATAACCTGATCTATCTTGACCAGGCCTTAGTTGAATCTTGTGTATTCGTCTTGTTTATCTATCTTTATTCCGCATCATTACTTTCTATTTAGATGAAACTGATGGTATAAGCTACTAAATAACCTCTTTTAACCATACCTTTCATATTATATCTATATATTCTATAGTATTTATACTATTTTGGGTGTGTCAGGTAGGCAACTGGCACTATACTATATATCTAGCCAATCCCTTTTGCATGGATCCTAGTATTTTGTTTTGACTATTTTTGTTTTATTTTTTTATTTTTGTTTTGTTTATCTCTAACCTTTTCGTTTATCATGTCCTTTAATACTAATCTTGTTTCTAAACGTAGGATTAGATTTGCATCCTGGAACATCGGATCATTGATAGGTAAGAGTTTGGAGCTGATAGATGTTATAAGAAGAAGAAGGATTAATGTTGCATGTATTTAAGAAACAAGATGGAAGGATAAAAAAGCCAAGGCATTGGATGACTTCAAACTATGGTACTTGGGAGACGAAAGCGGGAGAGGTGGAGTGGGCATAGTTGTGGACAAAGACCTTAAGAATGATGTAGTAGACATTAAAAGATTTGGGGATAGGATCTTATCTATCAAGCTGGTGTTAGACAACGAGGCTATCAACATAGTTAGCGCGTACGCACCCCAGGCAGGATTAGAAGAGTGTTAAATTACAATTCTGGGAACACATGGATGGTTAGCGCATGGTTTTGGTCAAGAAGAGAAAATTATTATCGGAGGTGACCTTAACGGACATATGGGCAGAGATCGTAGAGGATATGATGAGGTTCATGGAGGTTATGGAGTTGGGGAGAGAAATGAAAAAATGGATCTCAGTGCTAGACTTTAAGATAGTGTTTGATCTGTACATTACAAATACCTTTTTTAAAAAGACAGATGAACATTTAATTACCTACAAGAGCGGACAACATGCAAGCCAAATAGATTTCTTCCTTACTAGAAGATCGGGGGACAGATTTTTATGTATGGATTGTAAGGTTATACAAGGAGAGAGCTTAACTGCCCAATATAGACTGGTGGTCTTGGATATGTACCTCAATATGAGGCAACGCAAAAAGGCAAAACATGTTTGTCCTAAGATAAGATGGGGGCGACTACAAGGAACTCTCCTAGAGTCATTTACCGATAAAGTGGTTTTACAAGGAAGGTGGGATTTTGAAGATGATACCAACGAGATGTGGATTGAGATGACAAGTTGTATTACGAAGGTTGCTAAGGAAGTTCTAGGGGTTTCCAAGGGTATGCGTATGGGTCCTAAAGAGACTTGGTGGTGGGATGACGAGGTTCAAGCAGCCATTAGAACTAAGAAAGTTTGTTTTAAGATCTGGCAAAGGACTAATGAGGAAGAAGATAAAGTGAGATACTATGCAGCTAGAAAAAAAGCTTGGAAGATTGTGGGGAAAGTAAGAGCGAAGAAATATGATGACCTTTATGAAAAACTTAATACTAAGGAAGGAAAAAATTTGATCTATCGGATAGCTAAAATAAGAGAAAGGAAGAGTAGATATTTGGACCATGTTAGATGCATTAAAAACGAGGATGGTAGAGTGTTGTTAAGGGATGCGGACATTTTGGAGAGATGGGGTGAGTATTTGTACAATCTACTTAACAGAGCTACCTTGATTGATAGAATGGATTCGGAAGTTGAGAGGAATAGCCCTGAAGACAACATCACTTGTCATGGACTTCTACAACAAGTTAGCGAGACTGAAGTTAAAGAGGCCTTACGAAAGATGAGAGTAGGCAAAACCCTAGGACCAGATGAGATCCCAATTAAAGTGTGGAAGAGCTTAGGAGTACGGGGGATATCTTAGCTAACCAAGCTATTTAACAAGATTTTGAGTACAAAGAAAATGTCAGATGATTGGAGGAGAAGCACTGTAGTTCAAATTTATAAGAACAAAGGTGATATCCAGAACTGCAATAACTATAGAGGCATTAAACTAATGAGTCATACCATGAAGTTATGGGAGAAAATCATTGAATTACACGTAAGAAAAGAAACTGAAGCTATTTACCTTCTAAGAAGGCTTATGGAAATTTTTAGAGCTTATAAAAGGAACCTCTATATGGTCTTTATCAACCTAGAAAAGGCCTATGATAGAGTTCCTAGAGAACTCATTTGGCATGTATTAGGGAAGAGAATGAGCTTAAGTAACTATGTGGATATAATTAAGGACATGTATGAAGGTGTGGTGACAAGTGTCAGAACTGCAGATGGCCAAAGTAGTGAATTCCCAATTACAATTAGGTTACACCAAGGATCAGCTCTAAGCCCTTATTTATTTGCACCATCTTGGATGATTTAACTAGGCATATCCAAGATCAGGTCCCTTAGTGTATGCTTTTCGCTAATGATTTTATTTTGATACACGAGACAGTGGAGGGGATTAACGCAAAGCTAGAGTTATGGAGATCTTGCTTGGAATCAAGAGGTTTTAAGTTAAGCAGAACAAAGATAGAATATACGATGTGTAACTTTAGTCAAACTAGGAGAGGTGATGATGTGGTGAAGCTTGAGGAGCAAGAGATACTACCAAGTGAATAATTTAGATACCTGGGATCAACCATTAGCAATGGGGGTGATGTAGAGGATGATATTTCACAAAGAATTAAAGTAGGATGGTTGAAGTGGAGAGGTGCATCAGGAGTTTTATATGACAAACACATGCCTAGTAAGCTTAAGGGGAAGTTCTATAAGACAGTAATAAGACCAGCGATGATATATGGGGAAGAATGTTGGGCCGTTAAGAAGAGTAATATAGATAAGATGAGTGTAGCGGAGGTTAGGATGTTGAGGAGGATGTGCGGCAAGATCAGGAGAGATAAAGTAAGGAATGATTGTATTAGAACCGACTTGGGAGTTGTACCAATCCAGGACAAGCTCCGAGAGAGCCGCTAGAGGTGGTATGGTCACGTCCAACGGAGATCCATGGATGCACTAGTAAGGAGGAGTGACCGGATTAAATTGGAAGGAGCTAAAAGAGGTAGGAGCAAGCCTAAAATGACTATCAGAGAAGTGGTAAGAAAGGATAAGCATGTGGTAGGGCTCGACCTTAGTATGACCGTAGATAGAGTTGTTTGGAGGACAAGGACTCGTGTAGCCAACCCCTTATAGGGGGATGCTACTTAGAATTTTTCCTTTAGTAACTTTATTTTATCTTTTTACTTCCTTTTACTCCTTACTTTTTTTTTTTTTTTTACTTTTTAAACCCTTCTACTTCTCCTATTTCTATTATTGTCGCAGCCTCTTCGGATCCATGTAGCCGACCCCATTTAGTTGGGATAAGGTTATGGTTGTTGTTGTTGTTTACTTATTTAGCAACGAAATAAGGATTCCTTCTTCCTCAAATCGCACAAATAGAAGAACCCATTATTTTAGGGTTTCAGGAAATCTGTCATCGCCTGTTCTAGTGACCAAACCAGGGTGCTGACGGATTTAAGAGAAACGATTGTCTTCCTCAGGCGATCACAATTATGGGTCGATATGGCTGGAAAGGCCCATGAAAATAGGGGAAAAGTGTTACACCCGCACCCGAAATATATCCTAGTACCCCGGGTCAAATTAGGCTTTACCAAAGGGTAATGCCATGGTGGAAATGGTCAACATCTATGGCCTTGAACTTAAATTACCATTATAAGTGTCCCCTCGAAGTCCTAGAAGTACGGGTCAAAGCCCCACAATTTTTCTCAAAGTTTGGGCCTTAACAACAGCAACAGAGTCACGAACGGACTCACTCAACTGGTTTCGCTCGTGGATCCGCTCGTGCTATTACTTGCCCTTTTGATTTATTTTTCTGTGGGACCCACATCCCCATGTCCCGGACACCATAACTAGATCCCTAGACCAGATGGACTCCCACCCTTACCATTAATTGGCTAGTTGGACCATAAAAGTGGGCCCACAAAACTTTACATAAACAAATAACGAGTTTTACTATTCTATCTTAAACCAAACAAACCTTAAGGACTAATATGTCTCATAAGACTTAGGGTAGACCCAAACATGTCCTAACTAGATAGACTTATGGGTTATGACTTGGGCCAAACAGGCCTTAAAACCCATTTAAACCTAAGAGACTATCTCGTGTTTTAGGGGCACCTAAACAAACAAGACCTAAGGCCTCTTTTGACCCTTAAAAGATAAGATAAAGCCTCATATTCTCTTATCTCTTCCCCTCCAAGCAAACCATGGAGGAGAAGAGACAAGAAAGAAGAAGGAAGAAAAGTAGGGAGAGGAATGAGAGGGGAAGGGAAGAAGATAGAAGGCATGCCAAGAAGGCTAGCTGCCCTACCATCCCTCCTCATGCTCGACCAAGGCTTGAGGAAAAGAAGAAAAAGGGGAGAAGGAGAAGAAGAAAAGGAAAGAAAGGAAGAGAAGGAGGAAGAGGAGGTGGATCTTCAAGGCTGGCTAGGGCTGGAATTTGAGCTCCACTCCCCAAGGTAAGCTCTAACTCTTGGTACCTTCCTCTTCTCCTTGTACATTCTTGATTGAAGTAGATCCCTTGAGCTTGAGCTAACCTAGGGTTCCATTTGGGACTCAAAGTGAAGCTCAGCCCTTAAATGGAGCTCTAATAGTGATGACCAAACCCTAGTTAAGGTTTCTATAAAGCTGCCTTGTAGCCATTGCTGTTGAATCCTTGGTTTTAAACCATCAAACCCTACCCTTGGACCCAATGGAGCTAAACCCTTATGTGATCTTGGATCCATGAGGTAGACCTAGGTTCTAGTGATCATAAGGAGACCTAAGACACCCCTTCCATGACCTTGAGTGCAAGGTGAAATCTAGGCTTCAAGCTAGAGGAAAAACCCAAAGAAATCTCAAAAAAGAATTCCAATGGACGCACAAACGGATTCACCATCGTGGTTTCGTCCGTCAGTCCATCCAGTATAATCCCAATGACTGGACCTAAACGGATGAAGGAACGGAATTACTCTGTTGCCTCCGCCCGTGGGTCCGTTCCCTCTCGGGTCTCAGGGATCGAACGGATGCAATGACGAATTTAGATGGTGCTTCCATCGGTGGATCCGCTCGCTCTCGGGTGTGTCTCAGAAATCGAACGGATGCAGGAATGGATCCAAGTAGAAGTTCCGTCCATGGATCCGTCCCTTGTGTTTTGACCTTTTGGCCTGAACGGAGTCAAGGACGGACTCACCCTATTGCTTCCGTCCATGCTGTCTTGGTTGAAACTTAATTATGGCTTTGGGGGCATAACTTGGGACCCCTCTATACATCTTTTGACGATTGATTTTGTATTCTTAGGCTACCAAACTCTATGGATAGCTGGTGCACCGGTGAGATTTATGTCAACCACGCCGGGTGGCACCCGAGTTCGGTGAGTGGGTTTTGGGTGATTTTGTTGGGCTTAAATATATATATTAAGCAATCATTATCATGCTATTATATAACGTATAAGCATTGTGCGCATTGTATTTTTTTTATCTTAAATGTGAATTGCTATGAATGTGATGTGACATTATTCTCACTATTGTATCGGGTTACAGTGTCGGGTGTGCCGGTGCCGGAACCCCAGAATTTAATTATGAAACTTGTTATCTGTCATCCTGATCTGTATACGTCGTGCCGTG
Source organism: Telopea speciosissima (assembly GCF_018873765.1). Lineage (NCBI taxonomy): Eukaryota > Viridiplantae > Streptophyta > Magnoliopsida > Proteales > Proteaceae > Telopea > Telopea speciosissima. The sequence continues at coordinate 51,418,379 of NC_057923.1, forward strand.
CTGGTACCCAGGTACTAGATGGAATGGGACGTTGATGCACCCAGAATACCTCTCGGGACGATAGGATTTGCATGTAGTATATCTGTGGCTAGGATTCTTGCTCCCTTATGCTACGACCCTTGCCAACAGAGGTTTATGTGTTAGACAGTCTAAGCACCTGTGGCCTGTGGAGGGGAGAGAGGCCAAGTCAGGGGTAGTGATGGCTATCGGGGTCTGCCACTGGGTGGTCTGATGGCTTCTCCTAGCATAGGCTCCCGTGTGATAACTGAGGTTTCATTGGGGTGATAAGTTAAGTGACCATCAGTGTCTCCCGAGTTATCACAGTAGAATACACTTGACTTAGAAATTGCGTGCTAGGTGGAAAATGAATCTAACATTATCATGCATCATGAATTGCTTGAAATTATATGTTTGTGTGTATGTGCATTTTCCTTTGCTCTCTCACTAGCTTGTGGAGCTAACCCTGTTGCGCAACCCCTTTTTAGTTGATATGCAGGTAATCTCTTGATGCACACGTATAAATGCGAATCAAGTGGAGCCGGTGGCTGTGACTTGGATGTCGATGTACACCCAATATTGGTGCCCTAGTGGCGTGATTATTTATTTATTTCTATATTCATCTTCATTCATGTATAAACTTTATGTTTAACTATAAGGAGAGAAATGAGTGATTATGAGTAATAAAATTGTACTATGTGTTATTATTAGAGAACCGATGCTCAATATTCACATAATTTAAATAAATTTCGCTTCCGCTAACTCTGAAATTGGAACAATTTATTCCATTGGGTACGTTCCTTGCTGTTATCACGATTTGATGACAGGGTGGACTATTGCTCGGGACATTGTATCTGTGATCCTGGTAGGTAGTGGGATGACACCTGTCGTCCCAGTCACCCCCTTTATTATTAATTATATTTCATCGGGATGGGGGCGTGACAAAGTTGTATCAGAGCAATGATGCTCTGCACCGCCCACAGTCTGGCGTAACCTCTTGATTTACTCTCCACAATTAGGTTCTAAATTAAAAGCCTCAAGAGCATAAATAATTATATGCAGACATAGGAAGAAGGCTGATTGTGGTGAAATGAGAACCTAGAAGATAATAGGTAAATATGGAACTTAGGACTTGAAATATAGGCTGTTAAATAATAACCGTGTTAATGTTTTGTTAGGTCCTGAGTAAGTAATAGGTGGACAATTACATATGAGAATTCACAATAATCAATGATAAATCAAATATGACCAACCTACAATTATCCAAAGATAATCCAAATGAGGGAAATAGGTAAATATATAAGCATATATATATATATATATATATATATATATATATATATATATATATATATATATATATATAATCAAGTTCAACCACCAGACTATTCCAAATTCTTGCTTGGGAGTGATTGTGAGTTTGTGACCCTCCCAATTCAAAATATATAGTTCCATCCATCCCAAACTCAAAGTACATACATCCACCATTTCCAAAGTTCCCAGACCAACTGATCAAAAAAAGGGAGAGAAAAATAAGAAAACAAAGAAAAACTAAAAGAAAAGTTCCAACAACATCCGATTCAAAGACAAGTAAAGAAAAGGCTGATCAAAATAACTTCAAATTTTTTGAGAGAGAGAAATGGGCTAATCCTCAGCGCCATCGCCACCACCGCGACCGAGAAAGGTGTTGATGCCGCTCAACTCTTTCTCTATGCTCTCAGGACGCCGACCCTGAGTGGAGAACTGTTTCTTGACATCTTCAAATCCTTCCATCATCCGCCTGATGGCCAATAGAATATCACTCCCACCTCCCTCCTGAGCACCAGAAGTCCCAGCAACAAATTGTCCGAAGCCCATGAACTCAATGTCATCGTCATCATCATCATTGATCTCTCTGGGTCCTCCACCCTCCCCATACCTGACCTGCTCCCCGGAATTATCATAGTCACAATACAATCCCATCCTCTATATAGCATTAAAACCAAAAGGCCCCTCAGAGCTTACCTCCTTGGGCTTATGATCGAGGTCTATCCCAAAATACGGAAAGTTCCGGGTAAGCAATCTACCATATGGCAAGGTGTTCTTGCGGAAATGATTTATCACCGCATGGGCCATGTACTAGATGATCACATATGGGAGACAAATGTGCTGGCCAGTGTAAAGAGAGTATGCTAGTGTTGTTGCCATCAAAGGAGGTTGAGTGTTGTGTGCTTTGGAAAGAGCCAAATTGGTCTTGGCTATGAATGTGAGAACCCGCTAAGAATGAGAAAACCTTGAAAGATCTTCATTTTCATCAGACTTGTTATTTGTGAGTGTCCTGAACAATTTTTGATTGTCTGCTGGAGATAAACACTTGTTGGGATCACTACCAGGGGCATGATAGACCCTGTCTCCCTCTGCAGAAACATGTAGAAGGATCCCCAACTCCACCTCATTAAAAGCAATAGTGACCCCCTTCATAAAAGAGGTTAGCTTCATGCCCTTCTCATCCTCCTCAACCAATACCAGATTTGAATAGAATTCCCTAACCAACGTGGGGTAGTAAAAGTCCGGATGAGTCAACATGCTGCTCCAGTTTAGCTTGTTGAATCTGGTGCCCACCTTGTAAGCAAGTAACTCTTTTACCACCATGTCCCTCTCCACCAAGAATTTTCTGTTGTGGAGGTGCTCTCGGAAGATTCCCTCGGTCTTTGCAGATATGAACCTCCCCACATTGTAGGCTGTAGGAGCAGCTGTCACTATGGCTAGTTCCCTTCTTCTTTTTGGAGCCATGAGTATTTTCCTACACACGAGGCACCATACAAAAGATAACAAAAGTGAGCCAAATTGGAATAAATGAGATATGAATGGAAAATAAAATTATAAATGAAAAATGCCTATGTGGTATGGAAACTATTGGATAAGAAGATTATACAATGAGGAAATAAGATATGATTACCCTTGGGAATATGATTTACTTGGGAAAAGAGACAAGAATTATATATGTATACAAAATCCATATGAAATCCCTAGGGCATAAGCATGAGGGGATGAGATTGATATGAACAATTTATGCTTTTGACTACTTTACACCCCAATCAATACCAAACAAACAAGTGATTAAATGAAAAACCTCAATAAGGAAACAAAGATTGATTATCATATAGTGAAAGGGAAGAGGATGAATTTTAAAGATTTCACTAACACCCACATGAACAAGGAAATATGATTGAGGATATGATAATGGAATGACTTTCTATGAAATTTTTGGGCATATAATGAAATTGACATGCCTTTGAAGAGTTTTCCCAAAATATTGAGAATTTGAGAATTTTATCCCAACCAAAAACCTAGAAATAATACATGTGATTCAACTAGGCATGACAAACAATCTCTAAAATCCTTGGAAAGACTTTTAAATTCAATAAGAGACACAATAGGCATACAAGAAGTCCACTATTATAGTGACATCGATCGATTAGGGCTTGATTCAACCAAAAAACCCAAGTCTCAATTGATTTTGGCATGGTTTTGGTTTTTACATGGCTAAGAAAATACAACCAAGGGCAAAATACAATAGCAAATTTGAGATGTTATCCCTAATCCATGGAAAAGGGGGAGAAGATGAAGAGACACCATCACAAACCCTAGAAATGGAAAGAAGAGAGAAAGGAAGGGAGAAATGGGGAGAGAACCATACCTTGAGAAAGTGAGAGATAGATCCTAGGGCTTGGACTTGCCAAGAACCACCAAAGAGGGGCAAGGAATGCTTGAACGGAAGTTCCTTGGGGAAGTTTCTCCCTACGGTTGTGTCTTTCCCTTTTGGAGCCAAAATGAGTTTTGAAAAACTCGTGGCTCAGTTTTTATAAATTTCTGCGAAAGGACGCACGAACGGATCCACTATCGTGATTCCGCCCGTGAATTCGCCTAGCACAAAATTGTAAATTTTCGTTCTTAGAACTGCACAGAACATCAAACGGATCCACCCTCGTGAGTCCGTCTGAAGATCCGATCGCCTTAGTATTTTTATAAAACCCAGTCTTCCGAGAACGGGCGGACGAACGGATTCACATTCCACATCCGCTCGTTAGTCCGTCCTGCCTATCCTGTGGTGGAGCCACGAACGGACTCATAGCACTGATTCCGCTCGTGAGTCCGTCCGTTTTCTTTTAGGATTCTGAGCCCAGATTTTTTAGACCTTTTGGCCACACCTATATGTGATGATTATGTGTCTATACCCTAGTTTTAACACCCATGTTGCTTGGCCCATTTGTCAAGATCACTTAAATCTAGTTTATTGCCTTGAAATTGAAGGGTTAGGACCTGCACCAACTGGCCAAGCCGGTAAGAGATGATAGGCATTAGTATATGCTATGGCTCCCCTCTTATGTGCGGGAATGAGAGCTGCCCTTGAGGATGAAAATCCTTAAACCCCGTGAATGATTGGACCCCAAAGGAATTTGTAGGACCAAATCAATATAAAGACGAAACCTTAATAAGTGTACCAAATGTAAAATTTGTGTTCAGACAGGGCAGGAAGGGTGACGACCTAATGTCAAGCTTGTTACCCTAGATGACTTAGTTGAATGGCCAATAGAGGCCTAGTCTAAGTGAAAATCACTCATGACACCCTACAGGTAAGTGGCAATCCTAATTGGAAATTTTCTTTGTATATGCAACTCTTTTACTTAGATCCATAGATGGAGTCTTGAATCGTGTTTAGACTTCCAAAGGACCTAGTATACCGTACCTAAGAACTTCTTGTTCTTGTGAATTTACCTAGGTGACAGGTACATCCTTAGGGATATGAATGTAATTATTGAACTTATACGTATGTATATGCGTGAAATTAAAATAAAATAAATGCGTCCCTTATGGAGTGTGTGGCTAGACTATTCCTCCTGCACTACAAATGTGACTTTGCCTTGACCATACTATGACGGTTAGTTTGAGCCCTGACCTTAGTCAAGTTGATTACGGGTTAGTGGTCAATGAATTTGACTGTGACCGGATAGATCCCGGGTAGGATAATAATTAAGGTCTGCTAAAAAGAACTGGTTTACGCTGAAACTAGTAAAAGATTATTTGGTTATCGAAAGAGGACCATTGTAGACTTTCTCTGATGGGCTGACCGAATTGTAAATTATAAGGTTGTGAAGGCTGAAACTAAAGGATGTAATAAGACCTTCTCCGACAACAGACATGAATGGAGTAATGGGTCACCAAATGCGTTCCCTCTGTGCTGGGAGTGAACAATAGGGGATTCCATCAATATTCCAAATCATTCTAAAGTTGGGTTAGGTAGTCAAATAACCCGAAGTGAAAGCATTCAAAATATGAACCCTATGTTAAGGACTAGATGAAGTTAAATCCTGTAACTCAAGGATGGCCAAAGTGTAATACCGACCTAATCTGGGAGATCTAAAGGACCTTCTGTTCCTTGTAACTTAACCTAGTGTTGGAGTCCCTATATTTCTTGGGATATTGTAATCATCGACTCTTAACCCAATTGAGCCTAAGGTTATTGTAAACCGCACCCTTGTGGTAGTACGACCTTATAGGGAAGAAGAATTGTAAAACCTGGCTTGTCGTGCCATGTAGGCACTGCCCCATCTTGACCAAACCCTTGACTTAGCTCATGTTGTGGGTGACTAGAGGTGTTATTATTTAACAGTCCTCACCCATTGAGACCTTTAGACGTGTCAAATTTTGGGGACGAAATCTTTTAATAAGGTTGGGGGAATGTTACACCCGCACCCGAAATATATCCTAGTACCCTGGGTCAAATTAGATTTTACCAAAGGGTAATGTCATGGTGGCAATGGTCAAAATCTATGGCCTTGAACTTAAATTACCATTATAAGTGTCCCCTCAAAGTCCTGGAAGTATGGGTCAAAGCCCCGTAACTTTTATCGAAGTTTGGCCCCTGACAGCAGCAACAGAGTCACAAAGGGACTCACTCGACTGGATCCACACGTGGATCCGCCCGTGCTGTTACTTGTCCTATTGATTTATTTTCCAATGGGACCCACATCCTCGTGTCCCAGACACCATAACTAGATCCCCAGACCAGATGGACTCCCACCCTTACCATTAATTGGCTAGTTGGGCCATAAAAGTGGGCCCACAAGATTTAAACAAATAATGAGTTTTACTATTCTAACTTAAACCAAACAAACCTTAAGGACTAATATGTCTCATCAGACTTAGGGTAGACCCAAACATGTCCTAACTAGATAGACTTAATGGGTTATGACCTGGGCCAAACAGGCCTTAAAACCCATTTAAACCTAAGAGACTATCTTGTGTTTTAGGGGCACCTAAAAAAATAAGACCTAAGGCCTCTTTTGACCCTTAAAAGATAAGATAAAGCCTCATATTCTCTTATCTCTTCCCCTCCAAGCAAACCGTGGAGGAGAAGAGACAAGAAAGAAGAAGGAAGAAAAGTAGGGAGAGGAATGAGAGGGGAAGGGAAGAAGATGAAAGGCATGCCAAGAAGGCTGGCTGCCCTACCATCCCTCCTCATGCTCGACCAAGGCTTGAGGAAAAGAAGAAAAAGGGGAGAAGGAGAAGAAGAAAAGGAAAGAAAGGAAGAGAAGGAGGAAGAGGAAGTGGACCTTCAAGGCTGGCAAGGGCTGGAATTGGAGCTCCACTCACCAAGGTAAACTCTAACTCTTGGTACCTCCCTCTTCTCCTTGTACATTCTTGATTGAAGTAGATCCCTTAAGCTTGAGCTAACCTAGGGTTCCATTTGGGACTCAAAGTGAAGCTCAACCTTTATGGAGCTCTAATAGTGATGACCAAACCCTAGTTAAGGTTTCTATAAAGCTACCTTGCAGCCATTGCTGCTGAATCCTTGGTTTTAAACCATCAAACCCTACCCTTGGACCCAATGGAGCTAAACCCTTATGTGATCTTGGATCCATGAGGTAGACCTAGGTTCTAGTGACCCTATGGAGACCTAAGATACCCCTTCCATGACCCTGAGTGCAAGGTGAACTCCAGGCTTCAAGCTGGAGGAAAAACCCTAAGAAATCTAAGAAAAGAATTCCAACGGATGCATGAACAGATTCACTGTCGTGGTTCCGTCTGCCAGTCCATCTAGTATAATCCCAGTGACTGGACCTGAACAGATGAAGGAATGGAATTACTCTATTGCTTTCGCCCGGGGGTCCGTTCCCTCTCGGGAATGTCTCAAGGATCGAACGGATGCAAGGACGGATTTAGATGGTGCTTCTGTCCGTGGTTCCGCTTGCTCTCGGGTGTGTCTCAGAAATCGAACGGATGCAGGAACGGATCCAAGTAGAAGTTCTGTCCGTGGATCCGTCCCTTGTGTTTTGACCTTTTGGCCTGAACATTGTTAGGGACGGACTCACCCTGTTGCTTCCGTCCATGAGTCCGTCCGTGTTGTCTTGGTTGAAACTTAATTATGGCTTTGGGGGCATAACTTGGGACCCCTCTATACATCTTTTGATGATTGCTTTTGTATTCTTAGGCTACCAAACTCGATGCATAGCTGGTGCACCGGTGAGATTCATGTCAACCATGCTAGGTGGTACCCGAGTTCAGTGAGAGTGGGTTTTGGGTGATTTTGTTGGGCTTGAATATATATATTAAGCAATCATTATCATGCTATTATATAACATATAAGCATTGTGCGCATTGCATTATATATCTCAAATGTGAACTGCTATGAATGTGATGTGATATTATTCTCACTATTGTATCGGGTTATAGTGCCTGGTGTGCTGGTGCCGAAACCCCAAAATTTAATTATAAAACTTGTTATCTGTCATCCTAATCTATATGCGCCGTGTCATGCTGGTACCCGGGTACTAGATGGAATGGGACATTGATGCACCCAGAATACCTCTCGAGACGATAGGATTTGCATGCAGTATATCTGTGGCTAGGATTCTTGCTCCCTTATGCTACGACCCTTGCCAACAGGGGTTTATGTGTTGGATACTCTGAGCACCTGTTGCCTGTGTAGGGGAGAGAGGCCAGGTCAGGGGTAGCGATGGTTATCGAGGTCTACCACTGGGTGATCTGATGGCTTCTACCGGCATAGGCTCCCATGTGATAACTGAGGTTTCATTGGGGTGATAAGTTAAGTGATCCTCAGTGTCTCCCGAGTTATCACAGTAGCATACACTTGACTTAGAAATTGCGTGCTAGGTGGAAAATGAATCTAACATTAGCATGCATCATGAATTGCTTAAAATTTTGTGTTGTGTGTATGTGCATTCCCCTTTGCTCTTTCTCACTAGCTTATGGAGCTAACCCCATTGCGCAACCCCTTTTTAGTTGATATGCAGGTAATCTCTTGATGCGCACGTACAGATGCGAATCAAGTGGAGCCGGTGGCTATGACTTGGATGTCGATGTACACCCAAGATTGGTGCCCTAGTGGCGTGATTATTTATTTATTTCTGTATTCATCTTCATTCATGTATAAACTTTATGTTTAATTATAAGGAGAGAAATGAGTGGTTACAAGTAATGAAATTATACTATGTGTTATTAGTAGAGAACCAATGCTCTATATTCACATGATTTAAATAAATTTTGCTTCCGCTAACTCTAAAATCGGAACAATTTATTCCACTGGGTATATTCCTTGTTGTTATCACGATTTGATGGCAGGGTGGACTGTGGCTCGGGACACTGTATCTGTGATCTTGGTAGGTAGTGGGATGACACCTATCGTCCCAGTCACCCCCTTTATTATAAATTATATTTCATCGGGATGGGGGCATGACAAAAAGGGCACTGCAAGCCTGCAACAACCAACCCACCGCCGATCAATATGGCTAAAATAGGCCATCGGAGGCCCTGAAACACTTGGTGAAGGACTGCCACCCTCCTGAATCCATTATGTCAGGCTTAGATCCCGATGAAGATCAACGGTGATAAGATTAAGGTGAGAATCCAATTTAGGGTTATGAAACCAGATTGTCGCCTCTGGTGGTAGTCAAATCAGAGGGCCGACGGCCTGAGAAGATAGTGGTGAACCACCATCCTCCTCTTGCGACCACGACTCTGGCCTCAGATGCAGGGGAAACTCGATGGCGACCATAGAATCAAGCGAAAACCCATTTGGGGTTTCAAAACACCATCGCCTCTTCTTGCGGCGGCCGAAACAGAGGTCGATGGTCTGGGAATAAATGGCGAACCGTCACGGAGCTCCGGTGAAGCTCCAATAGTGGTCCAACCTCCTTGCGGCGATCGATTTGCCTTAGGTGGGTGTTGCAGCAATGGTTTCGACCATGGCCGTGACCCACCTTCAACCTCCCTCCTTTTTTTTTTTTTTTCTTTACTTGAATCTAGTGGCCAATAACCGGCGAACATCCGGCATGATCTGGTGATGATGATCCCGACATCCAAATGGCTGAAAAAGCTTAAAATCCCCCCCCCAAAAAAAATAAATCAAAATAGGGATGGTCAAGGATTCCACAGAACCATTGGTAGCGTTGCTACCAATGGTTTCTTTGGTTGTTCACTTTGGCCAAGGGGTTTGCAATCAAGGATTTGCGCCCGGCTTGGTTTTTCTTAGGGATGGAACTAATACCCAACAAGGAGGGTGTCTTATTATCTCAACAGAAATACATCTATGACCACCTTGTTCGTGCAAAAATGGCTGGTGTAAAGCCTCTTTCCACTCCACTCTCTTCCACCAAACACCTATCCAAGACTTCGGGTACACTATTAGCTGACCCAACAGAATATCAGAGTATTGTTGGGGCATTGCAGTATGCCATTCTCACCCGCCCTAACATCATCTATGCCGTCAACAAGGCCTGTCAATTTCTGGCCCAACCAACGGATTTGCATTGGCAAGGTGTGAAGTGCATATTACAGTATCTTAAGGGTACCATTTTACATAGGTTGCAGATTTATGATCAATCTTCATGGGCCCTCTCTGCCTTCTTTGATGCCGACTGGGCCAGTTGCCCCGATGATCGCAAATCCACGAGTGGTTACTTGGTTTATCTTGGGCGCAACTTAGTTTCTTGGCAGTCTCGTAAGCAGCACATTGTGGCCTGTTTGAGTATAGAGAGTGAATATCGGGCCCTTGCTTTGGCTACCATCGAGCTTACATGGCTCCAATCATTACTTGGTGAACTTGGGATACCCATTTCCTCACCACCAGTGATTGGGCTGTAAATATTCATGAAAAGTGATATTTAATTTATTATTCATGATCAAATTGATATCTCTTTGTAATTTTTATGATTGTAGGCAATTGATGGCAGCCCGAGGATTTGAAGCACATTCACATGATTTAAAGATATTCGTAGATTCAGCATCAACATTGCACGGAGATGATACAAGCGCGAGAAGTCGGGTTAATGGGCCGGATTTGGGTTTAGAAGTTATGGAGAAGAAGATATAAAAAAAATAAATAAGTAAAAGTTAAAAGGGCAAAAAGGGGATTTAAAAAGAGTACGAGATTTTGAAGAGAAGAGGGGGGTAGCCATGTGCTGCCCAGACACGGTGCTGTGCGCAAAGACCGCCTTACCCCCACTCGGGCAAGGCGTTTGGGTAGGGGTAAGGCGGACATTGTGCACAACACCGTGTCTGGGCAGCACGGTCCTACCGGGCAGCTCAGCAGTAGAGGATCCAAATTCTCCCATCTCCTAAACCTCTCTCCTCCCTAAAATCTCTCTTCTCTCACATGTTGCCTACATCTTATCTTATCTCTCCATCTCTATCTTTTCCCTATTACTCCCTCACATGCCACCCACGGCTCTCACAATTCTCCCTAAAATCTATCTTTCCCTAAAATCCCTCTCTCCTAGAACCTCTACATTCCCATCTTTCCTAAAATCTCTCTCCCCAAAACCCCCACCAACGATATCATTCTCTCTACTTTCTCTCTCTCACATCTCTATCTCCCATCTCTCATCTAATTTTTCTCTCTTCCCTTAAAAGCTCTTTCGGTTTTCCCCTCCTTTGCATATGATATATATTTTTGGAACCAGCCGAGAGGGGAGAGGGGATCCATCTTGGCAGCCTCACCATAGCAGCCCATTACCGCAACGAGGAAACCAGCAGCTCCATCACTGAACTAGCACCATCGTCGATTCAGCCGCCACACCCTTCATTCACTGTGTTGCTTTGTTGCGATTGTTGCTGCGTCATGTCAATTAGCACCATGAGTGGTTAAGTTTTCTTTTGTCTTTAGGTTAGATGAAGCATTGTAGTTCTTGATTAATTTCTATTCATACACTTGATTGTTTGATGTTTAGACCCTGAATCTTTTATCAGAATTTTAATTGATTAATCTAGTTAGAGGTGTTGTTTCTGTGATTCAATATTCTCTAGTCAAACAATGGTTTTTCATGTGATTGCAATTAAATTGATGATAGTTTATAGCTGATCGAACTAAGCATGCTAAGTGAGGAGCGAAAGATGACAGTGATCGACAAGATAAATTATAACTAGGATAAATTGTGATTTTCATTCTATGGTATCATTAGGCTTGTAGCTGTAATGAGCTGAAGTGTGTGAACTTGAATTAAGAGATCAATGTGGATTCGAACCCTAAAGACAAATTTTCCCCATATTTCTTTCATCTCTATTTTATTTTGTATCTTTCTTGCTTTCTTTTATTTTAATCTTTAGAAACTCTAATATTTCATCGTAGTTTAACTCCTTAGTTCCCTGTGGGATCGACCTCTTCTTACCGCTATTCTAATAGTAGTTCTTAGGGTTTTAATCTGACCTTTATCAACCAATCAACCAGTTTTATGGTGTGATAATATTGGCGCAAATTACCACACCGCCAACCCGGTGTTCCATGCACGGACCAACCACATTGAAATTGACTTTCATTTTGTACGTGATAGCGTCTCCAAGCAGGAACTCCTTGCTCGATTCCTTCCTTCACAAGATCAATTGGCTGATATTTTGATAAAGGGCCTCTCCACGGTTCGGTTTACAGCTCTGCGTTCCAAACTCAACGTCCACAAGGGCACGTTACATTTGCGGGGGACTGTTAAGGAGGTTATGTCATGAGCAATGGGACCACCGTACCTATACACGGACCAGGATCCTCTACAATACCGGCGGAGCAGCAATGCGCATCCGATGGGATAGTAGAGCTCACGTGACACACATGGCACACATGGCCTTTGCTGTGCCGTCGGATGTGCACTGCCGCCCGCCGGTATTGTAGAGGATTTTTATCCACCTGTACACTGTCATGTATATTCTATTATTCTCTATCTTATAACGGGCTGCTCAATCATTTGAGCATCATTCCTGTGTACCTATATAAAGACAACATAATAGAAGTTGCTTTCTCGGGAAAGCTTTGAGCCATTCTATCTCATTCTCAAATTCCCCCGCTAAAAAGATCCTATTTTGAATCTCTCTCTCTCTCTCTCTGCGTTTGTTTGGATTCTAAAATACCCATCCCTTCCATCTCCATTCATTTCTTCTATTCTTTGGTAGCCGTCTTCTGCTGATATATGTACTTTGGCCTTGTTTTGATCATTGCTTGATTGATCATCAATGGAAACCAAGATTGAAACCATCGATTCATGCAAGCTCGCATGCAACGGCGTGGGCAACATCCCTTCCTTTGGGGTTTCTGCCATCCAAAACCCGGTGGCTCCGTCTCTGGTTGCTGCTTCCGAGGCCACTCTAGGTCATTATCTAGCACGTCGACTCGTTGAGATCGGTGCCACTGACATCTTCTCCGTCCCTGGTGACTTCAACTTAATCCTGCTCGACCACCTCATTGCAGAGCCTGGCCTCAACCTCATTGGCTGCTGTAACGAGCTCAATGCTGGTTACGCTGCTGATGGCTTTGCTCGCTGTCGTGGTATCGGTGCCTGTGTCGTCACTTTTACTGTCGGAGGACTTAGCCTTCTCAACGCCATAGCTGGTGCTTACAGTGAGAATCTCCCTGTAATTTGCATCGTCGGAGGGCCCAATTCAAATGACTATGGTGGCCTTAACAGAATCATCCACCATACCATCGGACTTCCCGACTTCAACCAAGAGCTTCGATGCTTTCAGACTGTCACTTGCTATCAGGTGCTTGTTCCCTCCAAATAACTTTCAAATTGTTGGCAAGAATTTTGGATTAATGGTTGCTTATGTTCAATCAATCTTAGGCGGTGGTGAATAACTTGGAAAACGCACATGAATTGATCGATACGGCCATCTCAACTGCTTTGAGAGAAAGCAAACCTGTTTATATTAGCATCAGCTGTAACTTAACGTCTATTCCTCATCCTTCCTTCAGCAGAGAACCCGTGCCGTTCTGCCTTTCTCCCCGGTAATTTCTTGATATCCCTTTTTGGTGAAAATCTCAAAATTATCAATCAATTAGTTTGTTTATTTATTGAGAGTTATGTTCGATTTGCTTTGATTCACAGATTGAGTAATCAAATGGGTCTAGAAGCAGCTGTGGAGGCTACCGTAGAGTTCTTGAACAAGGCCGTCAAGCCAGTCATGGTGGGTGGTCCAAAGCTCAAAGTGGCAAAGGCTTGTGAAGCCTTTGTAGAGCTTGCAGAAGCCTGTGGTTATGCCGTTGCTGTGATGCCATCTGCGAAAGGGTTGGTGCCAGAGCATCACCCTAGGTTCATTGGAACTTACTGGGGAGCTGTAAGCACTGCTTTCTGTGCTGAAATCGTTCAATCTGCTGATGCTTACATCTTTGCCGGACCCATTTTTAACGATTATAGCTCAGTGGGTTATTCACTTCTGCTCAAGAAGGAGAAGGCAATCATTGTTCAGCCTGATCGTGTAGTGATCCCCAATGGACCTTCATTTGGGTGTGTTCTAATGAAGGACTTCTTTCAAGCTCTAGCAAAGAAGCTCAAATGCAACAAAACTGCGTATGAGAACTACCACCGTATCTATGTCCCTGATGGGCTTCCCCTTAAATGTGAATCCAATGAACCCTTGAGGGTTAATGTTCTATTCAAGCACATACAGGCGATGCTATCGAGTGACACTGCCATGATCGCCGAGACAGGGGATTCGTGGTTTAACTGCCAGAAGCTGAAACTGCCGCAAGGTTGCGGGTAAGGGGAAAAAAAATGAAATCAAGCTTTTTATTTTGTACATTCGATGCTCTGCTTCTGTATCAGTAAAATAGTTTGTAATAGCTCGATATTTCAGGTATGAATTCCGATGCTCTGCATCTGTTTCTGTGAAACAAACTGAAATAGATGGGTGTTTCAGGTATGAATTCCAGATGCAATACGGATCAATTGGGTGGTCGGTTGGAGCAACACTAGGATATGCACAAGCTGCAAAGGATAAGCGAGTCATTGCCTGCATTGGAGATGGAAGCTTCCAGGTGATTCTTCCTAGTCTTTTCTTCACTCACTGTGAGTGTGATTTTCTTAGCAGCAAATATATAGATTCAGAACTTCTAATTATTGGTAATTTTATTGGTAATTCATGGGTAGATGACAGCACAAGATGTATCAACAATGATACGTTGCGCACAGAGAACCATCATCTTCCTGATTAACAATGGTGGATACACTATAGAGGTTGAGATTCATGATGGACCATATAATGTGATTAAGAACTGGAACTACACCGCATTGGTGGATGCAATCCATAATGGTGAAGGGAAGTGCTGGACTACTAAGGTTGGCTTGAAAGCTCCGAAGTTTTGGGTCTAAATTGTTTTAACTGTAATGGGTAGATAACTAGTCCTGTATCAATTTTTGATCAATATTGGTGGTGCCATTACAGGTAAGATGTGAAGAGGAGCTTGTGGAAGCAATAGAAACAGCCACAGGAGCGAAAAAGGATTCTCTGTGCTTCATTGAAGTTATTGTTCACAAAGATGATACAAGCAAAGAGCTACTTGAGTGGGGATCAAGGGTCTCTGCAGCAAATAGCCGACCACCAAATCCTCAGTAGATTCCAGTCTACAGCTCTTTAATAGTTTCCAGTCAGCAGCTTTCATCTGAACCTAAATAGGATATGTCCACAAGGAGGATGATAATAAAGTGTTCACTTGTGTTGTATTAGAAGATACAGAGCCCATTCTTTCTTTTTTTTTTTTTTTTTTTCCCTGGGTAAATTAACTCAAAATGCATTATTTAATATTGTTTCTTTTTTTTATAAGACACCAAATTAAAGTGCAAAGTTAAGGGGGGGGGGGGGGGGGCACCTTACCCCAACCCAAAGAGCCTCGCTCTATCACACACCACAAGAGAAAAACCGCCTAACAATAATTACATTATGAAGACCAAAAAACCAGTTTTGTCCTTCATATTAAGCCTACGTAAACCCTGCATGATACTTTGAGATCCACAAAAGAGCCAATAGACAAACCCATACCCCAAATAAGCTAAAGGAGGAATCACCCATCTTTTGCTAGGTCTCATTGAAGTGAAGGAAGGACTCACCTCATCAATAATGCCAACAACCCTGTCATCCGCTCTAGGGATTTCCTTTGTACTATTGATCAGGTCAGGCTAATGGTCACCAATACCTTCAAAACCTGAAATTATCAAATTCTTTTGACGAGAGGAATCATTAACTTCAGGAGTTCCTGGATCCCATCTCGGAGGAGGTGGCTTACGCACCCTCGAGCTTCTTCTGAAAAACACCTGCTCTTGATGTTTCTTCCCTTTACGCTGTTTGGCTTGCACTTGAACCCCTTCCAACTCAACTGCTTGAGCAGCCTTATTAACCTCCAAAACTTCAGGAGCGTGCATTATCACCGTACCGTCTTTGAAGGAGGTCGGAGCAATCGAATCTACTACATGATCTTCTCCAGCAACAAGGACCACTTCCAAGCAGCCCTCTGTTCCACGGTTGGACCCCACATGCAGGCCTCTGGATGACTCGCTTATGTGGAATCCACCTCCACTCAAACCACGTCCTGGCCCATCATTCAAAGTGACATTATCAACCTGGGCTACATGGGTATGTTCTTCCAAGGATTTATTAAAAAAAGCATCACTTTGCATGTTTTTATGTGCAAAGGCCAAACCACTCCCCTCAAAAGTCTTCTTAATTAAAGTTGTGGGAGCCACCAAGATTGAAATCAAGTTACTTCCCTGACTGCCTTGGCCCATCACATGTAATTCTTCTGTCCGTGAAGCAGAATTTGCAGCAGTGATAGGAGGGAATTGGGTCCTCCGTAGCGCGACATAGCATGTAGATAATCATTCGATGATCTGCAGTACATGGGCACGCAGCCCAAAACATAGGTGGGTTGTTGGGCTGCGTGCCCATATGCCACAGACTATCAAATATGCGCTCTACACACTGTGTCGCACTAAAGAGGAGCCCCATGCATGATAAGAGTCACCAAAGTTGAAAGCTGGTTCTTCGAAAGAACCCCGTTCACACCTTCTTGTAGTGGAAGCACCGTTTGAGGATCCTGGCTCACCGGGTTAACTCCATCATCAACAACGGAGTTCACCCCTAAGGTAACCTGAATCTGATCACCACCTTGAAAATCAGCAAGGCAGCAACTTCTCAAATCGTAGATGGGACATTAATGATATCACCTTCCAATTGGAGCCCCTGATTTGAATTAGATTCCAATCGCAATTGGGAAGAGACCCTTTGCGAGTTGTCCCTAGAGCTTAGCGAATTACCTCCACTCACTCTTAACAAATTAGCATGACTATAGTTCCTGCCATACACATCTTTGATAATATGGTTACTCGAATCTTCATTGGCTATAAAAGTCCTTTTATTATGGGAAGATTTATTTCCATGTTTATCCACTAGTCTCCACGTCATTCTTCCTCCTCGACCACCGTCTTGTCTCTCATATTCCTCATTGGCGTCAGCTCTCTTCTTCTCCAAACATGAAGAGATCGTATGCCCCACCTTCTTACAAAAACCACAACGACCCATTAGATCTTCATACAAGATTTCTTGATTAAACCAGAGTGGTTCCTAAGAGCCATGTTTCATATGTTCGACTTGAGTCTCGTCTACACGCTTCCCTTCCAACTCCACCTCGACCAAAACTCTAGCAAAATTACCATACATTCCATTACGTGTCCTGCGATCAAGGGCAACTGGCCTGCCCGCAGCCTTGGCCATGGATAATAAAATTTTCTCATGCCAATACTCAAGAGGTAATAAACCAAGGAATCGAATCCAAACGAGCTTTGTCGACGACTGGTTCTTGTTAATATTGAATCTTGGCCTCCAACGTTGGAAGGACATCACATCTCCAGATCATTGTCATATCACTTTCTAACTCGAAGAGGAACAAAGCAAAACCTTTTCCCATCGGAGCAATAAAAACCTTCCCCTGCAGGTTCCAAGATTTCCTGACTGTTTTCTTAATGTCGTCCAGGGAGATGAATTTGAAATTAGTTCTTCCAATTAAGGCGTTGCAATAGATGTGCAATCATTCTTCATACGCCTCTTGAGAGGATTATTTTAAAAAAGGATTCTGATCGGATCGGCTCAGGGAGATCGCCTATGTCCGGCAAGGACACCCCCCCCCCCCCAGCATTGGCTTGGTTGCATGCAGTCTCTTCCCTTGAGCACTTGTAATCTCAGCATCATGGATCTCGAATCCCTCAATATCTTTCCCCTTATCACTCACTAATGCATCGTGCTCCTTCTCCAATGGCCTAGCCTTGAAAAACTCTTAGATTTTCATTTGTTTCCCACGATCTGAAGGTCTAGCCCCTCCTGGATCCAAACCATCTTCCACACTCTCCTCCATCGTTCATAGCTTTATTATTATTATTAGGGAAAATTACTTGTACACCCCATGTACTATGGCCCGATTGCTTGATACACTCAACTTTTCAAATAATTATTCGAAGCCCTATGAAATCTGACAGTGTTAGTCTGTTTTTAGTGGTTGAATGGAAAAGTTCATTTTACCCTTGTCAACTATTCAATTGAAATTGTGAAGTTAAAATTATCAACTTACCCTTTCAATGTTTTAACCTTAACAAATCCAAAAAACTCAACTGAGAGTGCAATTTCATGTCTTAGAGGAGGGGCATTATGGAAAAGATAATAAAAGTAGGGGGCATATGAGACATTTTATAGGGGTGGTGCTACAGTAGTCTGAGTCTTATGAGGGGCGCCAACAAACAATTTTGAAATTAAACTGGCATTGTACAAATCTTTTACAAAAGATATACATGGTTTATTTTTATTTTCATGGTACCATTATTGTCTACTATTTTGAGGTTTGACTAGATAAGAAAAAGTAGGTTTGACTCTGGTTTACACTTACGTTCCTTGTAAACCTACTTGTTTTGTAATATTTTTTCTTATCAAGTAGATATAGGAAATTGTCCCCATATATATATTACCCCCTCCCCAGTGAAAGCATAATTTGATCCCAATAATTTGCTACAACCATTTGAGTTCCAACCCAGTTGCATTTGCTAGCACCTTCATTCTTAACTTTATCGATGAGAGATTGTGGTGACATAACCACACCCAACATTCTCCCAAGGTTGTTCTCATTAAAAAAAAACATGTTCTTGTATTTTTTACACTAAATTTTGTCATCCCGAAGAACCCCCTAGCAGTGATAATTGAGTCCGAAATTGCTCTCAAAAATTTCCCGGCTGATACTCCATGTATGGGGGGAAGACTCCTAAAGACAGGAAATCCGGAGCGTCTTGGCACTATCCAAAGCCTAGAATGACTCAATCATCTGAGGGAAAAGGAAGGCAATCTCGCACGTCTTTTGAAAGAAAATCATGGGAGAAACATGTATGAAAAGAGGCCATAGTGCCATAAGAAGGGGAGATCAATTACTTAATCAATCAATAAAGATTTTGCAGAGCTCTTCGTGTCCATTACAATTTCTTGTGTTGCAAAGAGGGAGACCTCGTAAATTCAAGAATACCTTTCTTTATACAACATTTTTGGCACCGCATGTGGGAACGAAGAGCAAAAAACCTGCGAAGATACCATGATGACCAACACCCACAATCAATCGAAAGTCTCCAAAGCAATTGTTGTCGCTGCACAGGCCACTGCTCAAGATGAGGCACCAGAAAGATCCACAGGCCCTAATGTTGGACGAGGCGATGTTATCAGGGAAGGGAACGAGTCCCAGGAGGAAGATCCTCAACCTAGGCTTCTTGTCGATCCCCCACAATATGTAACGGTGGAGCAGTTCGAGGCGATGCAAACTCAGTTGTAGAATCACATAGGACAAATGATGGAGATGCAACGAAACATCCAGTAAGGAATTCCACCACCACCTCCACACCCATCCCAGGCGAAGGAAAGAACACATTCTCCCGAACACAGTGAAAATCATAGCGATGCCAATCATGTTCGGGGGAACGATCAAGAGGCTCTGGGGGACAACAGAAAGTAGGGGTCTCAAATGACCAAGGTCGAGTAGACCTTGAACAACAAGGTGATGGAATTACAGGAGCAGATCCAGGAAGTTCTAAAGGGAAAGGGTCGCGCTCCAAACCACGACTTCAACCTCACCATAGACATTGCCTTCACAGAGGGGATCAGGACTAAACGCATGCCCAAAAGCTTCAAGATGCCCACCATTGAGCAATATGGAGGTACGATAGATCCAGAGGACCATCTGGAAAGTTTCAAGTCTGTAATGCTCTTCCAGGGAGCATCAGACGCCATCATGTGTCACGCATTCCCCTCTACCTCGAAGGGCTCAGCAAGGCAATGGTTCGCGCGCTTGAAGCCTGATCAGTCGCTAGTTTCGTGGAACTTGGGCGTGCCTTCGTAGCTGTAGGTGCAGCGGTGAAGGGTCGTTGGCGTGCACTTGGGGGAAAGAAGGAAAATGGGAAAATGGGAGTCACCACCTAGATTTAGGGTCTAGGACCCATGAACGGTGCCCCTCCTTCGCAGAAGAGGCGCTAAATTAATTCCAATGACTCAATGGATGGTTTGCCCCATATCTCTGGGTAAGTGTCAAGTTATGGGCTAGGAAGGTGTTAGGCACCCAGTAACTGCCGATCGACGGCCGGTCTTCCTAGACCAAACTCTGTTGTGTACTATTGTGTTATACATATTATGCACCTAATTAAATTAATTTTTTTGTGTTTTATTCAAGTTAGAAAACCTAACTCTATGGTAAAAATAAGGTTAACTGTACAAAAGTGATTAAGACCCCAAGCCTTTGATTATATCATGAATAAGAACAATTATTTAGAAGAAAAAAACTCACTTAAGATCCGAAATGACCAAAATTATGAAAATGCCCCTAGAGGGCCAAAATACGTACAAAAGCATGAAATCACATTTAAATGCTATGAAGGATTAAAACACGATTAACAGCATACATGTGAATCATTAAAATATGTAAAATTCTAAAAAGCATAAAGTGGTAAAATTACCAAAATGTGCCCCTATTAAAGCAAAAATACAAATATGCATGAAAATGCAAATTTATACTTAAAACATGCTTATGAAAGTTAAAACATGCAAATAAAGTGACAACAATCTTTCCAGGGCCTTAAACATGATTCGATCACAAAATGACCAAAATGCCCTTAAAGGGCAAAATGGTAAAAGTGATAGAACAGGCACTTTTAAGTCATTTCAGGCATTTGATATGTCATTAAACATCCTAAAATTACTAAAATGCCAAATAAGGCTACTGGATGGCCCATTGGGCCCACATTTGATAAAATTATCAAAATGCCCCTAAGGGCAAGAATGAGCTTTGTGCATGGTTATGACACATGATATGCATGTATGCATATGAAAACATCCTAAAACATTCTAAAACAGCATGACATGCATAAAAGCTTTTTTTTCTGATTTTTTGAGATTTTTTCATTTTTTTGGGGTTTTTGACATACGAAATTACCATTATGCCCCTAGTGGCAAAGACATACATGGGAAACACATACAAAAGTCATTTAAGCATGAAATACAATAGCTACTGACTATAAAAAATTAAACATAATATAGAGGACACTCTGTAATTTTTTTTTATGATTTTCTTGCATTTCTTTGATTTTCCATGCTTCCTAGAATGTAAAAAACGATGATTAAAAAGAAGAAAATACAAAACAAATGTCAAATATCCGAATCAGACCAAACCAAAATAGAGACATACTAATATAAACATGCTCTTCACACCCAAATCAGTGTCTAAGCCCGAATCCGATTTTGTGGGCCCCACTCTTGAAAAACCCCAAAATATTCACAAGGGCAAAAGTGTCCCAAACAACATGATTTAGAGCTCAGGAAAATTAATGGACATAAAAAACAGAGAGAAACATAATCCCTGAAATTTTCAGAATTTTATCACTCTTGTGATATTTTTAACATTTTTATAACTGATAAAAGACCTTTTCTTGTAAAGAAAATCAAATAAAATATGGAAAAATATAGAAAAATACCCTTGAAGCGTGGAAGGGCCTGGGTTCAGCTTGGGTAACCTTGTTTGACCGTAAATAGTCGCCGGAAACCTCTGAAAGCCATTCCAAATGTGGTTGCTCTGAATGGCAAGAGTGGTGAGAAAAGGGTATTTGTGGAATTTTATATATCTACGGGAGCATGGTATCGGGATATATCTAGCATGGATTGAAAGAGGGGAGAACAAGCTTCACGAAGGTAATTTTCTCGTGATTTTTCTGAGTCTAAAACCTTCCAAAACACAGCCTATTTACAAAATAACTGAATGAGCCCTGGGCATTCAATGCTGATTGACAAGAAAGGGGGTTGGGGCTGGCGGGTTGTGGCCTGTGCGTCGGCAGGCTGCGGCCAAGTGCATGGCCATGGCCTGTGCACATGGGCCTTAGGCCTTGTAGCCTCTGCCAACAGCCTATGTGCCGACATGGCTAGGCTGCCGACAGGCTCAAGCATGCTGGGTCAAATTGGGTTGGTCCGGGTCGGGTTAACCCGGTCTGACTCGGTTCAGTCAACTTTTTTTTATTTTTATATTCCATTTTAAGGGTCCACATTCAAATGCTAATATCTCCCAAACCAGATGGCCGATTTTGATGTGCCACACATCGTCACGAAGGTCTCAACACGTACTTTCCATCCGTATGGATGATGGGGTCAGATTTCACCGTAAAATGGCACAGATATCGAGAAAAGTACAAAAATAGTTTTTCACACCGATCAAGGTCCAAATGATACCGGAATTACACGAAATTTTACATGTAAGCACAACATGACCAAATAAGATCATCCAAATGTTTTCGGGTCACATTAGGTGGCTCGGATATCAAGAACCACAGCAGGGGCAAAACGGTCATTTTCATAAAAGTTATCCGATTTGTCCGAGACTTTACGTAAAAGCTTAATATGACCAAATAAGGTCATCCAAAGTGTTTTGGACTAAATCGGGTGGTCCAGATACCCAGAACCATGCCAGGGGCAAAATGGTCATTTTCATAAAAGTTATTCGATTTGGCCGAAAGTGTTTCGAACTAAATTGGGTGGTCTAGATACTGAGAACCATGCCAGGGGCAGAACAGTCATTTTCATAAAAGTTATCCGATTTGGCTGAAACTTTACATGAAAGCTTAATATAACCAAATGAGGTCATCCAAAGTGGTTCGGACTAAATCGGGTGGTCCAGATACCGAGAACCATGCCAGGGCAAAACGGTCATTTTCATAAAAGGTGCCGGATTAGGGTGAAACGTCAAATGTGGACTTAAAATGGTTAAATAAGACTATGCTAGGGATTTAGGCTCTATTTGGGACAGTTTGGTTACAAAAAGTGGGGTAGGGGTAATTTAGTAGTTCTTTCCATTCAGTCACCACACGAGTTACGACCTTGACCATCATTGCCAAGATACACTTCCAAGGTGTCAAAATGTGGTGTCTACAGTAGCCAACTTCATGAGCAGCAAAGTCCATAGGAAGACAATGGCTAATCTATTGGCCATCAGACAGCGTTCCGATGAGACGCTAAGAGCCTTTCTCACAAGGTTCAACAGTGAGGCGTTAGAGGTCCGGGACTTGGACCCTATTGCAAAAATTCTAGGCCCTGCGCAATGGCATCAAGGATGTAGAATTTAAGAAGTCCTTGATCATGGAGGAGCCTGCAGATATGTAAGATCTTTTCTCACGCTGCAAAAAGCACATCAATCTTGTAGAGGTTCTTGCGGCCGAGCAAGAGAAGGAAACAAAGCTAGAAAAGAAAAGTCTGGAAAAGAAAGATTCTCATCCTGGAGGAAATAACCACAAAGATGGCAAGGACCAAAAGGATGGGAAGAGAAAGAGAGATGATTGGGCATGGCTCCTGAGAGGCGATGCAAAGCCAGAGCTCACCTACCTCATCCACAATCGAGCATACATCCTTAATGAAATTAAGGATCAGGTGACCCTGCGCTGGTCGGGGAAGATGATTAAGCCTGCGCAGGAGCGTGACAAGAACAAGTACTGCAGATTCCACCAAGATCATGACCATGACACAGAAGATTATAGGCAGCTGAAGGAAGAGATAGAAGCCCTTATCCAGAGGGGGCGCCTGAGCAGATTCATAAAAAAGGGTGGCGGCGACCGGTGGTAGGAGAACTGACCACGGGAACCTGAGGAGAGAGCCAAATCCCCTGCTCGGTTGGGGGATAGTGAAGACAAGACAGGTCCGATTGGGCGAAGGCACCATACCGACAATGCACCCCTCAGGTAGATAGCCACTATCTTTGGAGGCCCAGGATTGGGGGGAGAATCTTCAAATTTCAGAAAACATCATGCTCCGTGTGTGTTTCAAGCTAAAATGCCAAACAAGAGAAGAAGAACCGAGCAGCAAATAACCTTCTCGAATGAAGATCTCTCTGATATCTAGTCACCGCATGATGATGCCTTGGTGGTCAAAATGACTATCGCCAATTGCTCGGTGGCCAGGATACTGGTAGATAATGGAAGTTCGAAAAATTCCTTGGTTTTTTCCTTGGCCAAAGCAAAATGAAGCTCAATCCTGCCAAATGTGCGTTCGGGATAACTTCAGCTAAATTCCTTGGTTTCATGGTGTCACGAAGGGGGATAGAAGCGAATCTAGCCAGGATCAAGGCCATCTTAGATATGGTGCCACTTGGAAGAATCAAAGAACTGCAAGAGCTAGTGGGAAGAGTAGCTGCACTAGGGAGGTTTATTTCTGCTTTCGGTGATCGGTGTCTTCCATTCTTCAAAGCACTGAAAAACTGAGCAGCTGAAAGGCATACCAAAGGCGTAAAGCTTACTTTTGAATGCACGGAAGAGTGTCAAAAGGCGTTCACAAATCTAAAGAAATACTTAGCAAATCCACCATTGCTAACGAAACCTGACCCTGGAGACGAGCTTTAGCTTTACCTAGCTGTTACCATGGTAGCCGTCAACGTAGTATTGGTAAAAGCAAACGAGGGAGTGCAAAAGCTAGTATACTATGTCAGCAAGGTGCTCCTAGATGCAGAAACAAGATATAGCAACATAGAAAAGCACGCCTATGCGCTAATAGTGGTTGCACAAAAGTTAGGGTCTTACATTCAAGCTCACACGATGGTGGTAGTAACGACTCAACCTCTGAAGAAGATATTGGCAAAACCCGACCACTCAGGGCAATTAATCGTATGGTCGGTTGAGCTTGATGAATTTGAGGTGCAGTATAAACCATGCACGGCTATAAAAGCACAAGCAGTGGTGGATTTTGTCGTCGAAATGCACCATATCAGACAACAACTTAGTAGCAGACGTCGATCATGAAGAACAGACAGAACCCTAGATGTTGTATGGAGATGGCTCCTCCAACAGCGCCAGATGTGGAGTAGGACTGATTTTGACTAGCCCAGAAGGATTCATAGTTCAATATGCACTAAGATTCGAGTTCCAAACTATAAATATTGGGGCAGTGTATGAGGCACTAATAGCTGGTTTAGGCCTTGCAAAGAGCCTAATGGTAAAAAGCATCATCGTACATAGTGATTTACAGCTGGTGGTCAATTAGGATAATGGAGAGTACGAAGCAAAGGAGCAGCGCATGGCACAATATCTTGAGAAGGTATGCAAACTAAAGGGTGAATTTGCTTACTTTCAAATATTGCAAGTACCCCATGCACAAAACACATCTGTAGATGCACTATCCAAGTTGGCCACGTCAGATTTTCAAGAGCTGGGCTAGACAGTGTACATAGATGTTCTCGAAGTGCCAAGCATTGAAGAAACGGATAATATAATGCCAATTGAAGAAGAACCCTACTGGATGGACCCACTCATCGCATATCTCCAAAGGGGCATACTCTTGACCAACTAGGAAGAAGCTAGGAAGATAAGGATGAGAGCAACACGGTTCATCATGATTGGAGGAATACTTTACAAAAAAGCATATGATATGCCATATTTGAAGTGCCTCAGACCATTAGAAGCTGATTATGTCCTCAGAGAGATACACACTGGCATTTGAGGATAACATTTGGGGGGCATAGCGTTAGCTCACAAGGTGATCAGACAAGGGTATTTTTTGTCGTACTTGCAAAAAGATGCGATGAATTTTGTACACAAATGTGTTAAGTGTCAAACATTCACACCGATCACTCGCCAACCAGCAACCGAGCTTACCACCATTTCAAGCCCATTACATTTTGTGCAATGGGGGAAGGATATTCTAGGACCATTCCCAAAGGCAACTGGAGGAAGGCAATTCATGGTGGTAGCAGTTGACTACTTTACCAAGTGGGTGGAAGCAGAAGCATTAGCAACAGTCACATCAGCCAATGTATGGAAGTTTTTTCTCCAGTTGCAGATATGGGAAGTAGTTCGAGAAGAAATTTAAAGACTTCAATGATCGGTATAAGATTCAATTGCGTAAGACTTCAGTGGCACACCCACAGTCCAATGGTCTAGCAGCGGCCATGAATAAAATCTTACTGGATGGAATAAAAAAGAAGCTGGAGAAAGCTAAGGGGTTATGGGCGGAGGAACTACCGAACATATTATAGGCATACCGAACAACCACAAGACTTGTAACGGGTGAAACACCATTCATGTTAACATATGGTACTGAGGCGATAATCACTGTGGAGATCGGTGAAACTTCACTAAGAGTACAACTCTATAACCCAGAAGCCAACATTGAAGAATTAAGAACAAATCTAGACCTATTGGAGGAAATTAGAGAGATTGCGCGAGTGAAAAACGCTGCTCATCAACAATGGATAGCAATTGCGTAAGACTTCAGTGGCACACCCGCAGTCCAATGGTCTAGCAGTAGCCATGAATAAAATCTTACTGGATGGAATAAAAAAGAAGCTGGAGAAAGCCAAGGGGTTATGGCCAGTGGAACTATCGAACATATTATGGGCATACCAAACAACCACAAGACTTGCAATAGGTGAAACACCATTCATGTTAATGTCTGGTACTGAGGCTATAATCCCTATGGAGATCCATGAAACTTCACTGAGAGTACAACTCTATAACCCAGAAGCCAACAATGAAGAATTAAGAACAAATCTAGACCTATTGGAGGAAATCAGAGAGACAGTGTGAGTAAAAAACGCTGCTCATCAACAACGGATAGCACACCACTGCAACGCTAAGGTGAAGCCAAGAGCCTTGCACCAAGAGGATCTCGTGTTGCGCAAGGTAGAAGCTTCTAATCCAAGGGTCATGGGAAAGCTGGCACCCAATTGGGAAGGGTCATACAGAATCTCCAAACAAATAGCTTCAGGAGCTTATCATTTGGAGACTTTGGAGGGTGTACCCATACCGCGATCATGGAAATCAGAAAACTTGAGGAAACTCTATCAGTAGAGGTTAGTCCTCATGTATTCCAGAATTACTGATGTAATTATTCACTTGTCTAGTTATTCCAAGTTTCTTGAAATTTTTTGTCAAATCGTCTATATTCAATAAAGGCATTTTCATCAAACCATTCTAATGTGCAAATCATCGATATCTGTATTAATGGTCTACCGACCATAGTGGTGAATTGCACCACATGAAATTTACTGGTCTAACCGACCATAATGGTGAGTTGCACCACATGAAAATTAATGGTCTAACTGACCATAATGGTGAATTACACCATAGTGGTGAGTTGCACCACAATAAAAATAATGGTCTACCGATCATAGTGGTGAGTTGCACCACATGAAAATTAATGGTCTAACCGACCATAATTGTGGGTTGCACCATAGTGGTGAGTTACACCACAATAAAGATAATGGTCTACCGACCATAGTGGTGAGTTGCACCACATGAAAATTAATGGTGTAATCGACCATAATGGTGAGTTGCACCACAATAAAGATAATGGTCTACCGACCATAGTGGTGAGTTGCACCACATGAAAATTAATGGTCTAACTGACCATAATAGTGAGTCGCACCATAGTGGTGAGTTGCACCATAATAAAGTTAGTGTAGCAGAAATAGAGCTGGGTGTGTCATTGGTGGTGGAGCATTGTACATTATTTGCAGTTGGTGTAGTAATTGGTGAAGAGGGATCCGTGAAGGAGAGCTTTGAGAGTGAGGTTCCATGAAGAAACTTGTGACTGAGTAACATTGCGTTGAAGTCATCATAAGAAATAGGGTCGATCCTTGTAAGAAGAGAAGACACCATGTCACGAAAACTAGTTTTTAGTCCACGATAAATGTAGAGATTAAAGGCACCAGGGCGCAAAGGATGCCCGGCAGCATTCAGTTCTTCAACAAGGGACTTGGCACGTTGAAGGAATTGAGAGACAGGTTCATCTTCTTTTTGCTATATTTCTTGGAGAGCAAGAGTGAGTGACATGATCTGGCTTTCAGAGGGAGAAGAGAAAGCCGTGGAAAGGGTCTGCTATATCTCACGACTGGTACGCTTACCAATAACTAGGGGAAATACTTCCTCAGACAGAGAAGCGATGAGAAGGCTGCGAATTAATGAATCCTGGTGACGCCAGGTAGCAGCAGCAATAGCATCAGTGGGGCACAGAGTTGTACCATCGAGATAGCCAAATAAATCCTAACCATCAAGGAATGGTTTGATTTGTGTTTGCCAAAATAAAAAATTCTTAGAGGTCAGCTTGATGGAGATGTAATGATGTGCTTGTTTGAAGGATGGGGTAAGGGAAGAAGCAGCCACAAATGGAGGGGAGGCAGCAGAAATGGCGGATTCCATAAGACCATCGTTTGCAGCCATGGAGAATAGAGAAATGAGAGAAAAAAAAAATTTTAGAGGAGAAGATGAAGTTCGTTGGAGCACTAAGGCTCTGGATACCATGCATATTATGTTTGGAATTCTACTGTGAAAAAAAGTCACTAACTTCATATATTAAATCAATTGAGAGATTACAAAGAGAGCTCATGCTTGAGCAACCAATAGGAAACAAATCCATAAACAATGAAAAAAATATCCCAAGGAATCCTCTACCGATTCAATCTTGCATACATGCATGGAAACCAAAATCAAATGAACTAGGAAGGGGATCACTCAATGACACGTGATAAATATGTGTTCGCCCAGCTGGAACCGTCTCAGTTGATAAGAAGAAAACTGGGTCGGTTCAACCGAATGGTATTGATACTAACTCATTCTCAAATGCCCCCCGCTCAAAAGATCCCTCTTTTGAAACTCTCTCTCTCTCTCTCTCTCTCTCTCTCTCTCTCTCTCTCTGCGTTTGTTTGGATTCTAAAATACCCATCCCTTTCATCTCCATTCATTTCTTCTATTCTTTGGTAGCCGTCTTCTTCTGATATATGTACTTTGGCCTTGTTTTGATCATTGCTTGATTGATCATCAATGGAAACCAAGATTGAAACCATCGATTCATGCAAGCTCGCATGCAACGGCGTGGGCAACATCCCTTCCTTTGGGGTTTCTGCCATCCAAAACCCGGTGGCTCCGTCTCTGGTTGCTGCTTCCGAGGCCACTCTAGGTCATTATCTAGCACGTCGACTCGTTGAGATCGGTGCCACTGACGTCTTCTCCGTCCCTGGTGACTTCAACTTAATCCTGCTCGATCACCTCATTGCAGAGCCTGGCCTCAACCTCATTGGCTGCTGTAACGAGCTCAATGCTGGTTACGCTGCTGATGGCTTTGCTCGCTGTCGTGGTATCGGTGCCTGTGTCGTCACTTTTACTGTCGGAGGTCTTAACCTTCTCAACGCCATAGCTGGTGCTTACAGTGAGAATCTTCCTGTAATTTGCATCGTCGGAGGGCCCAATTCAAATGACTATGGTGGCCTTAACAGAATCATCCACCATACCATCGGACTTCCCGACTTCAACCAAGAGCTTCGATGCTTTCAGACTGTCACTTGCTACCAGGTGCTTGTTCCCTCCAAATAACTTTCAAATTGTTGGCAAGAATTTTGGATTAATGGTTGCTTATGTTCAATCAATCTTAGGCGGTGGTGAATAACTTGGAAAACGCACATGAATTGATCGATACGGCCATCTCAACTGCTTTGAGAGAAAGCAAACCTGTTTATATTAGCATCAGCTGTAACTTAACGTCTATCCCTCATCCTTCCTTTAGCAGATAACCCGTGCCGTTCTGCCTTTCTCCCCGGTAATTTCTTGATATCCCTTTTTGGTGAAAATCTCAAAATTATCAATCAATTAGTTTGTTTATTTATTGAGAGTTATGTTCGATTTGCTTTGATTCACAGATTGAGTAATCAAATGGGTCTAGAAGCAGCTGTGGAGGCTACTGTAGAGTTCTTGAACAGGGCCGTCAAGCCAGTCATGGTGGGTGGTCCAAAACTCAAAGTGGCAAAGGCTTGTGAAGCCTTTGTAGAGCTTGCAGAAGCCTGTGGTTATGCCGTTGCTGTGATGCCATCTGCGAAAGGGTTGGTGCCAGAGCATCACTCTAGGTTCATTGGAACTTACTGGGGAGCTGTAAGCACTGCTTTCTGTGCTGAAATCGTTCAATCTGCTGATGCTTACATCTTTGCTGGACCCATTTTTAACGATTATAGCTCGGTGGGTTATTCACTTCTGCTCAAGAAGGAGAAGGCAATCATTGTTCAGCCTGATCGTGTAGTGATCCCCAATGGACCTTCATTTGGGTGTGTTCTAATGAAGGACTTCTTTCAAGCTCTTGCAAAACTGCGTATGAGAACTACCACCGTATATATGTTCCTGATGGGCTTCCTCTTAAATGTGAATCCAATGAACCCTTGAGGGTCAATGTTCTGTTTAGAACTGTTTTTTCGTTCTTTAAGAACAAAAAAACGCCATTTTATGTTTGGCTTGCCAGGTCCTTTTTTTGTTCTTTGTAGAACGAACCGATGGATGTTTTGTTAAAAGAACGTTCTTTACAGCAAAGAACAAAGAACAAAAGCTTGAGCAAATATCGAGCAAAACCCGTGAATCGTCAGACGCTTGAGAAAGAAACTTGCAAAGAGGAGGGGAAGAGAAGGGGAAACGAAGGAGACCACCCATAAGAGAACCTGCAGGTACCATGCCCTCTATCTCTCTCTCGCTCTCTCCCTCTCTCCCTCGCGTCTCTCTTCCTTTCTCACCCTTTATCTCGCTCTCTCTCTCTCTCTCTCTCTCTCTCTCTCTCTCTCTCTCTCTCTCTCTGTCTCTCTGTCTCTCTGTCTCTCTGTCTCGCTCTCTCTCCCTCTCTCACTCTCTATCTTGCTATCTCTCTGTCTCTCTCTGCCCGTCTCTCTCTGTCTCATTCTTTCCCTCTCTCTCTCTCTCTCTCTCTCTCTCTCTCTCTCTCTCTCTCTCGATCGTTGTTTTGTGATGATCTGACCAGGTCTGAATTTTTTCCTCCCATGTGTCTCAGGAATTGGATCTACATCCCTAAAATTTGAAGGATTCAGCCGAAAGGTATGATTATGGATTTGTTGAGAAAATTGATTTTTCGGTCTGGATTTTTAAGAATGGATGTTAGGGATTTTGGGGATTTTATTCATACATACTGTGATTTTCTGGTTTGTTTTTTAGGTATGGATGTATGGGTATAATGGATTTTGGGGATTTTATTATCTTTGAGTCATTCCAGTTGCTGCTTTTGCGTCTTTCTTCTTTCTTTCTCTGTGATGATTTTATTATCTCTCTGTCTCGTTCTTTCCCTCACTTCAGTTTTTTTGTCTCAGGATTTGGAGCAACAACTTGAAGGATTCTGCGTGATCCTCTCTACCACGACCCTGTCTGCAACTGAAGTGTGAAGGTGACTCTCTCTCTCCCACTCTCTCTGTAAGGTAGCAGATCTGTAGCTCTCTGCTCTCTCTTTGTAATGGCTGTTTACTCGATTTAGTTGGGTTTTTTTTTTCTCTCTCTATTTACCTGAATAGAAATTGCTTTGTATTCTTGATTTTGAATAAATTTTGAATAAATTTTGTATTCGATTTTCTTCCTTATGATTTTATCCTTCTATGGTAATGCGAGAATCGTGTTCTTCTCTATTTGCTTTTTTATTTCTTCAAAAAAAAAGAACATTTAAATTTTTTGAGCGAGATGATCTCTTGATTATGTTGTAAGTTGAGATTGTGGGTCTCTGTTGTTCGATGGAATGCATGGAGTTTCAGTTGGATATTACATTGTATAATCTATCTTTCCTTGTTTGTTTTGACTGAACTCTGTTGGATATGAAAAGTAAACTTACTATGCATGGGTTTATGTTGGTCTGCTTCATAAAATTCAGTATAATAAAATGCTATAAGCTCATCTCATTACTATACTAGTATGAAATCCTTATTGCTTACATCCTGCTATTTATGTGCTTCTTTTTGGTTAAATTTTATGGTAGACTGATACCTCACAGTGTCTTCAAGTTCATAATGTTGGATCTGCGGTCCTACATAAAAACTGTGGAAGCCTTTATATCCAGGCTAACACGGCTGTTATTCTTATAAATGCCCTTACTTTATATCATCACTAATGTATGTATATGTGTGTCTGCATGGAGCATGTGTCTCTTATTGTTGCTGACTCAGGAATTGCTTTTATTTTTCTATTTTTTATTTTATGAATTCCTCTATTTTTACCACTCAAGATTTACAAAATTTAATCTTCTACATTAAATGTTGAAGGACTTGGGAAAGGTGGGAAGTAAAGTGGGAGCCTGTCACATTATAACCCTCCAAATGGTATCCACTATAAAGAAAACTGTCTGTGTGTGTGTGTGTGTCTAATGTCAGATTGGAGGGCCTTCTTTCTCAATGGTCTCTAAGAGAGAGGGTTTTAAGAAAAGAGAGAGTTTTATTGGCTTGGGAGAAAGTGGTTGCAAGTTTATTGGTTGTACTGAACTTGGGTTTTGGGATGAGACGATGAGTCCTTGAGAGGGAGTGAGATGTTGTGATCTTATTGACCAAATCCTTGGGATAGGAGTGTCATGTCACTCTCCTGCTCTCATCCTCAAATTCTTGCCATGAGAGGAGACCACATATAATTCTCGAATTCAAATGTTTGAGAGCATATTCTAAAGAAAACCACTCCATGGGTTAAGATTAAAAGGAAAGAGTAACCTACCAAGCTGTTGTTGGAAAGCTTTGGAGGAATCCTAGTTATGTTAACTTCAAAAAAAAAATTTTGAAACCAGTAAACTAAAATAGCACAAGTCCAGCCATTATTATGGACTAACAAACCAGCAGGGTAAATTTTAAATTTAAACACATGACCAGAATAATGATTGAAGTCATATGTTCATATTGAAACTCAAACCAGACCCTATGCAGGTCAGATTATATAAGAAATTGTTGGGGTTCTATATAAGAAATTGTTGGGGTTCATGTGTTGGGCCTATGACCAAAACATGGCCTGGCCTCCCCTCCTCCCCCCCCCCCCCCCCCAACCATAAAAAAACCCCGAGCTCACTAGAGGGAGACAGCCTTCTGATTGCTAATTTTATTACAAGAGAATGGTGACTAGCAATTCCATTTTCAGGGCTATGATCAACCCATCTAAGTAGAGTTGTCTTCAGTTAGATTGATGTCAACAGATAGTCTTTCATACGGCAAATGAATTCTTCATGACTCCTTGCCTAATAGATGATTTCTGAATTATAGGGCTGTGATGGATCCATACTGTTAGACAGCAGTGCCACCATCATTAGTGATTTCTGAATTATAGGGTTGTGATGGATCCATTCTGTTTACAAGCTGACCAGATTGTATGTTTTTTGCATGTATAGACTGGTGGTCCTAGCTGGGAAGTACCACCTTACCACAAAAAAAAAAAATAGCTGGGAAGTACTACTGGGAAGAACAAAGTAAATTAATTAACAATACTTTATCTTGTGTCCCCTAATCAATGAGTACTTGATGGGTCTTTAGCTCAAATTGGTAGAGCACTTGACCATGTTCCAAGGGGATGGTGGTTCGAATCCACCGAGGCCCAATTTTTATTCAACTGTTCATAGCATTGTCAGTTATGACACTAATCCACATAAGAACCCAATTTTAATGGTATTTTCTAAATTTGGTATATTTTTATAATTACTTTGGTTATGTTAATGAGATATTTTAATTTTATGCCAAGGTTGGTAAGAGAGAAAAGAGTTTTACAAGTATTTATTGGTGTAATTTAGAAGGAAATGGCAATTTTGTAATTAACATCAAATAGGGAAGACGCCATTTTCGTTCTGAACGGCGTTCTTGAGACCGTTACCAAACAGTCATTTTTGGTCTCAGAACGCCGTTCTAAACAAAGAACGCAAAAGAACGTTCTTAGTCAAGAACACCCGTTCTTTGTTCAGACATTTACCAAACGTAGCCTTGAGGGTCAATGTTCTGTTCAAGCACATAAAAGCGATGCTATCGAATGACACTGCAATGATCGCCGAGACAGGGGATTCGTGGTTTAACTGCCAGAAGCTGAAACTGCCGCAAGGTTGCGGGTAAGGGGGAAAAAAATGAAATCAAGCCCTTTTTTTTTTGTACATTCGATGTTCTGCTTCTATATCAGTAAAATAGTTTGTAACAGCTCGATATTTCAGGTATGAATTCCGATGCTCTGCATCTGTTTCTGTGAAACAAACTGAAATAGATGGGTGTTTCAGGTATGAATTCCAGATGCAATATGGATCAATTGGATGGTCAGTTGGAGCAACTCTAGGATATGCACAAGCTGCAAAGGATAAGCAAGTCATTGCCTGCATTGGAGATGGAAGCTTCCAGGTGACTTCCTAGTCTTTTCTTCACTCACTGTGAGTGTGATTTTCTTAGCAGCAAATATATAGATTCAGAACTTCTAATTAATGGTAATTCATGGGTAGGTGACAGCACAAGATGTATCGACAATGATACGTTGCGGGCAGAGAACCATCATCTTCCTGATTAACAATGGTGGATACACTATAGAGGTTGAGATTCATGATGGACCATATAATGTGATTAAGAACTGGAACTACACTGCATTGGTGGATGCAATCCATAATGGTGAAGGGAAGTGCTGGACTACTAAGGTTGGCTTAAAAGCTCTGAAGTTTTGGGTCTAGATTGTTTTAACTGTAATGGGTAGATAACTAGTCCTGTATCAATTTTTTATCAACATTGGTGGTGCCATTACAGGTACGATGTGAAGAGGAGCTTGTGGAAGCAATAGAAACAGCCACAGGAGCGGAATAGGATTCTCTGTGCTTCATAGAAGTTATTGTTCACAAAGATGATACAAGCAAAGAGCTCCTTGAGTGGGGGTGGGGGTGGGGGTGGGGGGGGGGGGGGGAGATCAAGGGTCTCAGCAGCAAATAGCCGACCACCAAATCCTCAGTAGATTCCAGTCTACAGCTCTTTAATAGTTTCTAGTCTGCAGCTTTCATCTGAACCTAAATAGGATATGTCCTCAAGGTGATAATAAAGTGTTCACTTGTTAGTTTTTTGGTTTTTGTTTTTTTTAAGAAAGGATTAATTACTGTTTGTGATTAAAATTAATTATATTTATTATTATTTAAAGCAAATCTCTCCAATTCTCTCAACAAAATTAGATTTACCAAAAGTAATTCGGTTAACAATTATAGAGAGAAAATCTCTCCAATTCTCTCTCATAAAATTAAGACAATAAAAAAAAAACCTTAATTAAATAAGGTAGATATTCATTTTCTCTCTATCTCTTTTGCTTGCTGTTTTTTTTTTTTTTTTTCTTCTAAAAAATACTTCTTTATTCTCAATGATATCTGCCCTCTCTCTCTCTCTATTTGAATCCACAAAATCTCAAAATGTTTCTTGCTGTTTTTTTTTTTTAAATATCTTTTTTTATTCTCAATGATCTCGCTCTCTCTCTCTCCAATTCCTTAGCAAATACCGATATCGATTCCTGGCCGATCCCGTTTCAATGGGTTGGTACTGACAAGGGTAAAATTGTAAAAAAAAAAAAATCTAATTTTTGAACAAAAAAAAAGGTAAGCCTAACCGATAGATCGATTTAGGACCAATACCAATTCTTGGTCGATCTTGTATCGATGGGTTAGTATAGACAAAGGTAAAAATATATTTTAAAAAAAACTAATTTTTTAAAAGAAAATAGGGTAACCTAACCGATGTAGTCCGATAAGTACGGTTCCCAATCGGTATCGGTGGAGATGGAGATCGATACCGATTCCTGGCCGATCCCGTATCGGTGGATCAATACGGACAATGAAAAAAATGTAAAAAAAATATATCTATTTTTTTTTTTTTAAAAGAAAACAGGGGTAAACCTAACCGATCCCGACCAACACAGATCGGTCTGCAACGGTTAGATTACCCTATTTTCTTTCCAAAAAATTATTATTTTTTAAATATTTTTACCCTTGTTCGTACTAATCCATCGATATGGGATTGGCTAGGAAACGGTATCGGTCTCAATAGATACCGATCCGTGCCGGTCGGGATCGGTTAGGTTTACCCCAGTTTTCTTTTTTTCTTTTTTTAAATTACATTTTTACCCTTGTTCGTACCGATACACCAATACAGGATCGGCCGGGAATCAATACCCATCTCCATCTCCACCGATACCGGTCTGGAACGATATGTATCGGATTGCATCGATTAGGTTACCCTATTTTCTTTAAAAAAAAAAAAAATTTTAATATATTTATACCCTTGTTTGTACTAACCCACCGATACGGGATCAGTTAGGAATTGGTATTAGTCTCAGTCGATACCGATCCAAATCGATCTGTCGGTTAGGTTTACACTTTTTTTGTTCAAAAATTAGATTTTTTTTGTATATTTTATTAGATCGATTTAGATCGGTATCGACTGAGATCAATATCAATTCCTGGTCGATCTTGTATCGGTGGGTCAGTATAGACAAATGTAAAAATATATTTTTTTAAAAAAACTAATTTTTTGGAAGAAAATAGGGTAACTTAACCGATGCAGTCCGATAAATATGGTCTTCGATCGGTATCGGTGGAGATGGAGATCAATACCAATTCTTGGCCGATCCCGTATCACTGGATCGATACGGACAATGAAAAAAATCTATAAAAAAAACCTAATTTTTTTTAAAAGAAAATAGGAGTAAACCTAACTGATCCTGACCTTCACGGATTGGTCTGCATCGGTTAGATTACCCTATTTTCTTCCAAAAAAATAATTATTTTTTATATATTTTTACCCTTGTCCGTACTAATCCATCGATATGTGATCAACCAAGAATCGATATCGGTCTCAGTAGATACCAATCCATGCCGGTTGGGATCGGTTAGGTTTACCATTGTTTTCTTTTTCAAAAAAATTACATTTTTACCCTTGTTCGTACCGATCCACTGATACAGGATCGGCCAGGAATCGATACCGATCTCCATCTCCACCGATACCGGTCCAAAACAATTTGTTTCGGTAAATTAATATATTGTAACTTAGGTTAGTAAAAAATAAAATATAACAACTGTTTTCAATTTTGCTTTAAGGATTCTAACATATACTAATTTGCAGAATAAGTTTAATTATATTAGAGAAATAATCTCAAAAGTTGAAACTGAAGAACCATGGTATAACACATGCACAAATGTAGCAAAAAGGTACACCTCAAAGGAGCAAAAGCAACATGCGAAAAATATGCAAATGATGATACAGAGTATACACAAAAATAAGATTCTAATTTACCAATAAATCAATGCAACAAATATTTATTTTAATAGTATTTTAAATTAACAATTATTTCACATTCACAGGTACTTAGTAAAATTCAGGGTCTCAAATGACACAGAAACAATAATTGTGATAATATTTAATGATATTGAAACAATTACCGGATTATTAGCATTTGAATATGCAAAATCAACAGAAAACGTAAACAAATTCTATTAATTTTTTAAAATAAATTTACTAAAGTAAATAAATAAATTACTACACTTAAATATATATTTAATGTTTATTTTCTATTTTGTATCACAAAGAGTTTTTAAAGTCTTGCGTATCCCAAATATACTGTTTCTATTTCAAAATTGATGACAGGAACAATTCAAGTAGAACATCTAAAAGAATCATTACAGATACACTCAAGAAAAGAAATGCGAAAAAGAAGGAAGTCATTGAATTAGAAGACAATGAAAATAAAATAAAATAAAAAGAAGATAAAAACTGAGAAGTAATAGATTTGGAAAGCTAAAAGGCATAGCTGCAAAGAGTGTATTTAGAAGTTATTTAAGGATTGATGATAATGAACATTGTAAATATTAACGATAGTAGTGTTTTAAATTTATTAATCTTAAATTTTACTTCAATTTCTTTTTCAAGGGAATGATTTTAACTTCAAAATAAAGCTAATAATAAAATCACAATAACAAAAGATCAAGAGTTTTATTATTTTTCTATTTCATTTTAAGCATCTTTCTTTGAAAACAACATCTAGAATTTAAATATGGGTATTAATTAACTAAACTATAATAAAGAGTGGCATTATACAAATTACTACAAAACAAAACAGGATACAACAACCACTACATCAACAACACAGCTATATTTTCATTTAAAAATCAACGGTAATGTAAAGAAAAGTATATCATGATTCTGTAAGTTAGACTCACTAATATATCTACTTAGAATCCACGTATGGTCACACGTGCACCTTTACTAGTATATATATAAATATGAAAAGAAAACAACAAACCTACAGAGTTATGTTATGTTCAAAGAGGTACCCTCAAAACAGTGAAAATCGATGCTAGTAAAGTTCTTTGTGGTTTCAGTCAATTCACAGTAAGTACTTATAGATGCCCACGGAATGGATATTGAAAAAGGGGGGTTAAACATGTCATAGAGTTTCTTGTTGCAAGTCCATATTCCAGTGAGGTTAATGTTCTCCTGCAACGTTGTTCTCCAACCTTGAAAAATTCCAAAGAGCTCCGCTTCAGTAGCATCTGTGGTCTGCAATCTACCTGCATCTGTTAGCACATGTTGTCCATCTAACAAAATGTAAAAAGCCCACTGAGCTAGTTTAAGTTCGGGTTCATAAATTCCTACGACCAGTAAACCAGGGAATTGTATATCAACATTAGCATGATGTAAAGGGGTTGGTGGGTGGTGTGTGCTGTGCAGGCAGTTGTTGCTAGGGTTTAAACATCGAGGGGAAATATTAAGTTCCGCAAGTCATCTCGAGACAGGCTGAATGACCGTAATGGGATTGGCCTTAGCACCACACATAACAACTTGGTGAGCCAATAAGGGGTGCCAAATCGATTCATCATAAGAACCACATAATACACATGTAGGCTCGACGGCTATCCATTTCGAAAGATATGCCCTGGTAGGGATTCCTGCATGTAAAACACGCCAAAAGAAAATTTTAAAATGGGGGTGAATTTAAGTTTCCAAAAGAAGTTCCACCAATGGAACATCAAGGGTTTAGGGGAGCTAGACATAGTGGTGAGGTAGGAAGTCACTGCCTTAGTTGAAAACTTCCCAGATTTGGAAAGGGAGCATCTCCAAAAGTCCTCAGAATTGGAAATAGTAATCCGTTCAATCTTAGAAATAGTCAAAGAGTCAAAACAAGAAATTAAACTAACTTTATCCATGAGAAATTAGACATTAGGTCATTGGCATAATGGAAATTATTCTGTTGCATAGTAGGTGGGGGTCAGAACTTACCATTCATGGAGGGTATCCAGGGGTCATACTTGCATGAAGTAGTCTTACCATTTCCAATATGTCGAGAGACCAAAGTTTGTAATTTTGGAAGGGTCTTTGCAATACCAGTCCAAGTCCAAGAGCCTCTCTTAGCCATGGTCTTTGGGTGGAAAATGGGTAATTTTGGGAAGTACTTCCCTCTTATTACCTTCGCCCAAACAGATGAGGTCTCAGTAAGAAGTCTCCACCCAAGCTTAAGAATTAGTGCTTTGTTATGGACCTCAGATTTCCGAAGTCCAAGTCCTCCAGCAGTCAATGGTTGACAAATTTTGTCCCAACCGATTAAATGACACGATTTCCCTTCATGTTGATCATTATTCCAAAAGCGTAAGGAGATAGAGTCCAGTTCCTTGCAGATTTTATGGGGAAGAGGAAACAGGACATAAGATAGGAGGGGGTGGAAGCCAGGACAGATTGGATTAAGATTTTTTTACCAGCATAAGATAAGTGATTGGCTTTCCAAGTCGAGAGTTTAGATTTAACTCTGTCGACAATTGGGGTCAGGTCTTTAGACTTGGATCTCGAAGGAAAGAGTTTAGTTCCCAGATACAAGGAGAGGGAGGACATCTCCTGCAAGTGTAGAAGCCCACAGAGTTTAAGCTTCAAAGGGTTCTCAATATTTTCAACAAAGTGTACCTCACTTTTGTGGAAGTTAATTTCCTTC
This sequence comes from Telopea speciosissima, assembly GCF_018873765.1. Lineage (NCBI taxonomy): Eukaryota > Viridiplantae > Streptophyta > Magnoliopsida > Proteales > Proteaceae > Telopea > Telopea speciosissima. Next base: position 51,457,924 of record NC_057923.1, read on the forward strand.
CCAATTAAGTCAGAGAATAGGTCTAAAATAGCCTTGACAGTTAAGAAGTCCTCCTCAGTGGCCCTACAAGAAATCAGGGTATCATCAGCAAAGAGGAGGTGACTAATTTCAGGAGCAGTTCTAGCAATCTTAACACCGTGGAAGAGGTCAATATCATGGTAGGCTGTAAGGAGTCTTGATAGGACTTCCATGGTTAGAAGGAAGAGATAAGGGCTGAGGGGGCATCCTTGTTTGAGGCCTCTAGATGGTTTAAGGAAACCAAAGGACCTACCTTCGAGTTTGAAGGAAAAGGAGGTAGTAGAGACAAGGGCGTGGACAAGAGTGATCTCGTCTTCACCAAAACCCAAGAATCTTGAAAAATTCCCAAGAAGCTGCCATTCAACCCTATCGTAAGCTTTTGACATGTCAATCTTGATGGCAGCATAACCAGTCTTCCCTTTGAGATGATTGAGATAAAAAAAAAAATTTCATGCGCTATGATGATGTAATCAAAGATTTGGCGCCCTGGGATGAAAGCAGACTGAAAAGGAGAGATGAGCGAGGAAAGAAGGGGACGAAGTCTATTGGCCAAAATTTTTGCAATAATTTTATATGATAAATTGCAAATGCTGATAGGTCTGAAATCAGTAGCTAGAACAGCATTGTCCTTTTTGGGTATCATACAAAAAAGGGTATGGTTGCAGCCAAGGGGAAGGGATTAAAGAAGGATGCCACGAAATGGTGGATGTCTGTGGAAAGAAGATCCCAAAACTTATGATAAAAGCATGCTTGAAAACCATCAGGGCCAGGTTCTCTGTAAGCACCAATGGAGAAAACAGCGCTCTTAATTTCTGGGAGGGAGGGGAGGGATGTCAGGGAGATAGCAGTAGATGGTGGTAAGGTGGCAGGGAACAAGCATTCGATAAAATATAGGTCCAGGGGATTGGATGCCTGGAAGATGTTCCCTAAGTGGGCGGAGAAAATTTTTGTAATGGCCATAGGTTCCTCAAATTTTTGTCCCAGGTCATCCAAGATGAAGGGGATTCTTCTTTTATGGATATTAGTTTTAGCCACAGAGTGATAAAACTTAGTGTTTCTATCCCCATCATGGACATAGGCATGCCTAGACTTTGGAACCAGAACATCTCCTCAGTTGCAGCAATCCACCTAAGTCTTGCAGCTACAAGGTTAAGTGAATCCAAGTCAGGGCTTTCAGAGTCATTATTTTCAAGGGTACCAAATTGGGCAAAATATTTGTCTTTGAGGGTCTGCACTTTTCCAAAAACATTCTGGTTCCAATGGCTAAGGATTCTACTGAGCGCTAGGAGTTGAGATTGTAAATTCTCTTTAGGTAAGCAGGAACATTTAAAGGAACAAAAGTGAAAGAAGTCAGGATGGTGAACCCAGGCTTCCTGATAATGGAATAGGTAAATGGGGTTATGGTCAGAGTCGATAGATGGAAGCTTGGATAGGGTAGAGTGGGGGAAGAGACTAAGCCAAGAAGTGGAGGCAAAACATCTATCAAGGCATTCCTTTTCCAAATGGGGTGGCTTTTGTTTGTTGGTCCAAGTCAAACAGGATCCAGTAAGGGTGAGGTTCTCAAGCAAGTGGTCTTCTATGAGTTTGAGGAGGTGAGAACCAGAGGGGTGAAGGATAAAAGGGGCACCGCCCAATTTATCCAATGGTGAGAGGACTTCATTGAAGTCCCCAATAATGATGTAGGGGTGGGGATGGAATAAAGAAAACTACACAGAGCATTCCAGAGCTGAGAATGTGGGGTACATTGTGGTGGAGAATAGAGGACAATGATACAAACAGTAATACCACTAGGCACAATCATAGTAAAAGCACAAAAAGATTCAGTAACCAGGATGATGGAGGATTGAAAATGCACAGAGGTAAGAACCCAAAACCCTCCCTTTAAGCCCTTAGATCCTTGGTTGTTAACGAAAGAGAGGGTTTGAAAATTTTTAGTCAAGTAATTAAATCGAACTTTGTCAAAGGCAGCACATTTGGTTTCACACAAGAAGAGGACATCAGGCTTAAGTGTTTTAACATGATGGATGATGCATTATTTAGTGACGGGGTTGTTTAAACCCCTAACATTCCAAGAAAAGATCAACATTAAAAAGAGTACAAGTATGAAAGTAGTGAGCACCACATCAAAGCAGTAAGGAAATGTAAGGTAGAGAGAGAGAAACCTGCAAGGGATAAAACACCGTTTCCTAGCTTTACGATCCATAGAGTACCAACAGTAAGCAAAGGAAAGCAAAACAACAAAGCAAACACAAAAAAACTCAAAGAAAGCAAAGAAAGTAGATAAGAGGGAACTTACCTGGATAGGGTTCAAATTATCAAGCTCAATGACAATGTAATTGGAGCGTTGGGGTTCAGACAAAGGGGGCACCTAGATGTTCTCAGAGGCAGAAGGAGAGAGCTCAGCAAGCTAATCTTTGAGCATCAAAATAAGTGTGTGGGGATCGGAGGAGGATAGGAGAGACTGTGACAAGGAACTCTTGAGCACAGAAAATTCAGAAACCACAGGGCTATTCCAGTGAGGCAAGGCTAACTTCCGTTTCTTGCAAACCGGGAGAGAGCTAGTCATTCCAACAAAAGTGCTTGAATGGAGATGACTGGAAGTAAAAACTTGAGCAATTACACCAGGACCGTTCAGGGATCCTCCCGCAAAGGCAGTGGACTGTTCAGTGATATCACCGTAAGACTGGAGGATGGAGGACACCATAGTAAAAGTACCTTGAAGAGGGCCTTGCGCATGAGGGAGTGGTGGCACCATAGTGGGGGTAGGGTGGATCCAGTTCAAATCTTCAGCAACAGACAATAGTGGAGGCATAGGGGGCAGTAGTTCCCCTCAAGTGGAGGTAGAATAGTGGAATCAAACATGCCAGGACTTCCAAGAGGGTCGGGTTCCGGGATGGAGGAACTTGCCGAATTGTTAACTGGGACGGCTATAGGCACTGCCGCAGGTGAGGGGGCATGGTGGGTTGCATTGGTGGAAATATCCATATCAGAGGAGGACAGTGATGCCGTTGCCGAGGGAACCACAAGCCGAATGAGGCCAAGTGAGTGATTGACCATCAGTGGGGGTGTCAGGGCAATATTGAAGTAGCCTAGGGGGTAACAGGGGGAACTGGTTTCCTCTAATATAAGGGCAGTGGGAGAGGTCGTGGTAGGTTCGACTGCAGCAGAGACAAAGAAAGTGTAGTTCATAGGAAATGCGGACTGGGTACAAAGAACCATCCATGTCTTCCACCAAAGACGAAATAACAATAGGCTTCCTCTTATCAATCGTGACTTTGATTCTGGATGATGAGGATGGAAGTCTAATCTCCACAGAATTCAACATAAATTCAACAGGTTTACCCATGTCTTTAAGAGAACATCAAAGAGTTGCAGTATTGAAGCAGCTCAGAGGGATATCATGCATTTGGATCCATACAGGAACATGATCGCTTTCAAAAACGTAGTATGGGCCGTCAACAGAATGCTTAACCAGGTGCAGGAGGCAATGGTCATACCATCACGGAGCATGGTCCATCAAAGCAGTGCACTGGGATGGAAAGCAACATTCCACTGAGAAATTCCCTTTATTGAAGCATTTGATGGACAAGGCCCCAAAAGGTTCCCACAGCTTTCCCAAAAAAGAACAAAAGAGATCTTTCTGAGGTTTGGGGAAGCTAATCACATAGCCATGGAAACTTCGATCAGCAATATCTTTACGCGAGAGGTTTTTGGAGAGAGACGCCTTTGATCTCGAAGCCTAGGCAGAGTAGGTAGGGGAGCACTCATCGGTGAAACGAAAATCCCTTCGGTCAGTCCGACGAAAGTTAGTAGGGTGCCTTGAACCAGAACCCCTGGAACACATGGAGGAAAGTTGTTGGAAACAGGGTAGAAGGCAGAAGGGAATAGAACACAGAGAAGCAGTAATAGTACTTGTGGGTGGTACAGCGTAAAACAAAGACAGCTAAGAAAAGAGAAAAAGAAAACGTCACCAATCAAGGGACGGCAAGCCAAAGAAGGATACCAATCAAAACACTCAACGATCGAGCACAGATCAAGGAATGTCGCTGAGCAACTGCGAGAAGTAAGCAAAAGCAAGCATAGTAGAGTCATGATGCGAGGATTGTAGGGATAGACCTAGGAATGATGGGGAACAAGGAGCAAAGAACTAAAGGAAGGAGAGGGTGAAGATAGGGGAAGAAGAGAATAACCCCAAGAGGTTGTCACTAGAGCCAAAATACAATGAACCCCGTCGAGGTAAGGCAGAGAGATTTTAGGGAGAGAGGAACAGGAAACGAGGCAAGTTTCTAGGGATGTGAAAGGCGATAGACACTTGGATTATCCAACGGTAGGAGACAGGCAGACAGACATCCATATCTTGTGCTGCCTTAAAAATCAAGTGTTCACTTGTGTTGTATTAGAAGATATTGGGCCCATTCTTCCTTCCTCTTTTTTTTCCCGGTTAAATTAACTCAAAATGCATTAATTAATTTATTTTTTTTAATAAGAAACCAAATTAAAGTATAAAGTTCAAGGGGGGGACATAGCCCGCCTTACCCCAACCCAAAGAGCCTCACTCTATTACACCCCATAGGAGAAAAATCGCCCGATAATAATTACATTCTGAAGATCGGTAAACCAATTTTGTCCTCCCTATTAAGCCTGCGTAAACCCTGCGGGATACTTTGAGATCCACAAAAGAGCCAATTGACAAACCCATAGCCAAAATAAGCTAAAGGGGGAACATCCCAACCCCAACCCCACACAACCAAAACGCACGATTAAGTGTTGACTTTCTTCCCATTAGGATTATAGGGAGGAATAGGAGGAATCACGCATCTTTTGCTAGGTCTAATTGAAGTGAATGAAGGACTCACCTCATCAATAATGCCAACAACCCTGCCATTTGCTCTGGGGACTTCCTTTGTATTGTTGATTAGGTCAAGCTGAAGGTCACCAACACCCTCAGAACCTGAAATCATTAAATTCTTTTGGCGAGAGGGGTCATTAACTTCAGGAGCTCCTAGATCCCATCTCGGAGGAGGTGGCTTATGCACCCTCGAGCTTCTTCTGCACACGCCCACTTCTTGATGATTTTTCCCTTTACGCTGTTTGGCTTGCACTTGATTCCCTTCCACAGTTCCACCTCAACTGCTTGGGCAGCCTTATCAACCTCCAAAACTTCAGGAGCGTGCACTACCACCGTACCATCTCTGAAGGAGGTCGGAGCAATGGAATCTACTACATGATCTTCTCCAACATCAAGGACCACTTCCAAGCAGCCCTCCATTTCACGGTTAGACCCCACATGCTGGCCTCTGGATGACTCGCCTCAATGGGATCCACCTCCACCCAACCCACATCTTGGCCCATTATTCAAAGAGACATTACCAACCGTCTTGTCTCTCATCTTCCTCATTGGCGTCAGCTCTCTTCTTCTCCAAACAAGTAGAGATCGTATGCCCCACCTTCTTACAAAAACCGCAATGACCCATTCGATCTTCATACAAGATTTCTTGATTAAACCAGAATGGTTTCTCAGAGCCATGTTTCATATGTTTGACTTGAATCTCGTCCACGCGCTTCCCTTCCAACTCCACTTCGACCAGAACTCTAGCAAAATTACCATACATTCCATTAAGTGTCCTGCGATCAAGGGCAATTGGCCTGCCTGCAGCCTTGGCCATGGATAATAAAATTTTCTCATGCCAACACTCAAGAGGTAAACCAGGGAATCGAATCCAAACCAGCTTTGTCGACAACTGGTTCTTGTTAATATTGAATCCGGGCCTCCAACGTTGGAAGGGGATTACTAGATTCTGCACCTTCACTGGGCTTCTTCTCCAAATCCTTGTCATATCACTTTCCAACTCGGCGCGGAACATAGCAAAACCTTTTCCCATCAAAGCAATAAAAACCTTCCCCTACAGGTTCCAAGATTCCCTAACTGTTTTCCTAATGTCATCCAGGGACATGAATAAGAAATTAGTTCTTCCAATTAAGGCGTTGCGATAGCCTGGCAATCGTTCTTCATACGCCTTTTGAGGGAGATCACTTTGAAAAAGGATCCTGATCGGATCGGCTCAAGGAGATCGCCTATGTCCGGCAAGGACCCTCCCACACAGCATTGGCATATGAGTTTTTGGTTGCATGCAGTCTCTTCCCTTGAGCACTCGTAATCTCAGCATCATGGATCTCGATTCTCGAATCCCTCAATATCTTTCCCCTTATCACTCACTGATGCATCGTTCTCCTTCTCCAATGGCCTAGCCTTGAAAAAATCTAAGATTTTCATTTGTTTCCCACGATCTGAAGGTCTAGCCCCTCCTGGATCCAAACCATCTTCCACACTCTCCTCCATCGTTCATAGCTTTATTATTATTATGAGGGAAAATTACTTGTACACGCCATGTACTAGGGCCTGATTGCAAGATACACCCAACTGTTCAAACAATTACTTGAAGCCCTATGAAATCTGACGGTGTTAGTTTGTTTTTAGTGGTTGAATGGAAAAGTTCATTTTACCCTTATCAACTATTAAACTGAAATTGTGAAGTTAAAATTATCAACTTACCCTTTCAATGTTTTAACCTTAACAAACCCGAAAACCCAACTGAGAGTGTGCAATTTCATGCCTTGGAGGAGGGGCATTATGAGAAAGATAATGAAGTAGGGGGCATATGAGACATTGTATAGGGGTGGTGCTACAGTAATTTGAGTCTTATGAGGGGTGGCAATAAACAATTTTGAAATTAAACTGGCATTGTACAAATCTTTTACCCTATCTTAAAATAAGAAAGATATATATGGTTTTTTTTTATTTTCATGGTACCATAATTGTCTACTATTTTGAGGTTTGACTAGATAAGAAAAAGTAGGTTTGACTCTGGTTTACACTTACATTCCTTGTAAACCTACTCGTAGAACTCTTGGGTTTTTAAGGGGTTTGGAGAATAGAAATGCCAGTCTTGGTAGAAAATCCTCTTAGCAATGTCTGCTGCTGAGGTGCATTTTTGGGTGTAAAGGTCTTCTAGGATGGTAATGTCTTGGAAGATACCTTTGTTTACATATTGGCTCTTTTGGATGGGTCTTGGTGTTTGTTGAGCCAGCCCTTGAGTGGAAAAGTTGGCCACAGATTTGGAGGAGCTTGGTTTTGTCATTGTTTGGGAAGTCCCTGCGACCACGTGGGAGAAGGGGACGAGAGAGGTGTCTTGAGAGGAACTTGCTATTTGTTTTTGAGGTGGAGCTTTGGCATAGGCACTTTTGGATTTAACTCTTGAGAGGGGATTGTCCTCTTTGGGCGGCATGATGCAGATTTGGTTTATGGCCTTTGGTCCCTGTAGGAATTCTCGGGTGAGAAAGTCAAGGATTGAATTTTGCTCTCCTTTTATATATTCTATGTCAAAATCAAAACTTGAAAGTAGATCTTGCCATCTTGCAAAAATTTGTTTTGATGCAATGTTTTGAACATCATTTTTTAAAACTTGTTTTGCTGCACTACAGTCTACTCTAACTAAAAATTTCTTGTTCAATAAATCACTTTGAAATTTTTGAATGCACAAAACAACGGATAAAATCTCCTTTTTGATTGTGCTGTAGTTCTTTTGGGCTGTGCTCCATAGTCCAGAGGTAAACTGAACAAGGTTCTCTTTTCCTTGGTCAACTTGTTTGAGGATGCCTCCATATCCTAAGTCTGAGGCATCAATTTCAACAATCTATATATATATATATATATATGGGGACAATTTGATCCCAATAATTTGATACAACCATCTGAGATCCAAACCAGTTGCATTTGCTAGTACCTTCATTCTTAACTTTATAGAAGAGAGATTGTGGTGACATAACCACACCCAACATTCTCCCAAGGTTGTTCTCATTAAAAAAAAATGCTCTTGTATTTTTTACACTGAATTTTGTCATCCCGAAGAACCCCTTAGCAGTGATAATTGAGTCTAAAATTGCTCTCAAAAATTTCTTACTCCATGTATGGGAAGACTCCTAAAGGCAGGAAATCCGGAGGGGATCACGCCTCCTGGCACTATCCAAAACCTAGAATGATTCAATCATCCGGGGGGAAAGGAACGCAATCTCACACGTCTTTGGAAAGGAAATCGTGGGAGAAACATGTATAAAAAGAGGTCATAGTTCCATAAGAAGGGGAGATCAATTACTCAATCAATTAGTAAATATTTTTCAGAGTTCTTCATGTCCTTTACAATTTCTTGTGTTGCAGAGAGGAAGACCTCACAAATTCAAGAACACCTTTCTTTGTGCAACACCGGCAGACAATGTTCATTTTGCCCTTGAGGTGACTTAGGTGTCCAAACCTTATTAGGATGGACTAAAATTTTTTTGTTAATTTTTACATCATTGGATACATGGCTGGTGAATATCAGACTTGTGGATTAAAAGATATTGTCATCTGAAAGAACTTGGCTCCTGTGCATCCGGGCAACCGGGCTGCATGTGCAGTGCCAGACTCAAGGCGACGCATTTTGACCGTCTTACCCCTGCCCAAGCACCTTGCCCGTGTAGGGGTAAGGCGGTCAAAGTGCAGTGCCTTGAGTCTGGCGCTTCACATGCAGCCCGGCTGCCCGGATGCACAGGATCTTTTTCGCATCTGAAGTTAGAGGAAAAAAGATTCTATTTTGGGCATTCTAGGATATAGACACTGAATTTTGGCACCCCGGGAATTGTGTTGACAGTGATGACAACACAATTAGTAAAACATAGTGGCTTATAGTAAAACAGAGTGTTCCATTAGTAAGATTCCCGTGCTATTTCCAAGGGAGTAACTTTGTATATTGCTTGTGCTTAATGCTTCCCAAGAAAATACCTCGAGCCAATGTCCAAGTGGTAGTCGCTACACATTGAAGTAACCCATGCCATACTCCCAGGTATCCAAAACCGACACAGGTGGGTAGGTGGAGAATATTTAGGGGCGCGAGATAACTCTCTCTAAGGAACTCGGGAAAATAGCCTCGTAACTTCAAGAGAAGGGGTGCTTCCTCACAAAGGGGGTCGCAGTGACTAGGCCACAAATTTTGTTTCGATAGGACATGTATTTCTATTACTATGAAATTCATAAATGAAGTAGTTAATGGTGGGGTTACCATTATCGATCCTTTGTGTAGTGACAAATCTTGTATGTGTTCCTAAAAATAAGAAAAGGAAGTTGTCCATTTTTCGAGGTCTCAAAGGAGCGTGGGAACACATAAGAAAAGAATTCTAGAGTCTTCCAGAATCTCATCGGAAATCTTAGTCCTAGAATTTACAGGCTTTCTCTTAGGAAAATTTACCGAAATGCCTTTGTCATGAACTTAACCTTAAGACCTTCCCAGATCGATCCCAAACTTTGCTTTCCAGTGTGTTTCATCATCAGAAACTATGCCATGAAAATTAATGCGAAATCGACACCAAACAGCCACTTTGCAGATCCCTCACTTTGTCCACAAATTAGGTTGTGTTCCCAACAAATATGTGCCCAAAATTACACCATTGGATAGTGCATTCCCAGACCCTTTCAACGACACCTAGTTTACAAAAAATAGACTCCCGGTCGCGAAGATGACTATGGAATTTCAAGGGTAAAACGGTAATTAAATATTAAAAGAAAAAATAATAAAATAATTAATTAATGTTCTGACAAGGTCAGATCCGACCCAACGAACCCAAATCTTACTTCACCTAACTTATATACGAAACCAAGCCCAATACTTAACCCAACCATGTGACCTTGCTACCCACATGCATCCGCAGCTACACAAGGGCCTTAGGCCCATGTTCCCGCAGCTACCGCCCCCCGCCCCCCCCCCCCCCAAGCCCACATATGCATGGCCTCACGATGCCACACACCACAGCCCCTGCACCCTTGTAGCATGCGGCCAGCCAGCCCCATGCGCACAACCCTCCAAGCCCAAGGCCTCGCGGCCATTATTCACACAGCCCCACCCCCATGGCCATGCGGCCAGCCCCTTTTGCACCCTACCCATGCACATGCACCACAACATAACCACCCCATGCACACTCACCATGCATCTCCATCCCATTTAGCCATTTAGCCACCTCACAAATCACACCCCTACCCCCTACTCCCTTAACTTGAGCAAAGAATCCCTTCCTTTTTCCTCCCACTTTTAAGGCCACCAATAGAACCCCCCCCCCCCCCCCCCCCCCAAAATCTTCACTCTGCCTTTGGACCCAATCAATACCAAGGAGTCGCTGGTGCATTATCAATGGAAAGACAGAAGCAAATTAGACGGATTCGGTGCAGATGGTCAACTGGTTGCTTCAGCCAAAATTATATCCATGGCCATGGGATCTCTACTCTACACTTTTTATATTCAAACTGACCTTATAAGCAAATTGCTCTTGGTTTGTATTCAGAAAATGGATCAGAACTGTATTTATATTGCCCATAATCAAATGCATGAGGATGTAACAACGGATGTTCTTGTTACCCTTTACGTTTCTTAGTTTTTAAATAAATTTTCTTTTCCAAAAACAAAACAAAATAGTCAGGGAGAAAAGGGGAAAAGAAAACCTGTTAGTGTTGTATTTTATGTTTTCAAAAGTAGTTTCAAAATTTTCTTTTTTTTGAAATGCTCTTTTTGAAATATAAGTTTCAAATATGAAAAAAAATTTCCCTCCACTTTGTTTTGATTTTGTTGAAAACACTTGTATATGTGTGTGCATGGTGGTTTGAACCAAGGACCTCTTATGTAAACTTGTAAGGAAACTTGGAAAGACTTGAGTACGGAGTCTTCAAGTTTAGTCCCACATTGCTTAGAGACAAATAGAAAAGTGAGCTAATATGAGTCCATGTAGCTTACAATGGTCATAGGGTTCTATGGGAAGTCTCCTTTGACCCATGTGTGAGGTTGGGGTCTAGGGTGCATTTCACACACGCACGCGGAGCCGGGGCGGGGTGGATGTGGGTGTGGGTGTGGGTTCATATGATGTATTCTTTTTGGTGAAATACATTCACCCACATACATGCACATGCACCCCTTATCCGAGATGGCATCATGCACAAGTGTAGTCGTACTAGTGGGCCTATATATACAAATGGGCTTTGGGCTTCAAAGCATACAGTTCGTGTAAGTGTTTTTTTATACTCTTCAAATAGTGTGCTCTCTGCATTCTGTTTGTTTCTTTTTTTTTTCTTCTTCCTTTCTGGTTACTGAATAATTACATTCGGGTACTCCGTATTGTAATCACTTTTCGGTGCTGCCAATTGTGATTGAAATGATTTTATCTTGGAGGTAGAACGCTAAAGTCAACCCGGATCTGCACATATAGGGGGCGTTCCACACCTTAAGGAAAGTACTCTCGATACGACTCCACTTGTGTTCCTATTTGCTGTTTTGGAAGAAATGAGAAGACAGTCATCGTTGTACTATAAGTTGTTTTATTTCTATATTTATTTTGATATTTCCTTCGGATATATATATATATATATTTATATACAAGCAGATTCTGTCAAATCTTATACCGATTGCCTAGAATCCTATTTCTAACAGTGAGAGGGCTTAGATCTGCATGGGGATCTTTTCCCCTCAAAGCTAGAACTATAACTCAGATTGTAAATATTATAGACCTTCAACTACTGAATTTAATTTAGTTTAACGTCATGAATCAATAGCTTACCTCTAATAAGAAGATGCATAAATCGGCAGGATCCTATTAGTGACACAGCAGCTTAAATTTGGATCCGTAAAACTGAAATAATCAGGGCAGGCTCTGTCGATAAACTAGTTAGTAACCACTAAAGTGGCACCTCTTTAAAGAATTGAATGGACGGATATGGCCCTGCAATTATATGCCATTAATCTGTGAATGCATTTCAATCTGAAAGTCACTTCTTAATACAGCACAATCCCTTACTATAGTGTTCTTGGTCTCCATGAACCAGGCTCAATTCAGATCCTACAAACTAAGAAAGTGAATACATATGTTGTTTGAAGTCTCTACAACTAGGAAAAGGATCAGGGTGAGTATTTCATCAACACATGGATCATGGCAGCACATCCCTGAACAACTTTACCAAGAACCAGAAGCTAGTTCATGATTCTAGTGATAGAATACAACCCAAGGAGAAAGCCTCTATACAAATCAGATGATCAGAGTCAATCCCTAAGCTACATGGATCCCCGCCCCGGTAATGATCCAGGTGCCGTAGATTGAAATTGATGCTGAAGTTGGGTAAGATGGCTGGCATGAGATGATTCCCCCAATTGGCCATGGGAGGTTCTTATTCATTGTTATGATAGTAAAACTAATATTCAAGGATTTCAGCTGTATATCAGTCAAAGTTATTCCTAGAACTGAAACTGGAACTGCATTGAATAGCTAGGTACCCTATGGTGAACACGGCCAATGGTCATCATAATTAATCTCCCCTTGAATGGCTGTATCCACTCATACATCAACTCTATTACAATCAATAATTCAGTAAGGGTGGGGGACACACTAAGAAAGTGAACAACACAATTCCAACGAGTACAAAAGCTTTCTATTACAGCAAAGCATGATCCTCAAGCAGTATGAGTACATACAATGCAACAGAACATTTGCAACCCCCCCCCCCCACCTTGCACCCCATTAAAAATACAAAAACAAAAAAGGAATCTAAATGGGGGACCTGTACATAGCTATGCTTCATTATGAACTCGACTGGGTGCAAGTACAAGACGGTCATTTTGGAGCAGAGTGGCATGAAAGGGAGCTCGACAATTTCTAATATGTGATTTGAGGCGGGGTATGTTAGGGTGTGCACTCCTACATCGGTGGCAACGCAATTCCATTGACAATAATTTTTCATCATCATGTAATGTTGCTTTCCCATATTTCTCAATTTCCTCAATAACATCAACAGAATCACGGAAGAAAGCAGTATTAAACGAATTCCAGTGCTTCTTGTTCTTCAAGTGGTTTGAATTAAAATCCAGGCTGATGACATGAAGGTGCAGTTGTCGCATTGATGGTGCCTGCAAACAGTCCACATGCTTATTACAAGACATTTATTATCCTGTGTGTTCATCTATGGAACAAAACTGTGTTCATCCATGGAACAGAAACTATCCTATTTACCAAACTATCAACATACTAATATTACAGTAAGAGCAAGGACTACAGAACCAACAATTTTTGGACGAAAACACAGAACACAATGCAAATTAAGAAAATCCATGAAATTATATAAGACCACCTAAAATCACTTGACTAATAATAAATTAAATACTAACTCGAATATTTTACTCTTAAAAAGCTTTTCATAGTTACATCCCCCTCCCCCAACCCCAAAAAAAAAAAGGGAAACAAATCGTTATATTTCTTCTAGAAATAGATCAGAGCACCACCAAATTTGATAAACCCAACTTAAAAGAATCGAAGTAACCCTGTAAAATAATTTCAACAAGTCAACAGTTTGTCTTTTTCTAATATGGGTGCCGTTTTACAAAATTAGGGAGAGCTGGAATCAATTCAACAACAACTCAGCCTTATCCCAACTAATAGGGTAGCTACATGGATCCTTACCCTCCAATCAGCTCTACTCAAAGCCATACTTCAGACAAGGCCTAAGTTATGCATATCAAATCACTCCTCCATACTGGAGCATCTAAAGGCCTCCGTTGAACATGGCTGTTGTAATACGGTTACGAGAGTAATATTATGCATGTCATTCTTCACAACCACACAGATGATCATTTTGGCCTGCCCCTAGCTCTTTTAGTTCCCACAATCGGAATCAGATCACTCCTCCTTACTAGGACGTCCCCAGGCCTCCGTTGCACATGGCCAAACCACCTCAGATGACATTCTCGGAGCTTGTCGATGATCGGAGCAACTCCTACTTCAGCTCTAATACGTTCGTTCCTCACTTTATCCTTCCTAGTTTTACCTCGCATCCATCTTAACATCCTCATCTCTGCAACACATAGCTTCGCTACATGGCACTTCTTCACTACCCAACATTCTGCCCCATATATCATAGCAGGTCGGACATTAGTCCTGTAAAACTTTCCTTTAAATTCTAAAGGAATGTGTCGGTCACACAGTACTCCAGTCGCACCTCTCCACTTCATCCATCCCACTTTAATTCTTTGTGAAACATCATCATCATTTAGTTTTCTAGTATTTCAACTATATTTGAACTTACTATTTATAATATGGCTAGTGTACACTGTACCCGATCATTTAGTGTACACTAGTAAACTTGGGTAAAAAAACACAAGTACCATTTTGAGCTTCTTTTTTTTTTTTTTTTTTGTGTGTGTGTGTGTGTGTGTGAAAATAGTGCATGCATTGTGTTTAGAATGTCAAAAATAGTTGCATAGCAGAAATCATACACAAATTTTTTTAAAAAAACCATTTTTGGGCCTCAAAACCACCAACTCAAGTTGGCTGGGAAAAAATCTCCAGTTTCGACCATATCTCGGTTTCTGGTTGGTCGAAACTAGTGTCAAACCGAGTTTTTGAACCTTGTTTATACTTGAGTTGTACTCTATGCAGGAGTTCTATTTCGACTCTATTTGATGTAACTAAACATTATTAATTAAGATTGGAGGTTAGAACACACACTGGTTTGTTGATGTATACATTGACGCTGCACTTCCCTAACAATTCGAGCTTTTAGGTGAAACGATAGCGAACATGGTACCAGAGCAGGGAGGTCAAGTGTTCGACTCTTGGGAAATGCATCGGATGAGTTTTCCTAACATTTCTTCTCCCTCAATGTTGCGCGACGGAAATGTCGCATGAGCTCCACATGCAAGGATCATGGGATCTTGGCCTTCACGTGCAGAGGAGTGTTGATGTATACATTGATGCTGCCCTTCCCTAATAGTTCAAGCTTTTAGGTAAAACGGTAGCGAACATATGGGGACAATGGTATAATTGTCCATTAGGGTTTATTAGTGTTGCCCTAGGGGTATTATTGTAACTTGTACTTCATATCATTCTATTATAAATAACGAGGGCTTGTGTCTAATTGACATAAGTTCAATTCCTCAAATCCAATTATTTGTCCATGCCACCTCAAATGACCTCCTCGTAGCTTGTCATATATCGGAGCTACTCCCAAATCAGCTCTAATTTAATCATTCCTTACTTGACCCTTCTTAGTTTTGCCACATCTCCATCTCAACATCCTCATCTTAGATACACTAAGTTTATTTACATGATGCTTCTTAACTGTCCAACATTCTGCACCATACATCATAGTCGATGGTATGACTGTCCTACAATATTTTCCTACAAGTTTTAAAGGAATACATTGATCACACAACACTCCAGACGTACCTCTCCACTTCATCCATCCTATTTTAATTCTTTATAAAACTCCATCCTCTATATCACCTTTTATATTAATAATTGAACCCAAATACCTAAATAATCACTTTGTGGAATCTCCCTCTCATCAATTTTTACCACCTCATTATCCGTCCTAGTGTAACTAAAGTAACACACTATATACTCCGTTTTCATTCTACTTAATCTTAAAACCTTTTGATTCCAAGGTTGATCTCCATAACTCCAACTTGTCGTTAATCCCTGCTTTTGTCTCATCCACCAAAACAAAATTATTGGCAAAATCCATACACAATGGAACTTGATCTTGAATGTCTCTGGTTAAATCAACTATGATAAGCACAAACAAATAAGGGCCTAAAGCTGATCCCTGATGTAACCCAATTGTAATTGGAATTCACTACCTTCACACCCCCCTCCACAGTTTTTACACTAGTCACTACCTCATTATATATATCTTTAACTATGTCCACGTGTTTACATGAAATCGCTGCATTCCCCAAATATTGCTACGATAGCATCTCAATATGCTGTGCACTTTCATTATCTCGAATATGATACGCACATCTAAATAAATGTCAGCATACCATGCCAACCAGTCATGTTCCAACACCGTATTTTTGTCAGACATAGTAGATGAGCCACATTATGAAGTTTTCACGCATGGACTGCAAAAAGGAAAGAAGAAACATAGGGAACCAATTTGAAATCAAAGAGCACATACCGAATGGTATCCAAGACGGAAGACCAAAGAAGCATCATTACATAAAAAACTTTGTACCCACTTCAGACCCATAGCATGCATTGTCTTCAATAACTGAAGTTGTTCAGTGCCTACATCTGCCAGACTATCAAGACCATCCATTCTGGTTAACATCAGAAGGTGCTTTTGTGCCTGCATACAGGAACAGAATTTAAATACTTTTTAGATTCAAACTCTAAATTCTAGGTTAATCTCTAGAGGAGAAAATTTTAGTGGCAGAGCATAAATTGGACAACTCTGACCGAAACACATTCATTTTAACTATGTTTGGATCTCAAAGTTGTATCCATTTTGAAATTTGGGTTAGATCCATAGTTTTCAAGGTGTCACCTTGGCGTGCAGGTGGTTTTGTAGGAGTCTAGGCGACTGTCGCATTATTGCAAGGCGCCTTGCACTGGTTTTATTGGTATTGAACCCGGTTCTGGCACTTATTTATGCCAAATACCATTTAAGTAAATATTCATATAATTGGTATTTCATTTACTTAAGATATTATTCATAAATAAGCAAATAACTCCTATTTGAATCCAATAAAAATAGTTAAAAAATCAAATTTCAAAAGGATAAAAAGTCAACCCCACAGTTTAAGAACAAAAATTGGATTTTCGACAGTAGGTGAAATTTTCAATTTTCTAATGCTGGGGTTTTTCTCAAATCTAAAAATTCTATAAATCTTAATATGGTAAAACATTGTTAAAAACCTAAAAGTACGGTAAAATATTCATTTGTTTTGATATCGAAAAAATTATTTTCATTCAGAACGATTTTGACAGCATTCGTGCATACCAAATAAGGTTTGACCGGAACATAACTTCTTTAATATAAATAAGATTTAAGCAATTTTGGATTTGTTTGAAAGCTGGTTTTGTGCTCTCCCTAATACTAAAAGTCCCAAGTGAAAAAAAAAAATTCATTTGTGACTAGTCAAACTTCTTAGAGAACAAGAACATTTCTCTAAGTCGAGAGCAATTTAATTACTTATAGATAAGATCATATTTTCTAAGAACAATATAAACCAAATGTGAGACTAGTATAAACAAAATGTATGTTTGATTGTTTCAAATTTCCAATACCTTGCTTCTTCAATTCTGTTGTCTTCTAGTTCTATGTTGAATTTTTATGACTTGATGTGGCTTAATATTGATTTTTGATGACTTGATGTGACTTAATGTAGATTTTGATGACTTGAGGTGGCTTAATGTTGATTTTTTATGACTTGAGGAGGCATAATGTTGATTTTTTATGATATAAGATATATATTGTAGCATACTAAATAATGTTAGAAAAGGGGCGAAACAAAAAATAACACTTGGGGCGCTTGGTCGCCTAAGCGCTTAGACACCCCTCCACCATCTTGGGTCGCCTTGCCGACTTGACAACTATGGTCAGATCAGGATTGAGTATTTCAGATCTCAGTCAGATCCAGATCTGGGGAAGCTGAAAACAAAATGTATGTTTGATTGTTCAAACTTCCAATACCTTGCTTCTTTAGTTCTGTTGTCTTCTAGTTCTCTGTTGATTTTTGATGACTTGATGTGGCTTAATATTGATTTTTGATGACTTGATGTGACTTAATGTAGATTTTGATGACTTGAGGTGGCTTAATGTTGATTTTTTATGACTTGAGGTGGCTTAATGTTGATTTTTTATGACTTGAGGAGGCATAATGTTGATTTTTTATGATATAAGATATATATTGTAGCATACTAAATAATGTTAGAAAAGGGGGGAAACAAAAAATAACACTTGGGGCGCTTGGTCGCTTAAGCGCTTAGACACCCCTCCACCATCTTGGGTCGCCTTGCCGACTTGACAACTATGGTCAGATCAGGATTGAGTATTTCAGATCTCAGTCAGATCCAGATCTGGGGAAGCTGAAGCCTATGTATGCATTATTTTTTATATTACGTTATATATAAAGCACTTGGGATAAATCACAAATGTCCAGATCCAACTTTGACCTGATACACATTCAGGATCCATTCAGAACATGGGTAAGATATGAATCCATTTGTATGCCCAAGTAAGATCTAGATTGGACCTGGATCTGTTAGAGCAAACTTCAGTTAGTTGTAAACTTTTTTATCATTTCTGAAATTTCAGTTAAAATTTTGGAACTGGAGAAAGACAAACAAGAGGCAACTCACTCAAAAGTTATGTTTTTTAAGTAAGGGAGTGTCTGAATGACACCTCTATAGGTGTATTTAGAACTTGGCACCTTCTTTTAATTGCCCCCTTGTCTTATTCCCAAAAGTTCTTTAAGATAGGAATATAAAAGGGGTTTCAAAAATAGTTTAAAAGTGACATATCATTATATCATTATCAGAAGGTGCCATTGTCATGCACATTTTCAAGTATACATGTGAAATGACACTATTACCCTCGTTGGAAAAAAAAAAAACTGTATCATACTAAAAGGGCAAAAAAGTAAAGTCACAAATTATTTGACACCATGAGGGGTGTCAATAAGAAAATCCTTTTAAGTATTTTAGCCAAAATTGCCAATTTTAAAGAAAATCATTATAACAGAAAAATGGATAGGTTATCATTTTTGGCTGGGTTTGGCTTGTTAGAATATATGTAAGGCAGGCCATTTTCTTCCTAGAAATTTATTTAATCTAAAGTCCATGATATATTCTAAAAAAATCTCAATCGAAAATCCCATTACAAAGAAAGAAAAAATCACTGAATAACAATAAGTTAGACTTCGGGGCAAACCCAAATGACCAGCGAAATGCATACCAAAAAACAAATGACCACTAAAACAAGATTTTAAAAAATATTTATATATTTATGATACCCACTGCAAAATAGATTTCACTGTTGGACCACCACAATGAGGACAGAGTAGAAAAAATAGACTCAATTCCTAAGTGACAAAATTGGCTACATTACCTTGGGATAAAGGTCATTCAGCACAACAATATCATCTGATATCTCTAAGACATCATTTTTGTGTTTCTCAGGGTGCATGGCGATATGGTAAAGAGCCTGAGCCCATGAGCTCCAGATCCTTCTCCTGCCACTGTCAATGTTCTCATTCTTTGGCTGTACCTTCCCCTCCATAGAATCAGTCATAGCAGACAAAAATTCTTTTCCCTTTGATCCTGATATTGCATGTCGTATTCCAGATTCTTCTTGAAGCCCTTTATATTTCTTGTTCCTGTCAGAATCATACCTGCCTTCTCGTTTATTCGTAGTGTCTCTCTCAGACAAATTGTCATGCAACTCTGAAGCCCTTGACCCAGAACCTTCTTCACCTCCCTTCCATAATTTGGTTTGGGTGCTCAATATAGATGCAAAACCTTCAAAAAGTGATGAGTAGGCCTCACCAAGTATGCGACAGCCTTTATCATAGTCATTATTGAGGCAGTTTGGTCTCTGAGGATTCATATTAGGTCCAAGAACATGTATAACATGGGTAACACCTTCTTCTTTAAACAAAGGAGAAGTTGAAGGGAGAGGAACAACCACAGCTTTCCCAGGGCAAAGAGATCCAGCTCGTTCCTTAGTTGCAGCTTCTAGGGCTGGACCTGCAGCACTGTATATTGCTGCATTCACACCTCCACCACCAGATTTCAATCGCCTGCATGAAATAATTTAAAGGGGCTTGTTTGTATGGAAAATAGACCAGCAAATACCATTTTCATATATGAAATAGCAGTGCAATGAAATAATATATGGATTTCTGCCTTACATATGTTGAAAAGCTTGTGATCAACATTTCATGTGCATACTTGGATATGATAGCAAATGAGGAAAGTTCCTGTGGAATTCCTTGAATGTGGCTTGTGGCTTGTGTACAATGTGTCCACAGCCTCTTTATTTATAACTAGATGAGGAACACTCCAGAATGGATACAAATGACAATAATACCCCTAGGACAGAATTACCCTTGTACCCATTACATTACAATACTCCCCCTCAAGTTGGTGCATATATATCAACCATGCCCAACTTGCTAACTACAGAAGAAAAAGACTTAGAACAAACACTTTTAGTAAGAACATCAGCCAGTTGACACCGGACTGAACAAAAGGGACACACACAACTCCTTGCTCCAGCTTCTCTTTAATGAAGTGCCTATCAACCTCCACATGCTTGGTACGGTCATGTTGAACAGGGTTGTGTGCTATACTAATAGCAGATTTACTGTCACAGTAGAGCAGGGGTAGAGTTATTGGAAGGTGTAAATCCTGTAGAAGGCCTTGTAACCATAGCAACTCACAAACTCCATGTGCCATAGCTTGGAATTCAGCTTCAGCACTTGATCGAGCCACAACAGAGTGAACAGACTGCTTCTTGCTCCTCCAAGTGACTAAGTTACCTCCACCAAAGGTGCAGTATTCTGAAGTAGATCTCCTATCATCAGGGCAACCAGCCCAGTTAGCATCTGTGTATGCTTCAACTCGAGTATGGCCGTGAGGAGAGTACAAGATTCCTATTTCCAGGAGAAGACTTCAAGTATCTCAAAATCCTGTAGGCAGCTTCCAAATGAGAAGAATGAGGGTCATGCATGTATTGACTGACCAAGCTCACAGCAAAGGCTATATCAGGCCGGGTACGTGATAAGTATATCTAGCGGCCAACAAGTCTCTGGTAGCTGCCTTTATCAACAGGATCTCCTTCCTTGCTCTTCAAATGAGTATTAGGCTCCAGAGGTGTATCTGTAGGTTTACACCCTAACATTCCAGTTTCATTGAGAAGATCAAGAGTATAATTTCGTTGGGACAGCGAGATGCCACGAGTTGAGTGGGCAACCTCAATTCCCAAAAAATATCTGAGTTTCCCTAGATCCTTCACTTCAAATTCAATACCCAAGTACTTCTTCAACTTCTTTATTTCTTCAGTGTCACTTCCAGTAATCACAATGTCGTCGGCATAGACAATTAGCATTGTGATATGCTGCCCTGTTTTCTTGATGAATAATGTGTGATCAGCATTATTCTGCTTGTAGCCATTTGACACCATGGCTTTATGAAACCTCCCAAACCAGCCTCTTGGAGACTGCATCAACCCATACAAAGCTTTCTTCAGATGACATACCTTTCCCCTAAACTTTAAAGTAGTTAATCCTGGTGGAATTTCCATGTAAACTTCCTCCTCTAGATCACCATGGAGGAAGGCATTATTTACATCAAGTTGTTGAAGTTCCCAACCCTGATTAACAACATAGGAGATAATTACTCTAACTGTGTTCATCTTCGCAATAGGGGCGAATGTTTCTTGGTAATCAATGCCATGGGTTTGGGTAAATCCCTTTGCAACTAATCTAGCCTTGTATCTTTCAACAGACCCATCTACTTTTTGTTTGATGGCGAAGACCCATTTGCAGCCGACTGGTTTCTTTCCAGGAGGAAGAGTTGTCATCTCCCAAGTCTTATTCTTCTCCAGAGCACTCATCTCCTCATTCATTGCTTCTTTCCACTTCTGTTCGGCAATAGCCTCCTGCCAAGAGTTAGGAATAGAAACAGAGAATAGAGAGGCAACAAAGGCATGGAAGGAAGGGGAAAGTGAGTCATAAGATACAAAATTAGAAATAGGATGTTGAGTGCAACTCCTTTTAGGTTTCCTAATAGCAAGAGGCAAATTAAGACTAGGATCATAGGCATGCTTACTAGGAGAGGAACTCTAAGGAGGTTCAGTAGAACTTGGAGCCGGAAGTACAGGCGGAGGTGGTTCAGTGGTGGTAGTCTTTTTGTGCCATGTTCCTCTAGCAAACGTCTCATCATAATGGGGATATTTTCTAATCTCCTCCTGGACAATAGGCTACTCAACAACTCCTTGTATCAGGGGCTGGTCCTGTTCCTGTCCGGTAATCCCACCTTGAATCTCTATTTTCCTCGATGGTTCTTCCACAATAGAAATCTCAGCTTCCAACGGCTCAGTGAGAGGAGACACCTCTTCACTCCGAGGCTCCCCCTGAAGGGGTGTAGTAGGTGAAAAATAAGCCTCAGATTCACGAAACACAACATCCATAGTGATCAATAAGCGCCTTGTGGGAGGATGGTAACATTTGTACCTTCTTTGAGTAGCAGAGTACCCCAAGAACACACACCGAAGACCCCGAGGATCAAGATTCCCAATATGGTGGTGATTGCGGGCAAACACAACACACCCAAACACCTTCGGAGGGACAACGAAGGATGAACTCCCTAAAAGAACCTCTAGAGGGCAGCGAGCATCCAAGACCCGAGATGGCAGCCGATTAATGAGATAGGAGGCAGCAAGCACCGCATCCCCCCAAAACCGAGTAGGGACATTCATAGTGAACATAAGGGAGCGAGCAACCTCCAAAAGATGCTTGTTCTTTCGCTCGGCAACACCATTCTGGGCAAGCGTGTCGACACAGGAGGTCTGGCAGATAATCTCGTGTGAGTCAAAGTGTGAAAGCAGCTGTCCATGTACCCCTTCCCATTATCAGTGCGCACAATTTTCACACGGGCATCGAATTGAGTCTGAACCATCTTATGGAATGACTGGAAACAACTAAAGACATCACTCTTCTGATACATCAATTATACCCAGGTAGTCCAGCTAAAGCAATCAATAAAAGTAACGAACCAAAGAAACCCAGAAGTGGACACACACCGAGCAAGGCCCCACACATCCGAATGAATCAAAGTAAAAGGAACCAAACTTCTATTACCAGAAACAGGATAAACAGCTCTAGTTTATTTAGCAAAAATGCAAGCATCACAACTAATATTATTCAGATTACATCTCTTAATCAAAGACGGAAATAAAGTAGATAAAACTCCAAGGGAAGGATGAACAAGACGTCTGTGCCATGTATAAAGCTCAGTAAGGGCAGAATCTGAGGTGCCAGTAGGAGAACCCGGAGAAGTTAAAGCAGAATTTGCAGACGAACAGCCGTCGAGCACATAGAGACCACTGACCACCTTACCACTACCAATCGTACAACCCGTGTCCAAGTCCTGAAACAAACAGTTAGATGGAAAAAAGGTGACTTTGCATTTCAAATCCCTAGTAAGACTACTAATAGACAAAAGATTAGTAGAAAATTTGGGAACACACAAGACAGAGGAAATACACATAGATGGCACACACTGTACAGTTCCCTTTCCAGAGATGGGGGAGAGGGAACCACCAGCAACACGAACTTTGGAATTACCAGGTAAAGAAGAATAATTCAAAAAATGAGAAGGAGAACCTGTCGTGTGATCAGTTGCGCCCGAGTCAATTACCCATGAGGAGGAATCAACAGAGGAGCAACTACCACTAAAAGAAATACTTGAACCATAGTTGTTAAGGCGCCTAGGCGAATCAAGGCGGTCGAAGGGGTTGAAAAACAAGGTGACACCAATAAGGCGGTGCCTAGGCGACCAAGGAGACACCAGAATTCAAGGCGAGGTCAAGGCGTCACCTAGCTACGCCTTGACAACTATGACCTGAACCAGAATTTTCGGGCAAGGATATGGCAGAAGCAGCCGTAGAAGGGGCAGAGGCAGCAGTAGTGTCCAGCCAGGACATCAAAGTACGAAGGTGTTGCATCTCATCACTAGAAAGAGGGCCGGTTGAATCAGAAAAATGGTCATTAGATACAGCCTGATTAGCCCGGGAAGTCCGATATGAAAAAATGCAATATTTCGAATATTTCGGAAATTCGGTGAAATTTCAAAAATTTCGGTCATCTCGTTTCGAAAATTTCGGAAATCTCGGTCATTTTTGGCATTTTACACCCACAGAAAAATACTATATTTCGATGAAATTTCGGTCAGACCGAAACACCGAAACGAAACGAGATTTAGTACCATGTCTGCAAGACAGCCGTGAAGCTTCCAACAGGGGTCCTTTGTGTGTCATTCCCGGCCACAATAATCACACTTGATGGGAGGTCGATCATTGCCCATACGATCAGCCCCAATACCACGGGCAGAATTTCCACGGGTACTAGACTGAGAACCAGAGACAAGGGCAGATCGTTCCTGCGTAGCGGGCTGAATCATAGCAGTCCAGCGATCATCCTCAGCAGCAACAAGAGAATATGCTTGTTCAAGGGAGGGAAGAGGATCACGATGGAGGACGGCAGCCCGGTTCTGATCGAACTCAATATTGAGTCCAGCAAGAAAGTCAAACACACGCAAGTCCTCTTCCCACTTCTGAAACCCAGTAGTATCAACCTCACAGGTAGCAGTGAAAGTAGCAAAAAAATCCAATTGTTGCCACACGGTACACAACTTAGAGTAATACTGGGAAAGGGGCAACTCCAGTTGCTTGGTCTAAAGAATTTTTTGGCGAAGCTCATCATACCGAGCAGCAGCATTGCCAACTTTAGAATAAGTATACTTGGCTGTTTTCCAAATCTTTGCAGCTGTGTCAAGAAGAAGATAACGCCCGGCGATTTCTTGTTCCTTAGAATTGACAAGGTAGGACATTACAAGGAAATTGGAAGTCACCCACTTGTCAAGAGCAAAACCAGCATCAGATGGTTTGGCGACCATTCCCGCGATATAGCCAGAAAGACCACGGGAACCGATAGCAAAGTGGCAAGAGCGAGACCACAACAAATAATTGCTCCCATTCAGTTTAATGGAGCTAGTCTAGAACGGAAGGAAATCATGCTGATTTGCGCCTTCGGTGGCAAAGGTGGCTGTGATAATGTCGGAATCTCCTGGCATGGTGGCTGGTTATAAAAAAAAAAATTACCGGGAAGATAGAAAAAAAAATTCTGCCGAATGGACTTAAGTCATCAAGAGCCCAAAAGCCCCTTGGTGGGAGTCAACTCACCACCAAGGGTGGAGAAGGGAGTCGGGGAACAAGAAGAAGGGCTGGCGGAAGTGGTGGAAGGAGGAGGAAGAGAGGCTGCCGCTGGTGGTTGGTGGCGGTAGGGAGTGGTGGGGCTAGGGCCCGATCGCAAGAGAGAAGGAGAAAAAAAATCGAGAAGAAATCATCTTCAGGATCTTCGGATTGATTCCCGCCTCTGATGCCATGTGGAATTCCTTGAATGTGGCTTGTGTACAATGTGTCCAGAGCCTCTTTATTTATAACTAGATGAGGAACATTCCAGAATGGATGCAAATGACAATAATACCCCTAGAGCAGAATTACCCTTGTACCCATTACATTACAACAGTTCCCAATTGTAAAGAAATCTTAAGGAAAGCAGTTCTCATATTTAGTGATATCAAAGATGCAAAATTGGACAAATGGGATCAAATCATTGATTGATTTCAAGAGCTTGATTTGTTCATTTTGAACACCTTTATACTCATCCTGTCACCCTTGTTTCCAGCAGCTCCACCACCCTTTAGGGTCTCTCACAGTACTAGTCTTCTCTTATCCAATAGCAGGCAATGGAGAATAAAAAGAGGGGGGGTCAGAGGAGAATAAAAAGTAGTCTGACTTTAGGCATGCAATGGATCTAAACAGTCATGGTTGGAAAACAATTATGCAATCTCTAATTGAACCAGGCAACACAAGCAGCCACCCAACTCTATCAACTAGGGAGTTGGTTTTTATTTGGAAAGCAGAAACCTAGACAGATTTTTACCTTTATATTAGCCTCTACGGATTACTTCATAAAGTTTTGATAAATGAAAAAATAAGGGCATAAGTGGTAAAGAAAAATAGGATGTAGGATAGTTGAAAAATAGAAAAGTAGGAAAGAAAGTCTACGACTATTCTTACGCAGCTACTTCTTTGACTTTTTGTAGTCCAAGCAGCATCAGAGATATTCTTCAACATACTAATGGTTCTAGCATGGGTCAGTAATGGAGATAGAATCCTCTCCCTCCACAGGGTTAAAAGTGTCATTAAAATTAAAAATTAGAAAAGAAAGGGAGGAAAAAAAAAGCATTACATTAGCATATCTGAAGATATTTAGAGTCTTTTGAAGTATTTTTTAACAAAAGCATAAAGCGATTACTTTAGCATATTTTGACAAGAGTTCAGCATAGACCTATATCTGAAGATGAGAAAATCTCAGGTCTGGGTGTGTATCCGGACGCTTCTGCAGGTCTGGGTGTGTATCCAGATGCTTCTGCAGGTCTGGGTTGCCCATGGCATGCTACATGTTCTACATTCAAAGCATCAAGACCCGCTGATAGATGGATCCCATTTGAAAAATAAACAGAAAATTTTTGGCATGAAGAATAATTCAAAAGGTGTAATTTGAATATTCAAATATGGTTTTATGGTGTTCTAATGTGTAGCTCTTAGATCAGATATTTAAAAAAGTATCCAATGACATTAATTTTTTTATCCATATAATCTCTAAGGTGGGACCTACTTAATTGTAGATCCTGGTCATTTCAATTTGTGCCACGTGGCTGATTACGGGTGCTCCAAACCTGTGTGCAAGTCCCAAGACTTGACACCTTCAGCAATGAGGATAAGTGGAAGGATCAACCTATGATTCAAATTTACCATTCAAGTACATAAACATAGGTGAGAGTTGTATGCTGCAAGAAGATGCATCAAATTTCCCAGCTTTATCTGTTAGCAGCATAGTTCAAGATTTCGCGAAATTTCGGCAATATATCGGTTAATTTCGGATATTTCGACATGTCCGAGACAAAATGGCTAGATGAAATGAAAAAGTATAAGATTTCGTCGAAATTTCGGGCAATTTTGGCATATTTCGGCGATATACTGAAATATCGCCGAAATGTTACAAACCCCCCCCCATGTGACTCGTTAAAGGCACTCTATAAAAGCCATATTTCGCTGCTAACAGTCGAAATATCAACCGAGAGCTGGGCAGAGGCTCTTTTTGGGGATTTTTTCTTGTTTTCCGCTCTTCCAACTTGGATTCTATGCATCTTCCAACTTGTTCTTCATCTTTTTCGACAAATCATCACCGGAAACACGTCGGAAACACCTCCTAGCAAGATTGTGAAGGATCTTTCACTGTTTAAGGTAATTTTTTTTCCTCTAAAACTATTTTTTTGAATATACTATGTTCGATAGTTGTTGAATGGTGATAATATTAATATATGTTAGACACCGGAGGCCGATCTACAACCTCATGGCGTCGAAATTTTTTTTACATACGTATTTTATATTTTTTATTTTCTTATTTTAAAAATTGATTTCCTACAACAAAAATAGGAAAAAATTAGGGGTAATATAAATTGGATGGGGATCAATTAAATATATGTTAGACACCAATGGCCGATCTATGGCTTCACGGTGCCGAAAATAATTTTCTGTCCATACATAATTATTTTTATTTTCGAAAATTAAAAAAAAATATTTAAAAATTCAAAATAAATAAATAAGGAAAAATATTAGGTTTTGCTTTGAAAAATCATGAAAAAATATGAAAATAATTTCTACATGTTTTTTAAGTACATGAGATATATATTATGTTTAATCATTTCGGTTTTGTTGTGTTGGGGGTCAATATTTATATGAAAAATATTTATAAAAAATTATTTTTAATTATGAGAAAAATATAAGGGTTAAGGGAAAAATATTAAATAGCTATACAATTGTTTTAGTATTCTCAAAGTCTCAATTGAAGTGCTTCTACATTAAGCTTTTTAATTATTTGTTTTACTTACATTGCAGTAAACAAGTATTATTATGGCAGATCGTGAAAGACAATGTGCGAAAGGAAAGCAGAAGGTAGGGGAAAGTAGCCAACAAAGGGAGCAGAGGGAGCAGAGAGAGCAGAGGCCAGCCAGGTAGCCTAGGGGTGACATTGCATGGTTCCATGGCACTCCAATTGATAGGGATAAGAGAAAATCACAATATAACTATTGTCACAAGAAGTTTTTGGGAGGTGGGTCTAGTAGACTTAAACAACATCTGATTGGAGGATCTAAAGATGTTATAGGTTGGCATATGGTCCCTACGCAAGTAGCTAGGGAAGTTGGTAACAGTTTAAGGAGAAAGAATAAGAGGAAGGCTGACAAGCAGAGGGTAAGGGAACAACTTGAGGAGCAGTGAGGAATGGGAGGAGGAGAAGGAGAATACCATGATGATGATGGTGATGACTCTGATGATGATGACGGATGACCCCATCTATGTGCCTGATGATATACAAAGACCACAGGAGGCTAGGGACTTTCAACAGTCTGTTTCGAGGAGTAAAGTTAGTTTTCGAGATGATCAACAGAGACAGAGAGTAGGGGGTAGTGGAGGAGCTGGCACATCTGGAGGTTCTAGAGTTGGTGGGTTGTTGAATCCTTTTAAAAGATCACAAAGTATAAAGGCAGCTCCAACACCTCTGTCGATACCAGTACCACCACCAACATCAGACCCTAAACTATATAGGAAGGGAAGCACTCAACCAAAAATCAAAGAAGCATGGAAGAATATGAAGGGGTTAGTGAAAGAGTCACTAGCTAAGTGGATGCTATACCATACCATCCCAGCAAACACCGCACAAGGCCCCCATTATGATACCATGATTGATACAATTGCAGAGGCTGGCCCAGGGTTCAAGGGGCCCACCCCATATGAGGTAATGAATGTTTATTTACCTCAACAAAAGTCTGAGATTGATGTGTACATTGGTAAAATGAGGAGTATGTGGGAGACATATGGGGTGACTATAATGGCAGATGGTTGGACTAGGCCTACAAGAAACTCCGTCATCAATTTTATGGTCTATTGTGATGGGAG